>NC_057863.1:22253469-22853469 GCF_019393635.1 Dromiciops gliroides
GTGTCTGGAATATAGTAGGTGCTTAATAAATGTTTATTGACTGATATTTGTACTGCCTACTTTACCAGGGTGCTGTGGAGAAAGTGCTTTGCAAAATGTAAAACACCATAAAAATATGAGCTATAAAAGCAGTTAATTAGAAAATGAAAAAATTCACTCAATCAACTGGTTGTTTTCTTTACATAATAATAATCATCGCAATAAGTCACATTTATAGAGCACTGGGAAGTTTGCCAGGTACTTGCCGTTTGTTTTCTCATTTGATTTGAAGATGAAAACACTGCTCTCTCACTTGGGGACAGCTCAGTCATACACAGTTGGGTAGATATATCCTAAATGTACTTTGCCTTAGTCCTGCATAATTCTCTATTCGATTTTCCTTTAGATGTCAAGCTTTCCAACTGCTCTCCTTTCCTCACCCTTGTGATACCAAGTATATGCACTGAGGCAGTGTGGTACAATGGATTGGAGTCAGAGGTCCTGAGGTTAAATCCCAAATCTGTCTCTTACTCCCTGTGTGTTTTTGACCAAGGCACTTTACCTAACCAGGTCTCAGTTTCTTTATCTATAACATGGGCAAGGAGAGGGAGGCACTAGATGACTTCTAAATTCCCTTCTGGCCCTAAATTTCTGATCCTGTGATCCCATGTACACAGTAGGTGTACAAAAAATACATGTTGATAGAAGGAAAGGGCATAACATTGAGGAAAAGGAAGAAAAAGAGATTTGATGGTGACAGTCGAGTGGTAAAGAAAATCATTTTCTTTTAATTTAGTGAGGCAGATGATTACAGTAGGCTCCTAGTAATTGGCAGTGAATGTACTGGTATGGTCTCATTCTACTGCGTAGTTTTCCATCGAATATGTCATGACTGCTCCACAGCCTTCTATAGATGGGCCGGGATTCTCCAGGCATAATTAATTTTTATGAGGAGGCCACATCTTTGAGGTGGTTGAAGGGTTTATGAAGTACAAGGAGAGAATGTGATCGCTATCCCTCAGCATGGGCTCCAATGAGAGTTTTTGAGAACAGTTTTAACACCAAATTCCATAAATGCTTAGGCTGAGCCATCAGTAATGTTGATATTCCTGACAACTCTGTATGTGATTGCCCATTTCTTTTCCCTTATGAAGCTAGGTGCTTTTAACTGCCACACATCTTGTTTTATTCCCCCCAAAAGGCAGGTTTATGAATATACAGATTTTGATCTTGTTTCTGGTGACATCCAGCTTCTACAGTTCTTTTTGGAAATGATGCCAGCTTTAATTTCATCTGTGCTCACAGAATTTGATCTTTCTATGTTCTGGAGACTGGGCCAGGACTGAAGTGATCTTTTATGTAGAATTCTACCTAGCTTTTGATTGGTTTCCTCTGGGCTTTACCTATTTTGCAGCAGGATAACATTTTTCTATCTGTCTGCATGTATTTTTTGGGGGGGATTGTTTTTCAAACCATAAAAGTGGAAAAAACCCCAAATTCATGTCATAAGATGGAACAATAGCTATCTTTAGCGGGGAAAAATCACTAGCAAATTCATGAAGCTAGAGAGTGCTTCTAATTTTGAAGGTTTTCCATCTGCAAGCTTGGGGCAGATAGGTGGCACAGTGGATAGAGCAGTGGCCCTGAAGCTAGGAGGGCCTGAGTTCAAATTTCACTTCAGACACTTACTAGCTGTATGATTTTGGACAAGTCACTTAACCTCAATTGTCTTAAATATCTGGACCTTTTCCACTTGTCCTTATGAATATCTTGCTTCTGGACCCAGATGGCTCTGGAGGAGAGAGTAAAGTTGGTGACTTCACACAGCCCTCCCTCACTTCAATCCAATTCAGTGCAAATCATGACATAACTGTGATGTTATGGTCCTCCTTGAGAACAAAGGAGAAACAACAACAAGAACCTGCGAGTTTAAGTTGATTATATGCCTTATTGACAGGTATCAGTATGTGAAAATATTTATAGATTTTAGGTTCCTGATGTAAAGTTATGATAGTGTGTGAAATCTCAAAATCACTTATACTTTCAGAAATTCATCACCTATTGTCAGGGCTTAATGACTTTAAACAAGACAAAACTTAAACTAATGGCAATCCTTATTAGAAGTATTCTCAAGTACTAACAACACCGACAACAGAATAGCATCTCTCCTTCTTGGTCCTCTTCGGCTTTTGATTTGAAGGGAAATAACCACTGTGATATTGTTTTTCTTACCGTGAAAGGATATAACTAAGAACAATGGGTAGAAATTTTAGAGAGACAGATTGTGGCTTCATGTAAGGAAAAACTTCCTAATAGTGCTTTCCAAAATTAAAATGGGCTGCCTTGGGAGGCATTGGGTTCCCTCTTGCAGGGGATCATTCACCAAAGACTGAATTCTCCTATGTTGGGAAGATTACCAAAGGGATTTTTATTTATGTATAGCCTGGATCCCGAGTTCTTTTACAACTTTGAGAGTTTGACATTCTGTGAATTGCCAATTTTTCTTCCTTGTCATAAGTGTTAGCAGGTGAGTATTCTTTAACTGTGAGATGGATGGCCATAAACAGTGCTACAAGTGTAAGGATGATATGCTTCCTCCATAATCTTTCTTATCTTTTAAGATAGCTTCCTGAAATGATGTGTGTGGCTTGCATACCCGAATTTAACCCTGTAGGGTCATGACTGTCTAAGTGTACACCACTGGAGATGATAGTATAAGTGCAGAGTGGAAGCTCTGTGAGGGCTTTCTCCATGCAAGAGCATTTTCAGCAGCTAGCATAATGCTTACTTATGTTTAGGTGTTTACCAAATGCTTGCTGAACTGAATTGAATTAAGCAATAGGCAATCACTTTGAGTCTCCCATTTCCTTCCCCAATTAAATAACCAACTGCACTGAGACCTCCACAGTAGGTATCTGTTTTGACCAAATGAACTTGAATCCCCAAATAATTACTGCTGCCATATTATATTATGTAGTTGTTCAGACCAAAAAATCCACAGGCATTTATTTATTAAGTGACTTCTATGTGCCAGGTACCGTGATATGCACTTAGAATACAAAGAAAGGGAATGATAACAAGAACTAGCTCCTGATCTCAAGTTGCTCCAAGTCTAATGGGAGAAACAATCTTCCACCAACTATGGACAAATGAGAAATAAACAGAATAAACTGAGGCTAATCTCAGAGGGAAGATATTGAGATTAAGGAAGACTATGGAAAACTTCATGCAGAAATTGGGACTTTAGCTGAGATTTGAAGGAATACAGAGAAGCCGGGAGGAGGAGATGAGGAAGCAGAGAGGTACGTACAGGCATGGGGGACAGCTAGTGAAAATGCTTAGTGTGGGCAGATGGAGCTACATAGGAGAAACAGCAATGAGGCCAGAGTCACCAAATCACAGAGTATGTAGAAGGGAGAAGGGTATAAGTCTGGAAAAATACATAGGAAAGGGGCAGGTTATGAAGTGCCTTCAAAGGCAAAGAGTGGATTTTATAGTTGATCCTGGAGGTAATAGGGAGCCGCTGAAGTTTAATCAGTGTATATGCGTGGGTATGTGTATGTGTGTATATGTATGTATATATGTATGTAGGAGTAGAGGATTGTTGGTTTATAGCTGGAAAAGACCTCAGAGGTCACTTAGTTCAATTTCTTTTGGAAGATGAGGAAACTGAGGCTAGCAGAGGCAGAGAGGTTTGCTTAAGGTCCCCAGGAAGCAGGCAGTGGATCTACAATTTCAACTCTGGTCCTGTAACTTCAAAATTAGTGATCTTTCCCCTATATCATTTGATCCCCTTCTTAAATCCAGAAGTCTTGTGCCCCAAGTACAAAGTTGATGAGAAGTATTGCACAGAACAAAAGTGGGTGGAATGCCTGGTTCTTAATAAGTCATGTGGTTGCTGATGCTGTCAGGTGTGTGTGTGTGTGTGGGTGTGTGTGTGTGTGTGTGTGTGTGTGTGTGTGTGTGTGTAAGGGGTCACGCTGGAAGGATAGTGAAAGCCACTTGAGGACCCCAGAATGGCTGTGATCTGGAGAGGGGTGATTTGCCAATGGTTACTCTAAAAACATCATCCTGGGAAGTATGGTTTCAATTAGAAGTTGAATGGCACATTAACTGCTGCTAGATCAAGGCATCTCCATCATCTTGCTATTGCTAGAAATGCAGCATGAGGCAGCCAGAAGTGATCTTCTCATTAGACTTGGCACTGGACAGACTTTTATTAATGAGGCTCATTTGGGACTCCCTGACTGTGGAGAACAGGGGGGAACATATGGAGATAGTCTCAGGGGGCATAATGAAAACAATTAATGAGTTGGGGGAAAAAAGGGCCTGTGTATAGAGAGTAGAGGGAATCAATGCCTTTACAGGGAGAGATAGTGTGGTCTAGTGGGTAGAGGATTAGTATTCATACCAGAATGACTTATGTTCAAATCTCACTTCTAGCATATACTTCTGTGTGACCTTGGGCAAGTAAGTTACTTACTATCTCAGGGCTTTGGGCAACTCTCTAAGACTATGGGTTGCAGAAAAGATGCTGACCTGCATTGGAAGACTGTATTTCCTACATCAACAAAGTCATTTGTTCAAGTAACTTTCCCAGCCTCTACAATAAAGGTCAGAGATGTTGTAATTATCATGGGTTACTACCTAGAGGAGATTCTTAGCTGCAGCAAGATCAGATCAAAGAGTTTCAGCTGCACTAGTTGAGATGAGGGTGTATGTCAGGTGGTATTGAGAAATTTAATGCCACTATAAAGCTTTAAAGCAACCTGTGATGCATCAATCATCACTTTCTATCTTTGGTTACAATATTCAGAGCTAGAAGGAGGCTGAGAAATCATTTGGTTTATCATGAGGAAACTGAGGTCTGGTCCAGGAAGATTAGGAGATAAGAATGATCAAATGACAAGCTCCCAATGGAGACAGAAAAGGGTAGCATCAAGAGGATAACTGAAGGATCTTAGATTTGACAATGAGATAGGTTATTTTTTCCTCAAAGATGAACAAAGGAAGAGAGACTAACTGAAGGTAAAGTGATAATTTTGAGGTATGGAGGAGGAAACATGAGGAAGCTCCTAATAGATGGCTTTGATTTTCTCAGCAAAGTGGAAGTCGTGTGGTAAGAGAGTTGTGTTGGGGTTGAGGAGACAGGAGAAAATTTGGAAGAGTCACTGAGGAAATCAAGACAGGAAACCAATCAGAGAAGAATAAAAAGGATGGCTTCATAGGCATGAAAACTAATCTGAGTTCAGATAATGTAATGGGTTCCTCCCGGAACCTCCAGTTTGAGGAACAACCCAGAGGAGCTATCCTTTATTCTCCAGATTTCAACATTATGACTCGATTGCTTTTTCATTTAGATCCCCTTTTGCCATTGGCAAATTCTTCCTGAGACCCACATTTTGATGAAAGGCCCAAATCATCTACACACCAAACCAACACCCACTGTCCTTTTCTCTCATTGTTGAGTGCTTATGGCCTCCCCTTTCTTGAGCCATGGCCTCTCAGAGGAGGTGACATTACTGAGTGAAAATGGCTGAGGGAGTCTGGGAGCGAATCAGGGAGCAAGATATATGCCAACTACTCTTCTTGACTCCTTGTGTGGAGGTCATGTGAGAGAAAACAAACAGCATTTTAAAGAGTAGGTGGGAAGAAATGTATTCCAGAGAAAACCAGGTTTCCATGAGAAGAATACAATGGAAAGGGTGTGTGAGAGGAAGAAATCTAGGCTAAAGGAGAACTTGTTAGCAATAGAGGGAATACCAAAGGTCATGGGAAAGCAGAGATTGATAGTGATTACATAGGGGTTACAGTTGATCTTGGGAGAATGGGATGTAGAGAGGTTGTAAGGAAAAGGGTTCTCATCTGATTCACAGGGATTAAGGGAGCAGGAGGTGGAATATAAATACAAAGAGTGAAACAATACCTACTCAAGACAGTTTTAGTGGGTGGGCACAAGCAGTTGGGGGAGACCAAGAAAAGATTTATATCATAGGTGATGTTTGAATTGGATCTTGAAAGGAGAGGATTCTTTGAGGCAGAGCTAAGGATGCATGGGTTATGTCTGGAGCAAAGGTAAGGAGATGGGAAATATTGTTAGTAAGTGAGAAACATAGAGAAGGACAGTTTAGCTAGATCATAGAGTGAGGGAGGTAAGAAAGGGAAAACGAGACTGGAAATTTAAGTTGGAGTTAGATCATGAAGATCTTTAAAAGCCAAATGGGGACTTTAATATTTATCTTAGAGGGAATAGGAAAAATTGGAGTTCATTGAAAAGCAGAGTGACACATTCAATTCTATGCTTAAAGAAAATTTCTTTGGCACCTGAGTGAAAGATAAACTAGAGTGCTGAGAGATTCGAGGCAGGGAAATCAATTAGGAGCCTGTTGCCATAATATAGGGGAGAGTTGCCAAGAATCCAAACTAATGTGCTAGTTATGAGAATAGAGAGAAGGAATTGGATGGAAAGATCTTATGGAAGTTGAAATGACATAGTTTGGCCACTGATTCAATATGTGGGGTGAAAGAGAATGAGGAGTTGAGGATAATGCTTGTTATAAACATCAGAGGCTAGAAGAATGGTGGTAGAAATAGGGATTTTAAGTAAAGTGAAGGATTTGGGAGAAAAGATAAAGATTTCGGTTTTAGACATGTTGAGATTAAGATGTTCCTGGGATATCCAATTTGAAATTTCCAATAGACAATTGGTGATGAAGCACTGAAATTCAGGTGAGATACTGTGGCTGGATACAGGTATCTATGAGTCATCTTCATAGAGATAATAGTTAAACTCATGGGAATCTATGAGTTTACTGGGAGAGAGATTATAGATGAAGAAGAAAAGAAAGCCTAGGCCAGAATCTTGAAGAATACGGGGGTATGATATGAATGACGAGTCAACAAAAGAGACCAAGAAGGAGCAGTCAGGTAGGTAAGAGGAGAGTCAGGAGAGAAGTGTCAAAAGAACATAGAGAAGAGGGATTATTCAGGAGAACAGTGGTCAACAGTGTCAAATGCAACAAAAAAGGTAAAAAGGGATAAAGACTGAGACAATGCCATCAGATTTGGCAATTTAGAAATCATTGGTAGGTAGTAGATAGTTAGATGATGCAGTGGATAGAGCCCTGGATTTGGAGTCAGGAGAGTATGAGATCAAATCTGAACTCAGCTACTGAATGGCTGTGTCATCCTGGGTAATTCACTTAACTTTCAGTTTCTTGATCTGTGAAATGGAGATAATCTTAGCGCTTAGCTTCCAGGATTGGGAGGATCAAATAAGGTAACATTAAATGTTCTTTGCAAATCTTACAGAGCTATATAAATGTTAGTTATTATGGTTGCTTTGGAGAAAGCTCATGTTTTATCTTCCCATTAAACTGGAAGAAATTTGAGGGCATAGAATATCTTTATCTTAGCATCCTTAATACCTACGACAGCGCCAAACATAGGGCCTTTAATCACACTTAATGTTGCATTGTTTTTATTGGTTCTTTAACCAAAATCCTTAGTTTCAGTACATTCAAACAACTTTACAGAAGTTTTTAAAATATAAACTATACTAAGTAACTGAAAAAGAAAAAGCTTGACTCCATTGGGCAAGGGAATCTTCACAGCATAATTTTGCCCTGAAATTACAATAACAAATACAAGAAGACAGAAAAGGAATATTTAAAGTTCTATCTTGAGACAGTTGAGTTAGCATTGTTTTCACACAGTGTCCCAGTTCTTGCCAGCACATCTCAGTGTGAGATATTTGATCATTTTACAGCTGGCAAAATGATTCTTATCCTTAATTTTCTGCTGGCTATTTCTAATCATAGCCCATGTCTTGATGAATGTCTCTTGCCAGTGCCTACAAAACAGAATTGGAAGGATACTCAGAGAAGCCACATTGTGGCTGTGTTCATGCTATCCAGAGTCAAGAAGGGGTAGTGGGGTTTTTGTTGCTGGACAGAAACAAAAAAAGGGAAATTGTACTAGGCTGAGGTGGCTGCAGTCAACTTTCCAGCCACTGATATCTTTGGGGGTATGTTTATTTTCCAGAGTGGTCTGGGGATAGGTTTCTCCTTGAAGTGATCTAGAAACCACCATCAGTGCATTCCATGTTAGGTGGCTTTCCTTTGGCCCATGCCCTGATGAGGGTCAATGAGGAAGGCAAGTTCCAGGAATGGTAGGGCAATGGGGGTCACTTAGCCAAGGAATTCAGGAGGGAAAAGACTTTCTTTCAAATGTACCTATAGTTGGATTATCTAGAGAGAGAGCTACCTCTCTCCCTTCCTCCCTCCCTTTCCCTGAGGGGTACTTTTAAACCCTCTGAATGATAATACTACTAATAATGTTAGCTGAAATTAATAGGGCTATATCTCCTTATATATCATCTCTTTTGAGCCTTATAAATACCCTGTGAGTTAGGTGTTGTTATCCTCTTTTATTTTTCCAGAAGATGAGATTTACAGAGTTTAAGTAGTTTGTCCATGGTCGTCTATAAGTGTCAGAATTATGATTCAATCCCAAGTCTTTCTGATACCAAGTCCAGGACTCTATTCAATATTTTCCACGACATATGACTGAATGTTTTGGGATTCATAGTTATTTCCTCATATACCCAATTTGATTCTCTACAAATAGCATCTTAGAGAAAGACATAATGAAGGATCATGGTCATTTCCAGATGACTTGCCAAGGCCCAACCAGGCAGTGTGATGTAATAAAGAGAACACTGGGTTCCTATCAGGAGGAGCTGGGTTGGAATAGTGTTTATGATACTAATTGTATGATCCTGTACAAACCTCATATCTACTCTGTGCCTTACCTTCCTCAAATATAAAAAGGTGGATACTAACAATCTCACAGGGCTTTCATGAGGATTGAATAAAACAATGTATAAAAAGCATTTTGAAATCCTCAAAAGCCCTATAAAATGTTGTCTTTTATTTTAATTAGATACACCAAGAAGGTAATGCAGTGGTTCAAGTATGTTAGCTGATCAAGAAATTCTACTGTCTCCCTATTTTCTCCAGAATCAAATACAAACTCCCCTTTGGGTTTGTAAAGACTATTTCTGTCCATCTTTCTAGACTTGTTCCCTTCACATACTCCAAGTTTTGGCCAAACTGGCTCATATGTTCTTCCCTTTACATGGCATTCTATCTCCCATCTAAGTATCTTTGCTATCTCTGCCATGCCTAGAATGGGCTTCCTCTTGGAGGAAGGAATTTCTAATTCCCTTCAAGATTGATTCAAATTTCTATATGGATCCCATCCTAATTCTCAAGTCCTGGGGTCCTACCAAGACACAACTATTTCACATTTGCTTGCTTTATGTATATTCTATTGTTCCTTCCTAATAGAATGTGAAATCCTTGAGTACAAGGACTGTTTGGAATTTGTCTTTGTATTCCCTATGCTTAGCATAGTGCCAAGAACCCAGTAGTCTTGTCAACAGAATGAATGGATTATATGACATTTACTTCTTTTCTTCTCCTTATTTGAATATCCAGTGGCATCAATACCACCCCATACTCTCACGTCTAGACTGAAGCTAGACCATAACATATTCTAGCCCAGACCTATTCACTTTTTATGTAACTCAACTACCAATTATCCCCAGAAACCTATACTAAAGCATAAGCCCAAATAAAAAATGTTTTATATCACCTTCAGCTACCATGCTGATAACAAAATTTCTTGCCATGTAATTTTATAGCACTATATAAGCTATCAAGTTACTACAATTCCCATATACTGTGATGGGAATTTGAACTTTGTGGTCCTTTCAATTGCAGAATCCCCATTCCACTGGTATGTGTAGGGATGGGCCCCATGCTTCCTTATACTTACTGATTAAATAAAATCTGTCTTTCCAGGAGCTCTAGAATTAAATGAGAAAATCCATGCCAATTCTAGCCTAGGTCTAAAGGTTGATGGCTTTGCCTTGCATTCTTCAAGGCAAAAAGAAAAAAAATCCTTTGTCTACAGTAGCTAAGAACCGGTAAAGCCAAACTCTTCATTTATTTGACATGTTTTGCAGAGCTTTTCAAAGCCAATAAATCTGAATTCTGATTCCACTAAAGGAAACCTGAGAGTATGTTAGGTGGTAGATGCTGAGGCCTCACCTTTGATGCTAGTGGACATGGGAAGAAAGGAAGCAGTTCAGTCCCCAAATGAAATTGATTATGAATGTGATTCAGCCAGTTTGAAGCCACCCTAATGTGTTATCTGTCAATATGCCTTGAATACTGGCTTTCATTTACCTACACTATTAGATGTGCAACATTACTGCTTTCTGCATGGGACCTGATTCAGGATGAATGCCATAGGAAAAGACTGGGAATCCTCTTGTCAGAGGATAAGCATGGGCTGCAGACCATCATGTGTAAATATTCTCTGTAATCTTTTTAATGATCCCAACCATTCAGTGTATGGTGAACACTCTCCCTGAGGGGTGTGTGTGTGTGTGTGTGTGTATCAGACGCCTGGTATTGAAAGCTTTGCATTGGATAGTTTTCTTTCTAAAATATAACCAAACTAGTTGCAGGTTTATTCTAAAGAATAGAACTTTCCAGGGGATGAGGATAACTTCTTCCATTTGGAGCCAAGATTATGCAAGGTGACGCCACCTTAAAGCCCTCAAATGGAGGGCCCCAGTAGGATCTCATTAATGAGAGAACAGAGACAACATGCAGGGAAGAAGCATTAATATAGAACTGACTATATGCCATACACTGTGCTAAGCTCTTTACAGATATCTCATTTGAGCCTTACAAAAACCCTGTGAAGTAGATGCTATTCACAGGTTATAGTTGGGGAACCTGAGGCAGACAGAAACTAAGTGACCCCTCCAGGGTATCATAGCTAAGAAGTGTCTGAGGATGGATTTTAACTCAGGTCTTCCTAACTCCAGGACAGCATTCTATCTACTGCACTACCTGCATGAGGAAGGGATAGTCCAGGGTGAGAAGACAGATGAATCTTTCATCCAGCTTCCAAATTGATCTTCCTAAGGCACAAGTCTGACTTGTTACCTTTTCTTCTCAAAAATCTTTTTTTTTTTTTTTGTGGGGCAGTGAGGGTTAAGTGACTTGCCCAGGGTCACACAGCTAGTAAGTGTCAAAGGTCTGAGGCTGGATTTGAACTCAGGAACTCCTGAATCCAGGGTCGGTGCTTTATCCACTGCGCCACCTAGCTGCCCCCTTTTCAAAAATCTTTCATGCCTCCCTATTGCCTCTACAATAAAATGAAGATGTTGAACACTGGAAGCTCTTCAGTATCCTAGTCCTCATCATATAGTCTTTTTCCCTCAAAGAGTTCCGCACCTGGCACACAGCCTGTCTCTTCTCTTCAAATCCTGGCCTCGTGCAAGGAACCATCAACGTTCATACGGATCGTGCTTCAAATGATCAAATTTCCCAGCTTCTCAATGTGCTCATTTTCCATTTTCTAATCTTTCCCCCCACCATAGGTACACACAGAGATGGCCATACCCCTGACCTTGCCATTACCCATAAGTATCCCACATCCATGTTCGTGAATGCAGAAATTCCTTCATCTGTTCAGAATATGTTATTCTATCTTTGTTGTTATTCCATTGATGGTTGCTATTGCTAATATTTGTAAAGTGCCTAGCAAAATGCCTGGCACACAGTAGGTGCAATTTAAATACTTATTCCCTTCCCTTCTCCCTCTGTCTTCCAACCGCAAAGTCTGGTCTCCAATCTCAACATGACCTCTCATTATTCTATCCCAGTTCTTTCCTAAGCCATTAGTTTTCCTCTTGCTATAGTTTCTTCCCCTCCTCATTTTGACCCCTTGATAATGAAACAACACAGGAATGATATACTCACTTCATCCATCTATAAGACACTTATGATTTATTACTTAAACTCAATGTGTCTAAAACAAAACTCATTATCTTTCCCTCTAAACCCACCTCCATCCTCTTTGCCCTATCACTGTAGAGAGCAACACCATTCTCTCAGTCCCTTGGGTTCACAATCTATAGGAGTTATCCTGGACTCCTTAATCTCTCCCACTCCTCATATGCCAAGGTTTGTCAATTTCACCTTTCAATTTGTTCTCTCAAATATGCTCCCTTCTCTTCCCTGATGCTGCCCTCACTCTAGTGCAGGTCTTTATCACCTCACATCTGGACTATTGCAATAGCCTGCTGGGGGAATCTGCCTGCTTCATTTATCTACATTCCAATCCATCCTCCATTTAGTCACCAAAGTTATCTTCCTAAAGAGCAGGTCTGATCATGTCATCCCCGCTACTCCCCTGTTCAATCAACTCGAATGGCTCCCTGTCATCTCCCGTGTGGAATATTAAATACACTGTCTTTCATAACCTGGCCCTTTCTACTTTTTCAGTTTTCTTACATCTTACTCATTTCCATTCTATTCTGTGATCCAGAGACATGGACCTCCCTAGTCTTCCCCTAACAAGACACACCATCTCCTGTTTGCACATTTTCACTTGCTGTTTCCTATTTCTTAAACTCTGTCCCTCCTAATCTCTACCTCCAGCTGGACATTATGGTTTTCTCTATCTGGTTTCATTACCTCCCAGTTCCTTACCCCACATAATTCCTTCTGAACTTGGAGGCCCAATGCATTTCTCTAGAGGACCTTTTCAACATTTTTTTTCTTAATCTTACAACTTTAGTAAGTTCCCATTACCTATAGGATGATGTACAAACTCTTCAGTTTATTTCTCAAGGTCTCCCACAGTGAAGCCAAAACCTTTCCTTTCCATCTTTTATTCTGCTATTTTCCTCTGTAGCCAGGTAGTAAAATTAGAAAGAATCTTGGCCAAGGAACCAACAGCCAGAAGGTGTAATCTAGAGTTCGATGTTTACTAGCTGTGAGTCATAGAACAAGTCACATGCTATCACTGAGCCTCATTTTCCTCAATTGAAAATAGGAAGTAGTAACATGTATTCATCAATGTCACAGGCTTTTCAAATGTGAGTCATTATGTTGTAAATTAGCTCTTTCATTAATGGTCAAAACTACTATATACTTTCCTGCCTCTACACCTTTGTTCACATGCTTCCTCCTGCCAAAAACATCCTCTTCACTCCTTCCTTCCTCCACACTTTATGAAATCCTCTTCCTTTAAGGTTCAAATAAATAAGATAATAAGATCTCTCTGGACAAATTAGCTCCAGGTCATCATAGGCCCATGGAAAGAGCAAATAAATTTCGAGTTTGAGGACTGGAGCTCAAATTCTGCTTGTGTTTCAACCAATTAATGAGTAAAAATTTATTAAGCATCTATTATGTGACAAAGACTGTCTGTGGATACAAAAAGATGCAAAAGATAGTCCTTGCACTTGAGGAGCTTACAATCTTTTTACCTATGGGGCCCTATGGACTTCATCTGCCTGAGTTTTATCTGTCAAAGGAAGGGGTAGACTAGAAGACCCCTGAGATAACTTTCCTTTTGCAAAGAGCATTTTTTACTGTTGTTGTTGTTTGTTTTTAACCTTATAGAAGTTTACAGATTACCCCCACTGCATGAAAGGTCTCTTTTTTTCTAGTTCTAAATTTTTCACTTATTTTATTTATTTATTTATTTTTGGTGGGGCAGTGAGGGTTAAGTGACTTGCCCAGGGTTACACAGCTAGCAAGTGTCAAGTGTTTGAGGTTGGATTTGAACTTAGGTCCTCCTGAATCCAGGGCCAGTACTTTATCTACTGCGTCACCTAGCTGCCCCTACTTCTCTTCTTGAATGGGATTCCTAATACCCTTGTTTAAAGGAACTTAGAAAAATGCTTGTTTCCTTCTTTCCTTCCTTCCTTCTTTCCTTCCTTCTTTCCTTCCTTCCTTCCTTCCTTCCTTCCTTCCTTCCTTCCTTCCTTCCTTCCTTCCTTCCTTCCTTCCTTCCTTCCTTCCTTTCTTCCTTCCTTCTTTCCTTCCTTCCTTCCTTCCTTCCTTCCTTCCTTCCTTCCTTCCTTCCTTCCTTCCTTCCTTCCTTCCTTCCTTCCTTCCTTCCTTCCTTCCTTCCTTCCTTCCTTCCTTCCTTCCTTCCTTCCTTCTCTTTCTCCCTCTCTTCCTCCCTTCTTTCCTTTTTCCCTTCCTGTTTTTTTTTTTAATTAATGCTTCATCTTCATTCTCTCAGCAGGTAGATTGTATGCTTCTTGAGGGCAAGGAGCATGTCTTACCTAGTATGCTTGTATAGTCCATGTATTTTTACTCTCTCTAGCAGTGAAAAATGGCTAGAAGGCTGGCATGAGTCAGGAAAACCTGGGTTCATTTCCTACCTCTGACACATACTAGGCATCTCTGACCTTGGGCAAATCACAACCTTTCGATATGCCAGACAACTCTATAAAATATTTAGTTAAAGAAGAGTTGCCAGTCTGTACTGATGGAGGGAATTTTGACATTGGTAGTTTCCTACACTAATGAAATAACCAGAGCAGTCTCCCTCTCCCCCCCAGTAGGAATCATTAAATCTTCTTCCTTATTCACAAGAAACATCCCATAAGTTTATTATTCAATTCATTCAAATGCAAATATAGAAAGATATTACTAATTTATAGAGTAACTTATTAGTTTGAACTAGTGATTATACTATAATTATTATTCCACAAGAAAATGCTAAATAAACTTTAATTAGGTGTACTTTGTTTTGTTACAAAGAGATTTTATTGATACCTTTTACTTTTACATTGCTTAGATTTCCCCTGTAACCTGTCCTCAACTCTTACCCAAAGATCCATCTCTTATAACAAAGAAGTTAAAAAAAGATTAAACTCAGGAGGACCTGGGTTCAAGTCCAGCCTCAGACACTTGACACTTACTAGCTGTGTGACCCTGGGCAAGTCACTTAACCCCAGTTGCCTCACCAAAAAAAAAAAAAAAGATTATAAAAAAGATTCAGCAAAACTGATCAATAGCTTAAAAAATAACATTTTATAGAATGTTCCTCCCAAGTGGACACTATGCCTTTGTATGGATTTGGAAGGGATATTGGGGGAACTGTAAGGTGGTGACAGAGGAGGTAACTTCTTATATGTATTCATTGGGGTCAAGCGTATTCTATGCAATTTAATTATTTTGTGTTCTTTGTATTTACATTCTTCTAGCCTTTGTACTTATTTTTCTATCACAATCAATATATTTTGTGTCATAGTAAAAAAAAAAAGCCAGTGGTTCACCCCATTCCCCCAAGGGTTAAATAGCAAATGCTGTAGATTCCTAGTCCTGGCTGAATGGGAAAGGTATAATTTGGAATGATGATTTTTATCTATAATTACATTTCTCTCTTGCTGTCAAAGAGTATATGATACTCATAGAAAATGTATTCCTTCTTTGCTAAATTATTGAGGGAGGGGAGATCTTTGTTTATAGTTGAGGGGGAATTTTGTAATTACTGCATGAAGATATTTTTGCCACATTGAAAAGCACCGGATGTTTTGAGAAAATCAATATGCCACATTCTTTTCTGAACCCAAAGGGAACACAGTTATTGAGGTCTGAAATGGCTTCCCCCCAAATCATAATTCCTGCACCATAGGGATTTGTGAGTGCTCTGTGCCGCTAACAGCTAATCATACTGTACTTGGTGAATTACTTTCATTATGTAGAATAAACTTAGTCATTGCACATTACAAGGAATGCTGAAATCATTCCATTAAATAAGCAATGTTAGGCAGGCTCTTCATTTTTAAGATCTATTGCAAAATGGTTCATGAATATTAAGTGAACACTTGTTTTATTCTTTTAAAATTCAATTGTGGTTTGGGCAGAGGCTATGTAAAACAGAAGGCAGAAGATCCAAATATCAAAGACCTAAGAACTGAGACCTTTCAAAGTTTAGAACCATCTTAAGTCATTTAAAAAGTTTGCCACATCTGTAAAGAAACTTGTTGGCATCTGCTAATTATTGATTTCTAGCCCCAAATAAGCCATTCTTGTTATTTTATGATTTTTTAGATTGCAAAGTCTTTTACTTGCCAACTGGTGACCCAAGAGGCTTTTAATTGTGGGTTGTGTTACTAAATCAATCCTAAAAATATGAGGAATGTCTTTAATTTGAAAACTATGAGCATCAAGACCAGTTGTCAGTAAGGTTGTAAAAATTGAAAGAAAAATACACATAAACTGTCTTGAGGAAATAAACAAATAATGCAGAAGGAGAAGATACAGGCATGAGACCCAATTGTTTTTTTTTTTTCTTTTTCCTTTTTTATGCGGGGCAATGAGGGTTAAGTGACTTGCCCAGGGTCACATAGCCAATAAGTGTCAAGTGTCTGAGGCTGGATTTGAATTCAGGTCATCCTGAATCCAGGCAGGGCTGGTGCTTTATCTACTGTGCCATCTAGCTGCACCCCCCCCTTGACCTAATAGGTTTTTTTGTTTTTTATTTTTTTTTAGTGAGGTAATTGGGGTTAAGTGACTTGCCCAGGATCACACAGCTAGTACGTGTTAAGTGTCTGAGGCCGGATTTGAACTCAGGTACTCCTGATTACAGGGTCAGTGCTCTACCCCCTCCACCACCTAGCTGCCCCAACCTAATAGGTTTTTAAGGGGTCATTCTTAGTTACTGACTACTGAAGGTGGTTTGGACATCAATAATCCTTATAACAAAATGAGAGTTCATTTCCCAGAAGGATGATCTTCCTTCTGAACTTATACTCTCATCCTTTAGTATAATGTTTTGTGCATAGTCATCACTTAATAAAGGCTTTCTATTCATTCATTCTTTGAATGAATCCTTTCAGTGGCATGAAGAAGTAGTCAGAACGCTACCCATAAGCACTCTTTAGTAAAAGGAACAACTACCGGGCTCCTATATCCTACCTGAGCCATGGAAAATCCAAGGGTTGAGATTCTGATCCTTGTTTACTGAGTTCTCTCATTCCTTTATGGCTTTACTCCCTAAATCTTCCAAGGTAACATATGACAAGAATCTGCTGTCTTCACACTGTGTTGGGTGCTTTGGTGGCACAGAGAGACTTAAGACATGCTTTTTGTATTTAAAGAGCTCACAACATACTTAGATTCACATGATATATTCATATTAAAATGTAAGTAGCCACACAAGTGCCTTATGTGTAACATTGATGATGGTAAGGATAATTATTCCTTTTGTTTTTCTTTCAATAGAGAAAATCAACATTAAGTATTCTGCTCCAATAAGGGATTTCTGGTGAAATGCTAAAGTAATAAAAGATTCCTAAATAGATCCAAGAAAAGAGATACATGCCAACAATCCTTTGGTTAATAATATTAATTAAGGCATAAGTCAAGGAGCTGTGGACTTTCTATTGGTGTTCATAATCATCATGGTGCATGCCTTGGAAGGTCCAAATCAGACAGGGACTACCAAAGATGTGGTACTGGTATTCATTGGTGGAATTGTGCAGATTGCATCAAATGCTTAGAATGGGATAAGACTTTTTATTCATACCCAGGACCACTCCAAAAGGGATTCACCTAGAAATCCACATGGGAGAAAAACAAACAAGAAATAAACAAAAAGTCACCAAATAGATTGAGTGTGTATCACTCATATGTTGGCTTGCAGTTGAACACTCCAGTAAAATAACCTACTACATAAAATTAGATACTGAAGGTGAACGGCAAAATGTAATACCTCACATTTATGGAGCATTTTAAGGTTTACACAAAGCTTTTGTCTTAACAATCTTTGAGGTGGATGGTATTGGTAATATTATGCCCATTTTATCATCGACAAAACTGAAACTGAGAAGTAAAGTGATTTGCTCAGGTCACATAGATTGTAATTGGAAAAGTGACTGTTTAAATCAAGTTTTTAGCTCCAAATTCAGTGCTCTTTTCCCCCTATGGGTATGTGTCTAAAAGGTGAAGAAATCACTGTGAACTGGGCTGTAGATGTCAAAGAAGTTTTTCTGACGGAATTTCTAGGATTTGAATTGAACCTTTAAGAGTGGATGGAATATCAGCATGTGGTAATTGTAGATGTGGATTAGTCTATTGAGAAAGGAAAAAACAAAGGTTCTCTGTGAATCCTTATGGCTTGTTTGGGAGAAAAGCACACTTGTATGTCTGAAACAGACCACTGGTGGAGGGGAGTAGTGATTAGAGGGGTAGGTTGGGCCAAACTGTTGAGGATTGTGACACCAACTTAGTTCTATTCCCCACGCATCTTTAATAAATATTTTCTGTGTTCTAGGCAGTGTACTAAGTATTAGGGATAATTCAGAACCCAGCATGGTGCCTGGGACAAAGTTGGAACTTAATAAATATTTGTTGATTGATTTTCCTTTGGTCTATACTTACTGAAGAATTATTCAAGGTATTTAGGTATTCAGTGGCATTTTATTATCATTGTTGTCAGTGTCCCTACAAAAAAATCTACTTTGACACTTCACTGAAGTGTGTAGGTGGCCCTGGGTTCTCTAGAGCTTGGCTTAGAAAATTAAAGTTCTGTCAGGTTCTGTCAAGTTAGACAGGAATTGAGACCATATGTCTATCGTCTGAACTCCACACTAAGTTTGGAGAGATCTATCACCTGAAGGTCTGCCTTTTTTTTACAACAGTTAACTAACCCATGAAACCATCTTCTGAGTTGTGTGTGTGTGTGTGTGTGTGTGTGTGTGTGTGTGTGAGAGAGAGAGAGAGAGAGAGAGAGAGAGAGAGAGAGATCTCGTCATCACATGAGGAAGTGAAAATTCCTTAAAGCATTAAAGTAATCTGTCAATGTTGTCTAGGAGTTGGTTGAAAGGAAGGGCAACTGGAACTGGGCAGACTAGACAAGCTCAAGACTGGGAAAACCAGCTGTCACTTCATCCACTGTCTCTTATTTCTTGTGATGTTTCTCTTTTGGCAGTAATCAGGTAAAATGTTTCCCACAATGGTCTTACCTTTTTCATTTTGGGGTAGACTCATGGCCAGCCATATATCCCTAAAATATTTTGCCTCAAATGCTATTAAGTAATTTATCATTGATCTCCCAGGAAAATGTAAGATTTTTTTTTAAAGAACAAGGGCTATGTAATTTTTAAATTTCCATACCACTCAGCTTACAAGAATACCTTAGATTTAATTAAATTTAATAAGAATTTATAAAGTTCTACTATATTTCAGGCACTCTGCTAAGTTCTAGGTCTGCCTGTCTCTTTACTGCCTCAATTACTACTAATAGCAGCTAATTTTTGTGTATTGTTCTGAAGAAGTTTGCAAAATGCTTTACAAACATCATCTTGTTTGACCCTCACAACAATCCTGCGATGCTGGGGCTATTGTTACCTGCATTCTGTAGATGAGGAAACTGAATCAGGTAGTTTAGGTGAATTGTTATAGCTACTAAGTGTCTGAGTCTGGATTTGAACTCATATCTTCCTGACTCTAGGTGCAGTACTCTATCTGGTATGTATACCATGACGCTCCATAGCTGCTACAATAAAGACCTCAATTTCTCCCTCTCTTTCTCTCCCTCCCTTTTTTCTCCCTCTTCATCTTTCTTTCTCCCATATATTATCATCTCTTAGCACATGCATTTATATACAGATATATCTAATTTATATACAGCAATGCAACTTTGTCTTTACTTTGTTAAAGCAAGTATGAGAGGCAAGGTGGAGTATTGGATAAAGAACTGGACTTGGAGTCTGAAAGACCTGGGTTCAAATCCTGTCTTTGAGGCATATTGTAACTCTGTGACCCTGGGCAAATCATTTAAATTCTTAGTGCCAAGGCAAATATCTGGGACTATGAATTGCAGGAAAAAGATGCTGAGCTGGGTTAGGAGGGGAAGTTCTTTACTAAGAATAAAATCCTAGGTTTGGTCCCAGAAAACAAAACAAAACAAAACAAAACAAAATTATAGACATATTAGGTACTTAAATACTGCTTGATTTGAAATGCTATAGTTAGTATGGGTTTTTTTCTCTGTGGAGCCAGATTTCATTTTATTTTCTCAGTCACTCAGTACAGGTAGCAGATGGGGACAAAGGAGTACAAGGAGACTAAGTGAGTATCTTCAAGTCCTATAACTAATGACAGAGGCCAGACAGTCTACTCTAGCCCCTGCCTCTCACATTAGGACTTTTCCCACTAGAAAGATGACATGATCACCCAGAAAGAAATCTTCAAAGCTGCCTTCAAGGCAAGATTCAATCTTTACAAGGAGCCTGGGTTTGCATAGAAATATTTTGCAACACACTTAGAAACACAATTTTAAGAGACTTGGAGTAGTTCCTGAAGTAATCTATCCACAGTAGAATAGATGTCTGTTTACTTGAGCAAACTGGAAAAAAAATTGGAGTTGGTTCCCACCTGCAGTACCTGCATGACAATAAAGGAAGATAACTGCTAACAAAGAAATAGCTTTCATCCATCATCAAAGGAGTAAATGGTACCCTTTTCTGATCAGCTACTGATTTTCACTTTCTATCATCCATCTTACTAATGGTAGATTCCATGATGTTTCAGAGGCTCAGCTGAGATTGGTCGATGATTAGCAATAGTTGGGTCTCCCTTCAAGTTTTTGAAGTTTTAAAAGGTCAAACAAGGAGATACTTTGACATTTTTTCATGATGGTGATGGTGATGAAGTATACAGCATTGGGGAGCCTATTTAAATATAGAATGTCAAGTTTCGTTATCTACTCCTGTTCATTAATCTCAGACTTTGCCATGTTTCTTAAATCATATGTCTTGCTTAATGATTGTAGGAAATTAAGGGGTCTGGGTAATTATGGAGGTGTGATACCATACATATAATTTGG
Source organism: Dromiciops gliroides (assembly GCF_019393635.1). Taxonomy (NCBI): domain Eukaryota; kingdom Metazoa; phylum Chordata; class Mammalia; order Microbiotheria; family Microbiotheriidae; genus Dromiciops; species Dromiciops gliroides. The sequence continues at coordinate 22,274,170 of NC_057863.1, forward strand.
CATGGATCTGTCTTGAGGGATGTAGAAAAGTCATAACCTCATTCATGTTCAAATTTTATTTAAATTATCGGTTGGGGGGCAGCTAGGTGGCGCACTGGATAGAGCACTGGCCCTGGAGTCAGGAGTACCTGAGTTCAAATCCAGCCTCAGAACATTGACACTTACTAGCTGTGTGACCTTGGGCAAATTACTTAACCCCAATTGCCTCACCAAAAAATCAAACAAACAAACAAACAAAAAATAAAAAAATAAATAAATTATTGGTTGGTCAGAATATGAACATGAGGAATAAGCAACAGAGGCTTATACTTTTAAACTTTTAAATGTTTATCTTTTTTATCATGTGGTACTCCCTCCACTTGAGCAGGTCACAACCCATCCATGACTTCTCACTCTGAGAAATCCGTGCTCCAGGAGGATAGAGTTCAAGAACTAAATTATGAAAAGAAAAATTGAAAAAAATGCACATTTTCCTGATAGGAAAGAAATAAAGTGAACCAATGTGAATTTATCTATCAGCTTATATTTTTCAGAGACATTCTAAAAGATGAAAATGTAGTCAAATAACTAAGGAGAGATATGAGTATAAGAATAATGATAAGAATACAAAAACCCTGATTGAAGCCAATGATTGCAATGAGATGAAGAATTACCAAAAGAACACATTCAGTTGTATTAGTGAAAAGCTGAAGTTCAAAAGAAGGATAGGTAGGGGCAGCTAGGTGGTGCAGTGAATAGAGCACCGGCCCTGGAGTCAGGAGTACCTGAATTCAAATCCAGCCTCAGACACTTAACACTTACTAGCTGTGTGACCCTGGGCAGGTCACTTAACCGCAATTGCCTCACCAAAAAAAAAAAAAAAAAAAAAAAAAAAAAGGATAGGTCTGAAACTGTGGGTACATAGGATAAGGTAGGAAACAGTAATGCATTGAACAGAACATTCAGATATGTGAATACATTTAGTCTCAGGCTCTGTCATTTGCTGTCTCTGTGACCCAGAAGTCATTTAACCTCCATGATGGTCAGTTCCTTTATCAGAAAAAGGAGGTAGCTCGATAGGATGAATTCCAATGTCCTTCTTAGGTCCTAGGACCTACTTAGAGATTCTTTTAACTAACTATTTTAAATTCATTGTCCCCAAATCTAGAGTGAACATTCGGCTATTCCTGGCTTTGCTTCCTTTTTCTTACACAAGCTCCATGATGGTGTCATCATTTCCTCCTAAGGCTATTACTGTTTCTGCCTAGCCATCTAGTATTCCCTTATTGGTAAGGGAACTAACCATGTAATTGAGCACTTCAATAAATCCCTGAATTTTCATTTTGTTTTTGATTTCTGGGTTGATAGGATCGTAATTTAAGCACTGGTATGGACCTTAAAGACCAGCAAGTCCAAACCCATTATATTGAAAAGGATGAAACCGAGGCACAGAATAGTTGTAGGACTCCTTCAGAGTTATACAGCTATTGTTTGAGGCAAGATGCAAATTAAGTTTTTCCCCACTTTTTGCCCAACACTCCTAGTTGTCCTTGGGTTTAGGTGAAGAATTGTTTTATACTTTCTTCCTTGAATAACTTTATAATTGGGATATACTAGTTTTTAAGCTGCAAGGGAGTGGGGAAGGGAGGGATAGAATTTGGAACTCAAAACTTGAATTTAAAAAAATGTTTAAACATGTAATTGGAGAAAATAAAATATCATATTAAAAAAGAAAATATCACCAAAAATCAAGCTCATCTGATCCATTAAAATGTAGCCTACAAGATCTAAGGACATGTAAAATATATCACCAAAGGAATATCTAGCCTTTATAGTTCATTGTAACACCAGACCTTTGTGTAGACAGTGCTGAGTTACCTGAATTACCATTTTAAATTAGACAATTTGAACATAATTCTACAATAAAGGATCTATTCTAAAAAAACCCCAAACAACCCAAAAAACAACCACCAGAAAGCAAGTACATTTCAGTATCAGGGACAACTTGGGACTCATTCCTATAAATGAGGCTGGTTGCCATGCTTGGGCCTGGCCAAAAATATCAGTGAACTCTTTAGCTTTCAGTGGTATCCGCTTCACATCTTTGAACCCCCCAAAAGGAGATTTAGTAGTTTATCAACTTATGTTTTGGTTCCTGTGGCAATTTTCAACTTTTCTCTGCAAACCACAAGAAGCTTCTTGACATTTTGAATGTGTTAAACTGTTAAAGGACTATATTGTTAAAGGAAAAAGGGGAGAGGGATGAAATAATATCTGGAGATGGGATTTGATAAGGTGGTGGTGGTTGTTTTTGCACGGATAAGATTTTGCCCTGTATCCTCTTTCTAGATGAAGGTAAAGCCCTGCTCTCAGACAAGAGGGAACAGCAACAGAGTGAGAGCTTTGTAATTAGGAAAGCTTGGGATGAAATTTGGTGCTTCCTAGTCATATGACCTAGACATTTCATTTACTCTTTCAAGGCTCAGTTTCTTATATAAAATGAAAATAATAATAGCACCTACTCCACCATGTTGTTCTAAGGAATCAAATGATATACTCCTCTAAAAGTACTTTATAAACCTTAAAGTGCCACATTAGAAGCTATTATATTAATAATATTAATTAAAATAAGATGAGAGGGTAGAGATTATTGAATCCTTCATTTTACAGAGGAGGAAACATTCCTAGAGAGAATAGTTTTCCCAATATCCCATTGCGACTGAAGTATGGAAGCAGGATTTGACTCTGATCTCATGTCAATGTTCCCCCACTTCCTTGTAAAGTTCCTTGTGATGCTCATTGGGGCAAATCTGGGTTGTATTTTGTAGTTATAAAGTGTTATGAAAATATCAGCCTCTAGTATAATTTTTTTTTTTTTAGTGAGGCAATTGGGGTTAAGTGACTTGCCCATGGTCACACAGCTAGTAAGTGTTAAGTGTCTGAGGCCAGATTTGAACTCAGGTCCTCCTGAATCCAGGACCGGTGCTCTATCCACTGCGCCACCTAGCTTCCCCACCACTAGGATAATTTTTAATGGACAAATTTTAAGATGTAGTGGAGAGACCAAGAAGGCCATGAGCATCAAATACAACATCTTTAATCACAAGTATCTCTTTGTCATCTGGGCTTCCATGCAGGTCATTCTGCAGCTACCTGGTCAGAAATTCAATTAATCAATCAAATCATCAAACATTAATTTTTAAAATTTGACTTTAAAAAACCTTTTTTTTAATGGGGGCAATGAGGGTTAAGTGACTTGCCCAGGGTCACACAGCTAGTAAGTGTCAAGTGTCAGGCAGGATTTGAACTCGGGTCCTCCTGAATCCAGGTCTGGTGCTTTATCCACTGCGCCACCTAGCTGTCCCAGCAAACATTTATTAAATACTTCCTATGTACCAGATACTGTAACCAAAGAGGCAAAATACAGTTCCTGCCCTTAAGGAGCTTAATGGGGGAGACAACACGTAAACAAATATATACAAAGTGAGCTACATATAAAATAAATAGAAAATAACAGCAGAAGGCACTGGAATTATGAGAGATTAGGGAAGACTTCCTGAAGACTGTGGGATTTTAGTTGGGACTTAAAAGAACTTTGGGAGGTCAGGCAGGGATGAAGAACTGGAGCATTCTAGGCTTGGGGAACAGCCAGAGAGTGCCTGGAGCCAAGAGATGAAGCATCATGTTTGAGGAATAGCCAGGAAGGTGGTGTTACTGAACTAAAGAGCATGTGTCAGGGAGTAAGGTGTAAGAAGACTGGAGAGGTAGAAGGGGGCTACACTGTGAAGACCTTTGAATGCCAACCAGAGCATTTTGTATTTGCTCTTAGAGGCAATAGGAAGCCTGAAGTTTATAGAATAGGAGATGACAGAATTATGTGCTTTAGAAAAATCACTTTAGTGGCTGAGTGGAGGATAAATTGAAGAGAGGAGAGATTTGAAACAGGCAGATCCTTCAGCAGCTATTGCAACCATTCAGGCACGAGGTGATAAAAGCCTGGACCAGGGTAGGGGCAATGTCAGAGGAGAGGAGGGGGCATATTCCAGAGATGTTGCAAAGGTAAAATTGACAGGCTTTGGCAATAGATTGGATGTGGGGGAAGAGAGAGAGAGAGAGAGAGAGAGAGAGAGAGAGAGAGAGAGAGAGGAATTGAGGATGATTCCTAGGGTGTGAGCCTGAGAGACTAGGAAGGAGAAGTCTATCACTAGAAAATCTCTTGTAATGCATTGTGTAGAAAATTGGCATTAGAGAAGGGTTTTAACCCTTTGTCAGATCTTTACTGGCTGTGTGACTGGGCAAATTACTTAATCTCTCTCAACCTCCATTTCTTCCTCAGTAAAAAGGAAGTTGCAATGTTACCCATTTTGCAAAGTTGTTGAAGGATCAAATGCAATAAAGTTTGTAAAGCACTTAGAAAACTGTAAAAGCACAACATAGAAGACTGGATAGAAGCCTTATAGAGCAAGTTTTTTAGAAGCAATATGGAGATATTTGGATTGTTGGCTCTGTATGAAATAAATTGCCATTTATTTTGTTTTTCTAATGGAACAAGAATGAATCCAATGTCGAAGTCTTGGCAGAATCATGAATCAAATTCCTGCACTTACTTATCATGTTAAATACTTAACTAATTTAAAATTTTTTTGGTGGTAACAATTTTATGTAATGCACGAAAGGATGCCTTCTCAATTTTTCACTCTAACACATAAGAAAATGAAATGTTCCATTTGAAAAATAATTGAACAGCATAATTTTTTTCACTCTTATTACTGGCTATAGCAAAACCTCAGTGACTGACATATTTTGAAACCTTCAGAACACAGGAGTTAGCACCAAAAGGCATATAAATATGGATTTTGGTAAGATCTGGCAACTTTTGTGGCATTGATATTTTCGATGCATGAAATTAATAGCTTCTCTGAAGGATTGCATCACATTTACATGCTGAGTTCCTTTCTTTCCTCTGTCTGACTTTCTTTTTCTCTTTGGGAGCCAGGTGTGAAATCAAAATCTCATCTCATGAGATCTAACTCCCATTAAGAAACTAAGCCCGTATCTGTTTGTGATTCCTGTAGTTTAGTTCCTATTGGAATTGGATTAAAAATGTCTGAGACAAAAGAAAAAGAATAAGTCTTGTTTATTCCACAGTAGTCAAACTATATTAACAGAATTGAACAGAAGATACCGATAACTAGATATCCTAAGAAACATAAGAAGGTTTAGGTAATTTATTATTATTATTATTAATTTCTTTTTTATTTTATTATTTTCCAGTTACATGTAAGGATAGTTTTCAACATTTGTTTTCATGGGAATTTTAGTTCCAATTTTTTCTCCCCCCTTCCTTCCCTCCTCTCTCCCCAAGATGGAAAACAATCTGATATAAGTTATAAATGTCCAATCACATTAAACATATTTCTGCATTAATCATATTGTGAAAGAAGAATCAGAGCACAAGGGAAAAATCTCAAAAAAAGGGGAAAAAACCAGCCCCAAAGTAGAAACAGTATGGTTCATTTTGCATTCAGAATCTGCAGTTCTTTTTTCTGGATGTGGAGAACATTTTCTATCATGAGTCCTTTGAAATTGTTTTGGATCATTGCACTGCTGAGGAGCCAAGTCTATCACAGTTGATCATCACACAATGTTGCTGTTACTGTGTAGAATGTTCTCAGTTCTGCTTATCTTGCTCAGCATCAGTTCATGTAAGTCCTTCCAGGTTACTCTGAACTCCTCCTGCTTATTGTTTCTTACAGCACAATAGTATTCCATTACATTCATATACCACAACTTGTTTAGCCATTCCCCAGTTGATGGGCATTCCCTTGATTTCCAATTCTTTTCCACCACAAAGGAAACTGCTATAAATATTTTTGTACATGTGGGTCCTTTTTCCCTCTCCTATGATCTCTTTGGGATACAGACCTGGTTGTGGTATTACTGGGTCAAAGGGCATGAACAGTCCCATAGCTCTTTGGGCATAGTTCCAAATTGCTTTCCAGAATGGTTGGATCAATTTACAACTCCAACAAAAATACATTAGTGTTCCAATTTTTCCACAACTTCTCCAGTATTTATTCTCCTTTTGGCATATTAGCTAACCTGATAGGTGTGAGGTGGTACCTCAGAGTTGTTGTAAATTTGCCTTTCTCTAACCAATAGTGATTTAGAGCATTTTTTCTTATGGCAATAGATAGCTTTGATTCCTTCATCTGAAAACTGCCTGTTCATATACTTTGTAGGTAATTTAGTATTAAAATAGCAAATAAATGGGGCAGCTAGGTGGTACAGTGGATAAAGCATCGGCCCTGGATTCAGGAGGACCTGAGTTCAAATCTGGCCTCAGACACTTGACACTTACTAGCTGTGTGACCCTGGGCAAGTCACTTTAACCCTCATTGCCCTGCCAAAAAAAAATAGCAAATAAAAATAAAACTCCTTACAACTTCATTTTATTTGATTCCAAGGCAAATCTTTAAAATATCATGCCCTTTCTTTCTTTCTTTCTCTTTCTTTCTTTCTTTCTTTCTCTTTCTTTCTTTCTTTCTTTCTTTCTTTCTTTCTTTCTTTCTTTCTTTCTTTCTTTCTTTCTTTCTTTCGGAAGGCAGTTTGGGTTGTGACTTGCCCAGGGTCATGCCTTTTCTTTAAGATTAGAAATATACATTTTCCTCATAACCACAGCTTGTTGCTATAGAATTACATGGGATAAAGCTGTCTATAATAGCAATGTTATTAGTAATATTAATTTCATGTCTGCATATATAATTTGTGAGAGGATGCTGATCTGTGATTTCATTGGTGTCTCTACCAATGCAAATAAGCAATTTATAGTATTAGAGAATTATTTGGCTCAGTTAGCTATATGACTTGGCCAGGATCACACAGTCAGGCTATGTCCCAGGCTGGACTTGAACTCATATCCCTCTGATGTGTGTATACATACACATATAGAAACAAAGAAACACACACAGAACTACACAACTAAAGTGAATACTTAGAAGTAAGTCAGTGACCATTAAATATTGAAGGTAGCATGATAGTTGAAACTTGCTTGTTGCTATAGATAGATATGCTTCTGAAACAATGTGAATAGACACTTAATTTCTGTTAGTTGAATCATATTTTAAATTATCTAAGAGGCTTTGAGATTTAAAGGAAACTTGTGCACTTTAAAGAAAATAATCCTACAGTGAAGTGAATCATTTATCAGTTTTATAGAATTGTATTTTTTCCTATATTAGATTTTCATAAGGAGAAGTGATAGCAGGCTTTTTATTGAGAATGACCTCCTGAGGCCTTAATAATGGCATCAAGGGATCATCTGAAGACTAAACTGGAGATATGGACTCACAAACATTAGTCAGTGAAGTACCATTTATTAAGAGCCTACTGTGTGCCAGGCATAGTGCTAAGCATACAAAGAAAAGCAAAAGACAATCTCTGCTCCAACATAAAATTCACTATGTACGACCAAGACAGAGACATGATGAGTTGGAGGAAGCTACAGAGGGAAGGCTCGAGTCTTAAGGAAAATCAAGAAAAGCTTCTTGCAGAAGGCAGGATTTTAGAGGATACTGGAAAGTTGGTGAAACTATGAGGTGGAAATGCAACAAGTCCATGTATTCTCTGTTCCTTCAGTTCTTTGGGGAGGTTTGTCAGCTTCTGGTTGACAAGTCATCTGGCAGTTAAACTCCTTGTTTGACAGTAAGGAGAAGGAACTGGTGGAGGACTAAGCTGCTTGGCAAGAAGACAGACCATATGAACTGCCAATCTGAGACAAAACTCCCTCCATCTCATATTAAAGCAGGATGGCACCAAACTATGATATTTGCTAAGTGCCTATTGTGTTCAGAATCCTGTGCTATGAGATGGGGGAGATGCAAGGTTTAGATCAGAGACCCTGTTACTAAGGATTTTAGTCTTGAGTAAGATCAAGATTGATAGCAATTAGAACCAAACTCTGCTTGGTCCATATTGACTTCACAAACCAGAATCTGGCAGGACATATGAGGAATCCTCTTTCTTTTGCAGTAATTTCTTCTGATCTTGAAGGAAGGTCCATCACTTCCCTGAAATGAGCTTTCATAGAGCTTGGTAAACTAGCATATATAGGAAGAAAATGGCATTTGCAAAGCAGTGCCAGAAGAAAGGGACATTTAATAAGACAATAACAATGACACCCGCTGATAGTGAACAATGGGAAATGCACAAAAGAACAGATATTGACAGAGATTATTACCATTGTTTAAGGAAATTAAAAAAAATTATCTCCATGGTGGGGTGGGGGGAAGAACAAAGAAACCACTTCAGAGAGACAAACCCCCAGACAAAAAAAAAGGATGAACCCCAAACTAAAAAACTACAGCTTGCCAAATGAAGAAATATAGAAATTAAAACTTTGGGAAACAAATCTTTTGCAAAATCTTACAGGGGGCAGCTAAGTGGTGCAGTGGATAGAGCACCAGCTCTGGAGTCAGGAGGACCTGAGTTCAAATCTGACCTCAGACACTTGACACTTACTAGCTATGTGACCCTAGGCAAGTCACTTAATCCACATTACCCCCCAAAAAAATCTCATAGAGGAAAAGACTGGAAGATTGTATTACTATTGACTCATAAAACAGTGAGAAAAAACAAAGAGAAAAGAAAAAATAGAAAAAAATACTCAGCTTGGTGAGAGACCCAATTAAGTCAAATCACCCTAAGAAAATTTAATGGAGAAATTGGAAGTAGGAAATGAGAGGAAAAAAATGAAAATAAATGTCAAGATTCTTATGGCAAAATAATTTTTTAAAATCAATGTTTATGGAGTTTTTGCACATGAACTCTAATATTATAGGTTTGGACGTCTTAAAGGCAAATTAAAAATGTCACTAATGAAAACAGGAATAGTAGAACATAGGAAAAGAACATGAGGAATATCTGAACTACGCCAAATTTATGAAAAGAAACTCCATGCAAGATGTAATATATTTTTGAGGATATTGGGAATTCATTAGTAAGTTATCTGAAAGAAGAGAGGTTGTCAGAGTAAAAAAGAAAATATTGTTTTTACAGAAAAAAGACAAAAGCATATTAACAAATTGCTGTCACCTATGCTTACTTTCCTATCTCCACAATAGTGTATGATAACATATATGTAATAGGTATGTATATACACCTAGGTATATATGTATACACATGTACATGTATATATGTATGTATACACACATACATGCATGTCAAGGGCCTCTTTGGGGAGTAAATAAGCAGGTTTATAGCATCTATAGTCACACAATTGACTTAAATCGTATAGAATGCAAGATCCCTCTGTTAATTGCAAAAACATTGGATTCGGTAGTAAGGCCAAAAGAATCTTAGAAATCTTGCAATGAGGTTCTAGAGACAGTGGATAGACTGTTAGGTCTTGAGTCTAGAAGATCTGAGTTCAAATACGGCCTTGGACACTTCCTAGTCTTGTAACTCTGGGTGATAATTTGAATTCTGTCTGCCTTGGATTCCTTAATTGTAAAATGGATATAATAATAGCACCTACCTTCCAGAGTTGTCATGAGGATTAAATTAAGATTTTTAAAGCACTTGACAGAGTATCTGGGTTAAAGTAGTTATTTAATAAATGCTGGTTTCCTTTCTTTGATTTCTCTTCCTCTCTTCCCCCTCCCTTTCCCTTTCCTTTCACTCTTCTTTCTTTCTCTTTCCCTGTCTCACTTTCACACTTTCTCTCTCCTTTCTTCCTGAGTGCTAGGAGCTTCATATAAACCTTTTCTGTCCAGTTAAAAAATATCAAATCGTCCCAAGAAGAGAGAAGAAAAAATCAAGAAACAGCAAAGACAAATGAGATAAAGATTCTTGATGGGAACATTCTTCAGACATGGTCAGTTTTCTCTGTCCTCTGTTTAGAGAACCAGACTGTTAATGCCACTGAGGGTCTTGAGGAACAATAAGTCACGAACACTGAGCATGTCTTCTTTGTCTGGGAGAAAAACTTTAATGAGTTGTCAGATCCAACCAAGCAGGGAGGGACACTAGCAAATAAGATAGCTCTGAATATACCTTATTTCCCCCCTCAATATTTTAACGCACATTTTATGCATGTTTAACAAAAATAAATAAAAATATAATACAAAATAGATAATGTGAATTTTTGGTTTTCTAAGACAACATGTGGCCTCAATTTCTAATTTAGTTTGACACCACTGGTGTAGAGGTTGGCCTTGGCATGGGGGAAAACTGGGTTCAAATCCTGCTTCTGTCACATTCTGACTTGTGTGACCATGAGGAAATCACTTAGCTTCTCAGCACGCAGCTGACAAAATGCAATGGTGGAAGGGGCATCTACACTGGGAGTTCTTTATGAGAATGGAATCTTAGGTGAGAAATAAAACAAAGGATATATCATACTTTTCATCTGGGTATCTAGTCTTATTTCTCAGATTTTACAGCATCCACTGTCAAATTTCTTAAGCAAGACAACTTACATTCTCATATATTAACAACTTCCCTCTTAATTGTCTGAGTTTTATTCATGATTAGGAAAGATGATGAAGTGTGATAGTGGAAATAATGTTGTCTCTGTAGCCTGAGCACAGGGTTCAAATCCCATTTCTGATGATTACTAGCTGTATGATTTTGGATGGTACCTTAATCTTATGGGGTTCATTTTCTCATCTGTAAAGAAAGTAGTTTGGGCAAGAACAGTTCTGCTCAATTCCTTCCAGGTCTAGTTCTTTGACCATCTTATCTCCAACAACTTACTAAGGTAGAGAGTTTAAGACTTTTTTTTTCCCCCCTTTTATAAATCATTTTGAATTTTCCCCAAAGAGTTATGTTGATCACAATTCAGCAAGTCATTGCTCAGTTCCGATTATTTCACCTATCTGGCTTTACCTTGAAACAAGTACATTTTTAAAAGAATATTTCATATGTTTCAAAAGCTAATCCATGGAGGCTCATTTTTCTACAAGTTTCCTTTTCCTAAGGGAAGATTAAAGAGGTATTTTTCAAGCAAACTTTCTTTTTCTTTTTGAAAACATAAATTAATCAGTGATAGGCACCTGCACTGTGGCAGGAAATATCTAATGTTCTGAAGGTAACTGCACGGTATGACCTTCACTGGAGAAATGCAAAGTAGCACTTCCAGCTCTTGTTTACTGGTTGTTGTCGGTCAGTGTTGTTGATGAAGCCCCTTCCCTGCTGTAATATATTTGTTTTACTCAGGGAATTCCTTCTTAATGGGATTTTGCCCTGGGCTTCCTGGCTGCAGATGAATTTACCCATGGTCATCAATGAGTTAAGATATGGATGCTATATTGCTTCATGGGAAGTCAGCATTATACTGCATCCCTGAATCTGATCTGTAGTAGAGAAATGTCAAAATTAAGACAACTGAAGACTTCTTTCAAAACCAGCCCAAGGGAATCAGAGATGCTAAGGGAAAATGATATTCTCTGAAACCAAACCAAACATTTCTTGGCCAGATTTGTAGGGAAACTGTGTTTCTCTCCATCTTCATTTGAACTGAATGGTCATCCATGTGTGAGAAAATCAATTTGAAAGCTAACTGAAATCTCTGGTCCATCGTTCCCAGTGTGTGTCTTCTATATGGGTGAGACTTTCAAATTTATTCCATCACACATGGATGGCTGGGCTTTCCAAATAAAGTTGGCAAGCCACAATCTGTTCGTGTGTGTGTGTGTGTGTGTGTGTGTGTGTGTGTGTGTGTGTGTGTGTGTGTGTGAAACTCACCTCCCTGAGAAAGCAGCTGGTTTTTCAGCAAACTTCACAGCTGTTTCTAGATGTTTGTTTTTCAGGGCAAACATCTTCCTAACTGTTCATTCTTGGCTATGTTTATGGTGCTTATCCAGTGTGTTTTACTCCCTTGTGAAAAGCATGCTATTGATTGGACTTAGCAGAAAGCGTAGAAAAGTATGTGTAGACAGGCTCATGTACATGATGACATGCAGAGCTGTGATTTCCTCAGCTTCAAGGTAGGAATTACTGCCACCAAAGCATATCTCAACCCATCCATGGCTTATTTAGTAGATAAGTACTAAGGTGTTGTCTAGATATATGTTGAGGTTAAATGACTTGGCTAGGGTCACACAACTAATAAATGCTAGTAGCAGAATTTGAAGTCAGTCTTCTGGACTCCAAGCCCAGCCCCCTAATCTGTTGTATGACACCACCTAAGTACATGATAATGACTTTAAAAATACCTAGATAAAGGTGTCTCTCCACTCCCCTCCCCCAAACCTTCAGCCCTGATACCCCTGTTTGTATCTTTGCATTTTTTCTTTTCTTTTTTAAAAATAAACATTTTTATTTAATGTTTTTAGTTTCAAATTCTATCCCTCCCTCCTTTTCTCCCTTCCCCCCTCCCTGAGGTGTTAAATAATCAGATCAATATAGGTTATACATGTGCAATGATGTAAAACATTTCTATATTAGTCATTTTGTATAAGAAGATGAATAAAAGAAGAAATTGAAAGAAAGTGAAAAATAGCATGCTCTCATCTGTGTTCAATCAATATCAGCTCTTTCTCTGTAGGTGGATAGTCTGCTTCATCATTAGTCCTTTGGGATTGTCTTGGATCATTGTATTGCTGAGAATAGTTAAGTCATTCACAGTTCTTCATCAAACAATATTGCTGTCACTGTGCACAATGTTCTCTTGGTTCTGCTCACTTCACTATACATCAGTTCATATATGTCTTTCTAGGCCTTTCTGAAATCACCCTGCTTGTCATTTCTTATATCCCAATAATATTCCATTACCATCATACACCACCATTTGTTCAGTCAGTACCCAGTTTATGGGCATCCCTTAGATGTCCAATTCCTAGCCACCACAAAAATAGCTGCTATAAATATTTTTATACAAATAGATGTTTTTCTATTTTTTTGGATGTCTTAATTTTATAAACCTAGCAGTGGCATTGCTGGATCAAAGAGTATACACAGTTTTATAGCCCTTTGGCATGGATCCAATTTGCTCTGCAGAATGGTTAGATCAGTTCACAACTCTACCAACAGTAGACTAGTGTCCCAGTTTCCCCATGGTACCTCCAATATCCAACATTTTCCTTGGATATTATGTTTTCTACTTAAAGTGAAGCAAAGGTCAACTGTCTTGTCCCATGCTACTAGGATTTAGAATTAAAATGATCAAATCCAATCCCTACATTTTATGGATGAAGAAGGTGAGAGGTCTTGACTGAAGTCATGTGACTAATGATGGTGGTAGCCAGAAACTTTATCTATTATTATCAAAAAGTGAATATTCTGGGGCAGCTAGGTGGTTCAGTGGACAAAGCACCAGCCCTGGATTCAGGAGGACCTGAGTTCAAATCCAGCCTCAGACACTTAACACTTACTGTGTTAAGTGTGTGACTCTGGACAAGTCACTTAACCCCAATTGCCTCACAAAAAAGGTGAATATTCTTTGTGACCATCTTGTTGAAATACACACCTGCAATTCTCTTTGTTCTCTCCATTAATTGTGTATAATTTAAAAACTGATTTAGTTTGTGGACTTTTTCAATATCTGTTCAGTGGGGCATATGATAAGTCACTTTATTTGTCCTCATCATTTTTACCTTTTCTGAGCCATCGGAAAATTAGCTTTTAGGGCACCTAGCGTAATAACTAGGGAAGGTAAACCTCTAAGTTGAGTTGTCATATCTTTATCTTTTGTAGCTAGTATCCCTGTCAGCTGTCCCTATTTCCTGGATACTATCTACTTCTTTGGCCCGAGTGACTCTCTCTCTCTCTGTTTCTTTCTATCTTCATATATATTATATAATACACACATATATATGTATATATTATACATACACATATGTATATTTTTCCTACCTGTCTGAATTTTTGTTCTCAGTTCCCTTTGCTAGATCATTATTTTTCCATTACTTATTGTAGGAACCTTTCTCCTCCCCCACACTTCTCTGTCCAGGGCTCTCTTGTCTTTTCTTTCTTAGGTTGATTTGCTGTGTGTCATATATATTATTCCTCACATTCCCCTACTCAAAAGTCTTAATTGGCTCCCCATTGCCTCTAAGATGAAACACAAAACCCTCAGCCTACCACATTATAGCTTACAATTATAGTTCCAGTTTTCTTCCATATTACACCCTTTTACACACTCCATCACAGTCAAACTAGCTTGGTAGCTATTCTCCATATAGAATATTCCCTCTCTGGAATGCGTGTGTTTGTCCAGATGTCCCTTCCCCATCTTAGAAAGGAATTGCTTCCTCACTTTCACTTCATAAAACATGTAGTTTTCTTCAAAACACATGAAAGAATGAGGACAATCGATGAGTGACAATGAAAGATGATTCCTGCTTCTTGTCAGAGATGTGGTGGGTTAAAATTATGGAGTCACCCCTTTTCAGATGTATCCAATGGCATTGAAGTGCACAGGGCATGGACCTGGTGTGCTGTCACGTCCACAGAAAGTTGTACTACTGGCTATTCCTCTTTTTAGTGGCCAATGAAAATATGCTTAAGCTCAGAAGAAAATAAATAAAATTGAAAATATATAAAAATGTAAAAAATGTTCCCCCAGGGTGTGTCTATACACTTGGTCTATATTCCATGAATTCTTATATCCAGTGCTTTGACTTGTTTTGTTTAACTGTACTTTGTAATTTGGGGACATACAATTGTAATTTAGGGACTGATGATGAGGAGAGACATAAATAGAACATAGATGCTTGCCATGTGATCTTGGCCAAATTACCTTTACTGATCCTCAATTTCTTCATTGATAAAAATAAAAGAATTGGGCTAGATTATTTCTGAGAGTCTTTCCAGCTCTAGATTTATGGTGCTATGAAAGCATTAAGAAAGGAATTAAGCAAAAGCAACAAGAGAGCCCAAGTCATGGACCACATGGGGACTTTCTCAATTTCCCCTGTGATTAGTGGTCTCTATCACTTTAATTTCCATTGCTTTTGCACAGTCTCTATATTTACTTATTTACTTATCTGTGTACATATTAGAATGTTTCCAGATATTATAAGCTTTTTGAGGGGAGGAAATGTTTGATTCTTGTGTTTTCATCTGCAATGAGCCTCACTTGTGATATATGTCTTGGAAAATTGAGTTGAATTGAATTTGTGACCATGAGAAAAATAATGAATTTCCTACAGTGAAGCAACTGGAAATTGGCAAACCTAATCACCTTTTGCCATTGTAAAGTTATTACTTGGATCCTGTCTATTGTACCAAAGTGGGGGGAAAATATAAGCTTTCATTGCATTGAAATTGTATCTTAATAAATTTAGCATAGAGCCTCAGATATTTTGAGTGCTTGAAAAATATAGATCCATTTAGCAGAATAACAAGAGAAAGAAAGTTCATGTTGGGACAATAGACTTTCTGATGAAAGAATATCCAGTTGGCACAGATCAGTTAGGGAGTTAGTCATTGATTCTGAATGAAATTGGTCTTCACACATTGGTTCTGGGTTACCATTTAACAATACCTTAGACCTACCTACACTCATCTTTTGAGCTTAAAAATGTGCTTTTGATATCTTGACTAAGCTGTTACCATAAGTACGAGGAAGGTCTGTCCTCACTGGAGGGAATGTATGGCTTTTCATTTTTGCTTTTACAACCCAAAACTTAGCCCAGTGCCTGACGTAGAGGAATAAAAATAGGTAGCATTTAAGCATGTTAAGGTTTGTAAAGGGTTTTCTATAAATTATCTTTTTATTGTTAAGTCATTTTTTAGTTGTCCCTGACTCCTTATGACTCCATTTGGTGCTTTCTAGGCAAAGAACTGGAGTGATTTGTCATTGCCTTCTCCAGCTCATTTTATAGATGAGGAAACTGAGGCAAACAGGATGAAGTGACTTGCTCAGAGCCACACAGCTAGTGGGTGTCTGAGGCCACCTTTGAATTTAGGAAGATGTCTTCCTGACTTCAGGCCTAGCATTCTCTTCACGGCACCAACTAGCTGCTCCTATGTTATCTCATAGTACGTGTTTAATGAACACAGAATCTAACTGAAGTGACCTGTGAGACCCGATAAGAGAAGACTGGAAGGGCTGGGGGGTTCAGAGCATGATAGTTATTCTCAAATATTTGAAGTGTTGTCATATAGAGGAGAGATTATATTTGTTCTGTTTGGCCTCAGAAGGCATATATGGGAACATGGGGTGGGAGGGCAGGGGAGTGTGGTGGGGCCGGGGAGGGAGGGAGAGAGGTCATATAGAAAAAATTTAAGCTTGATGTAAGTAAGGAACTTTCTAAGAATTCAAGCTATCCTAAAGCTGAATGGGCTGCTTTGGGGAGTAGTGGGTTCCCCCTTAAACAAAAAGTCAAATAACCACTTGTTGGGGATGTGGTAAAGAATATTCCTTTTTACGCACTGGTTGGGCTACATGGTCACTGAGGTACCATTTAAAACATGTGATTATGTGAATTTCATTTACATAAAATATAGAAGTCACAGAGCTCAGAAGTGCCTTTCGCTGAAAGTGCCGAGAAATCCATCACTGAGTTAAGGCAAGAGCCTCCGGCTTTGGCCCAGGGGCCACTGGGAAGGAGAATTAGGCCTCTACTTAAGCCTTGTCAAAATGCTGCATTGAGGTCAGCTGGCATGAATGACTCTCTGCAAGTATCAACCAGGAAATAGAATTCTATTGATAAACATTTTTTCTAACAAGCGGTATCATATGGAATTCTGGTCATACACAGTTCCCTGAAAACCTTTTCATTTTCCCCCTTTGATTTTAAATTACATCCACCCCACCACCAACCCCAAAGAGCTGCAAGAGACAATGTAAAAGTACCATCAGATGGTTCTTAACATGTGAGAAATAACCAGGGAAGGGCAGGAGGAGCTCAGGCCCTTCAATTTCACCGTCATTTCAAAGCAATGAAAGCATTTTTCCTATCACAAAGCCCAGACTGTCATATTTTCATTTTCCTAATTTTTTATTTTATTGTTTTTTAAAGTACCATCTTTTCCTCTTAGGTTATTTTTCTTCATTCTTTAATATTTCCCTTAGAACAAGCCAAATGTTATTTCACCCTTTCAAAAGGGGGAGGTGACAGCCTGAATTGTGTGCAAGGAGAAGCTGATAATGTACCTTTTTCTCCCTGGTGTCAGCTGATGCAGGGGCTTTGAAAGAGGCTCAGCAAATCATTTGCAAAACACCATAGAAGAACCTTGCAAGTTACACTCCAAAAACCCGAGTGTTTGTCATTTATAATAGAGCTGGTGTCTGGGGGACACTGGCACGGGAATTTGGTTTGAGTCATTTAATGGGGCTTCTCTCCACTAGCCTGGCCATCCCCCTACTGCAGCCTTGTCACCTCTCACCTGGGCTATTGGGATTGCTCCTTACTCTCATGACCTCAAAGTTCTTCCTACTCCAATCCATCTGCCACACAGCTGCCAAAGGGCTTTTCCTAAGGTGTTGGTCTTTTATGGTCACTGTCCTGCTCCAGAAGCCCATGGAGCTTCTTCTTCCTTTTGAGATAACATATACACTTTTCAATTTGGCATACACAGCCTTCCACAATCAGGTTTTAGCCTGCCTTCCCAGAAACATCATATTGATCTCCTTCATGCACCATGGTGATTTTTGTTCCAGAGAAAATGGCTCACTTGTTATTCCCTAAACTAGACATTCCAGTTTCTTACTCTGACTTTGCACAAGGTGTCCCTTCTTTCTTCACCTTTGTCTCTGAAAATGCATGGTTTCCTTCAAAGATCCAGTCAGATGCCACAGCTTAGGAAAACCATTTTTAATGAAACAACAACAACAACAACAACAACAATTACTACTACTACTACTACTACTGCTACTACTGCTACTACTGCTACTACTGCTACTACTGCTGCTGCTACTAGGTTTACAAAGTGTTTTACATATATGTAAACTCATTTGATCCTCACAACACTCCTTTAGGGTAGGTGCTATTATTATCCCCAATTCACTGTGAGAAAATAATTATTTTTGATAATGGATTTCAAGGGGGACCCAGAGATCAGTTTTCTCAGTCCTTTCTCCCTCCACTCCCCAAAGTCCTGCTCTCCTTGTAATAGGACAAACCCAAGGGGAAAAAATGGAGATAGACTCCTTTGTCTAGCTTAGTGAAGGATTGATGGGATCAAACCACATCTAGATAATGTACTTTGCCTTGAGCATCTTCAGTGGGGGTCTTTAAATTCTTTTTATATCTTCTGTAGAGTTCATTTTAATATAGACCACCCTCAAGTCATGTCAACCAATGGAATTGAATGATGCTAACCAATTAGCTTTGATCAATGTACAATGACCCACCTCTATCAAAAGAGGATAAAGATTCTTGGAAAAGTCCACTAGCACTCTCTCAAAACACTCTTGGCTTGATTCTACCTCCTAGGACAGCATAAATTTTGTAGGCCTTCTGAACTTTCCTTGAGCTGACATGTTGTCTCTGAAATAAAGCATGGGTTTTCAGGGGCTTTTCCCCTGCTCACTCTAAAGCTCTTTCCCTGCTTTCTCAACCACGAGGTCAATCCTTTATTGGTGTGTGTGTGTTTGTGTGTGTGTAAGTATAGATATTGATAATAAATGCTTACTGCCAAAACTGGTACAATAGCAATAAATTTATAAAATCGCAGTTTTAGTTTTGTGATGAAATAATGGGATTTAGCAGATACTCAAAGACCCACCTGGAGATTAATCTATACTGATTGAATCAAGTGAGAGTGATTGACTGCTGATTAAGCTTACTTCAAGTTAACTGGATTGTAATCACACCTGGCTATCCCTTAAGAAGGTATTGTTCTCAGAAACTAGACTGTGAACTCCCTTGGAGAACACCTTCAAAGCCAATGGATTTGGATGACGCCAACCAATCACCTTGAAGCAGTGTGTAAGGACCGCCTCTGTTCCAGATCTATAAAAAGCTTCCACAAACAGCTTGCTAGGGATTCCTGATTAAAGCAGGCTCCTGGAGGAGGACTTCAGGAAGAACCCAACCAGGCTAGAACTCTAGACTAGACTGGAGCTGAAGCTTCTGATTTAAGGCAACCACAATTTAGATTTTAAACATCACGGTTTAAATAAAAAAACTCATCAAAGAGAAAGATACTGAGGCAGAACGGTAAAGTGACTTTCCTGGAATCACATAGCTATAGAGTGACTGAGTCAGTATTCAAACTCAGATCTTCCTGACTCTAAGTCTTGAACTTTATCCATTTTTCTAGTCTCCCTACTGAATACTGCTCTCTCCCTCCTCACATTGTCTCCCATTGTATTTAATTATGTTTTAAAAATATTGAGAATTCCCAGTAGAATTTTGGAAAATGGTGGCTTCATTTTGCCTTTATTTTGACCCCAATACCTTGAACATAGTAGGCTTTCAATAAATGCTTTTTAAAAAATTATTATTAGAAGCTACTAGGTAATCCTGAAAAGGGTAAGTTATGCCCTCTTCCCCCTCATGCTTTCATGCTACTGTTCCTGGGTGTCTCTGTATTGCCTCTACTCGTATAGAGTAAGGATGACCTGAGTTCAAATTTGCCCCTGACACCTGCTGTTTGACTTTTGACATGTCATTTAACTTTGATTTCTGTCAGTTTCCTCATCTGTAAAATCATTATAATAGTAGCACCTACCCTATAGAGCTGTTGTGAGGATCAAATGAGTTAATATTTTTAAAGAAGCACTTAGCATGGTGACTGGAACACAGTGTTCCATAGCATCCTGAATGCTATGTGTGATCTAACTGCATGTAGCAACAACCAAGCTGTTGACAACTATTCGCTGTTCAGATGACAAAATATAGTTAGATAGATCACCATGAGAACATCCCTTGATATTTATACCTTCAAAAGACATTTCATGTAGATAATGAATTGGGTTGAGAATAAAAGAGGCAGAGGAAATAATTCTGAAAATTCAAGCTTCTTTAATGACCTCAATTTTTTCCTAAAACAGAAGTCCACCATTTTTAATGTTCATATGGCGGTGTTATAGGACACCATACTCTCAGGCAAACTGTAATAGAGTATTACTTAAAGGACAATGTAAAAGTTCATGGTGGGTTTGAGCACATACAATGCATATGAAATAAGGAATCTGGGAGAAAAGTCAGCATAAAAGTGTCACTAAAGAAAGAAATGATTGAAAAAGATGATTGACTGGGCCATGCAATGAGTGTGAGGAACAACAGTTAGAAAACGCAAATGGTCCCTTGGTATCTTTAATGCATTTTGTCTCCTACATATGCTCCCAAGTCTTTGGACTTTGCTGACTCTGTTCCAGCAGCCTTCTCAAGTTGGAGAACCCTTCATTCCTATAGCCATCTTTTTTAGTTGTTAAGTTCCTGGACCCACTATCCTGGGCATCACCCATAACAGGCATGCTCCCTTCTCTCCCAGCTCTATTCCTGATTTTTCTGCTCATCCTGTTCCTATACCCGCCCTACATTTCATTTTTCTTTTAGTTGTTATCTTTCTTCATTAAAATGTAGGGACTAGGGGCAGCCAGGTGGCACAGTGGATAGAGCACTGGCCTTGGAGTCAGGAGGACCTGAGTTCAAATCTAGCCTCAGACACTTAACACTTACTAGCTGTGTGACCCTGGGCAAGTCACTAAACCCCAATTGCCTCAACAACAAAAAAAAAACACAACCCAAAAAATGTAGGGACTAGGGGGCAGCTAGGTGGTGCAGTGGATAAAGCACTGGCCCTGGATTCAGGAGTACCTGAGTTCAAATCCAGCCTCAGACACTTGACACTTACTAGCTGTGTGACCCTGGGCAAGTCATTTAACCCCTATTGCCCCACAAAAAAGAAAAAGAAAAAGAAAAAAATGTAGGGACTCTGTGTGTGTGTGTGTGTGTGTGTGTGTGTGTGTATGCATGTGTGCTTATATTTGTATTCCCATCATAGCTGTTTATTCCTCTCTCTCTCCCTCTCCCTCCCTCTCCCTCCCCCCCTTTCTCTCTCTCTCCCCTCCCCCCCATCTGTGAGAAAAATCAAAGATGGTTTCTCACAAATTGGATGGTTGCCTAAGATGAACATTGAGAGGCTATCAATGAGAGATCTATAGGATAAAAAGCAGGAACAGGTTGAGATATACATTGTTGGAGGGAATATGCACATCCATGAGATCATAGATCAATATGTGTATTTGAGTATCATACATATATGTATATATATATATATGTGTATGTGTGCGTATGCGTATCTGTGTATAGCATATCATATAGTAAATAAAAAAGCAAAGATATTTAGAAAGTATAAAACGTTGTTGAAATGTATAAAACTAGAGTGCATTGATTCTTAGCCTAGTTTTTCCTCCCATTATAACAGAACTAGAATTTTGCTGGTGAAAATCTCATTTTCGCAGCCTGAACCTGAGATTGAATCAGTATAAGGAAATTGATGCAAATATACAAATGGCAAGTAGACTAATGACATACCCAGGAAGTAGCCTCAATGCGATTGAACCCAGCTCTTCTTGCCTCTAAGGTCTTCTCTCCATTTAACAGGGCAGTACTGCTGCTCAAATGGAAAAGTGACAATGAATTTAGAAAAGCAGAAAGGAGGAGCATAGAAGGGACTAGGGAGCTAGGAGACAAAGAAATGCAGGAAGAGAGTGGATCTGTGATGTCATTTTATATAACAAACTTTTTTAAGGAGGAAACCCTCTACCGGGACAGATTGATATTTTTTCTGCAACTTAGAGACTTAGAGAGTTACTCAGAGCAGTAGTGTCAAACTTAAATCAAAACAGGAGGGGCAGCTAGGTGGTGTAGTGGATAGAGCACCAGCCCTGGATTCAGGATGACCTGAGTTCAAATCCGGCCTCAGACACTTAACACTTGCTAGCTGTGTGACCCTGGGCAAGTCACTTAACCCCCATTGCTTCACCAAAAAAAAAAAATCAAAACAGGGGCCATTAAATTTTACATCAGTACCTCTGTGGGCCCCAAATTCACTTAGAAAACCATGTGTTTATACACTTTTAAAATTAATATATCAACACATTAAAATTAGATAATAACCACATTTTGATCTTGTTCAGTCCATACTCAGAAGTGGTGTGGACTGCATCTGATCCCTTTCTCCCCTCCAGAACATTGACAATTTAAGTCACTTTTCCAGGGTCATAGAGTCACTGCATATCAAAGGCAAGATTTGAACCCCTGACTTTTAGATCAGTTCTCTATCCTTACACTATCTTGGCTTTCAAAGGCAGAAATAGGACAGTTGAAACTTCCATCTTGCCTTGGAAGATGATTCCCAAACAGGATTCTGTTTTCATTTCAGTACTGCATTTTGCATATATTCAGACATCATTTATGCTCTGGGTGAAGCCAATGGTGCTGTGTGTGTCTGGAGTTTGAAAGAAAATGAAGACAGAAGGGTCAACTTGGGTGGCAGGGAAATGGGGAGTTGCCATGGCAACTTCTTTGTCACATGACAAATCTGGGGAGGGTCGTCATGCCCCTTTCTGGAGGCCATTTACGCGTTTCCATGTCTCACTATCAAATAACAAATTCTGTAATGTGCTCAGTTTTGTGGAGGCAAGGGGGCCATTAATGAGTTAAGGTGTCATAGATGCTGCCTGAACGCTCCACCATAGGTTGTGCTTGCTATGCTGTAATTTCTTTCAGTAACATCCATTTCCAGGATCAGTTGATTTCCAGTATTTACTTGATGATTGTTCTTCGGAGGGGGCTTATTTGCTTTATATAATTGTGTCTCCTTGGTTGCCTTGGTAACATAATACGCATTTTAAATTTAGAAACTCATTTATTTTCTGTCACTTTGCGTTCTACTGTTAAGGAGACAAGCTGTTTTCTGTTAAATAAAAAAATAAAACGATTCTATTATAATGGATGAATTGTCAGGCATTGCTCTTTGTCTCATTGGGAGCTGGAGGTGAAGGGAGCAGGTAATAGGGACAGAAATTGAAATACCTTTTTTATTTCACATATATGTATATATATATATATATATATACATACACATACACCTTTACACACGTGTATGTGCATATACATAGGATTGTGTCAGGTAATGTAAATACAGGGAAGAATCTAATTCCATTGACATAGGAACCCGGTCCATAGCAGTTTTCTAATTATGGGGGTGGGCGTGCAGCATGAGAATAGGTGAAGTCTCAAAGAGTGTTCAGGTTGGGCTTCCTCAAAGAATGATGAAATTCCTTCTCAATCTCCTCCCCTTTTTTTCTTTACTCTCCAGCTCATGAAAAGGGCAGAAGAGAATTCAGATCTTTGTAATAAGAAACCTTTGATTCTCAAGGACTTATGATGAACCCCCCCGCCCCCAGCCCTAGGTAGATAGGTGGTGAACTACCAGTGTGGAATGAAGAATACACAGTCAGGTACGGTCAGCTTACCATTTAAAAAGGTTTTTTTTTTCTTTCACTTCTTTGGCACAGGGGAGGTATCAATTGCTGGGCAGGAGATTGTTGGGAAGGGACAACAACATAAATACAACAAACAAAAAACCCCAAAGGAATAAAATCAATACAAACCTAGAAAATAAATCTCTAATAAGCATTTATTATCTACTATGTGGCAGACAGTGAGGATAGAAAATGACAATGAGACATTTCCTGCTCTCAGAGAGTGTGCATTCTATCAATGAAGCAGGGATGGTGCAACAGGCATCAAAAAGAACCATCAGATTTATCTATGGCTTGGCTCCATCATGGCAGTTTTTCCCTGCCATCATGCATTCCCTAAAGCAGATCCATGCACTTCAGTCAATTGCAGACTGAGCCTGTCCCGAGGAAGGGGTGGAGGATGCCTGGAGGGCTGCTCCACACGGTAGGAAGGTTGATGTTCATCATATTTTGTTCCCTGTTCACTCTGTAGAGTTAATTCAGTTTATTACTTAAATCATAGGATGTTGGAACTGGAAGAGATTTGAGATCATCTAGTCTAACCCTATCTTTTTGGGGGCATAGTTTATTTTTTTTTGTTTTTGTTTTTTTGACGGGCAATGAGGGTTAAGTGACTTGCCCAGGGTCACACAGCTAATAAGTGTCAAGTGTCTGAGGCTGGATTTGAACTCAGGTCTTCCTGAATCCAAGGCCAGTGCTTTATCCACTGCACCACCTAGCTGCTGCTTGGGGGCATAGTTTAGTGGAAAGAGCTCTAGATTTGGAGATAGAGAACCTGGGTCTATATACTGCCTTTGGATCGTAGTTCCATATGATTTTGGACAAGTCATTTCAATTCTCTGGGTCTCAGTTTCATTATTCTACAAAATGAAGGGGTTGGACTTAGGGACTTTTCAATTCCTTCCACTTTTATAAGCGTAAATATACAAAGGGGGAAACTAAGGTCCAGAGACATGAAGTGACAGTTATGTGATATGGCTAGTTAAGGACAGAACCTGGAGTAGAACCCAATTCTTTTGACTCCAAGTTTGGCACTCTTTCCTTTGTAAAACAGTGTTTTCTATTAACTGTTTTTGGTTATTTGCATACGATTTGATGGACTGAGGCTGACATTTATAAATGGGGCCTATTGTTCCCTAATAATCACCATAACTTTCGGCAGTCTCAAATAGTTATGAGAAGTAATACATTGGATTATACCAGAAGAAGCTAGCTCAGCAGTGTTGTGATTGATTTTCTCCAAGTGAGTTGGTGTCTTTCATGCATTCCCATTGAACTTCATGCTAGAATGGGTAGGCTCCTGAAGAGAAAGCTGTCCCAATGGAGATCATGCCACTTATCACAGAGCCTGGTCCGATGCAGGCAGTTAGTAAATCCTTGTCAAAAGATTGATTCAAGCATGGTGTCAGCAGTGAACTGCATGTAGGTCTGTCATCTGAGAAACAATTTAGCTTCTCGTTGTCAGGAGATGGGTGATCAATAATGATTTTGGGTAGCAACATAAGACATTCCTTTTCTGTTTTGGCCCAGTAGTGAGAATGCTAGATCGGGAACTGGGTTCAAAATTGGTCCTGGCCATTATTTGACTAAGTCAGTTAACTTCTCTTGACCTCAGTTTCCTTATTTGTAAAACAAAGGACTTATTCTAGGTGACTTTTGGCTCTAAATGAGTGATCACGTGAATACTTGCTCTGTGCCTTTGCCACAAGAAGTAGATTGAAGCACTGGGTGTCACTCTTGTTCTCCTTCAAAAAGAGGAGGAACAGGATTCTAGACTAAAGGTAACTGAAAATAGGAGAGGGGTTGGGCTGCAAGAACTGTAGTTTTTATGGAGTGTCTAATACCAAGCTGTAGTGACAATTTCAGATGGATGGCAGAAAGTAGAAAAACATATTTTAATCAATTTCTAATGGAAATACTTCAAAGTAGGAACCATTTTTTGGAGGGAGTTGGAGAATTCTCTTTTATCTTGTCATTTTTTGGTGACCCTAGGTTAGAGAATTCAATAAATGAAGATGCTGTTCAGCTTCCCAGTTATACCACCAAAGATGAAAATCACTGTATTATTCACGGGGAGACAAAGATGCATATTTTTTCTATTATGTCATATGCTGAACCTGATCCTTTTTGGGGTTCCATAGAAATACAGGGGCCTGGGCAGTACAGAAAATGATTGTAAAATATCGATGTTGCTTTTACAGAAATAGATCTGAGAGATTTAATTTTTTTTTTTTATGGGGCAATGGGATTAAGTGACTTGCCCAGGGTCACACAGCCAGTAAGTGTCAAGTGTCTGAGGCCGGATTTGAACTCAGGAACTCCTGAATCCAGGGCCGGTGCTTTATCCACTGCGCCACCTAGCTGCCCCGAGAGATTTAATTTTAAAAGGTAAAATGAGAGCTTAGTAATGGCCCTCAAATGATTCAGGAAAGTGGGTTAAAAAAAGGGGCTTAATGACATAGTACATAAAGGATGGGCGAGGTCACCACTGAAAGACTCACTCACTTCCTTCTGACCTGCTAGTCTGAGTAAGATTTTTCTCATATTTATTTCAAATCATTTCACATGATGATTTCTCCGGCTCACCTGCAAGGGCATTGGATGCTTATGGCTTTATGAAAATTACAAGTGATTAAAACCATTTAAGACCCAATCCTTTATCCTTCCTGAGGAGGAATTACTGCTGGACAGAATTAGTGCCCCATGGCGGGGAGGGTGTGATCATTTACTGCACATTATTCTTTACTTCCCAATAGGCCGTCACTGTGCCTTTGCCCAGGATGTCTTCCATACCTGGGATGCTCACCCTCATCATTTCCACCTCTGAGAATGTCTAGCTTTCTTCAAAACACAGCTCAGTCATTACCTCCTACACTAAGCCTTTCCATTTGGCTCTACCTTATGACATTATGTGCTCTAAGCTATTTATAATACTTAGTAACCCATCTAGCTCTTTAAGATTCTAAATGACAGATAATAATTGATAAAGAAAAAAAAGAATTGATAAAGGGAGTTGCTTTATTGGAAGTTTCACATGTCAATGAAGAAAGAGTTCTGGTTTTAATTTTACTCTGCCCAAGTAGCATTCCCTCTACTTAGAATGTAAGCTGCTTGGTAACATGGACTGTTCATTTTTTTCCCTTTGCATCCTCAGCATCTAGCATAGTGACTGGCACACAGTAGATGTTGAGTAGAATTGAGTGAATTATGTTAATCTAGTGAGAGAACCACTATAACATGCTCTTTGATGATTGTTCATTTTTCCGGCTCTCCATAAAGGAAGAAAAATAGTATATGGGGTGAGGAAAGTGAGACCAATGATTTAGCACTGATATTAAGATGCCTGAATTGAGCACTTCGGACTCTCAATACCAGAGAGAATGAAGGGCTCATGGATTTTGCTTAGCAAACAACACCATCAAATATTTCTGGTCTTGGGGTGGCTAGGTGGCGCAGTGGATAAAGCACCGGCCCTGGACTCAGGAGTACCTGAGTTCAAATCCGGCCTCAGACACTTGACACTTACTAGCTGTGTGACCTTGGGCAAGTCACTTAACCTCCATTGCCCCGCAAAAAAAAAATATATGTATATATATATATGTATATGTATATATATGTATATGTGTATGTATATATATATGTATATGTATATGTATATGTATATATATATATATATATATATATCTGGTCTTTTCCACCATGCTCCAGTAGTCTCCTGTCCCAAGAAGATCCCTCTGCCCCAGCAGTGCCCTCCTCTGATGAATGACTTCCTCCTGGAGCCTCCATTTTGAGGAATGCCCAAGGCAGCCATGTTCACACTCTTTCTACTCTACTCCTGACTCTCTACACTTCTCTACTAGGGCCTTTGTGAGCACCTTTCTGAATCCTTTCTTATGTGTTTTCTTAATTAAAATGTAATTGGAGCAGCTAGGTGGCACAGTGGATAAAACACCAGCCCTGGATTCTGGCCTCAGACACTTGACACTTACTAGCTGTGTGACCCTGGGCAAGTCACTAACCCCAATTGCCCTGCAAAAAAAAAAAATGGAATCTTCTTGAGGGCAGGGAATTTTTATTTTGTAGTCAACCATAGTATAATGCCTGGTACATGGTAAGTGCCGAATAAATACTTATTGACTTGAATTATAACAAGATAAAGGGGGTGATCCTTATCAATTCACAGTTTATGATTTTACTGAGACCTTTCATTTTTTTTCTCTGGATCAGGACTCATAGTTCAGTCAATACTGTTCATTGTTCAGTCATTTTCAGTTGTTTCTGTCTCTTTGTGAACCACTGGGTATTTCTTGGCAAAGCTACTAGAGTGGTTTGCCATTTCCTCCTCCATCTTATTTTATAGATGAGGAAACTGAGGCAAACAGGCTTAAGTGATTTGGTCAGGGTCACATAACTAGGAAGCATCTGAGGCCTTATTTGAACTCAGACAGAAGAATCTTCCTGCCTCTAGGCCTGGCACTCTATCTACTGTGCCACCTAGCTGCCCATGTTTCAGTCAATAAATGTTCACCAAATACTGACAAAGTACATAGTAGTGTTTGCCCTCTTGACATTATGGGATACACTTAAGTAAATTGGACCCTTCAACTCCTGGAGCCCAAACCTTTGTTTATATCAGAGCAAACCAATATTTCCCCAAATAGCTTCTCATACTCCCTTCCTATCTAGCTAAATGTAAACACCCTACAAATTTGTCATGTATGGTCCCAGCCTCTGTGGCTTTGGATGAATCTATATTTAATTAGTCACTGTGCTAAGTATTGTGGATAAAAATACAAAGAATAGGGGCGGCTAGGTGGCCCAGTGGATAAAGCACCGGCCCTGGATTCAGGAGTACCTGAGTTCAAATCCGGCCTCAGACACTTAACACTTACTAGCTGTGTGACCCTGGGCAAGTCACTTAACCCCAATTGCCTCACTAAAAAAAAAAAAAATACAAAGAATAAAACCCCCATCTCATAAGGCACATATTTGAATGGGGGAGATAAGAAATATACAGAATATACAAATATTAAATATAAAATCAATAAATACAAATACACAGAACATAGTTAAAAGCAAAGTAATTTGGGAAGGTGGGAACTGGCAGTTGAGTTGATTCAGGGAAAAAAAAAACAACAAACCAAACTTCATGCAGAAGATAATTCCTGAGCTGCATCTTTTTTGTTTGTTTTGTTTTTAATTTTTTTTTTTCTGGTGAGGCAATTGGGGTTAAGTGACTTGCCCAAGATCACACAGCTAGTAAGTGTTAAGTGTCTGAGGCCGTATTTGAACCCAGGTCCTCCTGACTCCAGGGTCAGTTCTCTATCCACTGTGCCACCTAACTGCCCCCTCCCTTTTTTTTTCAAGGAGAGTGAGATTTTAAAGATAGAGATAAGGAGGAAATACATTCCATGTAGTGGGGAGAGATAGGATAAAGGCATAGAGATGGGAGCAGGAATAGCTTATAAGAGTATCACAAATTTAAATCTGAAAAGGAACGTAAACTTTGTCACTATAAATGACTGATTTTAGGGATGAGGAAATAGACTTAGAGAGTTTAAGTGACTTGCTTAAGGCCACACAGGCAGTCAGAGTCAGGGCAGAGATCTGAACTATGGTCCTGTGATAACAAATCCAGTGTCGTTTCATCACCCCATGCTTCCTCTCACCTTGGTTCATACTGTTTGCTTTACCTCAAATCCTGAAGGCATCATGGTACAAAGATCCTTTCCTAGCCCCCTTTAATCTTTGTTCCTTCCCTCTGAGACTCCCCCTAATCTATGTTCTTTGTTTATATCTTGTCTGTACATAGCTGTTTTTGTGTTGTCATCTTCATTTTACTGTGAAATCCTTGAGGGTGGGACTATTTTATATCGTGCCCTTTTGGGGGTTATTCCCAGTGCTTTTCATAGTACCTGGCTTATAGTAGGTGCTTAATAAATGCTAGTTGGTAGACTGACAGTCAAGACTTGAAGTCAGAGTAACTTTGGTCGCATGTACCTGCCATGATCCTCTTCATCTTTTAAGGTCTGGCTGAAATGCTGCCTCCTCCCTAAAACATCCAGGATCCCTAGCCAGGAATTGTCTCTCCTTTTCTTGTCCATACATGGTGCTCATAAACAATCATCGGGTATTGCCTCATATTTCAGTTATTTGGGCATATGCCATATCTATTCTACTAGACTGTGACCTCTCTGATAACACAGTGCCCTTATATTCACCTTCTCATAGCCCATCCCTAAACTAAGATGGAAGCTGTATGAATAGGGAGAAAAGGATGCATATGGAGGAAGAATACATATGACTTGGCTACTGTCTGCCCATGTAGGTGTAGATGAGGGTGAGTGAGGAGTCAATGTCGATACTGAGCTTCTGAAAACCTGACTTCAAAATATGCAGATGCCCTTCTGGAAGTCATAGGAAACCTTTGGAAGATTGGGAGGCTCAAGGGGAAAGACAATGCAATGATATTGGTAATAGAGATCACATTCTATCCATACCTGCTCATCCTGTGTGACCCACTTGGTCAGGCAGGCAACAAATATTGTTAAAGTCTTACAGTGCTAGGCACTGTATTAAGTGCTGGGGATATAATTTTCACTAAAAAGAAAGAGAAGTCTTGTAAGTTCAAGGATCTTATATTCTAATGGAAGAAGACAATCCATGAAAGGGGGCAGACAAGAGTTGGGGGCAAGGCTATAGAAGGTACCCATGTAAGGTTATGGGGACAAAGTCATGAGAATCCCAGCAGAGCTGTGAGAAGAGTGAAGCATGGTGTCCTGGATCTATCGCAATATGGAGGCCCCCAGAAGGAACTCACCAATGGGAGAAAGGGGCTGGCATGGAGAACCAGGGTGAAGCCATAAGTGTTGACCTACCCCAAATGAAAAGGGGTTGGGTTGGGGCCTTTATTCTCTGGTCATTGTCATTAAGAACAGAGCACTTCCTCAAAAGGGAACTAATTTCTTCCTTGCATGATGTGGAGAGCAGGGGGTAGAGTGAACATTTCCCAATGGCACTGTTGCTTATGGTTAACTATTAGTTTAGGTAATAATGACCCCAAGTGCTGATACTGTGCTCAGGACTGGAGAAGTTTGGAGCTTGCGCAGCAGAAAGAATAAGCAACATTGGGGAATTTGGGGGTATAAGAGTTGGTATTGTTATGTTGGAGAAAAGTCCTGCAATTCTGAGTATGGTATGTAGCATTTTTATACCACCCCCTATTGCTCAATAATACAACTCTTGTGGTCAGTATACTGGCCCCTTGAGGGGATGCCACAGTTTCCCAGGGTGCCTTGACCTTCACTGAAATCAGTGCATTGGACCTTTCAGCCTTAGGTCTTACTGAGTGACTGAGGAGGAAAAGGAATGGCAGACCCAGTTTAGGATTACAAATCCTCATTAGTACATGGTTTGTGTGTGGGGGATTACTTGCAACCTCCTTAAAAAGGCATGAAGCTTTGGGGCAGCTTGGTGACACAGTGGATAGAGCACTGGCCCTGGATTCAGGAGGGCCTGAGTTCAAATCCGGCCTCAGGCACTTGACACTTACTAGCTGTGTGACCCTGGGCAAGTCACTTAACCCCAATTGCCTCAAAAAAAAAGGCATGAAGCTTTGAAGGGAATATTTGAGTAGGGCAAATGTTGTTTATGTGCCTGAAGTCTCCAGAGCCAAGGGTATAGAAGGTAGCTTTTTAGGGTTATGGGGGCAAAGTCCTGAGAATCCCAGCAGAGCTGTGAGAGGAGTGAAGCACAGTGTCCTGGATCTATCCCAATATGGAAGCCCTCAGAAGGAACTCACCAATGGGAGAAAGGGGTTGGCATGGAGACTCAGGGTGAGGCCACAGGTGCTGACCTATCCCAAATGAAAAGGGGTTGGGGCCTTTATTCTCTGGTCATTATCATTAAGTGCCCAGTATTCCCCCAGTATAATGTCA
Organism: Dromiciops gliroides; assembly: GCF_019393635.1. Classification (NCBI taxonomy): domain Eukaryota; kingdom Metazoa; phylum Chordata; class Mammalia; order Microbiotheria; family Microbiotheriidae; genus Dromiciops; species Dromiciops gliroides. Next base: position 22,305,475 of record NC_057863.1, read on the forward strand.
GCCCTTTGAGGGCAGGGACCATCTTTCTGTTTTCTGGCATTTGTATACCCAGAGTTCAGCACAGTGCCTGGCACAATAAACATTGAAGAAGTCCTTATAGCCTTGACTTGACTCAACCTTCACTCCTGGCAAACATTTTGTGTCTCTGTCTCAACCCTTCGAATGTTGGCACCCCAAAGAATTCCTGATGTTGACTGGGTTTAGCCTTTTGGTTTAGTTTGCTCAGATCCTCCAAGATAACTCTGCTCCATTTCTTATCTAGTTCTGTTGATTATCTTGGTACCAGGACAGGAGAGGATGCCAACAGACCCTGAGCCAGAGGACCCAGGCCCACTTTAAAAGAAGACACAGCATCAGAAAATCAGATTCTTGAGAGATAGGCAGCTTAGAATAGCCGAGCGATTAACCTGGAAATAAGAAAAGTTGCGTTCAAATTCTGCTGCCGACACTTAGCAGTTTTGTGACTCTGCCATTGGCTTCTTTGAGGCTCATTTCTTTATCTGTAATAGGAAATAGAAAAGTCCCTACCCTATGCTGTTGGTTCTTACGCCTTATTCCCCAACACTTACTCTTTGATCCAGTGCCACTGGCCTCCTGGCTTTTTCCAAGAACAAGAAACTCTATCTCTCAGCTCTGGGCATTTTCTCTAGCAGTGTCCTATGTTTAGAATGCTCTTCATCCTCTGCTCAGATTACTAACCTCCCTGGTTTTAAATCCCATGCAAAATCCCTTGGGTACCAGGAAGCCTTCCCTAATCTCTCTTAATTCTACTGCCTTACCTCTGTCATTTTTTCCTACTTATCCTGTATATTGTTTGCTTTGAATATATTTGTTTCCATGTTGCTTACTCTATTAGATCACAAGTTCTTTGAGTGCAAGTACTGTCTTTTGTCTCTTTTTGTATCATCAATGTTTAGCACAGCACCTGACACTTAGCAGGGACTTTACTGATTGATTGATTGAAATAAGATTATAAGTGTAAAGTGCTTTGGAAACCTTAAGGTCCTCCACGGACCAAAGCTATTATTTTTATAATTTTTATGGTCTTATTAAAAACCAAATTCCCCGACATGTTGCTATTTGGCTGTCTGGAATTAGAGGAGCTAAATTCAAATCTCTCCTTTGACACTGCCTGTGGGACTCTGAGCAAATTACCTGACTACTCTGACCTTCCGTTTCTTCATCTGTAAAATGAAGGGGCTGGATTAGACAGGATCTCCACAAAGTTCCCTCCTATCTTTCAGTCTATGATCTGCTCTCTCCCAGACTAAACAAGAGTCAATCCTCATCAATGATGAGTTCCAGTGTGACATGATGGATAGTGGCTGACTCTCCATCAAAGGCTATAAGTTTTGGGAGAGCTGCTAACCTGCATCTGTGGATGGAGTTTCCATAAAAAGAGTTCCCTATTCCAAAAAGAATCACTGATAGGGGTTGGGTGGCATTCCAGGGAGGCTTGAATTATGTCCAGTCTGTTAAAAAGTGGCTAAGAATATTTTAGCAATCTTTTAAAGGAATTTTGAAGCAAAATGATGGTGTTATTTTGGGTGAGTATCCTAGTATATTCACCATGGGCATGGGGGTGGAAGAGGGGAGGGAGGGATCGCAGACTAAGTGGTTACTAAGTTTACCTCAAGCTCTTGTTTTAAATTTTGTGACTCTATAAATTCAGTTTCTTACTTAAAGAAGAGGAAAATTCAGTGAACCAGGATGCCTCATTCTCACAGCATCACGATTAATAATGATAATTGTTATTTTTATTGAAGGAAACAAACATTTATTAAATGCCTACTATCTATGAGGCAGTGTGCTTAGCACACAAATGATATCCTTTGATCCTCATAACAACTCTCTGAAGTGTGTGCTATTGTGACACCCGTTTCTCAGTTGAGAAACCTGAGGCAAATTGGGTTAGAGGGACTTGCTTGGGGTCACATGGTAAGTTTCTGAGGCCAGAACTCTAATATACCTGACTGCAAGGACAATTTTTTATCTACTGTACTATCTTGCTGCCTTATTATTAATTTCCATCTAATTCATGGGCCTCCTTTCCTCCTTTGCAAGCATGTTGATGATGAGTGGTTGGGAGAGAGATGTGTTACAGCCTTTTCAGGTGACTGAGGATAGAATGACAAAGAAACCAACCTACCCATGATGTCAACAGCAACAATTTCAGCATAAACACCTTTCTTCCCCTAGGGGAAAACCGTATTTAATTTGGGGAAATGGAGGGTAGTTGTGGCAGCTTCCACATTGGGATATAAATAAGGCTGCTGTTAATAGAATTTCATACCTATAAGTACAGCATTATCTGATACTAGGAGCTGGCCTGTCATCATCCAGGCTAGTTATAACTGGGGCTATGAAACTGATGGATGGTAATGGGAAGAGAAGAATTATCAGCTGGTGTGTATGTGTGTGTGTGTGTGTGTGTGTGTGTGTGTGTGTGTGTGTGTGTTTGTGAGAGAGGTAGGATGATCTGGAAAAAGGGGTAGGGGTATAGATGTGTGGTCAATAGAACTCATACCTGGCTTATTCCATAAGAAAATTATTAGATAATATTTGTCAAAAAGCAGTTTTTAAATCACTACCTCTTCAACTTCCTCATTACCTCTAACACCCTCCAAAAATACAATGAGAAAAAAGAAACAATATACTGTGCACAATGCACTTGATTTAATCCATCGTTCTTATTAATTAGAGTTTTAGAATTCCAGAACTGTAGAATAATGAATTGGAAGGGATCCTTCTCTCCTGTTACAATGAAGGAAATTCGGATCCTGAGAAGTGATTTAACCCAAGGTCCCAGAATAGCAGAATTATGGTGAGAATAGAGGTTTCCTTACTACTAAATTCCATCTTGGTTTTTAAAAAATTTTAGCAAGTGGATATATTATACTCTAGGTGCTTAATAAACTCCTCTTGCTTGCTTACATAATATCAAAATATATATATTATGCAATGTTATATATTGTCCATATGTTATGTTTTAATATCCTATGAGCTAAAAGTCAGAAATTTAAATTATTCATTTCATAATTTTCATAAGAGATGAGTATCTTAGTTGATTCAACAAATATTCATTTTGATATTATGTACAAAGCCCTATTGTAGGTGCTGTGGCTATACAGTCAAGTTAATATTTATTAAATACCTACTGTATGAAAAAAAATACCTACCGTATGTCAGGCACTGTGCTAAGCTATGGGGATGCACAGAAAGGTCAATGACAGTCTCTGCCCTCCATTGTAATGGAGAAGAAAACATGGAAACAACTCTCCAAAAATAGTTAACTATAGAATAGATTGGAGACAATCATATAAGGAAGGCACAGGAATGAAAGTGGGGGTGGGTCTTCTCTATATCATTCCCCAGATGACAAAGACACCAATCTAGCAATGATGTCAACAGCAACAATTTCAGCACAAACATCTCTCTTCCCCCAGGGGAAAATCACATTTAATTTTGTGAAATGGAGGGTAGTTGTGACGCCCAGCATCAGCTCCAAAACGACCAGTGGTGAACACTTGGCATCCTGAAGCCCTTTTCTCCACCTTCAGACAGTCTCATTCTTGGGAAGTTTTCACCTTGTCTCAATCTGCCATTTTAGGCCAAGCAATTTAAAGTGAATTCCTCTTTGATATGACAGCTCTTCGGATAGATAAAAGAAGCATTGTAATACTAATTTTCTGTCTTGCAGGCTTAAATGTTAATAATATTAATTTTAATAATCACTAGCATTCATATAATACTTTAAGGTTTGTAAAGCACTTTATAAATATTCTCTTATTTGACCATCACAACAGCCCTGAGAGGTAACTGTCCTCATTTTAGAGTTGAGGAAACTGAGACAAGCAGAGGTAAAGTGACTTGCCCAAGGTCACATGGCTAGTAAATATAAGAGACCAGATTTCAGCTCAGGTCTCTATGCCTTGTGCCACTTAGTTACCTAAAAATCCCCAGTTTTTTCAAAAAATGCTCATATAGCTAGATGGCTCAATCGATAAAATGCTAGCCCTGAGTCAGAAAATTCTGAATTCAAACCCAGACTCATACACTTACTCTCTGACCCTGGACAAGTCACTAAACTTATTGTGCATCAGTCTCCTTATTTGTAAAATGGGAATAATAATAGCACCGATCTTCCAAAATTATTTTGAGGATCAAATGAGATAATAATTGTAGAGTGCCTGACACATAGTAAGTACTATATTATCTATCTCTATATATCTATCTATCTTATTATTATAGTTAAGCCCTTTACCATATGGGTAGACATTCTCTAGATGCTCTCCAACTTATCAATATCTCTTCTAAAAGGTAGTACCTATAACTGCACATACAATTTCAGATGTAATCTGACCAAGTCAGAGTATGTGTGATTATCTTCCTTGGTTCTGGATACTAATCTTTTCCTAATATCACTTCTTGTTCTTCTTGTTCTTGTTCTTACTATTACTACTACTACCACTACCACCACCACCATCATCTAATAATGTTATCTCATATCCAATTTGTGGTCCACAAAAATTCCTAGATCTTTTTCATATGAAAATAATGCCTAGGGGGCAGCTAGATAGTTCAGTGGATAGAGCACTGACCCTAGAGTAAGGAGTACCTGAGTTCAATCCGGCCTCAGACACTTAACACTAGCTGTGTGACCCCAATTGCCTCACTAAAAAAATGAAAATAATGCCTGGATACACCTCCCCATCTTATACTTCTGAAGTTAATTTTTTGGAGCTCAACTATAGGAATTTACATTTATTTAGCTATTTCAATAAAACTGTGATCTCAGAAATATGGATCTTCTCTCCAACAAGGTGGCAGCTCATCCATGGCTATCCTTCTTGGGTCACCATTGTCTCTATCTTCCTAAAGTAACATTTTCTTCATCGTGTTAGACTTTTTTGGTTATCTTACTTATTATCCCTATTAGAATCATGTCTATGGACCTTTGAGACCAGAGCTATTATTGCTGGCTCCTTCTTTGTACTATTTTCCCTTATTATTTTTCAGGGTGATTTTACATCTATTCATCTTCCTCCTTTCTAGAAACTTTCTATGGTATCTAGCTTGGTGAGATTTATGCATTTTTTTCTTTCTCTATTTCAAAGGCCTTTTGATTAGTTTTGTAAAACAGCAACAGTCAAATACATTCTTGCCAGTTCTTATTAGACATACTCTATCCTGCCTAAGAGTCTGACATTCAAATATTTTGTGCCATGGCCAAGAAATCCAAAGCCCATTCTTTGATACCATCTTTTAAAATTTGATGTTCATATCCTAGAGGCAGCATGCCTTCACAACTTTGTACATAATTTATGTCTATTGAGAACAATGGGGATAAATGAATTTGTAGGGCACTTTTTAACCTATTTGGGGATCCTGGCTTTGGATTAATATTAATAAATTGAACTTGTAATACATGCAAATAATTTTGCAAATTTCATGTTTTTCAATTAATAATATTTTATTTTCCCCCAATTACATGTAACGATAGTTTTCAACATTCCTTTGTACAAGATTTTGAGTTTGAAATTTTTCTCCCTCCCCCTTCCCCAAGACAGCAACCAATCTGATATAAGTTATATATGTATAATTATGTCAAACACATTTCCACATCAGTCAGGTTGTGAAAGAAGAATCAAAACAAAAACAGAAAAAGAACCCCAAAGTGAAAATAGTATGCTTTGATCTACATTGAGATTCCACAGTTCTTTTTCTGGATGCAGAGAGCATTTTCCATCATGAGTCTTTTAGTGTTGTTTTGGATCATTGTATTGCTGAGAAGAGCTAAGTCTATCAAAGCTGATTATCACACAATGTTGCTCTTACTACAATGTTCTGGTTCTGCTCACTTCACTCATCATTAGTTCATTCAAGTCTTTCCAGGTTTTCCTGAAATCTTCATTTCTTATAGGACAATAGTGTTCCATTACATTCATATACTGCAACTTGTTCAGCCATTCCCCAGTTGATGGACATCCCCTCAATTCCTAATTCTTAGTCACCACAAAAAGAACTGCTATAAATATTTTTGTACATGTGGGTCCTTTTCTCTTTTTAATGTTCTCTTTGGGATATAGACCTAATAGTGGTATTGCTGGGTCAAAGGGCATGAACAGTTTTATAGCCCTTTGGGCATAGTTTCAAATTGCTCTCCAGAATGATTGGATCAGTTCACAACTCCACCAACAATGTATTAATGTTTCAATTTTCCCACATCTTTTCCAGCATTTATGATTTTTCTTTATATTTGTTGTATTAGTAAATTGCATTTCTCTAATCAGTGGTGATTGAGAATATGTTTATATGATTATGGATAGCTTTGATTTCTTCATCTGAAAACTGCCTGTTGATATCCTTTGACCATATATAAATTTATGAATGACTTGTATTCTTATAAATTTGATTCAGTTCTCTATATATTTAAAAAATGAGACCTTTATCAGAAACGCTGACTGTAAAAATTGTTTCCCAGCTTTATACTTTCCTTCTAATCTTGGTTGCATTGGTTTTATTTGTATAATATCTTTTTAATTTAATGTAATCAAAATGATCCATTTTGCATTTCATAATATTATCTATCTCTTGTTTGGTCATAAATTCTTTCCCTCTCCATATATCTGGTAGGTAAAACTTTGAAAACTTTAAAGCAGTATAAAATGTAGTTGAATACTATTATGATTTCAATTATTCTAGTTCTCTTCTTTTATTTGATGAAATTCAGACAGAAATAGCTCCAGGACAGCTTACCATCCCACTATTATTCTTTTATGTTTAATATTTGGCAGACCATTGAGCAAGTGGATATGACTGGTTTTTAATAATTGAAAGCATCAAGATCATTATTATTATCTTCATCATCACCACCACCACTATCATCCCAGTGCTTTAACATTTACATAGAATTTTCTCATCACAACCTCATGAGGTAGGTAGTCCACATATTAGAATTCTAGATTTTCAGATGAGGAAACTGAGGCTGAAAGAAAATGAGCAATTTAGCCAAAGTGTTACAGCTATTGTCTGAACTTGCACTATAGCCATTAAAAAAATCCAATTATAGTGCTCTTTCCACAAAAGATGACATTATAGTACTTTAAAATCTGCGAACATTACCTCATCTAATTCTCACAGCACTACAGGCTATGGCATTATAGGAATTGTTATCATTATCTTACATATGAGGAAACTGAAGTTCAGAGAGGTTAATTGACTGGTCCATAATCACACTGGTTTGTGTGGTAGGCAGTACTCAACCCCAGTCTCTTACTGCTCTAAATTGGGCTCTCTTTCTACTGTACTATCTTGCCACTCCTGTTGCTGTTCTATGGAAGAATGGTGCAATTCTAAATATGGAAAATTTATCATCTATGATGGAGGAGCAGCTGGGGCCACAACATCTGACATTGACAGTAATGAGTGGTGGATAATGACAGTTTAAGACAAGATGTTATAGCATCTGACATTGACCATAATGAGTGGTAGATAATGATGACAGTTTAAAACAAAATGCTACTACACAGAGGAAAGAAATGTCCTGGATAAAGTTCACAGGGCTCTAAATAAGTACTTAAATACTTGACTTTTATGGCTGAGAGAAAGGTAGATTATGATTCTGACATCCAATAATTCTAAGGGTGAACAAGTAACCCAATGAAATTGGACACATTACTTGAAAAAAAATTATAGATTGGCTATGGTTAGCAAAATGTTTACTTACCTACTCAAGGTGAAATTTAATTTAGAATTTTTATGAAATATGGTGACAGGCCAATGAGAGAGCCTAGAGAACTTTAGGAAATGCATGCATTCACCACCCTCCCCCCCCCCCCCTGCCGCCAGCATGGGGGATATAGAGCACGTTAGTCAGTCAATGATTACTATGTGGCAGACACTGTGCTAAGTGCTGGGGATACTGTTTAGTTTTGTAGTTCTTCCATAGAGCAGCAACAGGGGAGGCAAGAAAGGCAAAAACAGATTCCATGACCTCTAAGAGCTCACATTCTGAAATGAGGGAGTTGTTGGTCAGTCATTTTTTGGTCATGTCTCACACTTTGTGACCCTATTTGGAGTTTGATAGGTAAAATTACTGGAGTGGTTTGCTTTTTCCTTGCCCAGATAATTTTACAGATAAGGAAACTGAGGCAAACAGGGTTAAGTGACTTGCCCAGGGTCACAAAACTAGTAAAATGGATTAGAGCTTGGTTTAGAACTCAGATCCTCCTGACTCCAGGGCCAGTCTTCCATCCACTATTGGCTCCACTTAGCTGCCTGAAAATGAGAAACATATCCAAAAGCAATAGACAAACAAGGAAATGTAAATGGTAGATTATCTAAGAGGGAAGGCACAAGCATACTGCAAGGGCAACATTTCCTATCTGTTGCTGATCATATCTATAATTTCAGAACCTGGTTTTGGTCATGATGACTCAGGGTTAGTACTATGTGATGATGAAAAGCCTTCTACTTGGCTTCATAACTGAGATGACATGATTCATAAAGGCAGAGACAGAATTGTGTGAACATACATAAAAAAATAAGCAGCCTTTGTCTCTATCTTTTTTCTTTCTGTGTGTCTGTCTCTATCTACCTCTCTGTTTCTGACTCTCTCTGTTTCTCTGTCTCTTTTTGCTCTTCTCTGTCTCTCTCAATCTTTATATCTCTTTGTTTCTATGTCTTTCTCTTTCTCTGTTTCCCTGTCTCTCCTTTCTCTGTCTCTCTCTCTGCTTCCCTAATCCTGGTGTTGGAGGAAGACTGATGTGAACCATTGTGTTGGTGAAGGACATCTAATGCTCTCTCTCCCCACTGGGACCGCCATACGTGCATGAATTATGTGGATCAGGCCATTCCTTCCTCTTAATGCTAGTGCCTTCCCTCTGGTCATTATCTCCAATTCATCTCATGTTACTCATTTGTATATAGTTATTTGCATGCTTTCCCTCCCATTAGTTTATGATCTCCTAAAGAGTCTGGACTATATTTTACTTAACACAGTGCCTGGCACATGGCAAATGCTTAATAAATACTTTTTGGCTGACTAGAGGAAGCTTTGTAGTCAAATAAATCTGTGACCTCATAGATATGGTAATTTTCTCCTCTCCTGTTGCAGATTATATCCTATGTAAAAATGTCCATTCTGTGGGACCCTTAGTGATATCCTTCCAGGAATCCTTGCAATGGGGGCCAACTTAACATAGTAGGGGGCTTTCTGTAAGTTCTCCTAGGATCTCTGAAATACCAATTTAACTCCTCAGAATGTCAAGGTAAATTCTGGTGAAATATAATTCACATATTTTGAATCCATTTAAGCTTAATGAACTTGAATATGTATTTGGCTAAGAACTCTTTGAAGCCCAAGCAACTTTCAGATTTTTCTCTTTAAAGTCCTTTTAAGCTTTTTATATGTCAAAAAGGGAAAGAAACTGGGATTTCCCAGGAATAAATTAACAAGAACGAGAACATCTTGAATCATGGGCTTTAACTGCAGCCCTATAGTTTCTTATCCTTAATTGAACTGGCATATTCTTAAAAAGCTTGCTTTAAAAGTTAGCATATGGCAATTCCAATAATTCTCTCAGGGGATTTCTGCAGGGGATATATATGTATATATCCAAAAAAAGGAGAGATATATTAAATGGATATGGAAATTTTGTTGCTTGAAACACAAAACTTACTGGCTCTTCTTTTCATAGGCTTCTCTGTTCCTAGAAATTTTGCTTAGAATGACACTTTAAGTATGTCACAACTTGAAAGAAATGTTCCCTTTGGTAAGGGGCTGTATAGGTATATATGTGTGCGTGCATGTACATAAACACACAAATACATACATACACATATACAAATGTACATACAAACATGTATATATACACAGGTACACATAGGTATGTGCCTACATGTAGATATGCACATGTGTGTATACATGTCCTGCCCCCTATATATATATGTGTGTGTATGTAAATATATATGTAATCCATTCTCTTCATCCTTGCTCCAAACAAACTTTCAAAACCCCTTTTTTGATGTTATTCTAGAATATCTTTCAAGGTTCTCCTCTAGTTTTCCTTATATTCTATTCTAATAGGACCCTGGTGTACAATTCTTCTTGCTTTTTATATCAGTTCTCCTCATCCCATCTGGTAAATTCTTGGAGGTCAGGGATGGCTTTAGCCCCAGTGCTTTCTACCCAATGAATGCGTAGAACTCTTGGCAGAATTGAAATGTATGAACTTAAAAATTAAGATCTGAGCTCAATGACAAGCCCTTGGACTTTGGTCTATTTAAATAATATTAAACTTGACTGGATCTTTGTGATCTCATTGATGTTGTTGCTCCCTTCAGTTGTGTGGCTTTCAAGAAATAGCTTCTTATTTGTAACCACACTTGTCCATCTTCTCCCAGAAAGTCCTCAGTAAGGGATCTGCCTCTTGCTCTGGGTGCTGTTTTACATGACATGGATACCAACAGAGCCTGTGGGCTGTCCATGGGTTGTCTCTTGCTCTCACCACATAACTATCTCCCCTCATTCCAGTCATATGTTTTAAAACTAGGTCTTTAGTTGATTTCTCTTTTAATTTTTTTTTTGTAGGGCAAATGAGGGTTAAGTGACTTGCCCAGGGTCACATAGCTAGTTAAGTGTCAAGTGTCTGAGGCTGGACTTGAACTTAGGTCCTCCTGAATCCAAGGCCAGTGCTTTATCCACTGTGCCACCTAGCTGCCTGCCTCTTTTAATTTTTAATCAACAAAATTTTCCAGTCCACTAATTACTGCTATGCTTCTCTTCCTTGTCATTTTTTTTTGGTTCTCAGATATTTTGGAATCCTGTCCTTTGCATTCATATCTATGTGGATATCCATATCTCTCTATAAGTATATCTAAATTTATATCTACATTTTTACCTATGAAGCTGATATAAAAGCAAAAGATATCAACGATGTTTAAAAGGTTGAACCTTTTCATCAGGGAAAAACATGTGAGTCATTAAGAACATTGCATGATTTTCAAATGTAATCCACTATAGTTTCCTATTCAATTCTGGGCTCAGTTTTTGGTCTAGCTGTAGCATCTCTCGAAGACATATGGACTGAGGGACAAATGCCATGGACTCTCCACTAAACTGTAGTATCTTGTCATCTGGACCATAGATATGTGCTTCCTTTTTCCCGTGTGCATAGTTGTCCCTGACACTTTTGAGTGATTATGGATTTCATCTAGGACCTCTGCAATATCCTGGGTTCTGGTGAAACCAAGACAATGTCATTACAAACCAGAGAGTGTGGAGGGGCTCACCATCTCTGGGAAATCTCTCTTCAATTTCAGCCAGATATCCTCAGTAACAGCAGCAAACATCTTGGATGAGTAAGTTTCTGGGCTTCATTTCCTTCTTTTTTTTTTGTGGGGAAATGGGGGTTAAGTGACTTGCCCAGGGTCACACAGCTAGTAAGTGTCAAGTGTCTGAGGCCAAATTTAAACTCAGGTCATCCTGAATCCAGGGCCGGTGCTTTATCCACTGCGCCACCTAGCTGCCCCCTTCATTTCCTTCTTTATGGTTATAATTGGGAGTTGCTGAAAAATTATTATCTTTTTAACTTAAAAGGAATCTTGCATGATTTTTATATGTACTTGGAAGTCACCTTGTCAGAAAAGAGCCTTTTAAAGGATTCTTATGCTATTGAATCAAATGCTTTTTTATTGTCCACCAACAAGAAGAATGGTTAGATCTTGTATTTTCTGTACCTCTCAGTTAATTGTGTGACTATAAAGTTGTAGTATACTACAAAATATGATTTGTGAAAGCCCACTTATTTTCTTTGTATACTTTCATAAAGGATTTGTTGTTTGTTTTATAACAAACTAGGAAATAGTTTATTATAATCTGAATGGATAGTTTCATTTTATGCCCGTTAGTTCTATTTCTAGTTTTATTCTTAAATGTTCTTGAGATGGTCTCACTAAAATTTCTATATAAGAATCCCCCCACTGTTTCTTTTTTGTCGTATGAAACAAAACTACTAATAATTTTCTATTATCTTCTGAAAGATTTTAGAGACAAGTAGATATTTTAAAGCCTTATTGCTATTGACTGCTCTATGTATCCATTTGGAAAGGAGACCAAGTGTTTGAAGTCTAATACAGTTTATAGGCACTTTTGGTGTCCTCCTTAATGTAGTCATTGATTGGAAGTGGTTGAATTTACTTAGGAAATGATAATCATTTCTGTTGTTTTTGTTCTTTTATTCACCTCATTTGTCAGCATCCATATCTTCTTCAAAGATACACTTATTCTCATGGTGGCCATTTCTACAAATGCTCATTATGAGCACTGCAACAGAAAATGCCCCAGTATCCCATGTAATAAGATGTGCAACAAAACTAGCTGTGCCAATCCTTTTATTTTTTTCCCCAAGAAGGAAATATGAATATATTTGCACCCACCCATCTACCCATCCATCCATCCATCCATCCATCCATCCATCCATCCATCCATCCATCCATCCATCCATACTTCCTGAGGTCATTTAATAATGCTCATCCTAAGACCCACAATAAGGACTTAACCAAGTGTCCTACAAGATTTAAAGAATGATTAAAAAGACTGTACCAATGCCTTTACCTGCTTCTCTAATTTTTCTACTAGTTCTGTAATGTAGATGGTTCTGTATTCCCATCTCAGTCAATCAAGTGACATGATTAGGTTAAAATATAGGTAGACAAAATTGTTCATGTTCTATGCTCTCCTTAAAGGGTGTAAAATCCTCTTTAATTGGGTCAAGAAAGGAATAGCATGACTGGCTAAATAAATGAGTTAACTACTCCCTTGAGGGCTTCAAATGTGAGGGGAAGGGGGATTTTACTCATTTTGCCAAACAGGGCAGTTCCCTGATGAAGGACTTAGTTCAGAGGAGATTCTAGGTAGTCCCTTGAGAGGGATCTTGGCAGAGTGTGTGGGGGTGGGGCAGACTGGTGGGAGGGGAGAGAGTTTCTCTACCCTTACCTTTCTGTTGACCTTGATATTTGAACTATTGGATGAGTATAAGACAATACCTTCAGGGGACACCCCAAGAGAAAATAGAGACAGAGATGGATATAGACAAATTGACAAAGAAAAGCAAACCTTTCAAGGACTGTGACCCTTTATACCAGAGAAGAAAACTAAATAATGACTCAAGAAAGGACTGTTGTTCAGTCATTTTAAGTAATGTCTAACTCTGAGTGACCCCATTTGGGGTTTTCTTGGCAAAGATATTGGAGTGGTTTGCCCCTTCCTTCTCCAGCCATTTTACAGATGAGAAGACTGAGGCAAGTAGGGTTAAGTGACATGCCCAGGGTCACATAGGTACTGTCTAAGGCCAGATTTGAACTCATGAAGATGAGTCTTCCTGACTTCAGGCCTAGCATTCTATCTACTGTACCACCTAACTGCCCCCAAAAAGGACATCACATGTGTGTCTCATAAACGTGTGTGTGTGTGTGTGTGTGTGTGTGTGTACGAGTATGCCCTCAGTTTGGGAAAAGTTGTTCATATCAACTGTTCTTAATAGTCCTACTTAGTAAATACCCTCTTCTAAAGGCTGATTGCAGTCTGGCTGACTGATGTTAATGGAAAACATAATGGGAAGGGCTCAAAAGCCACCGTCCTAGAAATCCAGACCTTCAAGGTTATTCTTAGAACCAGTTGCCCTCTAGAACCTTGGCTCCCCCGGACAAATGGGCTTGAGGAAGTAAGTGCCAAGGGGATTACATACTTCTCTAATGAAAAACAAAAGATGATTGAACCCAGAATCAATTCACCTGACCTTTGACCACTTGCAGCATACGAAAAGATGCATTAAAATATATGGGTCATGGGTAGTAAGGTGGCACAGTGGATAGAGCACCGGCCTTGGATTCAGGAGGACTTGAGTTCAAATCCAGCCTCAGACCCTTGACACTTACTAGCTGTGTGACCCTGGGCAAGTCACTTAACCCCAATTGCCTCACCAAAAAAATATATATAGATATATAGATATGTATAGATATGTATATATATGTATATGTAGATAGATAGATGATAGATAGATAGATAGATAGATAGATAGATAGATAGATAGATAGATAGATAGATAGATAGGTGATTCCCAGATCTTAAGGGGTTCTCACTCTGATTCATGTTGAGCAGTTCAACTGGCTGTATAGTAAGCCAACTACACTAATGGAAGAGCCAGAGGAAAAATGCTTTTCTAACAATGTTGAGACAATGAAAGAGAGTCCTACTATTCCTTTACAAGCTAGTTCTTTTCCTAGACCTTGCCTTCATGCTCTTTCAGGTTGTATTACTTTTATATTCTAAGAGATCCTGTTTAACTCCTTTTTTTTTTTTTTGGAGGATATTGGGGTTAAGTGACTTGCCCAGGGTCACACAGCTAGTAAGTGTTAAGTGTCTGAGGCTGGATTTGAACCCAGGTCCTCCTGACTCCAGGGCCAGTGCTCTATCCACTGCACCACCTAGCTGGCCCCTGTTTAACTCTTAATTAATAAAGTATTTTATTTTTTTCCCGTTACATGTAAAGATAGTTCTCAACTTTTGTTTATACAAGCTTTACAATTTCAGATTTTTCCCCCTCCCTCCCCTCCCTCCCCCCTCCCCTAGACAGCAGGTAATCTGATATAGGTTATATATATACATATACACATAATAACCTTAAACATCCCTGTTTAATTCTTAAGGAGCTATTGGTACCTGTTGCCAATATCAGGTTATTGAAAATAAGTACTTAAAGGCTGCCTCCTAGTCACTTAGCAGCTTTGTCTATTCCTTTGTGTCAGTGAGAGCACAGCAGACAGATGGAAATGATTGGAGATGCAATTCAGATCCCTGCTGACTCTGAATAGCAGACCATTTATTAAATGAATATATATAGAATGGAATTGATGTATTGGGCTCCTGGCTATATCGAAGGATCAGAGGGTCAGAGTTTGCCAAATTTTATAGGTTCTATTGGCTTCAGAAGGTGCTTGGTGACTATTCCTTTCCCTGATTTTGTCTCACAGTGTCAAGTGATTACTGGGCATATTGACATGGAACTCCCATTGTTCCTTCAAACTTAACATGTTTGCAAGTTCTCTCATCATCTTCCTCAGAGTTCCTCTTCCTGAGTCTCTATTTTGGTTAATGACACTAACATCTTCCCAGTGTCCAGGCTTTAAAATCTTAGTGTCCGGGGCAGCTAGGTGGCTCAGTGGATAAAGCACCAGCCCTGGATTCAGGAGGACCTGAGTTCAGGTCTGGCCTCAGACACTTGACACTTACTAGCTGTGTGACCCTGGGCAAGTCACTTAACCCCAATTGCCTCACCAAAACAAAACAAAGCAAAATAAAACAAAACAAACAAACAAAAAAACCAAAAATGTTATCTTAGGGGGCAGCTAGGTGGTGCAGTGGATGGAGCACTGGCCCTGGATTCAGGAGGACCTGAGTTAAAATCCAGCCTCAGACACTTGACACTTACTAGCTGTGTGACCCTGGGCAAGTCACTTAACCCTCATTGCCCTGCAAAAAAAAAAAAAGAAAAAGAAAAAGAAAATCTTAGTGTCTCCTTAAACTTTTACTCTTCCCTCTTTTTCATTCATTCCCATCATGTCAGCCTCTTGGTTCATCCTTGCTCACCAATCCCACTGTAACCTTCAGTCTCTGATTGCCTAATACCTAAACTCTTGCAAAGCCTGTCTCCAGTCATTCCATCTTCCCTTCAATTCATTCATTGGTTGGCAGATTTAAAGTTGAACATTTTGTCCAACCACTACATTTTACAGATGAAAAAACTGAAGTTTCATAAGGTTAAATGGATTGTAAAAGAGCACACAGGTAATAAGGTGTCAGATCTAGGCTCCAAACCTACGTCTTGAACACTGCTTTAATATTAATCTTGTGTGTGTGTGTGTGTGTGTGTGTGTGTATGATCCCTATTTCCCTCATGCTATCACTACGTGAAAGGGTACCTCCTTTTCCTGACTGTAATCTCTCTGATTAAAATCTTTTCATTGCTTCTCTGATGCAATCCCTTAATAGTAGTAATGTGTAGCAGCCTATTTCTGCCCACAATCAACCAGTTGATCAATCAATCGATCCATCCATCATAAAAATGTATCCAGTGTTTACTATGTACCAGGAGCTAGACATACCCAGATAACTGTAAACAATCCCTGCAAAAAAGGGGTGTTCATTCTCTCAGGTGAGATAACATCCCAAAATAAGTAAAATCAAAACAAGCACAAGGTGCTTCTTTTTTGGGGGGGGGCAGAGGAGGGTTGAAATGGGGAGGAAGGCACCGGCATCTGGACGGATTGGGTTCCATTCTCCTTAATGTCCATACCCCATCTTGGTATTTAAGGCCACAAATCAGTCTAGTCCCACCTGACTCCTCAGCCCAAAAACAGTGCTTCAACCAGATGGTTTTCTGTATTGGCCCCCAAATGACCCTTATACATCCCCTTCCCCGTATACCAACGGCTCACGTTGTCTCTTCCTGGAATATCCTATTCTCTTCTCTATAATGACCTCAATCCTGCCTGTTTCTATCAACTCTAAGAAGCCTTCCTTGACTCTCTCCAGTGTATTTCTTCCTTTGAATGACACTTGTCATTTATACTAATCCTTTGGCACTTATTTTAAATTAGTTGTTGTTTCTTTAATTGTCTTTTTAGGCATATATATGTATGTATGTACATATGTGTGTGTATATATATAGAGAGAAACAATGTGTGCACATTCAAGTATATATGAATACATGTACATACATACATAGACACACACAGATATATACTTGTAATTAGGTTACTTATTCCTTACGGGCAGGGATTTGCCTTTTTTACAAGATCTACAGTATTATAGCTTAGGACTATGTGTGTATATTTATAAGTTTTTTCTTTTTCTGCTTAAATAATTTTAAAAAGACAGAGGCTTTGTGGTTAAATGTTTTTCTCAATATATCATGGTATAATTAATGAATAGAAGAAAGTAGGAACATTGTATATAATTTTGAAGTATCATAAAGTACCATTTACTTTGATATACAGTACAATGTAAGCTCTTCAGGGCAGCTAAGTGGTGCAGTGGATAAAGCACTGGCCCTGGATTCAGGAGGACCTGAGTTAAAACCTGGCTTTAGACACTTCACATTTATTTACTAGCTGTGTGAACCTGAGCAAGTTAATTAATCCTCATTGCTCTGAAAAAAAAAGTAAGCTCTTTGAGGGCAGGCATCCATTTTTGTTTTTGAATCTCCAAAGCTTGGCAGAATGCTTGACTCAAGGTAGACACTTAAAAAAACTATATGCTTGTTGATTTGAATTAATTTGCAATGATTAAAAATTAAATGAAAGAGTTGAGAAGGAAAAAGAAGTACCTTTTCATTAGGGGAAGGAAATGCCAGCTAGACATTTCCTTTCCAAAGCTGGTGAGTTTAAATTTTATTTTATGTTTTTTTTTGGGGGGGGGCAAGGAAATGAGGGTTAAGTGACTTGACCAGGTTCACACAGCTAGTAAGTGTCAAGTGTCTGAGGCCAGATTTGAACTCAGGTCCTCCTGAATCCAGGGCCGGTGCTCTATCCACTGTATCACCTAGTGGCCCCTCCCAATTTTATTTTAATACTTGCCAACAGGTAACAGGTAGAACCTTTTGGATCTTTATTTCTTAGAACCTATGTTTTGCTTCTAGTCAAGGGTATGGAGCCCAATGTTTTCTTGTTTTTTATAACAACTGGTTTTAAATTCCTCTACCCAAATTTTTCTAGACTCCTGCTGTAGAATAAAACAATAATGCTTTTTTAATAAAGCAATATGATTGGTTAGACCTCTTGTCTGGAGCAGTGCTCTTTTCCCCCCACGGTTTCCATTTTGTGGATTAGTTTAGCAATAGTAAATCTTTGTTGCCAGAAGCAATCAAGAAAGTCAAGTGGATAACAAAGACCAAATTGGAAGGGGGTGTGTCTATGTAGCCAAAAGAATGACCTTCATGGCCATGTGTTTTTTTTCCCCACTTCACATCCTGAGAGTGAAAAGTCATCAACGACTTGTGGCAATGAATAATTACCTTCAGCAATAGTACATTATTCCTTGTGCTTATTTGTTGGGCCTAAGAAAATGACTCAAGTTGTCCCACTGCAAAATCATTGGTACAAATTATGCCATTAATTAGAATAAGCAAATAGTATAAACCAAGAAACATTATCTGCTTCAGCTTAGAAATGAAAAAAAAAACCAAACAAAACCAAACAGAAAACAAAACAAATAGAACAATGTTGCTCTTCTGGGGTCTTGCCTCATCAGACAGGGGCAACTAGGTGGTACAGTGGATAAAGGACTAGCCCTGAAGTTGGGAAGACCTGAGTTTAAATCTCACCTCAGACACTTATTAGCTATGTGATCCTTGGCAAGTCACTTAACCCCAATTGCCTTAAACATCCAGGGTTATCTCTAGTTATACTGATATATATCTTACTAATGGATCCCAGATGGCTCTGGAGGAGACAGTGAAGTTGGTGACCTTGCACAGCCCTTATATCCAATTCAGTGAAAGTCATGACATCACCCCAATATCATGGTCCTCTTTGAGAATGAAGGGCAAACACCAACACCAACACCAACAACACCACCAATAACGATGATTTTCCAGACAAGGTCCTCAACACATACTGAATTACTGCAATGCATTCTACAAATCTGACTTCATCTTTTTCTGGAGAATCAGAAAGCTGAGATATGGTTCAATCTCTCTACCCCTGTGGATGAAGCTCAAATTAAAGGGCAGATGGAGATGCTTTTGAATATAATGGTCTAAGGAAAGGTTATATACCAGCCAACATCCAGAATTGTCTCATTTGCTCTAAAATGTGGTAAGTACACTAATGAAACAGAAAAGATTGTAATGGGAAGGGTGAGATCTCACCCTTCAGGAAAGTTGGCAGCTTGAGTGGGCGACAGCAACAACCAGTTCTTTGGAAACAGAAGAATTTCAGGTGTATAGACTAGCTGTTGCTACTTGTTCAATTCAATTTCAAAACCTATTCAATTTCACTATCATCTCTCTGCTGTTGAACTGCCCCTTTCTGAGTTACATATTCCTTAGGGGAAAATGAAAACTGAAGTAAGCCTGGTGTGAGACACAGTGAGCAGATATGCAAGCAAGCCTATGAGAGAAAGGAATTGCTATTAGAAGTATCAAGGCAATGGACCCTGGTTAGAGCCAGGATGGATGCTCAAAATGAAAAGGGTGTCAGCAGGGCAGTCCAGCTCTGGGGCCCTTTGAGCAAAAGAGATGCTGCTGCATATAGTTTATCCCCAGCACTTAGCACAGTGCCTGGAAAATAGTAATTGCTTAATAAATGCCTGTTGATTGATTTAGTAGAAGATTCTCCAGGGGCATTCCCCTGTGGGAAACCACTGGCACAGTGGTTCCTGATTATATCAGCAGTTTTATAGAATCTTAGTGATGGAAGATTTCTAAGAAGCTATAATGAACAAGAATCATATCTACAACATACATGACAAGGGGTCGTGAAGCCTCTGCTTGAATAAAGCTAATAGGAGTGGGGATGTGGAACACATTATCTCCTGACTTGGTCTACTTGATGGGTTTTTTGGATTGATCTCACTGTTAGGAAGGTGTCTTCCCACCCCCAACATCCAGCTTAATTTTGCCTTGGCATAGTAGGATTTTCATCCTATTGTCTTGGCTGATTGTATTGCTGAGTATATATAGGTCATTCACAGTTGATCATCTTACACCATTGCTGTTACTTTGTACACAGTACATTTCACTTTGCATCACTTGGCAGAGTAGGAGCAGACATGGAGCTAGAAAAGGGACCTTGAAAATCGTCCTGTCCAAACTCCTCATTTAGTAGTTGAGGAAATGGAGGCTCAGGAAGTAAAAGGAAATTGTTCAAGGTCACACAGACAGGAAATGGAACATCCAGAATTTTGAGTCATGTCCTCTTATTCCAATCTAGTGCTCTTTATACTTCACCATGAATAATGCAGTGAAGGAAACCAGTTGAGATTGTGAGGAATAGAAGCACCGTTGCCCATAGTCTAGAGTTCCAGACCTTTTCCCATTGGAGAGATATGAGAGTGTTCGTGTGTATCTTTATTAGTCCAGAGCCATGATATAAATACCTCTAGAGCCCACCCTCAGGAACTGGAGGAAAGCTGTCGTCAGGTGCCCCATAGAGATGTCTATCCACGTTGTACAAGCCAAGTTTACTTCTAAACACCTATCATTAGAGAAGATTGTGATCCAGCCTAGGGCTGCCTACATGAATTGTACCAGCCAAGTTCATTTCCAATCACCCATCACAATGGAATGGTATCCAGGCATGAACTTCAGGCATAAATAACAGGAAGTCCCCAAACTTCCTACTCCAAAGGAGTCTCTCTCTCTCATTAGGCACATTACTCATGTATGTGAAAGAGAGCAGATAGATTGATCTATAACATCCATAATTTGGGGCTTAAGAGATAAGCTTTTAATAAGCAATAGTGAGAAGAGTTTTATGTCTATTAATACAGGTTTTTTATTCAGATTATTCCAGTAGAACTGGATTCTAGTGGGAAATGGGTCTAGAAATGTTTTCCATTCAGGAAGGGAAAAGAAGCCCCTAAAGCTGGCTGCTCATTCTCTGTGATAATATCATAGAGTCAAATCTGGAAGAGGCCTGTGATATAATCTAATTCAGTCCCTTCATTTTGATAGATGAAGAAACTGAGGCACAGAGAGATGGAGTTACTCACCCAGAACAAGACAGGCTGTAAGTGGCAGAGACATACTCTAACTCCAATAATTTACTCCCTCCATTTCACCATACTGTGTTCATCTCAAAGTCAAAATGTCCTGAATGGAAAGCATCACTCTCTCTACCCCTCAGGTTGTCCCCTTCTTATTACCATGGCTATGAGTGATAACATCATCATCATAGGACAGTCTGGTCCAAGGCTTTGGGATTATTTTTGACTTCCCTCTCCAATATTTAACAAGCAATTACTCTCTAAAACTATAAGTTATAGAAAAGGTGACAACCAGAATTAGCAAAGGAATTTTTCTCACCTGGGAGTCCCCTACATCAGTGAAATCATGGGGCTAGTCCTGATTCCTATCCCTATCTCTTCATTCATGCTGATCTCCATTTCTGAGTTGAAACAGCTTTTTCCAAAATCTGCTGAAAACCATTCCTTCCTTTAAGCCCCATCTCAGACATCATCTTTTCCAGGAAGCCTTCCCTGATCTCTTTACCTAAAAGGAATATCTCTTGCTGTGAATTTCCCCCAATGAAACTCTCTGTTCTGAGGTCTGCTATGCATGAATTATAACTTGTTATGTGCTTATAAATTCAAATTAATATTTAATAATATAATAATTGTAACTGTTATGTGCTTATTAATTCCATCCATCACTCTCTTTCCCTTCAGATTTTAAGTTCCTTGAGAGTGAGGGCTATGTACTATGTCAGCTCTGTATATCTCAATACCATATTTTGTAGGGGGTAGGGACAAGGCCTTTGATTTCACTGGTTTATGGATGTTAAGATGAATAAACTCCTTTACCAATGTAGATTAACATTTTGTCTGTAATTTATAGTATTAGAAATTTAGCTGGGGCATTGATAGGTTAAGCAACTTTCCCAGGGTCAGCTCTACCCATTACCCAATACTGCCTCTTATGTTATATATGCCAGCTTATTTATAAGTGTTTGTCCAACTGAATTCCTTTAATTCTGTGAATCAACTCTACAAAGTTTAGTCAAAAGAGTGAAACCCTACAGAATCCTGAAGTGAAAATGAAATTAGTGGACAGTGAAAGCTGAGGTTGGTATTAAGACCCTTCAAATAATTGTGAGTCACATCATAAATTTGCCCCGGTTGGGGCAGCTAGGTAGCCCAGTGGATAAAGCACCAGCCCTGGATTCAGGAGGACCTGAATTCAAATCTGACCTCAGACACTTGACACTTACTAGCTATGTGACCCTGGGCAAGTCACTTAACCCTCAATGTCCCACACAAAAAAAATAATCTGCCCCAGCTATAGGACTGGGGACAGAATAATGATTTATTGATGTCTAAGGTAAGTTTCTTATCAAACATCAAGCCATAGTTGGGGCTGGTTTGGAGTAAATCAATTATCACAATATGGTTGAACTGTATATTGTAATTTAAAAGTTTCAAAGTTGTCTTTATTATCTCATTCACAGCAAACAAGGTAGAGAGAAGAGATAACTATCTTCAAGTATTCAAAAGGCTAATAGAAGAAGAAGATTTATTCCATTTAGCTAAAGAGGAAAGATTTAGGAAAAAGGTGTCTGTGTGTGTGTGCATGTGCGTGCAGGGCTTCAAAAAGAGGCAAAGTTTAGCTCAATAGAAGGCAAAATATCCCAACAATTGGAGCTACCTGAAAGTGTAATGAACTTTTGGAAGTAGTGGATCCCTTTTCATTGGAGACCTTCAAGGAAAAGTCGGATGACCAAGTCATCAAGGTAAGGCAATAAGCATTTATTTAGGACTTACTATGTCAGGCATTGTGTTAAGTGCTGAAGATACAAAGAAAGGCGCACAGTCAATGAAATACATGAATGAACAAACAGTCCTTGATCTTAGGGAGTTTGTAGTCTATCAGGGGAAACAATATCCAAACAACGATGTGTAGACAAGATTATATAGGGTAAATTGGAAGTAATTGACAGAAGGAAGGTAGCACTAGCATTAAGGAGAATTTTGGGGGAACTACATTAGACATATTGTAGCAGAATTTTTGCTTATGTACAGTTGTCTTCTATGATTCTTTCAATGGTGAGATTTTACCAATTGATCATCACAACAACCCTTTCAA
The DNA here is from genome assembly GCF_019393635.1 of Dromiciops gliroides. Taxonomy (NCBI): domain Eukaryota; kingdom Metazoa; phylum Chordata; class Mammalia; order Microbiotheria; family Microbiotheriidae; genus Dromiciops; species Dromiciops gliroides. The sequence continues at coordinate 22,328,340 of NC_057863.1, forward strand.
CTTGATATTACAGGTATTATTGTTTGTGTTTTTGTATTTGAGAAAACTGAAGTTTTGAGAGATTAAGCTACTTGTTCACAGGCACACAAGATTTGAATATGGACCATTCTTAACTGAGTCATCTTCCCCACTTTGTTGAAAATATAAGCCAGGACAGCTAGGTGGTGCAGTGGATAAAGCACCGGCCCTGGAGTCAGGAGTACCTGAGTTCAAATCTGGCTTCAGATGCTTGACACTTACTAGCTGTGTGACCCTAGGCAAGTCACTTAACCCCAATTGCCTCACCAAAACAAAACAAAATAAAACAAAACAAACAAACAAAAAAACCAACCAACCAACCAACCAAACAAACAAACAAACCAAAAATGTTATCTTAGGGGGCAGCTAGGTGGCGCAGTGGATGGAGCACTGGCCCTGGATTCAGGAGGACCTGAGTTCAAATCTGACCTCAGACACTTGACACTTACTAGCTGTGTGACCCTGGGCAAGTCACTTAACCCTCATTGCCTCACCAAAAACAAAAACAAAACAAAACAAAAAAAGAAAACATAAGCCAACAATCCAACCAATTAACCTTTAATGTAGGGCAAATAGATCATAGAGGTAAGAATCCAGATGTGATTTTTTTTTTTTTTTTTTAGTAAAAGCAGCTGGTTGATACAGTGGATAGGACAGGGCCTGCAGATAGAAAGACTGAGTTCAAATTCAACCTCAGTTACTTCTTACCTGTGTGATCTTATGCAAGTCACTTAACTTCTGTTTGCCTCAGTTTGCTCAATATAAAATGGGATAATAATAGCGTCTACCTTGTAGGGTTGTTGTGAGGTCAAATAAGATAATAATTAAAACCTCTTAGCATAGTGCCTAGCACACAGTAGTCATCTTATAAATGCTTATTCCCTTCTCCCCTCCCCCAAATAATAAGAACCAATATTATACTCTAAGTTTTGCACAGTGCCTCACATACTGTATGGGGATCATTGGATGCTGTCTATAAGATGCACACATCATAGCAGAGTAGGTTGGACAGCTGAGTTCTGACCAGGCATATCCTTTTTGCTAGGTCAGTCAGTCAAAAAGTGTTTATTAATTACCTATTACATGATAGGCATTGTGCTAAGCACTGGATCCACTCACATTTCAATTCTGGTCTCTAGTGACTGGACATTGTGTCCAGAAGGAGGGACGTAATAGTCTTGCAGTACTCTACCCTGCTTGAACCACACCTGGAGTGCCCTGTTTAGTTCTTGGTGCCATCTTTTAGGAAGGACAGAGATTGGTTGGAATGCATCCAGACGAAGGTGACAAGGATGACCAGGATAGCGAAGGTACTGGAACTGATCACATAAGAATGCGGTTATTTAGTCCAGAAAAGAGAAAACTTGATATGGTGACATGTCTTCTGAATTATAAAGTAGGGAGAGAGAAAGTAATAAATATTTACATTGTGCCAATTATGCACTAGGCACTGTGCCAAGCACTTTGGGCACATATTAGCTCATTTGACCCTCATGATATTATGCTATTATTATCCTCATGACCCATCAAGGTTATGGACCTCAAATTAAGAATCCCTGGTTGAAGGTTTTAAATTCTAACACAGATGCTGACCTGCATTAATGATCAAATGAGATAACGTGTAAAGTGCTTCGTAAACATAAAGGTTCTATATAAGTGCTAGTTATTGTTATTGTCATTATTATTTCTGGAGGGAATTTCCCCACTAGGAGAGGTATCTTGTACTTTTAAAAACAGAGATCTGCCCACCATTTTCTCTATATCTATTACCATCTATTTGTCTATCTATGTCTCTACCAACCACCCATGATTTCTTTTTTTATCTGTTATTTACCAACATATCCTCTCTTTCTTATCTATCTCTCTTCCTCCTCATCTTTCTCATCTTTCGTTGTCTCTGTCTCTCTGTCTCTCTCTCACTCTTTCTCCCTATCTTGCAAACAAGCAATATTAATTTTCAAAATGGGAATATTAGTAGGTAATATTGAGCAGCACAATTTCTCTTTTCTTTTTAATATTTGGAACACAGTTTGACTGAAAGAGTTAACATCCAACTAACTCCCAAATAAAGCCTTATGGTTTAAGAAGTAGATACTCCTCACTTTTGGTATTCACAGTCTAAATACTAAATTCTAAGGTGACTAATGCAGTGAAATAACTGTAGGAAATAAGACACTCTCATTCTTTTTCTCTCCACCTTCTTCTTTCCCACTTCCTCTCTCTCCACCTCCCTCCTCGTCTTTTCTTATCTTTCTCCCTCTTTTCTGTTGGCAGCTGTGAATATGAGGGCAGCATGCCCTCCTCTTCTGTTCTTTCTTTGATGACATTTGGCGAGCCTGGAAACAGAAATGATTTCAAGACGGTGCCTTGGCCATGTCCAAAACAATGAGTGACGGTGCATCCAGAGGGTGGGAGAATGCCATATCATTACTTTCAAGGGAGTCTGCAATGAAAAATCCTATTATTCTTACAGTACAGCACACAGCATGGATTTGGTGACAGATGGCCATTCCAAGTGCCGGAGTCGGTCTCAACATATAATGAAAAATATATAAACCTTCTGTTGCACAGCAGAGGAAAGAGGTTTAAACACCTGTTTCAAATTATTCTGATACCATAAACATTCCTGGAAATTGGAAAGCCCTGTGTTTTAAGAAAGTGAGAGGCATTGAGGCCAGCTACACTAAATTGAATAGGCTTGGGTCCAGTAAGCAGTATAAAAAGAAAATTATACTCGGAGCCACTGGAAAACAGCTGATAATAATACTGCTACTGAGTGTAAGTCAAGTTAAAACCTGAAACTGAATCATCAAAGACTGCTATGTTATGAAGTATCAGCTTAAATTAAGGCTGAATATTGTGGGCTCTGTGTACCAGATTACTTTTCTTCTTGTGTATGTCATTGGATTCTATCTTGGTTAAAAAAAGAAAAGAAAAAGATGGAGGGGTTCCAATGTTCTAATTAAAAACTACATGAAAGACTTTGGTTATTATTATTCTTATTCATTACATGATGGATTAGAAATTTTAGCCCTAAGGATGAGCACACATTCCATACCATCTTTCATATCCATCTTGAGACAAAATCTCAGTTCTTTCCAATATACTGTGAAGTTGTCAGGTCACTTCCTTTCCCTATTCCCTCAGGGAAACATCTGGCTCCTTGAAGGTCTCATAATGAAACTGACAATTTACAGAAGGGCTGCACCTCATCAGATAATTAACCTGAAATGCTGGCTTGCCAATGACATTGAGCCAAGACAAGCAGATGTTTTCCCTGGTACCTAGCTGTTGAAGAGGTCAAATGTTCAGAAACAGGCCCATTTTGTCTTTTGCCTTGTGAGCATGTTCTGGTTGTGAGATGAGCTTTTTTTTTGTCTTGCCCTGTATAAAATCAGAGGTAGTTCGGGCTGTATTGATTGACTGATTAGATCATTTCAAAGGCAGACTTGTCTTTAACGCAATTATGCAGTTGAGTCTGACTTCAAGATTGGAGGGCTGCAAATAGCTTCTCTGAATGCAATTCAATTGACATTACCTTTTACATTCATGACAGTTATCGTTATGTGAACACTGTAATCAGAGATCTGCCAAAATACGTGAAAATAAATTGGGTATTAATAAATGAGCGCTTGAAACTCCCTTGTTCTAGTCCTCATCAACAAGCACCACAATTTTGGATTATCTCCTTGGAACAAACTGGGCTGATGTGGATCAGTGCCAGGCCACTGGGGAGATTGGAGCTCAGTGGGGCTGGAGATTGCTACATTATTGCCTGTTCTATAGGGTAATGCCACAGTGGACTTTGGAACAGTTTGTAACGTGTTTCCCTTTCTTTCCTAGAATAGCTTTAAGTGTGGGTGATGACTATTCCTCTTTTCCTTCTTCACTAGCCTCTCAGTCTGTCTAAAGTAGAATTCTTTCTCTCTGTCTCCCCCCCTCCCCCACATCCTATCCTCTTTCTAGCTTCTCTATCTCTGTTGAGGATGCGAACATTTCCCCATTCACTTAAGTTTTCAAGGCTGGCAATATCCTGGATCCTTCACTCCCTCTCATAAACCACATCCAGTCTGTTTGCAAATATTGTAAATTTTACTTCCAAAATGTCTCATATCTTTCCCATACTCTGCACTCATATAGTCATCATACAAAATCAGAACCTCATCATTTCTTACATGGATTGCAACAGCCTCCTAATTAATTGTCCTGCATCCGGTTTCTCCCTTCTCTAATTTATCCTATACATAGCTTCCAAATAAATATTCTTAAAGTATAATTCTTTTTTCTCTAAAGTGTAATTCTGACCATGTCTCTTCTTTCCTCAAGAAACTTCAGGGATGTCCCTTCTAGAATAACATGCAAACCGCTCTGCTATATAAAACTCTCCATGATGTGTCTTCAGCCTACCTATGCATACTGATTTCCCATTACTTCCCTTCATATTATTCTTCAGATGTGACTGGGGCAGCACAGTGGATAGAGCACTGGCCTTGAAGTTGGGGGAACCTGAGTTAAAATCTCACCTCAGATACTTAGTCGCTGTATGAACCTGGGCAAGTCACTTAACCCCAATTGCCTTAAACGTCTGGGGCCATCTCCAGTCATCCTGATATATATCTTGCCACTGGACCCAGATGACTCCTGAGGAGAGAGTGAGATTGGTGACCTTGCACAGCCCTCTCTCACTTAAATCGAATTCAGTGCAAGTCATGATATCACCCTAATGTGATGATCCTCTTCAAGAATGAAGAACAAATGAGTGATTTAGCAATTTAATGTGACTATCGATAGTTTTGTTTTCTTCTTCTGAAAATGGCCTATTCATATCATTTGACCATTAATCAATAGGAAAATGGCTCTGATTTTTATAAATTCGGTTCAGTTCCCTACATATCTGAAAACGGAGACATTTATCAGAAAAACTTGCTGTCAAACAATTTCCCCCAGTTTTCTGCTTTCCTTTTAATTTTGTCTGCATTGCACTTTTGTCTTTGTAACCTCAGCACCTGGCACAGTACATGGAAAAGAGTTAATGCTTAATAAATGCTTGTAGAATGAATGAATTAATGATTTCCCTTCTTTGATAAGTCATCCCAAACCCTCACTCTCAACTTGGTTCGATGTTCTGTGATGTAACTTAAACACGACATGCTATTATTTTCATTTAGTCTTGATGAGTTAGAAAATGGCTTTAGTGTGAGATTCCTTACAGTCCCTGTACCTAGGGCCATGCTTGGTCCTAGAGGGAGTGATGGACAAATGACAAGGGCCTATGGTCTTGAGGATTCTGATCATTATCCAGTTTGTGCCTATGCCAATTAATACTGACTTTGACATTACAAAAATATGAGATGTCATTCCTCTAAAGATACAAATCACAAACTCTTTTTACCTAAAAAAAAAGAGTCATTCTCATGACATACCCCTCCCTCCAAATCTGTGGAGGCCTCTTTGTCCATTTTCCTTCTTCCTTAAATTTTCTTTCTGTAACTTAATATCTCAACATCTAACAGTGTCTTGCACATACCTAAAGTGTGATACATACATTTAAAAGGAATCAATAAATCATGTATACCAGTTATAAGCTAGTTAATTTTAATGAATAAGTCAAACCTGTAACAATGAATTGGTTTAATCAATGGGTATGGGTTTGAAGCCTTACTCTACCTGCATGGGACTTCTCTGGCCGTCACTTCCCTCCACAAAATGAGGGGATTAGGCTATAAGACCTGTAGGGTTCTTTCCACATCATACTCTTATGAGTAACAAGGTATTTTTTTATTCTTTTTGGGGGAGAGGAAGGGTGGCACAGGAAGACAGATTTTGCTTTGTTAGTTGCTTAAAATAAGGAGGGCATCATTTGTGGCATAGAGATTAGTTGTGCAGGGATTATTGTGTGCATTTGTGAACAATGACATTTGGCTTGCTGGGTTTCTGATTTGGTTAATCTAATGAAATCAGATAGAATTATTAGAGAGAGAATTCTTGCTTTGGTCCAAGTAATTCTTCCCCAACCATCTTCTCTTTTAGTAATCAAAAGAAAATTGTGAGGCTCAAGACCTGTGCTACTTTTATCTCTGATCTGATTTATATCATTGTTTTGATTAGAATTCAGGGGGTGGGGACTGGATATCAATCTGCTGCTGAATCCTTTGGAATGGTTTTTGTCTCTGCATAGGTTGAGTTAGGCTTACCAAGCTTATGCTGGGTTAAAAACCTTTGAAATGAATTGGTGACCTCTGGGTTGATTAAGCAAATTGCTTTCTGAGTTAAAGCCTGATTTTCCACCTGTTACAACAGCAGCTTTTGCATCTCTCCTGGAGGGCTCTTCCAAAAACCATATTCCCTCTAATGATGCCCTACAGTTGAGAGACTTGATTAACTATTGTTGTCTTGATACTCATACTTGCAGAAACCACAGATGCTGTACTTAGTGGGCTAAGAGATGGTTATGACAGTTCATGAAAGTGATTGATATTTCAGAAAGATGAGGTAGAAAAATAGATAGCTATCATTTTTTGTCTGCTGCCTTTGAGGGGTTATTTCTCAGGAAACACCTTGTTGACTCACTTATGCCATTTTAAAATGAAGCCCACTCTTGGACTTATTTGATTCATGCATTGTTAGGTTTCCCATAATAAGGATAGCTAATATCTTCTTGATGAGCTAGTTCAAGAATTTCTCTGTGTTGAGGACTTTTACTATTCCAAACCAGGTGTCCAATTCTTGAATATCTTTTCATGTTCAGAGGAACCAATAAGATCATGGTCCATACTATTTCTGAGGAATAAGACAGAAGGGGAAAGATATGGCACAGCAATGTCCACTTGGAAGACTGGACTACAACATTCTCTTTTGAGAAGGGACAGTATAGGGCAGAGGAAAGATGGATCTTGTTTCAAATCCTGTCTCTGACTGACTGGGTCCTTTGTGACTTTGGGTAAGTCATGTAACCTCCCTAAGCCTCAATTTCCTCAAATGTAAAATAAGATGTTTGGACTAGATGGAGTTTGAGGTCTCTTTGAATTGTAAATATATGGCCCCATTTTTTAACTTCCTGGCGATGGAAATTGGACATGGGCAAGGATGGTTTAGGCCACCAGAACTCTCAGTTTTTCTGACTTCCGCCTAATTACTCCACTCCCCAGCTATACACAGAAGATTCAATCTTTTGGAGGCCTTCCCAGTGAATTCTTCTGGAATGGCTAAATACTTGCTATAACACATGATACAGCAGGTAGATTGCAGGTCTTGGAATCAGGAAGACCTGACTTCAAGTTCCACCTTTGAGCCTGGTGAACTGTGTGACTGTAGGGAAATCACTTATCCTCTATGAAGGGAAAAGGGAATAAGCATTTGTAAGTGCCCAATGTGTACCAGCAGTGTGCCAAGCACTTTACAAATATTATGTCATTTGAACTTCATAACAATCCTTAGAGAGAGGTGCTGTGATTGTACCCATTTTATAGTTGAGGAGACTGATGCAGATGGAGGTTAAATGAGTTGCCTAGGGTCACATAGGGTCACATAGCTAGGAATTATATAAAGCTGGATTTGAAATAAGGTATTCCTGACTTTAGACCCAGTGGTCTATCCAGTGGCCCACCTAGCTGCTTCAGACAAGCTAAAGGCCTTAGATAAGCTACTAAGTCACTGAGAGGCTGTGATCTGCATTAGTAGAGGAATTCCCATGTTAAACATCAGAGACCTAATGCTTATTCATAATATGTGCTTAACTTTCCCTTTTCACAGTGAAATGTCAGTCAGATGTGGAAATATCTTAAAGACTGTTTTCTAATAGTCTTTTCATGATTTGATTTTGGCTCTTATTTTCTACAATTACTTTATTCTTTTTCCATTGATACCATAACCATTTACTGACCCTATGAACCCAAAGAGAGGAGCAGAGGAAGGAGGAGTGTAGGGAAATATGGTCTGTTTCATCTCTGTCTTGTGCGGATTATTGGGAAGAGGGGAGAGACGGAAAAAAAATTATTTTCCAAAATATGTCCCCCTTATATTTTCCTTCTCTTGATGAATTAAGGAATGAATGAATCAATGTTTATTAAGCACGTGTTTTGTGTCATGATATAGCTGAATTGTTGTACTTAATTGGCATGAGACTTTTGGGGGGAAGTAGAGGCATCAATCTGAATATCTGATTTTGGAATAATGACTGGAACAAAATTCCAACAACCTCAATAAAGAAGAATGAAAATGACTTGTTCCATTATAAAGTTGTTGGTTGGAGAGAATTCTTGGTATTGTCATGGATACATTTTGTTAGCTTTCTCCACTGTTTTTGTTTTACTATTGAGTATTGCTTATGTGTAGCCCTGAGAGACATGCAATGTGAAGTGGTAGTTTCTGAGAAATGTAAAGTATGGTTGTTTCTTTGTTAGACGCAAACAGTTTAATACACAAAGGAAAACCCCTGCCAATTCCAGAATATTTTGTAAGACCAGATCCAATCAATCAGTTAATAATTCAGTCAATCAACATTGGTTATATGCCAGATACTGTGATAAGACTCAATATTTGAAGAAAAGTGTGACCAATCCCTGTGCTCAAGAAGCTTACATTCTAATGGGAGAGACAACATGGAAATAACTAGGTACATACAATATATGTGTATATACATAATACATATACACATGTGTGTGTGTATATATATATATGTACATATATATGTATATGTACATATATATATATATACATACATACATATACACTCCTGAAAAAAGGAACATTACCTTAATGTTGTGTGCTTCCCAAAGGGAAGGACATCCTGCCTCTTTATGGGGACTACTGTCTCAGTACTTCACCTGGTTCTTGAGTGACAAGAGCTTCCAGCTGTCACATATGGTATTTCAGGTTTGGTATCACATTGTTTCTATGCCTTTTCCCAAATACTTCATGTAATGCTACTACATTATGTTTTAGTACAACTTTCAGTATTTAAAATTTACAAAAAAATTGCTCCCATATTTTCATGTGCAACTTCTTCCATTTGTTTTTATTGTATCAACATTTTTTACTACCCAGGGCTTCCTTTAACTTCATATTAGTAATTTAGGCAACTAGGTGATACAGTGGATAAAGTGGAGTCAAGAAGACCTTTGTTTAAATCTAGCTCCTAACATTTACTAGCTATGTGACCCTGGGCAAGTCACTTAACCTCTTACTGCCTTTTTTTCCTCATTTATAAAATGGAGATAAAAATAGTATGTATCACCCAGAAGTTTTGTAAATATAAAATGACTTAGCAATTGTAAAGTACTTTGTAGATATTAAAACACTAAATAAATGCCAGCTATTATGATATTATCATACCTTATATTTTTGAGTGTGAGAAATTTATGATTTTACTTTTAAGGGGAAAAAGTTATGATTCTTCCAAACAGGTCACTGGTTTTAATAGAATTACCTAGGGATGTATCCTACTAACAGAGATCTGTGCACGAGAAATGATTTAAACAATTATCTAAGAAATATATAACTAGAAAAGAGAGTAGGCCAGTAATGTCACAAGATTGAGAAATAAATCAGGGATAGGGATATGCAACACTGGTACTATGAAAAGTCAAGAGACATTAAGGAAGGCCCTTACCATATTCAGTGAATCTCCAGTAAAGTTATGAGAATACATGGACCAGAGTTGCATGGTGATTGGACATGGTTGATTTGCAATTTGCAAAGATAAAGGGAGAGCAAGCCATGAGTCTAAGATCACAAATTGATGCTTATATAGATATTGTTTGATATCTGTGCATTTGAGATGTGATATCCATATGATTTTAAAGGATGTATATATACTTAAACATGTAATATATTTGTAACATGTTTAATTGTGTACACACATGCAATACATACATAAGTGTATAGGTATGTTCTGTATAGATAAGTACACACATATGTTAATGTGTACATATATACACATGTACACACATATGTGTCTATGTATCCTTTGTAAAATGCTCAGCTTAGAATTTGGTCAGTCTGGGCAGCTAAAACATGATATTTGCTTAAATATAAGTTTTGTTTAGTTGTTTTGGTCATGTTGACTTTTTGTGATCCATTTGGATTTTTCTTGGCAAAGATACTGGAGTGGTTTGTGATTTCCTTCTCTAGCTCATTTTACAGATGAGGAAACTGAGACAAATAGGGCTACGTGACTCGCCCAGGGTCACACAGCTAGTTAGAGTCAGAGGCTGGATTTGAACTCAAATCTTCCTGACTCAAGGCCTGGCACCCTTTTCACTGTGCTACCTAACTGCCCTCTAGAGGTTAGGGAAAATTTTTCTTTGCAAAAGGTCTTGTGAAGATCTTAGTGAGCAACCAACTCAACATGCAACAAAAATGTGATAATGGCTATTAAGCAAAGTGATTATGATTACAGACAATATAAAATATAATGTTCTGATAATGGGAAATACTAGCCAATGCTGATGCTCTTCACTTCTCTGGCCTCATCTATCCCTTGGTGTTCAGTTCTATGCAACATATTATAAGCAGGACAAGGACAAACTAGAATGTGCATAGTGGAAGAAGAATAGGATATCAAAGAATTTGGAAATCGTTGTATAATGGATGGAAGTAGATAAGTTTGATTTCAAGAAGAAGAGATATAATAGATATAATAAATGTGTGCCAGGTCTGGTATTATAATATGATTCTCACTTGTGATAAAAATTAAATTGAGATTTCTAATAAAATTGTGGAGATCATACTAGATTTATATCAAGGCTTGATTAATAAAAGATAATGGAAAAGGTATGTATTTATGCCTAGATTTGTCTTGCTTTAAAAGCTGACTTCACAGGAGTGGTCTGCATTACGACTTAATCACATTAAATTGGCAGCTATATGGTATGATAGAGAAATCCCTGGACTTTGAGTAAGGAATACCTAAGTTGATATCTTGGGTAAACACTAGCTTAGTGATGTTGGCAAATCATTTCACCTCTTTGTGCTTCGGTTTTCTCATCCTTAAAATGGGGATAACCTTCTAGGGTTATTGTAAGAATTAATAAGAAAACAAAGCACTTTGCATGCCTTAAAGTGCAATGGAAATGTTAATCATTGCAATAGAACTGTATTTTTTGAATAAAATATCCATCATGGCTACAGGTTTAAGGGGAAGCTTGGGGAAAGAGCCCCATATAAACTTGACACAAAATACAGAGTCTGACCAATGTGTCTGAGGCATCTCACACTGCTCAGATATTAATTAACTGCTTGAAAAATATCTTAGAGGAAAGTGAAACCTCTTGAGGATAGAAGCTACTGATCTCAACTTAGGATTTGACTGTAAGCTTCATGTATTGCCACTTGGAGTCTCAGAATTCTATTTTGAAAAAAAAATGTTTACAAAGATTAGAGTGTCTTGAAGCTATATCTCTCTTCTGGCACTCTTAGAAGCTGACTTTGTTTAGAAAGTCTAGTATCAAACGACTATGTTTTCACATCTAAAGCATCTCTTGTTGCTGTTATGGAAATTTGATAATGTATGTGAATATGCTGGGACGTCCTTTTCATTTGATACCTATATACTTTGGTTTGTGACTGGTGCTGCTGTTAGTGATGAAATATCTCCCTCTCTCTCAAAGGTTACTAGCCTTCAGAAAAAAATGGTTTCACCCATCATTTTTTAATCCATATTTATGGTTTCACACTCATGAATCACCCTAAAAATGGTACATTTCATTTGGAAAGTAGAAAAAATTGATGGTAAAATGTTAAGCTTGCTTGAAATGCCATTTTGCTATTGGTTGGCTTAATTACTACGAGCTGATTTCAGAATCCATTAGTGAAAATTTTCTCTTGAATTTAGATGGGATTGATACTTGCCAGTGAAATGAAAGTTATGATCCCTGTGAGGATATTCATCATTATAAGTTGAAATTTCATCGTTCTCAAGTGGAGTAAAACTTGCTAATTTGTTCTAATTGGGGGAAGTGAAGGTCAGTGTGACTTTTGGGAAAAAAAGTGTGAATTATGGAACATTTGAGAAGAAATGAAGTTTTGTTACTTTTAGAGCATCCACATAATGCATGTGGGGTAGAAGGGAGGGCTAGACTATATTTCTTAAGGAATCTGCTTTAACAAATAGATACTTATTTGCAATTAGGAATTCACTGTCTGAATGCAAAGACTGCTGCTAAAGTGCTATTGAAACCATAGTTGGCTTTCACTCTTCAGTAGAGCACACATTTCCCTAATTGATATAATCTATTTGCTAACCAGTCCTTTTAGATCGAGATAGATAGACACACACACATACATGCATGCATGCATGCACGCATACATACATACATATATAGTAAAGCTAAGGAAAAATCAAATTCATCTCAGGACTTTTGAAATTTTATAGTTTATAAGTTTTAGAGTTTGGATTAATGAGATTATGCACTTTACTTAAATGGTGGGAAACAGCTGACATAGAAGGTAGAGGGCCCATGTAGGGATCAGGAAGACCTGGGTTTAAGTCCTACATTTCACCATTGGACCATATAATCATGGGGAAAATATTTTAAATGGCCCAGGAAGCACTATAAGGATAATGCTACAGATGAGTTATAGAAAAAGGAGAATTTCCAGACTGGGAGTTTCTTACCTTAGAGAAAATCACAGTGCCAGATCCAAAACAAATAAAGATAACATCAGTATTATACAAACTTCCTTCCCTCCTCTCCCTCCTTTCCTTCCTCCTCCCTCCTCCCTTCCCTCCCTCCCTTCCTTCCTCTAACTCCCCCTCCTTCCCCTTCCCTCCCTCCCTCCCTTCCTTCCTTTTTTAATTTCCTTCCTTCCCTCCTTCCTTCTATCTCCCTCCATTCCTTTCTCTCTTTTTCTCTCTTGCTTTCTTTTCTATTCTTTTCCTTTTCTTTCTCCTCCCTCCCTCCTTTCCTTCCTTCCTTCCTTCCTTCCTTCCTTCCTTCCTTCCTTCCTTCCTTCCTTCCTTCCTTCCTTCCTTCCTTCCTTCCTTCCTCCCACTCTCTCTCCCTCCCTCCCTTCCTTCTTTCCTTGACCTTGCACAAATGACTTTACAAACTGAACCTCAATTTTCTCATTTGTCGAAATGGGGGAGGTGGAAGAGATAGTCTTAAAGGTTCTTTTTCTGGGAGAGTGGGTTTCTTGTGAAATTTTCCTGTAATGAATGTTATTCCTATCAAGAGAGCTTTGCAGAAATAACAGAAGAAAGAGGACCAGTCAGTTATATCTAGATAAAACGGTAAAATTATTTTATTTTTTCTAAATATATTTGGTGGAGAGTTAAACTCATTGGTGACTGCTGTTATTAGACAGTGGAAAGCCCTTGTACTTGGGAAGCCAGTTATGGATTTTTGAATTTAACTTTCTTCCAAATTCATTCTCTGCATCTACCATGGGCTTTAATTCAACTCATGAAAACCCAGTGTGGGAGAAATCACCCGCTATTCCAAAGTCTCTTCCTAATGTTTTGCTTAATTTGCTTACCCCTGCTAACTTAGAAACCATTAACATGTTCTGGTCATGACACTCATACAATTACCTAGCATCCCACTGTGCTTTCACATAGAGTTACAAGATAGCCCAGCCACTGCTCCTGATGGACTGATGTACCTTCAAAAATCCACTGTGAAGTTTTAGTTAATGCCTTATTCCTTTTATTTCTTATACAAGTACCAAAAATAATGATACCAACAGTAGAATATCAGCTCCTTGAGGGAAGGGTATTTTTGTCATTCCAAGCACTTTCATGTTAAACTCCAAAGACAATGGCATAGAGGTGACCATAAATTCCTGAATGCCGTGCTAGTAAAATTTTAGCTTTGGAAGGTGCTATCATGATAGAAAAGTTTCCATTACATTCACAGCAACAGACTAGACCATTCTTCTGAGGACCATCCTAGCTAAGGACAGGGAGGCTCATAACCTGGTCTGCTTTGGCCAATTGGTGATGGAGTCTTGACCATGGCAACTCATAAAAGCTAGAAAAGTACACAGTGACCCTTAGTTCCTCAGCAACAGTAGAAAAACAGAGCAAAAGGAGCTTAGGAAGCATTCAGTTTTAAAATCCTCAAAAAATTTGAATGTGTATGTTAATACTATAATTGTAAGATTTTTGTTCCATGATCAATGAATGGGCATACTACAGCAGGGACAGAATCCTATTCATTTTGATATTTATTCTCACCATTAATCAAACTAAATGAAACAACAAAGTTGCAAATAAATGGAAGGATGGGTTATAGGTTCTCTTTAGAAAGTCCTCACACCCACAAGAAAAAGAAGAAAAGAAATATCATAGTTGGTTCTATCATGCATGCCTAAGCAACAGGAAACTCATTTCACTGGATATTTGATCATTTCATATTTCACTAACTAGGTGTTCCCATTTGCTGAAAGCTTTGTTCTGAATACATCAAGTTGTAAAATGTTGCAGACTACTAGAACTAACTATCTACAAGGATTAGCTTTAAACATTCACATAGGGAAAACCAAATGGATGAAGAAAATCTATTGTCTAGATTACAATATACTGTTAGATGGAAATCCTTGACGTTAATCTGGAATAGATAATACCAATAGACAATCAATTGAGCCAAGAATTAAACAGTTCACAGTGGATTTCTTTCAGGATATTTTAGTACTCCTTTAATTATCAAAACTTCTCCTAGACACTGATCCTCCTCTTTTTATGCCAATATTCTATGATAGGTGTTATATGGCTGCAGGTGTGCAAGCTGCACACCAAAGTCTTGAAGAAATTAAAAGTGAGGATCACATATTGACATGCAGTCAAAAGAGAGGGATATAGTGCCTGTGAAGAGGCTTCAACACATAACAAGCCCTTTGGGACCTTGAAGGAGGACTCTAAAGAATGTTATCAGGGAAACATGAATGAAAAAGTAGATAGGCTGTTATTTGGCAAGAGCAGGGATTCTTTTCAGTATCAGGGAAAAGGGAGAGACGTCTCTGCAGCCTCATTTCTACGAGTGGACACAAGCATTTGAAAGGACCAAAACCCATGGATGGGTCGTTATTGGCATTACTGGAGGGAATGTCCACAATGATTAGATCATGGGTTCATTTGTTCATTCAGTAATGATGATTCTTGACTAGGCAGGGGAATCATAGGCTGATCAAGGTGAGAGTTGTGTATAGGATCCTCATCACTAGATACATTAAGTATTCTTCCTTCTTGTTGTTCAGCAATTTCATTGTGTCCAATGCTCTGTGACCTCATTTGAAGTTTTCTTAGCAGAGATACTGCAGTGGCTTGCTATTCCCTTCTCTATCTCATTTTACAGTTGAGGAAACTGAGTCAAACAGAGTTAAGTGATTTGCCCAGGGTCACACACTTTGTAAGTGTCTGAGGCTAGATATGAACTCAGGAAGATGAATCTTCATGACTTGAGGGCTAGTGTTCTCTCCACTGTTACACCTAGCTGTCCTCTTTCTTTCTATGTACTATTTATAAAGGTTTTTCTTCTATTTCTGTGTCTCAACAGTCAGGCCACAGGAAGTTAATCATGAATAGTTTCAGACTCACCATTATCCTTTATGGAATTTCTGCCTGAGCACATATGAAAGAAAGATTGTATAAAATTAGTCTTGCACTTTGCTTTCTGTCCACTTGATGATATGGTAGATATTTAAGTTGAGTTAAAGTTCTAAAGTTGAGTTTCCAAAGTTCTAAGAGAATAAAGACACATCTTTTGTCTATAAAGTATATATACTTTTTTGTGCTAATGACTGAGTTTCAGTAATGATGTCAGCAAATAGAATGAAAATAACTATTTTCAAAGTGTATACAAATGACAATGTTAGCAATGGAAGAGAAAAATTATTTTTTTCTTTGTTTCAGAGTCCCTTTTCCTACTAAATTGATTAAAAACATGCAAACATCTTCTGTCTACTCTGTTCAATATCCATTTTAGAAGTTGATGCAATTTTACCTCTTAGGGCTTGACTTTAAAGTGAATCAGGCAGTGATCCTGGCATATAGTTTTGTATATCGAGCTGTCAAGTTTAAACAGCTTAGGGATGAAAGAGACTGTGAAAATGGGAGATCATTATCCTTACCCTAAGTCTAGTCCAATCCTTTAAATCATATTCTAAGTTTCTACATTGGAGAGTGAGTCAATCGAAGTGGGGTCTAAAATGCCAAAGGCACTTTAATGAGCCCAGGGTGTATACTCAGACTTGAAATGTTCAAGGCTTTAGGAAGTTCTATAATATTAAGAAAATATTTCATTCTTGAGGCTTAATCCAAGGAAAGCTGAGATTTTGCTGTAGCTTTCTTACAAAATAGATTTCTGGAGTTAGCAGTAGCCATAAAGAGAGGCTCTCTGAATGGATTCATAAGCCTTTTCAAGTTTTATATAGACTTCTATGTGATGACTAAGTTATCAATTTATGGAGTTAGTAATGTGGTTATTTTTTTAGTATCATCAGTAGACTACAGAAGGAAAAGTCAACCTGGCTTAAATACATCCAAAAGCTGTCTATGGTTGTTTATTCCACTTCTCCTCTTACTCTCTTATAAACCTTCTGCAATTTGGTTTTTGGCCTCATTGCTCAAATGAAAATGTGTTCTGCAAAAATACAAATACATTGCTAAGACTTTCCCTGTCTTCCTAGATACATTTCCTTCTTCAGGTTTTTGTGATTCTGCTCTCTCTTGATTCTTTTTCTATCCGACTGTCTGCTACTTCTTAGTCTCCTTTGCTAGATCTTTATCCAGATTACTCCCATAATCTGTGAGTCTATCTCAAGATTCTATCTTGGATTTTCCTTTCTCTTCTCTCTGTCATCTCACTTGGTGACCTCAGAAGCACTCATGGGCTACTTTAAAAAAAGAGAGCTATATCAAATAAAGACTGAGAGTTTCATGTATAATCATTTTTTTTTCTGTTCTATTGTGTATAGAGAAGTGCTAACTTAATTTGCTATTTGCTAAGGTCTGAATTTTAAAAGAAAATAGCAAAAATTCCAACTTTTGCATGAGACCATTCCTTATACCCTCTGGTATTGATTATGCACTCTACCTCCTCCATCTGCATTCAGGATTACCTTGTATATGCTTGGGTCTGTGTGTCTGTGTATTTTAATACACTGATATATGTGCATATTGTCTCTCTGATAGAATATAAGTTCCTTAATGTCAGAGACTATAATTTTTATATTTTGATACCTGGTTATGAGGGTATATTATTGTCCTACACAAATGTTTGATTGATATTATCTGTACACACAAACGTACAAGGACAAACACACAGGGTTCAAATGTCAAGTAATGTGACTCTTAAGTATACAAGAATTCATGAATTTTCAATTAATATTGTCCTTTTCTGAGTAGTCCCCTTGGGAAACTGTACTTATTCCAAGAGCCTTGGGATGTCAGTGGTGACAACTTTGAATCCTTCAAGGGTGAGATGCATTTTCAGAATGGACCAAAAGTTATTGGGATTCCTGATTGGCAAATAAAATGGTATGTCAAGTTAATAAATGTCTCCCCATTCCACTGTTTTGTTAAAAAAAAAAAAGGTTGCTACAAAAGGATGATGCTGATTTTCTTTTGTGTCTTATATACCATCTCTGAAGGTAGCTTCAGGAATTGAGTTCAAAGGCATTTAGAGTTATGGCAGCCCTATTCCCACCTTCCTTACACTCCAGGGCTATGTGCAGGTATGTCTTGTTCTGAGGACAAACTGCAAAAACTATAGTCATTCAATTGTCTGTGTTCTGGAAATAAGGTAATGAGACTAAGAAACTTCCTCTCATTAATCCTGTCATTATGTTCATCAGCATGACGCCAATGGTGCATTTTAGGTGTGCATATTTTCAGGTAATGAGGGTAATTTCATTGAGATGATCTTAAAAGGTGCTTATTTCTTTTAGGGGACAATAGATGCATTAGAAAAAGTTCTAGCAATAGCAAAATTCCTTGACAGTGCAGTTTAGAGTACTGTGTATATAATTAAGCACTTAGTAAAAGGTTTCTTTTTCATATAACTGTTTATCTTCAATAAATTGATTTTGTTTGCCATAATCTGGAAGTGTCATATTGTACTGCAATTTTGCATGAGTCATATCTACCTGCATACATCCATATTATATACGCCTAGAGTGTCATGTGAATTGGCTGGGACATAGTAATTAAATTTATTGATTCATTACACCTTTTTCATCTTTACATGATTCATCATTGAATTCACTAGATTTGGACAAGTATTCTTTGATTGTTCATCATGAAAACATGTTTATCATATTGGATATCAAGCTTTTCTTTAATAAACTGTCCATTTTTCAAGACAAATCATGATTTTAGCCTTTAGATTTTTGCTGTGATTTAAATCAGGTGAGTTCCCAGCAATTGACATAGATTTACTCCTATCTCTGATCAATTCTCTAAACTACATTAAATTTGGCACACTTCAAAGTCATGCCACAGTTTTTGATCTCCATTTTTGAATATGTATAATTCCAGAATGATTCTGTTTCTCATTCAATCAATAAATTTATCAGACTTCACCATTTCCTCAGTGCTAAGATTTCCAGTCCCACTGTAATTTTTTAAAAAAATCTGAAATTACTTGGGTAAGAAGAATGTGTGTGTGTGTGTGTGTTGGATGTTTTACAATCTGATGAAGATGATCAGATCTAAAGGCCTATCCAGACTTCTGTAAAAAGTTTTGGTAGGACCTTGAATAAGAAATTGAGTTACATTAGTAAAAATGCTTGTTTGCCAATGTTTAGTTCTCTAGTTTTTGTACTGTCTTGTCCAAGATAAGGGGTCTTTTTCTTCTCTTCACAGCAATAGTAATTAGCTATTGCTCTCTTTTTTTTGGGGGGGGAGGGCTTGGCAATGAGGGTTAAGTGACTTGCCCAGGGTCACACAGCTAGTAAGAGTCAAGTGTCTGAAGCCGGATTTTAACTCAGATCTTCCTGAATCCAAGGCTGGTGCTTTATCTACTACACCACCTAGCTTCCCCATAGCTATTACTTTTAATTGATATTCTCATAGTTCTTTCAAGTTAAGAAACCTATGCCATAGTATAGAGGAAAACAAAAACAATACATATAATTCAAAAACCTTTTAAATGTCTTATCTTGTTTTCCAAGCACCAATCAGAATGCTTTGAAGCTATATGTTTTTATTTTTTTTTCATTCTGACCAAGCTTTACCTTTTCCTTGAAAGTAATCCTGTTTCACTCTGAGTTTGAATGAACTTTGAAATGTCCTTCACTTCCCTGCGACAAGAGTTGTTGCACTATCTCCAATAGTTACTTGAAGTATATTCTTTAAGAACAACACATTTACAATGTTTTCTTGGAATAATATGCATTCTTATTTTTAACCCCAAATGCCTCACCCAAAACAAACAAACAAAAATACTCAGAAAAACAGAAAGAAAGAAATGAATCACATGGATTATAGCACAATTGTATTCTTCATATTTACATACTATTATTTATTTAGCCACTCCCTAATAGGACATTGATTTGGGGGGGGCAGGGCAATGAGGGTTTAGTAACTTGCCCAAGGTCACACAGCTAGTAAGTGTCAAGTGTCTGAGGCCGGATTTGAATTCAGGTCCTCCTGAATCCAGGGCTGGTGCTTTATCCACTGAGCCATCTAGCTGCCCCCTAGGACATTGACTTTCTATCCAGTACTATATTTTCACCAAAAAAAGATTGGTTTGAATATGTTGGTATATATGGGCTTATTTATTCTATTTTTCACTTTCTTGGTATATATACACAGTAGCAGTCTTTCTCCCCCCTTTCTGAACCATGTGGAACTTAAAAAAATGGACCATGTACAAAGCCACAATGATATAGCAAAAAAATGGTAAAAAGCAGAACTATTTAACACATCCTTTAGGGACCAAAATATAATTAGACTAGAAATTGGTTTAGAGACCATGAATAAAAAATACAGATCCAAATGGAAACTCAACAATGAAACACTAAATAATGAGTGGGTCAAAGAACAAATTATAGAAAGAATAACTGCAAAAGAAAATTATGTTGATGAAACAATTTAACAAAATTTCTGGGATGCAGCTAAAACAGTACTCAGGCAAAATCATATCCTTACAGGCATACTTTACATCAAAAAAAGAAAAGAGTAATAAACTGAATATGCATCTTTAAAATTAGAAAATCAACAAATCAATGAACCTAAAATAAGACATCAAAAGTTGGAGGGGAAATAGATGAAGTGGAAACAAACCTACAGAAATGATAAATAAAATTAAAAGTTTTTTTTAAAAAAAAGATTAATAAAATTGATAAGCTTTTAGCTTATATTATTTAAAAGGAGAGCAGAAAATTAAATTAATAAAATAGAGCAAAGTAGCAAAGTAAAATCACAGTAAAATCTGAAGAAACAAAAGAATAACCAGATAACATTATACATAGCATAACCAATAACATTATACATAGTTATGTACTAAGAAAATTGAGAACCCCCCAAAAGTAGAGGAACACCTTAAAAAATATAAAAGTATCCAAATTATTAGGAGATCAGATAGAACTCTTAAAAAGCCCAATCTCAAAAAACGAACAAACAAAACAGATCTAGCTGTAAAGGAACTAACAAAGGGTTGGGAGTGGGGGACTAGACCTGATGAATTCACAAGAATTTGGTGATGAATTCACATACTTTTAAAGAACAGTTATTACATTTCTCACATTATACTAAAAAATAAGATAAAATCCTATTAGAATTATTTTATGAGACAAATATAATCCTAATATCTAAACCAGGGAAAGATAAAACATAGAAAACTATAGGTCAATATCATTAATGCATATTGACTCAAAAATTTTGAAGAAAATCCAATCAAATAGATTGCATTTATCCATGAAATCATTCAGTATGACCAAGTATGATTTTTAAGAGGGATGCAAAGATGGTTCAACATTAGGAAAACAATCCGCATAATTAATAATATTAAAATCCTAAACATCCCAAATTACACAATTATCTCAATGTATACAGGTAAAAAACACAAACCTTTGACCCAGTACAACACTCATTTATGTTAAAAACCCTACAAAGTATAGGCATAGAGTGATCTTTATTAATATCACAAAAATATCTATCTAAAATCAAAGGGAAGCATCACATGCAATGGGGATATACTAGAACCTTTCCCCATAAATACAGGAGTAAAGCAAAGATGCCTGTACTCTCTAATACAACTTGATATAGTTCTGGAAATGCTAGTAATAGTAATAATATAGGAGAAAGGTAAATACATAACAAGTAGACATAAGTATCTCTGTAGAAAATGTGATAGTTTACTTGGAAACTTCCAGGGAATCAGTTAAAAAAATTGAGAAATTGAGATTAATTGAAATAAATAATAGCTTCAGAAAAGTTGCAAATTACAAAATAAATTCTCAAAAATCAGCTACATTTCTGTATAAGAATAACAAAACACAAGAAGCAACAGCAGAAAGGGAAATCACATTAAAATAACTACAAAATACACAAAATTTCTGGGCATCAATCTCCCAAGGTGAACAAAATTCTTGTAAAGTGAATTACAAAATGCTCCTTAAAGAAATAAAGAACAACCTATATAGCTGGAGGAATATTTAGTTCTCCTGGGTAGGCCATGTCAATATAATAAAAATGACAATACTACCAAAATTTGTTTATGGTTTTGATGCTACCTCAACCAAATTACCAAGGAAATGCTTTACAGAGCTTAATAAAATTCCTTTGGGGAATATTAAGGAAAAGGATGAAAAGGAGTAAGGATAAAGGGTACATAGCACTTCCACTGCTCAGCCTAGATTGTATGGTAGCTGTCATCAAAACCAACTGGTATTGGCTAAAAACATAATAGATAGATCAATGGAACAGAAAAGGGAAATTCAGAAAAAAATTTAGCTCAATAACATAGTACGTGATAAAGTGAAAAACATGTCACCTAGGAAAAACTCCCTAATTGATAAATACTGCCAGGGAAACTGGAAAGCAGTGTGGGAGAAATTAGGCTTAGACCAACAACTTATATCACATACCTTATATCTTATAACTTATAACACATACATTCTAAATGGATGTGTGACCTTAATATAAAAGATTATACGATAAAAAAAGACAAGAAATATCATACACTTCTTACAGCTATGAATGGGAGATGTATTCTTAAGCAAATAAGAGAGTCAATTACAGAATGTATAATAGGTTCAATTTGAAATTGAAAAACTTCTGCAGAGACAAAATTAATTCATCTAGGATAAGAAGGGAAATGTTTGGATGGGAAAAATTCTTCTTATCAAATTTTTATGATAAGGGCTTTGCATTAAACACATGTGAGTAATGAATAAATATTGATAAGACAAATAGCCATTCCCCAGTAGATAAATTGTCAAAGCATAAAACAGTTTTCAAAAGAAATTTAAAGTAATCACAACTACATGAAAAAATGCTGCAGATCACTAATAAAAAGAGAAATGAAAATCAAATCAATGCTGAGGTTTCATCTTACACTCCTAAAATGGGCAAAAATGACAAAAATGGCAATAGTTGATGTTGGAAAGTTTGTAGGAAGATAAGCATACTAATATATTGCTAATAGAACTATGAAGTGGTGTAAACATTTGTGAAGCAATTTGTGATTTTGCGAATAAGATGACCAAAATGTGCATAGTATTTGAACCAGAGTCTCATTACTGTGTTTAAACCCCAATAAAGGGCTTTTTCCCAAGAAAGAAAGGTACCACATATTCCAAAATATTTATAGTAGCACCTTTTTATGATAGCTAATAATCAGAAACAAAGTCAATGCCCACTAATGGCTAAACAAATTTTGTTATATGAATGTATTGTGCTGTAAGAAATGATGTGGGATGAATATAAAGAAACATGAAAAAATCTATATAAGCTGATAAAGAGTGAAGTAAGCAGATCCAAGAAATAAAATACACTATAATTAAATCAATGTATATGGGGGGAAAACTGATGCACCAAAAATATCAACAGAAAATGTAAGAAAACTAGAAAGATGAAGTGGCACTTGAATGCAAAGGTATCCAGCCTGCTCCTTCTTGAAAGTGAGAGGTCCACAGATTTTACATACTGAACATTTTTTCAATGTCTTATATTAATCAATTATGCTGAATTTTTGTTTTCTAAAAACTATTTTTTGTTTTGTGGGATGGTACTTGGGAAGGTGCAGGAAAGGGATCCATAGGATACTATAGTGATGTAGGAAACAGAAAATATTGATGGAAATTAATAAAGTTTTTTAAAGAAATAAAATGGTTTATTTCCTTTGTTCTCTGTCTTTTGTTTAGCTAAGAATTTTTACAGGAGTAATAGCTATTCATGTTTCCAATCCATTTTCCTCCATTTTTACCACATAATATTTATCAAGTCATATTTGCATTTCAAAGTTTTATGTATCTCATATTTTTCATCAGGAATATTAAGATGTATTTTCCATTAAAAGTTAATTTTTCCTCCTGTAGGACTATACTCAGTTTTGCTGAGTAGATTATTATTGACTATAAGCCTATATCTTTCACCTTCAGCAATATTGGATTCCATACTCTCTGTTTCTGGCTACTAAAAATTGTATGATGCTGACTATGGTACCTGGGTACTTTAATGTTTTTTTTTTTTCTTCTGGTTTATTTGCAGTGTTTTTTCTTTGACACAAAGCTCTGTATTTTGGCAATCACATTCCTGGAAATTTTTTTTTGGTGGGGGGGGGGGGTTTCTTTCAAGAGGTGATTGGTGGATCCTTTTTACTTTGCCCTCAGCTTCTATGAGATCTGAGAAGTTTTCATCTTTGATTTCTTGAAATATATTTAGGTTATTTTGGGGGGAAATGGCTTTCAGATAGTGTAATTATTCTTAATTTGTCTCTCTTTGCTCTGTTTACCAGGTCAGTTGTTGTGAACATGAAACTTTACTCTTCTATTTTTAGACAGTTATCTTTATTCTAATAATATTTATTGCGTTTTCATGAAGTCATTAACTTCAATTTGGTCCATTCTAATTTGCAAAGATGCTGTGGCTGGGGTGAGGTTTATACTATTGTTTCTGTTTTAAATTCTTTCTCACAAAGTTCTCATATTTCCCCCAATTTTCCTCCTAGCATTCTCATTTCTTTTTCATTTGTTTCATCTAATTTTCCCACTTCATTTGTATAATTATTTTTAGTTTGTAAAAAAAACCCTCTGGCTTCATTTCTTACAAAAATTCTAGTTGAATTTGTGCTCAAATTGTGTGTTTCCTTGGAGCTTTTCTTGTAGAAGTTTTGAAGTCATTCTCTTCTTATGGATTTGTATCTTAAGCATTCCTCAAGATAATAGCTCTTTGTGATGAGATTCTCCTATTGCTTGCTAATTCTTCCAGCATAACTTCTTTATTTCAAACTTTGTGTTAGGGCCAGAGTCTGTTTAAAAAATTAGGGAATAGATATGCCATGCTTGATTCTGTTTTATGTCCTCTTGGATTCTATTGCTGCTTTCTCTGAATAAGAGGTTTTGTGTTATTCCACAATCTCAGGGACAGCTCAGGCTGGAGAAATTTAAGTTTTCAGTTTGCCAAAGTGGAGAAGATCCAGGGCAAAGCCTAAGTACTTCCCTTCTAGTCTGAGCAACACAACTGTAGGCTTGCCTTTGGTTGAAACTACAGTACACTGTTGTTGTACTCAATCTCTATCTATTAGGTATAAAGCTCTGCAGCTTCAGAATGATAAAAGTCCCACTTTGATCTGAGCTTCCTGTTCTGGTTATTTCACGGCAAACTTCAGATGGGTTTAGGGAGCTATATCTGATATACTTCTCTGCTCTGGGGTCAGAGTTGCACAGTTGCTGCTTGCTTCTCTATTTACTTCTCGCTCAGTATACAATCTATTTCCTTCTCCTGGGTTAAAACTCTTAAGTGCAGATCCCCTGCTCAATCTGCAGTGGATCTGTGATCTAGAATTAGGAAATGAGTGACAGAGCTCCCAGTTAGAACATATTTCTGCTCCCTGCACAATGTCAGACCCCTCTGTGCTGGATCTGGGATCTCTTTTTGCCCTAGTACTGTTAAGGGCTAAAATTCTAGCTAGTCTGTCTAAAGTATCTAATGAGTGGTCGCCAATAAATTATAAGCTTTAGCAAGAGTTAGACTTTTAAGCATTTATTAAGGAGAATAAGAATTTGGTAAAGAGAGAGAAAGGCCTAGATTCCTATCTATTAAAGGGAGAGCACATTTCTAGCTCCGCTCTCCACCAGAGTCCAAAGGAAAGAGAGCAAGAGACTGAGCGCCAGTCTCTTCCTTCCTCCTCCCCCTAGCCTGCGTCACTTCCTGATGCCAAAGAAAAGACTCCTGGTCTTGCCCTCAAAGACCTTCGCTTCATGGGCAGAACTCTTCTACAGTAAGTATCCAGCAGGTGGCGTTATTCCAATCGTTACAGTACATAGTGTTAATATGAACATATCGATCACCTGGATTTGATGGAGGTTCCTTCTTATCCAAAATACCCTGGATTAATAGGAACCAAAATGTCCTTCAACTGAACTCCAAACTGAACCCAGATAGCTAGCAGATAAAAGACCCTTCCTCATCCTTTCCCAACCTTTTTTTTTTTTTAATTTTTGGAATCCTGTAATCTTATCATGATGCTTTGGTATTTCCTCCATACTTGTTATAACTGAAATGGTTAAAATTCCTTTGCTTCTGTATCATACTATTGAAACTGACAATACCCTGTATTAAGTGGCTACTATATGCCAGAGACAGCTGGTGGCAAAGCAGATAGAGTGCTGGGCCTAATGTCAGGAAGACTCATTTTTTCTGAGTTCAAAATTGGTCTTAGACATTTCCTGACTTTGTGACCCTGGACAAATCACTTAACTCTTCTTGCTTCAGTTTCCTTATTTGTAAAATGAGCAGGAGAAGGAAATGGCTGAACAAGAACTACAAAAATATGCCAGGCACTATGGTGAGTGCTAAGGACACAAAGAAAGTTAAAACCAAAATAAAACAATACAACAAAAGAAACATTAACTGAATGTATTCATTATGGGCAATTTTTATTTGTCCACCATTACATTTCTCCTTATTCCAAGGAAGTTCTTGGGCTCCTTTGTAGAATGTTAAAGGCACTTGCAAGGGAATCAAAGAAACAATGAGGTAGATCATCCTTTTCATCCTTTTAGTTGGTGCCATTCTGCTTCAAGAGAGATTGCAGATGGCCCATCTTATTTCACTTATTTCCAGTTCATGTGTTTTGGAATAGAGTGGCTAATGAAGGAAGAAGGAAAAAAACCCAAACTTAAAACTCTTCTACATGTGGAATGCCTGATTCATTTCCTTAGCAACCCAGGTGGCCAACCGAGTTCCTCTAAGGAGATAAAGGATGCTATGTGCTTGGTCTCTTTAGGGAGAGAAAGGATGATAAACTCAGCCCTTTTAGAAAGAGAAAAGATGGTGAACTCAGTCTCATAAGCTTTAATGTCTTTTCTCTATAATCAAGTTGACATGTATGGTGGGAAGCATATTATATTGACTCAGGGATCCTGGCTTCAAATCCTTGCTCTGCTACTTAATACCTTTGAGACCTTAGGCAAGTCGCTTTGCCTAGTAGGTGCCTACTGTGTGCTAGTCACATATAGATATGAAAAGGAAAGGGAGAAGTGAATAAGCTTATATTATTAATAAGCTTCCTTTGTGCCAGCTATGGTGCTATGCACTCCCTCTGCCTGCCCCCCCCAACAAATATTATCTTATTTGATATAAGCACACACATAATTTTTTCTAAAATGAACACAAGGTGGTTTGGGTAGGGGATTCACTAGCAACTGTATATTGTACATTGAATAAAAAAGACAATTATTTACTCTGTTCTGGAATGGATTGTTTAATTAGACTTTACAATTTTTGCAAAGCAAATTGATCATAAACATTGCTTTTTATGGAGAGATTTTCACGAACTTTACCATCATTTTGGCTTGAAGTATTTGCTGGCAACTACAGAAACCTATTAAAGGCACCCAATAGAAATGTCCTCTTGTTTCTATGGTCATTACTGTTTCATTTCCTGTCAGATAAATTCTCCTAATAATGAAATGAATTTTAGGAAGTACTTTTAAAAGTCATTATGGCTGGGGGTGGTTGGGTGGGTGATGTCCCAGTAAGCAGGAGATTTTGGCCTAAACGGCTTTTTCCATTGCTTTGGATTTTATGTTTTTAATAATAGATTGAATAGTTAGCAGCTTCCTCGACAAGTTTATTGTCCTTATCCAGTTGCCAGACGAGAAACATTTTCCAAACTGACGGCAGGTATTAAAAACACCTACAAGTGATTCAATCCATTAAGAAGTCATAAAACTTGGGATGGGGGCATTAGCTGGGCCTTGCTCTGCCGGCAAGCCTCTTTCTCATTTCAATGACACCCCAGTGACGGCCAAGTGGACGTGCTCAGCAGACCCAGCAGACGACAGATGAGTCAAGTTGAAATCATAAATTTTTTTACTGAAACCATAACTACTTTCTCACCAAATAAAATCAGCTCTCCCCCACCCCCTCCTGTGTACCTGAATATCCACTGCTGATACATTTTCTGCTCTGGGAGAAGGACAGGTTGAGCTGGGATTGCTTTGTGGTATTTTACAAATGACAAAGTCTCCCAGGAAACCCTGCTTTACCTTAAAGAGACAGAATATGCCTCACAAACAGGTCTGTTGTCTTCTTTTATGTTTTGTTAATTACTGAGACTAGGAGACTTCTTCAGCTTACTTTGACAGAGAGAGAGCATAAGCATTTAAGAACTTACTATATAGCAGACACTGCTAAGCACCATACAAATATCTCATTTGATAAAAAGAGTGAGCTGACATTTTTCAATCCCTTTTGAGGGATAAGATTGTAGAATCATAGATCTAGAACTGAATCAACCTTAGAGTTCATTTAGATCAGCTTCCCCTTATTTTATAGGTGAGAAATGTGAGTCTTGGAAAGGCTACAACTTATTTGAAGTCATGAATAGAGTAAATGATTTGAATTCAGGTCCATTGGTTCCAAATTCAGCAGTCCTTACACTATGCAACGGACAGCCTGTAGAGCATAATATTTATGTTTTACATAATGCAATTCAACACAGTTTCACAAAGGTCATTTGGTTTATTGGGTGATAAACCTCTGGGGGCCTTATCTAGGCATTTCAATTTCTATTTTCTTATCGACCATCCTGTTTCACAAGGTTGGGATTTCTGTGTCATGATTAGTTTGAGATTGCTTGGCAAGCTATATTGTAAACTTTTATCTTAGCAATATGGTCCCAGTGTTTTAGTGGAGGATACGAAAAAACAGTGAGATTTAGCCTACAATGGGGAGGAGGGGACGCCCAAGTTGGAAGGATTTATTGGTACCCTGTATTCTTATACAGAAACGTGTCAGTTAAAAAAATTGCTTTGGCTAGCCTCTTAGTTTCAAAGTACATGAGCTTTGTCTAGCTGAGTTTTTATTCTACAAAGATGATTCCTTTAGTTTTTAAAATTTCTGACTAAATATTGCTTAATTGCAGAGGGGAGGAGTAAAGGGAAACAATATGGCTCATGAATTCAATACTACTTACACTTTCTCCCTAACCAGGAATTAAACAATCATTGTAGAGAAACAGACTTATTAGATTGACGTTGCTTTTTTATAGCAGAAAATATGACATTGATTTTCTTATTTTTTATATTTTGTCTTATTACCATTATGTAGTCTGCACCATTTTACTCTAATGGATTAATTAAAACCTAAAAATGCTATCTAGGAAGGGAATCTAGCATATTCTTTGGGTGTTTTCTTTGTTTAGTACACCATGAATGTTCACATATCACATCTTTTTTTTTTTTTTTCCCTCTTAGAGTTATCCTCAAAAGGCTAAGAAATTTGTTTAGCAGATATTTACATGGTGTGATTTTTTTATTGGATTCATTATTTCTTTTTTAAGCACCTCAGAACAATTTCCTCTTTGCTTCTGGTAAGAATTTTTCAAACCATTCTTGTAACTTTGAAATGTTATTGCTTCCCCCTTTCTGTTGTTTTGTAAGCCATGGAGAATTTGAAAAGGAGTTCCTAGCTCTAAAATTTCCTTTTGGGATTCATTTATCCTATTAACTTGCTTCCCATAGAATGAAAGCTCTTTGATAAATGGGGCTGCCTTGCTGGAGGGAGCTCCTGAAACCAATGAAATTCCAGGGCTAGTCCCCAAAATAAAGACTAGAACTGCGAAGCTGCCATTATATAGATGAAAAAGTAATACATCTATTTGCCTCCAGTGTGCAGTGGGAAATCTTGTTTAATCAGGCTCACTGAATCAGCCACTGGATGGTAGACCTTCCTTTTGTTTCTCCAGTAGGAATTCATCAGCATTGTAAAATAGCGATGCTACCAGTTTGTAGTCTTATGATTCTCTAGAACTGAGAAAGGGTAGTCATTATGCTTTCTTTATGAACCATGTAGCACAAACATGTTTACCCCCATTTTATAGATAAGAAAACTAAGGCTCGAAAAGGTAAGGTTTGATTTCCTATCAGTCATGTGACTAGTGAGTAGTGGAGCCAAATCCACAACTCTTTTTCCCTACTCTATGCAGGGAAGCAACAGGGATCTGAGGCACAGTCATTGTCCTTAATATACTTATTAAGAAGGCAAGTTATGCACAAAACGACTAATATGGAAATGTTTTACATAATTACACACGTATAACCCATATCTGATTGCTTACTGCCTCAAGGAGGGGGGAAGGGGAGGGAGGGAATGAGGGATAAGTTTTGGAACTCAAAACTGTAATAAAAATGTTTATTATTTTAAAAAAAGAAGGCAAGCTATACATACAGAAATCAATAAAATAGCAATATGTAAATAATATTTCACCACACCGTAGCATTATAGGCCAGAAGGACCAAAGAGTCCAGAGAGGGGAGAGGCCAATTCTAAAGAATTGCCTAAAGCAATTACAATACTGGGCAGCTAGGTGGCACAGTGGATAGAGCATTGGCCCTGGATTCAGAAGGACCTGAGTTCAAATCTGACCTCAGACGCTTAACATTTAACTTACTAGCTGTATGACCTGGGCAAGTCACTTAACCCCAATTGCCTCAGCAAAAAAGAAAAATAATAATTAAAAAAAGCTTATTTTAAAAAGAAATTACAATATACTTGAAGAAATTGTTTTCTTTCTTCCTCTAATATTTCTTAAGTTTCAGTGCAAGTTTGACCACCTCATAGCCCTGTTCAAGAACCTTCTATGGCTCCCATTGGCTTCAAGGCTGAAATATAAACTCTACAATTTAGCATTTAAAGCCCTTCATACTCTGGCTTCAGCCTAATTTTCAGGTTTCTGGCATATTACTTACTCCTCTTTATAAGCCATACTAACTCACTTCTTGTTTCCTTAATTTTTGATCTCTTGCCTTAGTGTTTTTGCTTGGGTTGTTCACCATGTGAATAAGTACCTCTTCCTTACCTGTGCCTATTTGATTCTCTGGCTTCCTTCAGGGCTTGGTCCACATGCAATTTCCTACAGCCTTTCTTGATGCCCCCAGTTGTTTTCATGTTTCCCAAGCCATTCTCTCTCTCTCTCTCTGTGTCTCTCTCTCTCTGTGTCTCTGTCTCTTTATTTCTCTGTCTCTATATGTTTCTCTCTCTCTCTCTCTCTCTCTCTCTCTCTCTCTCTCTCTCTCTCTCTCTCCCTCCCTCCCTCCCTCCCTCCTTCCCTCCCTCCCTCCTATATACACTGACCTATCTAGCAGGTAGCACAATGAATAGAATGTTGAGCCTGGAGTCAGGAAGACACAAATTTAAATATGGCCTCAAACACTTACTAGCTGGGTGACCCTGGGCAAGCCATTTAACCTTTGTTTGCCTCAGTTCCCTCAACTGTATAATTGAGTTAATAATAGCACCTATGTCATAGGATTGTGTTGAGACCCAAATGAGATATTTGTAAGTGTTTAGCACAGTGCCTGGTACATCATCTGCACTATATAAATGCTGAGTTCCTTTCTTCCTTTCCTTTCCCTTTTGCTGTATTACTTTTAAATTAAACCATTCTTTGAGAGCAGGGATTATTATTTTTTTTATTTATGTCTTTGTATTCTCAGAGCCTAACATAGCTCCTTGCTCATAGGAGGCATTTAATAATGCTTGATGGATTGGATGTCTTTAGGACTAGATTATTACTTTAGTTCTTAATATTCCAATAATAGTAAAAATAATAATAGCTAGCTTTGATATAGACTTTAAGGTTTACCAAGTTCCTTACATAGTGATTTTATTTGATCCTCACAAAGCCCCCAGTAGATAGATGCAATTATTATAGCCATTTCACAGATGAAGAAACTGAGGCAGAGATAAATTAATTGACTTTTCGAGTAACATTCTAGTAAGAGTCTGAGGTAGGATTTGAATACAGGGTTCCATGATTATAAGTCCAGCATTCTCCAGCAGTGATGTCAAACTCAAATAAAATGGGGCCACTAAATCATACATAAAGATGCTTGAAGTCACATATTGACTTAGAAAACGATATATTAACATTATTTATGTTTTTTGTATTTTGTTTACTTTGTTAAATATTTCTCAGATTTGGGTATTGTTTGGGAGTGTTATGGGGTGCATGCCAGTGGGCCACATTTTTGCCACCTCTGTACTATATTATTGCCATGCTGTTAATATGAAGGTGCAGGGATATAATCCCTTGCCTCAGGATATTCTTATACCAACTCTCTTTCCCCTATACATCCTAGTAACAGGATCTTGGAAGTAAAATGTCTAATCAAGAAACTGGTTCAGTGCCATGCATCTGATCTTATTAGAAGACTGACTATTTATCTTAGAAAACCTAGAGCTCTATCTTTTGATAAACACAGAGCTGGCTTAGGAATTCAAAAGTTCATTCTATTTGAGGACTTCTTGTTCAGTTGGTCTTACTCTTTGTGACCCCATTTAGGGTTTTCATGGCAAATATTCTGAAGTGGTTTGCCATTTCCTTTTCCAGGTCATTTTATAGATGAGGAAACTGAGGCAAACAGTGTTGAGTGACTTGCCCAGGGTCACACAACCAGTAAGTGTCCAAGGTCGGATTTGAGCTCAGGTCCTCCTGATACTAGGCCCAGCTTTCTATCTACTACAACACCTAGCTATTCTAGAGATGGGAAATTCTTGCATTTGGCAACCCATGACTATTCCCAACTCCCCACATTCAGCTGCCTAAATGAAAAGGATTTGGGATTCTTAATTGCTTTTCTGCTCTGTTAGCAAGTTGAAGGAGGAGGGTTTGTCCAGAAATGAATAGAAGAGCCTTGGAAGGAATGAAGGACTAAGAGATACCCCAGGGGCAGCTAGGTGGTGCAGTGGATAGAGCACCGGCAGTGGAGTCAGGAGTACCTGAATTCAAATACAGCCTTAGACACTGAATCCTTACTAGCTGTGTGACCCTGGGCAAGTCACTTAACCCCAATTGCCTCACTAAAAAAAAAAAAGAGATACCCCAGAAGACAATAATTAAATGGTAGGGAATGTAACCAAGTCTGGAGAGTTTCTGGAAGCCAATGGTCAGATGGAATCAGGGATCAGGAACTGGACAAGGCATGGTTAGGTGTGGAAGTTTAGGCACTGCAAAGGTGAGATACCCAGAGTATCATAATAAACAAAATAACAACACCCCGCTATTAAATGATTTATGGTTTATGAAGCACTTTTACTCACAGCGGCCCCTAGTAGAAGTCTTACTATTGTCATTTTACAAATGAAAAAAGGGAGGTTCTTTTTTTTTTTTAGAATAGAATTTTATTTTCCAAAATATATGTAAAAACAAATTTTAACATCAATTAAAAAAAATTGTTCCAACTTCTCTTCCTCCTCTATTCCCACCCCCACCCACTAGAACTCAAGCATTTCAAAATAAATTATACATGAGTAGTCATGGAAAACATTCCCACATTAGCTAGGTTGTGAGGAAAAAACAGTCAAAAAACTCCCAAAACTTCAGACTGAGGAATTGTCAAAGAGAAAAAACATTTTTTAAAAAAATGTGTTTCCAGGGGCAGCTAGGTGGTGCAGCGGACAGAGCACTGGCCCTGGAACCAGGAGCACCCGAGCCCAAATTCAGCCCCACACACCCAACACCCACCAGCCACATGACCCCAGGCAAGCCACCCAACCCCAATTGCCTCACCAAAAAAGAAAAAAAAGAGAGAAAAGAAAAAAAATGTGTTTCCAACTATTTCAGATACTATCACTTCTTTCTCTGTAGATGGGTTGCCATTTTCATAGTCCTTCAGGGTTATATTGGACCATTGCCTTGCTGAAAATAACCACATGCTTCCCAGCAGGTCATTTTACACTATTGCTGTTATTTTGTATACAGTGCATTTCACTCTGCTTCAGTTCATGTAGGTCTTTCCAGGTTTTTCTAATAGTATCCTGTTCATCATACCCTAAATAATGTACCTTAAACTTGACAAAGAATTTTCTTCGTATTAACCCAGCAAAGTCATCATAACTATTTCCCTCCATCCTATTCCCTTCCCATGATATTTACTCTATTTTCCATCTTCTTTTAAACTATTCCTCCTCAAAAGTATTTTACTTCTGACTGTCCCCTCCCCTACTCTACACTCCCTTTTTTTCCACCCTTCCTTCCTTATCCTCTTCCCCTCATACTTTCCTGTAAGGTTAAATAGATTACTCCTCCCAACTGGGTGTGAATGTTATTCCCTCCATGAGCCAATTCTGATGAGTTTAAGGTTTTTGAGCTAATTCTATGTTCCAAATTTTCTTCCTCCCTCTCTCCTCAACCCTCCCTATGAAATCAAGCAATTCAATATTTCATACTTGTGCTGTTATGCAGAACGTCTTCACCTTCCTTGAAAGTATTTTGCTTTTTACTACTCTCTCCCAGAATCTGCCCTTCCCTCCTTCCCCTCCCCCCCCTTATCTCCCTCCCCTCCCTCAGGGCAAAATATATTACTATACCCACTTGAGTATGTATGTTAGTCCTTCTTTGAGTCAATTCTGATGATATTAAGGTTCAAACACTCCCCAATTCCTTCCCCCTCTTCCCCTCCCCTCCATAAGCTTTTTTCTTGTTTCTTTCATATGAATAACCTCTCCCCAGACCATCTCTCCCCTTCCCCCTCCCCCAGTCTATTTCTCCTACACCTCAACCCTATTTTAAGGATGTCATTATGGGTTAGTTAGGTGGCACAGTGGACAATGCACCAGCCCTGGACCCAGGAGGCCCCAAGCCCAAATCCGGCCCCATACATACGACACCCCACAAAGAACAAAACATAACTTCCCTTTGTATTCAGTTCAGACCTGTGTCCTCTGTATTATCTTCCCATATAGGAATGTTAACCGTTTGATCTTTTAATATCCCTCATGAAGTCTTTTTCCTGTTTATCTTTTTATGCTTCTCCAGGGTGTTGTATATGAAAGTCAAATTTTCTATTCAGTTCAGGTCTTTTCATAACAAATGCCTGAAAGTCTTCTTTCTCCTTGAAGTTCCATGTTTGCCTCTGAAAGAGGATGCTTAGTTTTGCTGGGTATGTGATTTTTGGCTGTAGTCCCAGTTCCTTTGCCCTCTGGAATATCATATTCCATGCCCTCCGGTCCTTTAATGTAGAAGCTGCTAGATCTTGCTTTATCCTTATTGGAGCTCCACAGTATTTAAATTCCTTTTTTCTAGCTGCTTGCAATATTTTTTCCTTGACCTGGGAGTTCTGGAATTTGGCTATAATATTCCTGGAGGTTTTCCTTTTGGGATCTCTTTCAGGAGGTGATCGGTGGATTTTTTCAATTTCTATTTTAGCTTCTGCTTCAAGAATATCAGGGCAATTTTCCCTCACAATCTCTTGGAGGATGGTGTCTAAACTCTTGTTTTGGTCATGGTTTTCAGGTAGTCCAATGATTTTCAAATTATCTCTCCTAGATTTATTTTCTAGGTCAGCTGTTTTTCCAAGGAGATATTTCACATTGCCTTCTATTTTTTCATTCAATTAGATTTGCTTTACTGTGTCTTGGTTTCTCATAAGCTCACTAGCTTCCATTTGTTCAATCCTAATTCTTAGGCAATTATTTTCAGCAGACAGTTTTTTAATCTCCTTTTCCATTTGACTTTTCAAACTGTTGACTTTTTTCTCATGACTCTCCTGCATTGCTCTCATTTCTCTTTCCATTCCTTCCTCTCTTTCTCTACATCTTCGTTCTATCTCTCCTACTTTCTCTTCAAAGTCCCTTTTGAGAGCTTCCATGGCCTGAGACCAGTTCATATTTTTCTTGGAAGCTTTGGATGTTGGAGCTTTGACCCTATTATTATCTTCTTCTTCTGAGGATGTATTGTGGTCTACCTTTCCCCCAAAGAAGTTTTCGATGGTCTTCTGCTTTCTCTGCCTACTCATCCTGGCTTACTGTTTCTTGGCTTTTTACTCCTTAAAGTGTAGCACTGCTTCCCGGACACACCGTTGGTGCTACAGCGTGGCCCAGGGGGTGATTGGGCTTCTTCTCAGCCTGCCTGGCTTGTGAGTAATCACAGCCGCTTTCTCTTTGACCCGGAAACAGAAGTCTGATTGAACTCTGATTCTCTATGGTTGGAAGCTTGGCGTGCTTTTACCCCTCCCCCACTAGGCCACCACCACTCGATTCAGCCCACTGGTTCAGAACCAGGGCACTTTGCCCCAACTCCAGCAGATACTGCCTCCACTTCACCCCGGCCTACCTCCGAACCCCCTCACCAGTCCGTGATCGGAGCCTCAGAAGCTGCTGGTGCTGAAGACTCTGACATGCGCTGGAAGCAGTGTCCCTGGCTGGGTCCGGACCGCGCGCTGAGCTGTTCAGCCTGATCAGTAGGTGATCAGAATTGCCCTCTTTTGCGGAGAAACAGTCTCACTCTGTTCTTATGTGCATTAGGCTGTTCTGGGTTTTGATTTTTACCGCATTATTTGGGCGTGAATGGACGGGTTTATCTGGAGCTTGTGGGAGTCACAGTCTCTCCTCCGCCATCTTGGCTCCGCCCCCCAGCATTCTATCAAAAA
This sequence comes from Dromiciops gliroides, assembly GCF_019393635.1. Lineage (NCBI taxonomy): Eukaryota > Metazoa > Chordata > Mammalia > Microbiotheria > Microbiotheriidae > Dromiciops > Dromiciops gliroides. The sequence continues at coordinate 22,364,400 of NC_057863.1, forward strand.
GGGAGGTTCTAAAGTGACTTGTTCATAGTTATACAGGAATTACATTCAGGTCTCCTGACTCCAATTACAGTATTTGATCCAAGTTATAGAGACCTTCCCCTCCCCCCCTTTTTTGCTAACTTTGCATACTTGATCCATAGATGTTCTGGTTCAAACTCTGGAGTTTTACGTTTTATATATATATACATATATAATACGTTTTATATAATATACATAAAAGTGCAAGGATGGGCCCCATAGCTAAGAGAACATAATATTCATATAAAGGATTATCACAGAACCCACATGCCAAGGCCCCAGATAAGATAAGGGTCAAACATTCCACCCCCAGAATTCAGCTCCTTTTGTTTTAGGAAATCTGCCTGCCTCACTATCCCTGAAATGAGAGATTCTAGTGGGAGAATTTGTTAGAAATATTACAGTCTATGTAGAGAAATAATTTTTCTCTTTAACATTGGAAAGTGACAGAAGCTTTCTCCTTTGATCTATGGATTTCTGTGTTGTTGTTGTTGTTGTTTAAAATAATTCACCATTTATTTCGTGTCTGCTTTGTGAAGTACACTGTTACCTAACCAGTATATTTTGAAGTACCTACTATGTGCCAGGCACTGTGCTATGCTAAGTGCTGGGGATACAAAGAAAGACAAAAGACAGGTCATTGCTCTAAGGGGAAAGACAGCATGCAAACAGCTACAGATGTTGATGTTTTTTGTCCTTCATTCCTGAAGAGGACCATGATATCTGGGTGATGTCACAACTTGCAATGGATTGGCTTTAAGTGAGGGAGGGTTTTGTAAGGTCACGAACCTCACTCTCTCCTCCAGAGCTTTGTAGGTCCCATGGCATGATATATATCAGGATGCCTGGAGATGGCTCCGGATGTTTAAGGCAATTGGGGTGAAGTGAGTTGACAAGGGTGACACAGCTAAGTGTATGAGGTGAGATTTGAACTCTGGTCCTCCCAGCTTCAAGGACAGTGTTGTATCTACTGCACCACCTAGCTGCCACCAAAAACATGATGTAAACTTGAGATCCTCTCAAAGGGGAGGTAACAGCAGTAAAGGAGTACCAAGAAAAGCTTCCTGTAGGAGATGGGACTTTAGCTGACTTTAAGAAAGGCAGGGAAGCTAGAAAGTGGCAATGAGGTGGGAGGACATTCCAAGCCTGGGGGACAGACAGCCCAGGACAGAGCCTTCAGGGAGATCCAGGAAAGGAGACAGAAGGTGTGGTGAGACTGGTCAAGTCAAAGACCTCCCTTCCTCCCTCCCCCAAGCGGAAGTCCCTTGCTCTCTTCCCTCCAAGAAAGTACTCCGGGGCCCATTCCCTTAGGTGAGTCCATCTATAATATTGGGAAAGCAAGAGCTTGGTCATTTCATCTCGAGATTTCTTCCCCATAAATTTGACTTCTTACATATAAGCTTTGTGCATGTAAGTCCGCCTCATTTTTCTGTTGAGATCAGAAACTTACAACAACAAAAATCACTCACATAGAAAGAATTTTCTCTCATGGGGAAAATTGACAGGAAAACCTCATCACGGCCTATGTCCAGTGAGTACCCTCTTCCCCCACCCCCAAACCATTCATTCAGAGGAGTTTTGGAGGAAATTAGTAACTACAGACCCATATCTTCTCCTCTCTGTAACACCAAAATGAGATTAATTTGTACATTTTTAAGGGTATCTGAATGCACCACTCCCACTTCTTTGTGTCTCTTCCTTGCTACAATCCCCCCCCCAACCCGTGGGCATGCTGAGGCAGAGATGGCCTGTAGGAAATTGCTTTCTGTAACAAAAGTGGAGTGGCAAATTCTCAGAGAAGTTTCTGACCTTTTTTGTCCTCTCTCCTGTTACCCATTTTACTGATAATACCCAGGAGTGTTACAAAATGACTGAATAGTTGAGAAAAATGGACCTGAATCATTTTCTGAAAGTTAGAATGATTGCAGATGCAGTATTTACTTGAATCATGCACCCCCTCCCCATTTTGTGGTCATGTTTTCAATCTAAATTTGGAAAGGAGGAGGTGATGGAAGCTTCTATCAGTCACCATCCTTGGCAAAATTCCCTGGGCTTTGGGATTTTCATTCCCATTTAGGAAATGGAAGTGGCGCATTCTATAATAAAAGTAATTGAAATCCAGATCTCCTAACCTTTAGACTGAAGGATTACCTTAATGTAAGATGGGCAGAGTGAGATGAAGACACAGTAGAGTGGCAGATAGAGCTCTGGACTAGCAGTCAAGAGGCCTGGGGTGCAGCCTCAACTCTGCCACTCATTAATAGTGTGACATTTGGCAGGTAACACTTCCTCTATAAACATATTTTTTTCACCTTGAAAATGGAGCTAAAAGTACAACACCTACCAGATGGGGTTGTTGTGAGAAAATTACTTCATAAATTTGAGTTATTATTCTGATTCACAAGTGTTTGACAGGTAATGACAATATCAGGGGGAACAAGGACCAGCCAGTTGCTTCAGCTCCAGAGAATTGGAACAGATTTGGAAGTGTATAAACATGTAGTATAAGTACTCCTTCTTTCTCTTTCCTCCTACTCCACCCCAGGGATAGTGAGTCATGGCTGATAGCTGGGTGGGAGAAAGGAAAAGATTACAAAACTCAATCTTTTAAGAAGAGACTGGATGACCACTTGTCTGTATATTGGAAACATCTTCTCCAGCATCCCAGGTATAGGTTGTACCATGTGTTTTCAACATTTTCTTCCAACCAGGAAGAAACTGTTTGACAGTTCTCTTGTTTTAACCTGATAGTAAAGGACAAAGTATGTTCAAGTGAGAGAAGCTGAGGACATACATGTTGCCTCAAAGTAGGAAACAAGAGTTCTTTCTCAGCGGATGGTTGGAAAGGGGTCAAGGTATTTGGAAGTGTGTAAGATCCAATGAGGGAAACATTTATTTTCTTGATTTTTTTCCTCTCAAGATGTGCATGTGGGGAAATAATAGCACAAATAGATAATTTCTTAATGAAGAAAAGCATTTAGAGATCTTCAGAATGTGTATTTCTAACCTTTCAAATCTGACTTGGATTATCTCATTAAAGTTCAGTACATCTTAACATAAATTTACAGTCATTTCTGCAACAGAAATTAAATCAGACTCAAGTACTCATTCTATTCAAGACTTCTGTGGAGGTATGTCAAGAAGAACTAGGTAAATGGGTATATTTTTCATGGAATCATTTCTTTTTCTTTTTTGGCAGTATTTTATTTTCCAATTACATGTAAAAATTGTTTTCAACATTCATTTTTGTAACATTTTGAGTTCCAAATTTTTCTCTCTCCCCCCTCCTCAAGACACATGCAATCTAAAAGAGGTTATATATGTACAATCATGTATACATATTTCCATATTAGTCATTTTGTAAAAGAAGAATCAGAACAAAAGAGAAAAACCCCAAGATAGAAAAAATAACAACAAATAAAGCAAAAGTAGTATCCTTCAATCTATATTCAGATTCCATAATTCTTTTTCTGGATGTGGAGAGCATTTTCATGGAATCATTTCTGAAGGATCTTCTGTTTGATTGTAACCCATATGCAGGTGGCTCCCAAACACACACACACACACACACACACACACACACACACATATATATTTCTAACCCTCACTTTTGCTGTCCCATTTGGCCAATGATATTCCTTGATGTGAAATGGAAAGCTGTCCAAGTGAATATTGATATGGAGACAAATTCTTAAAGGATCATTTTGCTCATATGTAGTGTGTATGTTTTAGATCAGCACGTAGTCCAGGATGTTTTTTTTTATCTATATGTTCACCAACTACACTATGACTCCAACTTAATATAAGCTTAAAACATGATTGTTCTGGAGGTACTATTTTGGCGACCCTTCCTAGAAAGAAGGTATTCAGACAGTAGCAGTATGAGCCTGTTTAGAAAGGCAAACAAGGAAACAAAGAATTCTGATTAAACAAAAAGCTATCCTTGCCTCTCTGACTCATTTTAGCCCAGATTTTAAGAGAACTGAGAAAGAAGCTATCAACATATCCAAATTCCATTAACTATGTTAGACAGACCAATAGTTACTGAATTAATTTCTTCTTGGTTTTCTTTACTCAGTGACATAAGAAGAAGGTAGAGGGGGGATACATATTTATAGAGCACCTACCATGTGCACTGTGCTAAGCACTATACAGACATTATCTTCTCATTCTACTCAGGGACATAACTAGAGCAGGATGATTGGATTATTGCTTAGGGCACAGAAACTTGGAGTCCTCTGACAGTACTGTGCAGATAAGGGAAATCAAATATGAGGTTTAGCACCCAGTTAGCCAATTCAATTCAAATATGGTTACCAGATAGTACCCTTCTTTACCACTGACTCCAGCAGCTACACTCTAACTTAGTTCCTGCATTGCATGGGTTTCTCAACAATGGCCTCTCAGTGTTGTAGAATTTCCAACCATGGGGATTGGTGTCCCAGTCCTGTCTCCTGTCCTTGCCCTGTAACGGAATTTGTCTTAAAAACAGATTTTTGAAGTGGATTTTTAGGATGCCTACTTTATGTTGCTTGCTCAAGGAAATAGTGATGTCAGTGATGCTTTTGTAGGATCATACTCCATTTCCAGCCCTCCAAAGGATTGGCATTCCGAAAGGCACTGGTTTGGGTTCCCACTTCTCTCTATTCACTCTCTCCTTTAGAGATCCCATATGCTCCAAAAAATAAATGTTCAAAATTCTCCCAAATGCTTGTGTATGAGAGAGAGAGCGAGCGAGCGAGAGAGAGAGCGCAATAATTATTTCTTCTTCTGCAACCAACCCCTCCTACAAACATCTTTCTTTTGGTTTTTGGGTAAGGTTATCATCTCCTATGACAACCATTTTTGCAATCTCTGACTTTACTCATAATCACATCCGCATATTCAATTGGTTCCCAAGCTTAGTAATTCTACTTCCACAGTGCTTCTCACAACAAAACTCTTTTGTCTTCAATTATACTCCCATGTTCTACCAAATTCCATTAATGGAACAGATATGGTATTGATACCAAAACCAGGCAGAGCCAAAACAGAGAAAGAAAATTACAGACCAATTTCCCTAATGAATATTGATGCAAAAATCTTAAATAAGATATTAGCAAGGAGGTTACAGCAAGTGATCAGCAGGATAATACACTATGACCAGGTAGGATTTATACTAGGAATTCAAGGCTGGTTCAACATTCAGAAAACTATCAACCTAATCAACCACATCAATAAGAAAACTAACCAAAATCATATGATTATCTCAATAGATGCAGAGAAAGCTTTTGAAAAAAATACAGCACTCATTCCTAATAAAAACACTAGAGAGCTTAGGAATAGGTGGAGCTTTCCTTAAAATAAAAAGCAGTATCTACCTAAAACCATCAGCAAGCATTAGTTATAATGGAGATAAGTTAGAGGCATTCTCAATAAGACCAGGGGTGAAACAGGGATGTCCATTATCACCTCTATTTTTTTTAATATTGTCCTAGAAATGTTAGCTTTAGCAATAAGAGAAGAAAAAAGAATTAATGGAATTAGGCAAAGAGGAAATAAAACTTTCACTCTTTGCAGATGATATGATGGAATATTAGAGAATTTTAGAGAATCAACTCAAAAATTACTAGAAAAAGTTAACAACTTTAGCAAAGTTACAGGATATGAGATAAATCCACATAAATCATCAGCATTTCTATAGATGACCAACAAAGTCTAGCAGGGAGAGATAGAGAAATTCCATTTAAAGTAATGGTAGACAATATAAAATACTTGGGAGTTTATATGTCAAGAAAAATCCAGGAACTTTATGAACACAATTACAAAACATTTTTCACGCAAATCAAATCAGGTCTGAATAATTGGAAAAATATAAATTGCTCATGGATAGACCGAGGTAATATAATCAAAATAATTCTACCTAAATTAATTTACTTATTTAGTGCCATAACAATCAGACTATATAAAATTATTTTATAGAACTAGAAAAAATATTAACAAACTTAATCTAGAAAATCAAAAGGTAAAGAATATCAAGGGAACTAATGAAAAAAAATGCACAGGAAGGTGGGCTAGCTATACCTTATCTGAAGCTTTACTATAAAGCAGCAGTCATAAAAATCACTTGGTATTGGCTAAGAAATAGAGTGGTGGATCAGTGGAATAGGTTAGGCACAGGAGACACAATAGTAAATGACTTTAGTAATGTACTGTTTGATAAACCCAAAGACTCCAGCTTCTGGGATAGGAATGCAGTATTTGACAAAAACTGCTGGGAAAACTGGAAGATAGTATGGCAAAAACTAGGCATAGAGCAACATCTTATACCTTATACTAAAATAAGGTCAAAATGAGTACATGATTTAGACATAAAAGGTGATACCATAGGAAAATTAGGAGAGGAAGGAATAGTTTACCTCTCAAATTTATGGAAAGGATAATGGTTTATTACCAAACAAGAGATAGAGAATATTATGAAATGCAAAATGGATGATTTTGATTACATTAAATTAAAAAAAAATTGGACAAACAGAAGCAATGCATCCAAAATTAGAAGGGAGGCAGAAATCTAGTAAACAAGTTTTATAACCAATATTTCTGATAAAGGCTTCATTTCTAAAATATATTGGGAAATAAATCAAATTTATAAGAATCTAAGTCATTCCCCACTTGAGAAATGGTCAAAGGATATGAAGAGGCAGTTTTCTGATGAAGAAATGCTCTAAGTCACTCTTGATTAGAAAAATGCAAATTAAAACAATTATGGGCTACCACCTGACATCTATCAGGTTGGATAATATGACAAACAAGGAAAAATAATAAATGTTGGAGAACCTGTGGAAAAATTGGAACACTAATGCATTGTTGATGGAGCTGTGAACTGATCCAACAATTCTGGAGACCAATTTGGAACTATGCCCAAAGGGCTATAAAGCTGTGGCATACCCTTTGACCCAGAAATACCACTATTATGTCTTTTTCCCAAAGAGACCATAAAAAGGGAAAAGGACCCACATGTACAAAAATATTTATAGCTGCTCTTTTTGTGGAGGCAAGGAATTGGAAATTGAGGGGATGTCCATAAATTGGGGAATGGCTGAAAAAGTTGTGGTATATGAATGTAATGGAATACTATTGTTCTGTAAGAAATGATGAGCAGGCATATTTCAGAGAAACCTGGAAGGACTTACATTAACTGATGCTGAGATGAGCAGAACCAGGAAAACATTGTACACAGTATCAACGACATTGTGTGTTGATCAACTGTGATAGACTTGACTCTTCTCAGCAATACAATGGTCCAAGATAGTTCCAAAGGACTCATGATGGAAGATGCTCTCCATATCCAGAAAAAAAAGAACTATGGAATCCAGATGCAGATTGATCCATACTATTTCTATTTTTTTTGAGGTTTTTCCTTTTTGCTCTGATTCTTCTTTCACAGCATGACTAATGCAGAAATATGTTTAATGTGATTGTACATATATAACCTGTATCAGATTGCTTGCTGTTCTGGGGAGAGGGGAGGGAGGACAGGGAAGGAGAAAAATTTGAAACTAGAAATTGTATAAAAACAAATGTTGAAAACTATCTTCAAATGTAATGTGAAATAATAAAATACTTTTAGAAAAAAAGGAAAAAAATTATACTCCCACTATCTTGGTTTAGGCTTTCATCACTTATCATCTGAAATTTTGTAGTAGCTCCCACTTTATTTCTAGTCTCTTTCTTCTCTAATCAATTGTTGCTGCAATTACAAAACAATCTTCATTATTTATAGACTTGACCCAGGAATGTACCTACTCAAAATTTTTCAGTAGCTCCTGTTCCCTGGGCATTGCGCTCTAAGGTATAAGTTTTAGACAGTGTGTCACAAAAATGGGGAAAAGGGATTCATTGGGGTACACTGATCAGGAGATTTCTCTCTAATCAGCTTGCTGCATATATCTTTCTCTCCCTATAGACCATGGATGTTCAAGAATATTTGGATCCTAATAGAGCATGGACATGGTCATTGGCACCTTGTTAAGAGTACAAAGACAATTCCTGATTGGTTTTAAGTGACCTGGGGTACCCCGAGAGTTATCCACTATGACTTTGGAGAACACAGAATAATGCCAGAGTAGCATGCTTCCATGTTGACAGAGAGAAGACAGGAATCCTCAGTACAGAAATTTGAGGGATACAGGTGATTAGAAAGTATAACCTGGATGAAGATCCAGTAAAGGAGACTCAGAAGGAGCAACTAGAGAAGGAGGAGGAGAATCAAGACAGGGCAGTGTTTGAAAACTCTAGAGATGAGGTATCAAGGAAAAGAGGGTGATCAATAATGTCAAAGTCTGTAAAAAGGTCAAGAAAGTTGAAGACTGAGAACACACCAGTAAATTTGGCAATTAAGAGATAACTAGTAACTTCGGAGAGAGTAGTTTCACCCCTCTCACAATACCACACCATCAAAATTTGAACTTATCTTCCATTTTATTAATAATTTTTAATAAGATCTATCATAGCAAAACAAACACTAAAATCTAGGACCCAGGAGACCTGGGTTCAACTCCTAACTTTACTCTTACTGGTTATATGACCCAAAGCAGTCACTTTGCCTTTATTTTTTCCATTTCAGAATTTTATTTTCCCAAATTACATGTAAATACAAATTTTGACATCAATTTTTTGACCTTGTCTTCCAAATTCTCTTCTTCCCTCCCTCCCCTGCAAGAACTCAAGAAATTAAATATAAACTATACATGAGCAGCCATGCAAAACATTTCCACATTAGCCAGATTGTAAAAGAAAACAGACAAAAACAAAATTTCAGATAAAGGAACTAACAAAAAATTAGGTTTCAATCTATTCAGACACCATCAGTTCTCTCTCTGTAGATGGACTGCATTTTTCATAAGACCTTCAGAAAATTTCCAAGTAAGTCAGAGCAGATCATCTTATAGTATTGCTGTTATTTTGTACACAGTACATTTCATGTTGCATCAGCTCATGTAGGTCTTTCCGGTTTTCTGATAGCATCCTGCTAATTATTTTTTCATAGTAAACTGTATTTATATAGTATTTCAAAGAGAGATTTCATTACAATAAACCCATGAGGTTGATTCTTGCAACAACAGTAATAAATAACATTTATATACTAACTTATACCTGACAAATAATTTTCTTCACAATAGCCCAGCAAAGTAAATGCCATGCATTTTATTATTATCATCAGTCAATTCTCAGCATAATCAATTAATCCCCATCTTCATCAATTAATCCTCCTCCTCATCAATCAGTACTCATAATCAATCTTCATCAATTTTCATCTTCATCCAATCATCATCAATCCATCCATCCAAAAGTCAATCATCAGCATCAGCATCATCTTACATCTCTCTTGCCTTTGCTTCAAAATTTTTTCACAGTTACTATTTTAAGTTTCCTCCATCCTATTCCCTACCCAATGATATTTGCTATATTTTCTCTCTTCTTTTACCGTATCCTTCCTCAAAAGTTTTTTGCTTCTGACTGCCCCCTCCCCCAATCTGCCCTCTCTTTTTTCACGCCTCCCTCCTTATCCTCTTCCCCTCCTACTTTCCTGCAGGGTTAGATAGATTACTCCCCTCGATTGTGCATGTTGTTCCCTCCTTGAGCCAACTCTGATGAGATTAAGGTCTTTGAGCCAATTCTGAAGGGGGTAAGGTTCATTCACTGCCCCTCTTCCCCCATCTCTACCCCCACTCCATAAACCCTTTCCTGTTTCTTTCATGTAGGATTTCACCCCATTTTACTTCTTCTTTTCCCTCTCCCCCAGTGGATTCCTCTCACCCCTCAATTTTAACCTAAAGATATAATCATGGGGCAACTAGGTGATACAGTGGACAAAACACTCATCCTGGACCCAGGAGGGCCTGAGCCCAAAACCAGCCTCAGACACAAGATACTCACTCACTACTAGACCCCAGGCATGCTACTCAACCCTGACTACCCCACAATAAAAAAGATAGAAAATGCTTTACAGATATCATCCCTTCATAACCAATTACCCCCTCCCATGTCCTCTGTCTAAATTTATTTCATCTGCCCTAATATTGAGAAAGTTTTTGAGTTAGACATATTATCTTCCAATGTAGGAATGTAAACAGTTTAACTTTTAACATCCCTCTTGATTTCTTTTTCCTGTTTACCTTTTTATGCTTCTCTAGGATCTTGTATTTGAAAGTCAAATTTTCTATTCAGTTCAGGTCTTTACATCACAAATAGCTGAAATTCCTCTTTTTCATTGAAGTCCCATTTTTCCCCCAAGAGATTATACGCAGTTTTGCTGGATAGGTGATTCTTGGTTGTAATCCCAATTAACTTGCCCTCTGGTCTGTTAATGTAGAAGTTGCTAGGTCTTGTGCTATCCTGACTGTGGCTCCACAGTAATTGAATGTCTTCTTTCTGGCTGCTTGCAATATTTTCTCCTTGACATGGGAGCTCTCAAATTTGGCTATAATATTCCTGGAAGTTTTCCTTCCAGGATCTCTTTCAAGAGGTGATTGGTATATTCTTTCAATTTCTATCTTACCTTCTGTTTCCAGAATATCAGGGCAATTTTCCCTGACAGTCTCTTGGAAGATGATGTCTAAGCTCTTTCCTTGATCATAGTTTTCAAGTAGTTCAATAATTTTCAAATTATCTCTCCTGGATCTATTACTTTACCTTTATTAACATCCTCATTATTTATGTTATTTCATACTTTAATTAAATGTTTTTGTTATGCTATCTTTGTGACTCGTGATTTTCTAGCAAGAGAAATTTTGATTTGCATAGAGGATTGTTTATTTAGCTGAATAAATAGTTCATTACTTAAAGACGTCCCACTGAGTAAGGGAATAGCAAGGACCACTGCAAGGAAGGAAATGTACATATGTCTTAGTCAGGAATATAAGGCTTTAAAAAATCTGGTACCAACCTACATTTTCAACTTTATTTCACATTATTTCGATACCCCCTTCATTTGAGATTCCATCTCCCACCTCCATGCATTTACAAAGATCATCCTATACTGTCATAATTTGCTCTTTATCTTAGCCCCTCAGAATTCCCATTTTCTTTCAAAACTCAACTCCAGTACTCCTTTCCATTTACTATTATTTCTCTCAGATCGAAGACTATCTCTTCCCCCACAAATTTCTCTGATTTTCAGTGTCAGAGTTTTCCTCTACCTCCATAACTTCTTAGCTTTTCTGTCTATATGTTGTATCTCCCATTGGTAGAATGAGTAAAATGTCAACTCTTCGAGGGCCAATATTCTTTTTTGTCTGTCATTGTATCCATAGAATCTAGTACCATCTTCTGCACAGTTGAAAGGGTTGTAAAATAAAGTTTTCTAGCATCTGCACAACTTTATATTGACTTTCAAACTATTATCTCTGCATGTTTAAATTATTTGGCATTAGCCTTTTTCTCCTAAGCTTCAAATCATTATTCACAGTTAGGTTTGAAATAGAAGTATCCGAGGTCAGTGTTGCTCTTCAGTGAATGAATAGCAACAGTCATGCTAGATTCCAGGGGCTGGAGGTCAAGGGAGTCTCTTTTAATCTTCCCAAATGTCTCATGCAGGTCATACTTTTGCAGGAGTCTCACGACTTCAATGAGTGGTGCTCCAGTGACTTGGAACATCCCATTTATGTTGAAGAGTTGACATCTTGTTTCCCATAGCAGTTTTCTTAGCCTTGACTAACAGGCTAATGTCAGCAGAGATTTTATTGCTAAGTGCAATCTTGCAGATTTCCTCAATAAGCACTCTTTTAAAGAACATGGGTTTCAGGGTGTGGGAATTGTGAAAAGTTGTGATACTTTGATCCAAAAATTTTCTTTACAGCATCTCCTAGCTAGAAAAAGGAAAAGGATGAAAAGGTATGCCAATGTGGTAGAATCTGGGTTTGAATTCTTCCTTAGACAAACTTTTTGTGGGATCTGGATAAAGTCACATACCTTCTCCAGCCCTTGGTGTACTTGGCTGTAAAATGGGGGTAATAATGGCACCTATCGTGCAACATTTCTAGAGATAGGGATAGGGCCTGGACCTGTGATTTCAGGTGAGAAAATGTCTTCCACCAACAAAGGAAAATGCCTTTTATGACTTATAGACTTAAAGAGTTGTTTAGTAAGAAGCATCAAACTTGAGGAGGATGCCCACAAAACTGCCTAGTGTTATGAACCAGATGAAAATGTCATTGGAAAATGTTAAAAAGTAAAATATAATACAATATAGATTATGTTAATTTGTATTTTTCTAAGTTAATCTGTAGCAGTAGGGAGCAGTTTCTGAGTTTGATACTACTGGTTTAGACCATTGAGAGGTGATAGACAAGCATATCAATCATGGTCACAGAGCCCCTATATGTCAGTAGCAGAACATGAAGCCTGGTTTCCTTGATTTTGAGGCAGCTACTAACTACCTCCAATACTACAGATATGGTGAGTTACAAATAAATTGACTTAAGTCACTGTTAATGTTAGGTATTTTAATTGATTAATCTTTCAACAGCACTAATAATAATAACTAGGGGTTCTATAGCATTTTAAAGCTTACTTAGTGCTTATGTTCACATGTGATCTCACAACAATTTAGTGAAGCAGATGATATTGTCACCCATATATTAGAGATGAGGAAACTGAGGCTTAGAGGTTCTCAGGATTACACAGTAAAGTACTTGAGTTAGGTTTCGAACTCAGGTTTTCCTGACTCCAAATTGACTACTCGATCTATTCTGCCATCAAGCTGCCCATAAGGAAGGAAACACATTTATTAAGTGCCTACTTTCTGTCAGCACTGTTATAAGAACAAATATGATACCTTTTGATCCTCACAGCAACCCTGGGAGGTGGTGCCATTATTATACCCATTTAATAGTTGAGGAAACTGTAGCAGACAGAGTTTAAGTGATTTGGCCAGGGTCACATGCAAAGTGTCTGAGGCTGAATTTGAACTTGGGTCTTCCTGACTCTGGATCCAACCTTCTTTCCATTGAATCACCTAGCTGCATCTATTTAGATCTGTTATGTGCTCAGTGTATGACAATACCTGTGCTAAGCTCTGACAATATGGAAATGATGGTAAAAATAGTCCTTGCCTTCACGGAGCTTACAATTTAGCCAAGGTTGGTAACATACACATATGAAGCAACATACAAAGGAAAAGCAAGATGATTTTGATGCGAAGGCACTAGTAGATGGGGAAGGGAACAAGAATCATGAAATGTCTCATGTAGAAGGTGGTGTTTGATCTGAGCTTTGAAGGAAATCAGGGATTCTAGAAGGTGGAAGAAAGGAGACCATTCTAAGCATGTGGGGGGCAGCCAGTGGTAATCTTTCTATTGCCATAAGGGGAAAAAAGCAGGCTATGGATATTGGAGAGGGGATGTTGATATCATTATATATTATTATGATGTTGGTACTAGTGACATATAATTTATCTATTTGATACAGTCCTGATTCTCATGGATACTTCCTCAGTCTGTTCCCTTCCTGTTTTTCATAAAGAGATGTTTTGATGTTACCAACAGATATCTAAATGGAATCTTTGCTCTTATCACTAATCAGCATTTTAAGCTTCTAAAGATTTTAGACAGGCATTGTTCAAGTAACATGTAACAGACCCAGCTCTTCAGTGAAATAATTTAGAAACCAGGTTCAATATATAAAATATAATATGGTATAACCAGTACTGGAATGGATGCCTCTTGAGTTGAAAAGTAATCTTCTATTTGAAATATGTAGACAGACCTTTCAAGAGAGAACAAAACAAACCACTTCACCAGGAGCATTATGACATTGAAGTCTCTCAACAGCTCTTTGTGCAGCCAATATGGAACAACTCAATTTATCTTCAGAATCAACCTCCAAAATGAATTTAAATATATATATACATATAAATGTGTGTTTGGCTTAGAATAAGGTTAAAAAATTCTATTTATTTTAGGGAAATGGGATTTGTCTCATATAATATAGCTGTTGTACAAAAATCCAAATTGTACTCACACAGATGATGTGCAGTGTAGGTAGGATATTTTATTTTTTATACATCAGTTCATTTATTTTATAATCTTTCCTTCATTTTTTAAACATTTATTATCTCTATTTCTCAATGACCCCTCTCAAATGAATAATACTTTTAAAAATAACAAATGAAACCCTTATAATATCTTCAGTTTGGCAAAACAGATGCCCACATTGGTCATGCCTAAAAGTGTATGGCTTATTCTGTATTTGTTTATCATTTCTTTGGCAGAAGTAGGTAGTGACTTTCACACTCAGTCCTCTGGACATGTGGTATGCCATTGTATTGATGAGAGTTGCAAAGTCTTTCAAAGTTGTTTTTCTCAATAATGTTTACTGTAGAAAAACTATTTTAGTTTTTCTTATTTCACTGTTTCAGTTCTGGGAGGTCTTTAGAGTTTCTTTTGAAACTATCCATTTCATAATTTCTCATGGTACAATTATATTCCATTATATTCATAAACAGTATTTGTTTATCCATTCCCTAATAGAAGGGAACCACTTAAGTTTTCAGGGTCTTTTTTAAATAGAAAGAGCTACTATAAATATTTTAAAGTATGTAGATATCTTTCCTCTTTCTTTGATCTCTTTGGGGACATAGACTTAGTAGCAATACAGTTGCATCAAGTGGTATATGCATAATTTGGTGACTGTTTAGGCATGGCTCCAAGTTGCTTTCCAGAATGGAAACAACATGGTAGTGTGCTTATTTTCTCATGTCCCTTCCCCTACCCTTCATTTTGTAATTTTTAAACTTTTGTCGTCTTGACCTATTTGATGAGTATGAGATGGAACTTCCAGTTTGCTTTTATTTGCATCCCCCTAATTATTTGGAGCATTTTATATGATTATTGATATCTTGGATTTCATTTTTTGAAAGTGACCTATTAATATCCTTTGAAAAATTATCTTTTGGGAAATGACTTTTAGTCTTATAAATATTATTACTTATATATTTTCTGCACATAACTTGCCTTCTATAAATTGGTTTGTATGTAAGCTCCTCAAGGGCAAGGACCATATTTTACCCATCTTTGTATCCCTAGCATTTAGCACGGTTCCTGGTACAAAGTAGGTGCTTAATAAATGCTTATTGATAGGGATTTCCCTCTCTTTTCTCCTTTCAGAATTGAAAATTACCTTGGAGGCCATTTTATCCAAATTGTACTTGTAATCTGCTTTATAACATATTTAAAAAGGGATCAATGAGTTTTTCCTTGAAGACCTCCAAAGGAAAGGGTAGGATAGGGGTCAGCTGCTTCCTTGTTGCTTGAATAACTCTCATTATTAGAATGTTTTTCTTTTAACCCAGGTATAAATCTGCCTTTTATAAAATTTAGTGATGGCTCCTCATTCCTTCTTCTGACACCAAGCAGAATAAGTCTACTTCCTTCTCCATGTGGATGGAAATAATTGAAGATAGCAATTATGTATCCTTGAGTATTCATTTTTCTACTCTAAACATTCCCACTGGTTTCAAACAAAGAGTATGTTATATTCTCAAGACACTCCACTGTCCCTGGTTGCTCTTCTTGTGTCATTCTTCAATTTATCAATGACTTTCTTGAAAACTGGTGCCCAGACCTGACTGAACAGTCCTGCAGACATTTTTCTTTGGAAAATACACTGGGGTTATCATTCTATTTTTTTTGGGGGGGGTGAGGGGTAGTCTTGACCCATAACTTTATTTGGGTATAGGAATTTCTGGTGGAAAATTAAATTCCTTACTCTTATACAGATTTACAATTCACCTATAACTTACCATTTGAGAGAGTTGCTTGGGAACTCTTAGAAATTGAGTGACTTGAACATTTAAGACTTGAACCCCCTGGTCTTCTTGCCTCTCTCTTCCAAGCTTTCTGTTCACAGTGATAGCTCTCTAACTTGTTTTAGCTCTTCCAAGCTTTGTTGACTCCTAATGTCACTGCTGATTCATATTGATCTTGTCATCTCTGGAAAGCTCATGATCCTTGCAAGTAGACCTCCACAGTCTATCCCTTCCAAATATTCATGGCCCTATTTCCTCAACCATAATGGTAGCTATTTCTCCTGGCTTTGTGCATCTTTCCCACTAACTTTTTGAATTATTTCTCCCAAGGTACCTCCATTCTTCACCATGTCATACCACAGTACATCCATTCTGCATACTCTGTACTATGAGCATTTTGATTTCATTCTCATTCATTTAACACATTTTCATAGTTTTTCCTCATTTTTAACACCAGTGAATCTTGATTCTTCTGTTTGTAGAACACAATTTTCACCTTTCTTAGAAAAGAAGTCATTCAACATTGATAACTGAAGTCTCACCCTAGAAAGAAGGGAAAACAGAGAAAGGTTTTGATTCAGTCTTCGGCTTTTTACTTAAAAAATGAACAAAGAGCCAATCTTCCATTATGTCATTATTCTCACACTTTGATCCTATTAATTTCTTCTCTGGGAATTGTCATGCTCCATTTTTCAGAAATTACAGGAAAAGAATAATTTCTGTGTCTGATATTCTCCTATAACCTTATCATGATACCCCCTTTCAGGCTCTATGTGGTCAGACTGCCTTATGGGGGGAACTGCCTTATAAAGAGGATCTTTGTAACTAAAAGTGATTTAATTCAGGAAGTAATTATTAAGCATCTACTGTGTGCCACAAACAGTAGCATACACTTGGGATACAAATATGAAAAGAAGAAATTGCCTTTCCTCAGGAATGAGGGATTACATTTTACTGAGAACAGGCAAGTAAATAAATATAAAAGAAATATAAATGAACTACCCCAGGATAAAGTCTGTGACCTACCTGCTTTAGGATGAATTTCACTTGATAATGAATAAAGAGGTGGGCAAGCTTCCAGTATCTTAAAAAATAACTCCTTCTATGTATATTATATGTCTGTTTCTATATGGCATTGTGCAAATGTGACAAATGATATTGCTGTGATGGAAATGACTACCATGCGACCTTTAAGTTCCCTCTCCCTTCACCCTAGGTAGCATGTATTTATAAGCCCTGCCACATTTCTATTAAGTCCATGTTTTCCCCAAGGATATGCTAAATTATCACACTGAGTGAACCTGCCCTTTCTTATTTGTGTCCCCCAACGTGATCTGCCCTTTATGTCAAAGAAACAATCCCCAATTATGTTACATTGCTTTCAGCTGTTTTACCTGGGGATCTACCTTCATTTTTCCTTGTAGTTTCTCTCTCGTACTGATATCTAGCAGTGCTACTTTGGACCTCTATCACTCTCTCTAAGGGTCTTCCTGTTTAGAAAAGGCTTGATGTGGGTTTATCAGTTTTTTGCCTATCCTGGTTATTTTCACCTCTAGAATAATAATAATGACTGATATTCATATGCCATTCTACAAAGGATTACAAAGCCCTTTACTTGCATTATCTCAGGTTTTCAAAAAAACCCCAGCCCTGTGATTTTGGTTCTATTGGTGTTATTAGCCCCATTTTAAGATGAGGACAGTGGAGGTCAAAAACTTGCTCATTGTTACATACTGACAAATTCCAGGTGTCCTGGTCTCTTCTGAGGCTATATTCAGAGGACTTTCCCCTATGCCACCCTGACTTACAGGGAACAGTGGATTCCCCTGGTTAGAGGACTCAGTAGAGACCAGAGAATTACTTTCTTTCGACTTTATTTCTACCCAGACAGTTATTCTTTGAGGAGTAACTTCAATCTTATATTTGCCTCTAAACTTTAGAGTATAAAGTAAATATCTCTTTCTGATGTCCAATTTCAAGACTTTTTTTTCTGAGAAGGGACAGTACCATGATTGAGTGGAGTGGTTGAATAAAAAATATGTACTGCGATTATTTATTTTTAAAAGTGGGTCTATACTCAGAGGCACAGAAGCTTATTCACACAATATCCTTATTTGAATAGCCTCCTCCATTATCTCCCTTATTGCTCTTCTTCCTTCCTCTCTATCAAATATCTCTTCCTAAGACATTTCCTTAATTCAAATTGAATAGTCATTAATTATGAACTCCCTGGGTATATAATACAATGGAAGATGCTGGGAAGTTTAGTTACAACCCAGTGGTTTTCCTCTTGGGGCTCCCAGAATAAACAGAACTAGGGCAGCTATAGTGTGGCATACTATATGCTAGTTTTATGAGTCAGTCAATAAGTGACTTAGCATTTCTTAAGCATCTACCATATGTCAGGCACTGTGCTAAACACTGAGGATACAAAAAAGGCAAAAGACTGTCCCTGTACTCAAAGGGCCTCCAGTTTAATGGCAGAAACAACATATAAACAACTGTGTACAAACAGGATATGTACAGGGTAAATTGATGATAAGAAGGGGAAGGAATAAGCAATAAAGGGGACTGGAAAAAGCTTCTTGCAGAACCTAGGACTTTAGCTAAGGCCTGAAGGAAGCCAGAGGGACAGAAGCAATGTGCTAAGTGAATGTTGAAGGAAGAGAGGTCATTCTGGGATGGGAATAAACAGGAGAAGCTTCATGGAGAAAGCAGCATCTTAGTTAGGAAGAAGCATGAACACATGGTTCAAGGAAGACAGCTGCTATGGTAGAAAGGGCATAGAGCCAAAGGAGCTGGGTGCAAATCTTGTCTCCAGTGCTTTTTACCCATGGGACCTTTCATAAGTGGCATGATTTCTCTGGACCTGTTTCCTCATTTTAAAAATGAGACAGTTGGGCTGGCTGGTCTTTGATATCACTATTAGCTCTAGGTCAATGGTCTTGTATGTTGGACATGGTGCCTTAGGAGGCTGTTTTACCTAAAGGTACCTGTGCTATTTACTCCAGACTTCTTAATAACACCACCATAATGTACTGCATGGCCCAAACTGGCCAAACAGGGACAGGACACTTCACTTTCAATAATGCATGCTTATTTGTTTGTTTGTTTTTTGATTTTGTTTTTTTCCCCAGGGCAACAGGGGTTAAATGACTTGCCCAGGGTCACACAGTTAGTAAGTGTCAAGTATCTGAGGCTGGATTTGAACTCAGGTCTTCTTGAATACAGGGCCAGTGCTTTATCCACTGCACCACCGAGCTGCCCCCAATAATGCATGCTTATTGAAATTGAAGATGATAAGCAGACAATGCATTAAAAGCACTAGGAAACTTGCTATTTAGAGTAATCCTGTTATGATCCAACTTATAATCAATTATACTTTCACCTTTTCACACTTTGGCTCTTGGTCAGCTTCTTTTCTATCCCCCCCCCCCACCTCGCACCTCCCCAGTCTATTGTCCTATGTGGAGATTATTTGAAGCTCAGAACTCTGTCCTCCATCAGGGATTTTCATCACTGTCTCCATATGCTGGAATCATTTCAGATGAAGGAATACACAAAATAGTTAGGAATCTGGCCCCAAATACACCTACAACCCCAAGCTATAAACTTGACACATAAGCTATAAACTCTCCCTCTCTCTCTTATCTCTCCCTTGTCTCTTTCTGTCTCTCTCAGGGCACACTCACACACATAAACATGCCCACTTGATTTCAACAGTCACATCTGCATCATCGCTTTCTTTGATTAACCCTACTAATCTCTTTGACCACAATACAATTCTCTATTCTCATTCCTTTCTCTTTATATCCTCTCAAAGGCCTGTTTCCTCACAATGGCTATTTCTATTGTCACCAGCATTAGAAGAACACATGTGCCCCTCTGTTTTTGTATTTTTCAAGGTGTAGAGACAATAATTGCAGAGAGCTACAAAAATATTATTGTCTAGGTGCACAGGCCCACTACCCTTTAGAACCTATAAGGTTTTGCAGGCAATATCCCCCACCCTTATATAATTGTGAGGACTGAAAACAATTTCTCTCTGAGTTCTATCTGCTGTCAATCTCTATTTTCACATAACACATTTGCTGGAAGTGTGGCACACATGTATCTATATCTACAGCTACAGCTACATCTACGTCTATGTGTTTGTATATATGTATATATAGGTAGATAGAGATAGATAGATAATATATATTATGTGTGGTTTCTTCTAAAGCTTTCTTTAAGCCATAAACTCTTATATCCACAGGATCTAGGCAATATTCCCTCAGTTCTTTTTAATATCCTACAGCAACTGGTATAGTTGGTAATACGTATGAAATGTTGGATTGGGGGTCAGGAAGACGTGAATTCAAAATCTATCTCTGATACTTACTAGCTACGTGATCCTAGGAAAGGATTTCTCTCAGTTTCTGGTTCCTCATCTGCAAAATGGAGATAATAGGAGTATTTCCCCTGCCCCCGCCAGGGTTGTGAGAATCCAATGAAATTACATACATAAAGTGCTTTTCTTTTTTTTTTTCTTTCTTTTTTTGCCAGGCAATGAGGGTTAAGTGACTTGCCCAAGGTTACACAGCTAGTAGTGTCAAGTGTCTGAGGCCGCATGTGAACTCAGGTCTTCCTGAATCCAGGGTTGGTGCTTTATCTACTGCACCACCTGGCTGCCCCCATAAAGTGCTTTTCAAACCATACAGCATGACATAAAACTAACGGCTGTTATTATTCAATAAATATTCAATTAGAGGCAGCCAGGTGGCATGGGGATAGAGTTCTGGATTTGGAGTCAGGAAGACCTGAGTTCAAATCCAACCTAAGACAGTTACTAGCTATGTGACCCTGGGCAAATCACGTAATGTCTCTCACCTTCATTTTCCTCATCTATAAAATGAGCATAATGAAAGCAGCTACCTGGCAGGATTGTTATGAAGATCAAGTGAAATAATGATCACAAGTTCTTATCCCAGTCTATGGCATGTAATAGGTGCTATATAAATGACATTATTATTATCATCATCATCACTGTTGTTACTATTACTACTACTATCATTGTAACATAATTTAATCCTCACAACAACTCTGGAAAGGAAGTACTATTATTCTTATAGATGCTTTATGGATGAGGAAACTTAGTAAAAGAGAGATTAAATGGCTTGCCTAGGGCCACACAACTAATAAATATCTGAGGCTGGATTTGAATCCAGGCTCCCCTGACTCCAAGTACAGCATCTCTCCAGGTGGGTTTTGGTACTATCTAGCTATGCCATAGGCACAGAGGGCATTTTGTTCAGTCCTGGTGGTCACATTTTAGGGAAGACATTGAGAAGATAGAATGCAGCCAGATTGGTGAATGGACTACCAGTGTTCTTTGAACTCACCAAATGAAGTTTCCTGTCTCCATTCACCCGAGCTGTTAACTGCACCAGAAATATACTATGTCAGCATCTCTGTCCCTAAGGATTCCAATCTTCATTCAAGGTTTGGTTCAGAAGCTCCCTTTTCTGTAAAGTCTACCCTGAATTCCTGCAGTCTAAAGACCTGAGTTTAAAATTACACCTCTAATGCTTACAGGGGTTTTATCTGTAATCCAATACAATTGGAGCATATTGACCTCTGCAGTCCCTCTAAGTTCTAGGATTATGGCTCTATGATTCTGTGAAGTTAATGATAACTAATATTTATCTAACTCCTTAAGATAGAGAAGGAAATGGTAAACCACTCCAGTATCTTTGCCAAGAAACCCCCAAATGGGGTCACAAAGAGTCGGACACTACAGAAAATGATTGAACAACAACAGCTCTCTAAGAATTGCCAAATGCTTTATGGGTACCATCTCATTTGATCATCATAAACAGAGAGTGGGAAGGGATATCAGTACCCTTCTCACTTGATGGGTGAGGAAACTGATACTCTAAGAGGTTAATGTTACACAGCTAGAAAGTGCTAGAGATAGTTCTTGAAACCAACTGCTTTAGCCATTGAACCATCCTGCCTCATCACTGAAGAAAACATAGCCCAACAGTACATAAAAAGAAAAGGGTAGAGAGGGATGGATCACTCCTTGCATTTCCCTTTGAGATTAGAGCTCACACCTTTGCTTGTTTTATGAGAACCTGTATGAGTTACAGTCAGAGGTTAACAATAATCATGGTTATCTCTCCCCACCCCTTAAGTGTTTTAAGAAATGCCTTTGGGGCATTGCATTCAGTTAAATCAAGTAGCAGACAAACTGTAATGCACTGCTAACCTCTAAAGTATGTGAAAAAAGTTTGTTCATGAAGTATGTATGAAGAACATAGTTCTGTAATGATAATGGTCCTCTTGAGGTGAGTCTGCTGAAAGATTCAGTATATCAGGATCTCATCTTTGATTCCTTTTGACAGGAGTTGCTAGAACTTGAGTTTAGCATTTGCTTATTTTTTAATACACTTTCTGTTAGTGTATGAAAAACCCCTTAACCCATGGTGTGCATTTTGGTGGAAATAGGAATACATCACTGACCTATGTTGAGATAACTTGAGAGTATGTAACTTCTATAGAGATGCTGTTGCATTCCTAAAACTGAAGATTCCAGAGAGATTTTCAGACTGCATTTCCTCTGGAAAAGACAGTATATTTCTGTTTTGTTTTTGTTTTTGTTTTGTTTTTTGCAGGGCAATGGGGGTTAAGTGACTTGCCCAGGGTCACACAGCTAGTAAGTGTCAAGTGTCTGAGGCTGGATTTGAGCTCAGGTACTCCTGAATCCAGGGCCGGTGCTTTATCCAATGTGCCACCTAGCCACCCCCGACAGTATATTTCTGAATAATAAAACATATGAGAAGCATTGGGGATGATTCTCATCCAATGTCACCAAGGCAAAAGCTCAGTCACATGGATTATGTCTTGAAACCTGGGCATCTAATAGTCAGCTTTGTTTCCATTTTTGTGTCTAGATGCAGACCTGTGATTAGCAATTTTGCCATCTGCAACAAAGACCTAAATCATCATTTTTTAAAAAACAAATTCATTTGGGGAGTGGGGTACACATGGCCTTTCAGAGGTGGGCAGAAACCATGGCAAGGTCATGTCTGAGGTATCTGAAGATTTGGGTAGGGGTAGAAGGATAGGGTTGAGCATGGGTGAAGATCACCTGGAATACAATCCCTGGAGGTGTGAGGGAGGGAGTTGGGAAGCAGAGAATCCACTAACTTTTCTCACTTAAATGATTATTTTCATTAACAAGGTGAAAAGTTGTTATATCTAGCTGCTAAAAGAGTGTAAGAGCTGTTAGCATCGTCTACATTTTGGTGCTCGAAAGCAAAAACTCTTGTTGCACTAGCCCAGCTATGGGTCTCTTAGGTTGTTTCATCTTGGGTTGACATATCCTAAATATGTGCCCTTTCACTTTGTGGCTTACTAAATTAGACCAAATATACAGATGATTGGACCAATGGTTAATGATGGATTCATGACTGAAGAGAGTTTGGAAATAATCTCATTCCATACCCTCATTTTGGATTGGAATTTGAATTGTATTCATAATTCCACTGGTATAAAGATGATGAAGAAGCTCCCTCTATCACTGTAGATTGGTACCTGCTCTGCAACTTAAAAGTCTTAGAAAATTGTCTGGGGCACTGAGATGTTATGAAAATAGGTCAGGTTTAGACTTCCTCAATTTATGTATGAGGAAAGTTAGGCTGAGGAAGCTTAAATAATTTTCCTCCCAATTTACAAATAGCAAGGGGAAGAATGATGAACTGTGCCAGGATGCTTCCCAGCTAAGTATTCTGTCCAGTACATCATGTACTGTATCAGGCCAAGATTTGAGTATTTCATATCTGAAACATGAATTGCATTTCTCACTTTTCATTGAAATGTTAGACATTTTGTGGACACAATTATCATCATAAAAATATGCATTTTTGGTTTACAGAGGCTTTACACAGAGTGACAGGCTCCAGTACTGATTCTCCTGTTCCATATGCCTATGGTTTTATGATTATCATCATCAACAGAGCTGAATATTACCATATTCTCCAAGGTTTAGGTACATTTTCATTTAGGTACATTTACATTTTCCAAAGACTGTATTTTGACTTGCTCCTATAAATATTTTGGTCCTGTCAGGGGGAAAGGTGGGAAAAAGAATGGTGATATTCAGCTGGCTCAAAAAGAAAGATGAAGTATTCCTGTAGGCAATCACAGCCAGTAGTTTTGTGAGTAAGGAAAATGATTGCTAAAATGAGAACAATTCATATTTTCAAATGTATTCGTAAGCACATTTCTACCCAATATTATGTCAACGTGATGCAAACATTGAAACTCCCGAGTCCTCTCTTTTTTGCTTATGCCCTTAAGTCCTCATTACCTTTGTCTCAGGGCCTTCCCTTATTTTGAATAATAGAATATGAATATGATACCTGCAAGAGTTTTTATACTCAGATGGAATGGAAGTTTCACCACTCTAACATTTTGGGGACCATTGCAATGGATAACAGATGTCACTCAGATATCTATCTAGTTTACATAATCCTGCTTGAATCTCTGATAAGGTGACAGCATCATCTGGCTTCAGTTTAAAAGCCAGAGAGTTAGAGCCTTATAGTCCCATATCTTAAAGAGAATATGTATGGTCTTTATTTTCCCAAATCATGGTCCTGTTGTAGAGGGACCATGACAGGGAAGACATAGAAGGACAACTTACTTTATGTATTGAATTCCTTGTTTCCACAAATGAAAAAGAAATGCTACTTAGAGATTACATGTGTTCATTCAAATGTCACAGGGGGTATTGGGCTCTTTTCATTTGACTCTACCTTTAAAGCTTGAAGGATCTTGGATATTGTCAATTTGGATATTCTTTTCAATGAAGCAGATCATAACGCCAGGGCTGCTCAAACTCTTGAGTGTCGAAGTCTATATCTTCTTATAAAACCAGTACCAGGGGATGTGGGGGGAGGGCATTGAACTAGATTTGTTGACATTATGCAGATACCAGTGGAATATGAGACACCTATTAGCAGCATGCCATAGTGGTTGGAGTACTGAACTAGGATGATCAGAGTTCAAATGCTGCCTTAGAAATTGACCAGTTGACTGACCCAGAACAAATCTTTTAGCCTCTCTGTCTCTTTCTCTCCGCTGTAAAATAGAGATAATCATTAGTTCCAGACCAGTTTTTCATGAGAATCAAATGAAACAATCCAATAATAGCACTTTGGCAACCTTAAAGCACCTTAGAAAAAGTCAGTTATTAGAATTCTCTTTCTTCTACCTTCTATGGATGATTCTCCCCATTTCCCCCATCATAAATATCTCTGATGAAAATGTGCCATTATCATCTAATATTTTTAAAATTAAATTTCAGTGTGCTTCCTTTGGGTCTTTTATTGAAGTGACAGTTATGTTATTTTTAAAGTTTTACCAAAATAAATAGATACATTTCCTTGAAATTTCCCACAAACACAAGTTTCCATCTAGTTTCATAATAAGTGGGGGAAAATTTGTTGCTGACAGATGGACTTCATGTGTTGTTTTTATGTTGTTTTTCTTTTGGGAGAAAGCAGATTGCTGATCATAAATACCTTGTAGATATTCATTAATGAAGCCGGAAAGCAACAATGTCCCTTAAGTAAATCTCTGTTTTAAATTATCTTCAGTGTATGCTCAGATTTTTGGTAAACAGTAACTTGATCAATTATAGAATATGTTTATATTTGAGAGAATCTTTAGAACAGTGAACACATTCATTTCCTTTTATGACTATTGGTTTTTCAAATATACAAAGTCTAATGGATTGTATAATAGGAAAACATAGGGGAAAGGAGAGATGGCAGTAAATATGGTGAAAGTATTAGCCAGTTCTCTCTGCTTAGAGCTAGCATCTACCTGATCCTTCCCTATCCATCTTCCAACATTCAGCCTCTTTGTTGGTCAGTCTCTAGCTGATTGCCTGCAGGCATTTCAAAAGAGAATGATTTGAATTTCAAAGGATAAAAGAGAGGCCCTTGGGAAAATTGATGAAACCCAGGGATGATTTTGCAACAGCAACTCTTTCTTATGATTCTGCTGATGAACCAGAGGGATGTTTTCTGCTGCCAGGCCTATAAGAATGAAGACTCCCTCCATGGCCCTCCCAGCCTCCCCTGCTGAGTTTAGCCTTGGTTTCACAGGATAGAATTATAAGTACTATAGGAAAAACAGCGATATGTAGACATTGAAGAGAAGCTGGTTAAGCTTTATGTTTGGGGAAAAAACACACAACTTCTTAGCAAGTTGTTGTCCAATTATTCAGTCATGTCTGACTTTGTAATGCTGTGGACCATAACATGCCATATACCATATATGAGGTTTTCCTGGCAAAGATACTGGAGGGTTTGCCATTTCCTTCTCCAGTGGATTAAAGCAAACAGAGGTTAAGAGACTTATCCAGGGTCATGTTCTACTAAGTATAGGAGGCTACATTTGAACTCAGGTCTTTCTGACTCTAGGTCCAACTCTCTATTCACTGAGTCTTTTAGCAAAGTAGACCTATGTAAAAGTGGATTGGAATGCCAATGGAAATTGTGGGTTCTTTTCACTAAAAAGTCTTCAAGAAGAGGCTGGATGACCATTTTACTAAGTTATTCAGATATGACAAGATGTCCTTTAGGAACATCCATTTTTATTTCTTTACATTTTCATTTCTTTTACTTTTTCTTCAATGAACAAGTATCTGTTTTCTCTCTTTTTCAACTACTTTCAATTTTAGTGTGTTGTTTAAAAATCTAAATGTGGGTTCTAATCCCCCCCCCAGTTTTGGGGGGAAACTGGCTAAAATCACTGATAAAATCACCAAGAGTTTAGACTTTTAAGGGTTTATTAAAAATATAAGATAGTAAAGAGAGAGAAAGATTAAGAACAGATTCCTTATAGCATGGAAATTCTAGCTTTCCTAACTGCCCATGTGAAGTCCTTCCACCCCACCAAAGAGGAAGAACCCCTCCGCCAGTGTCCACTTCCTACTTCGTGTCCTCCTCCCAGAAATGGGAGGCTCTTCAAGTTGATTGACTGAGAGCGGTCTCCTGTAGATGCAGCAGTCCACAGCCTCTGAGAACACTCCTTCTCAGGGCTGGCCAAATTCAAATTCAAGATCTAATCACCTCTAAGTGGGCATCCAGTAGGTCCTCATTCACACCCAATTCAAACACTACTAAGTCAATCAAGTGAAACCCCTGGGCATCTACCAAATTCCATTATCTTAACACAAAAGGAAAAAGGAATGTTTGGCATAGGTATGTATAGTCAAGGAAGACAGATCATTGGCCATGTTCAAAAAGGTCTTTCTAGTTCTGCACCTTAAATCTGTCATCTCTAGAGACTGTGGGTAACTTTCTTCCTCCTCAGTCACGCTGAGATTCTGTGGTTATCTTACTGTGTTGAGCTGTCCTTAGTACCTGTGACATGGTCTAGGACATGGGTAATAGCTACTGATGCTCTATTGCCTCCAGAAGCTCCACTTTATACTGAGAGACTTGGAACAAACAAAAAAGAAAGCTAGATCCTTGGTAACCATTTTCCTCCTAGCCTTTTACCTAATGTAGCATTAAGCATGAAGAGCTCATATTCCTTGAATCTCAAGGACAATCCTTGATCCTGATGTGAGAGGATTTGCTCAGAGATAGAAGGCAGATTGTAGGGGTCAGAACTTTTGACAAAGGGGTCAATGCATAGTTTGTTATGGGATAAGCAGAGATTGTATTAGAGAGAATAGGTAGGGAATTGTATCTAATCTCAGGTAACAAGGGGGATAAAGCATTTGAAATGAAAACAGAATTAATGTAGTTATTTAAGGGATACAGTATCTGTGGAATTTAAATATGGCTTTTAAACATTTATTAGAATTCAGCTGAAGATTTTTTTTCCAATATGTCAAAAATCACCATTTCTTGTAGTGAGAGGAGTTTTAATAGTGGGGGCCTGGTAGTTGTGAAGGAGATAAGGATCAATTGAGATGGTCTTTAAATAGTGCAGCTGAGAGATATACTCAGGATTTGGCCAGAGGAACAGAGAAAAGTAATTTAAAGTCATGTGATGGAAAACAAATGCTGAAGTCTAGATTTGATAACAGATGGGAATTGGGACCCATGTGATTAGAACCTTAGTGCTTGAAATATGTTAAGGAGAATATCAAATTCCTTGTAACATTCATGTCTTACTTCAATTCTCAAAGAATCTGTGATTTTGTTGGTGTGGCTTCTCTCTCCATTGAAACAGATTACTATCCTTTCACATCTTAGGGTACTCTCAGTCATATATACCAACTCATGGAGAATGAGAGAGATACCACAAGTCTGGAGATCCCCAAAAGTCATCTCTATTTGTTTAAGAGATGGAACAACAAACAAGAAGAAAACAGAGCCTGCTAACTGTAACATGACTGTGGAAATTCTGGAATGTATTATTAAAGAGATAGTTATTGAACATTTTGAAAAGAAACAGTGATGACACAGCAACAATAGCTCAATGGGGTCATGTCTTGCTAGCTTACCTCTATTTATTTTATTGACAGGACCAATAAATCTGTAGTGTTGATATAATTTACTGAGACTTTTCCACAGCAATTGATAAAGTAGCTCATGCTATTCCTGTGGAAAAGATAGTAAGATATGGCCAAGATCAGTGGTGTCAAACTCAAATAGAAGCAAGCTACATATTGACTTAGAAAACCACAAGTTTACATTATCTTTGTTGTATTGCATTTTAGTTTATTGTGTTAAACATTTCCCAGTTACATTTTCATCTAGTTCCAGCCACACTAGGGAGTTTTGCAAGCTTTATGTCTCCTGCTCTGCCTTGTTGAACTCTTTTGCAATAGTATAATTATATGGATTCAAAAACGTTTGAATGATAGGATTGAAAGTATTGTCATTATTCATTCAAAGTAAACTTGGAATAAGATCTCTAATGAAGGACCACAAAGATTTGTACTTGGCTCTGGAGAGTGCAACATTTTTTATGAGTTTGGTAAAGATATAGATGGAATGGTTATGAAATTCACAGATAGCACAGACCTGGGAGGGACAACTAACATACCAAATAGCAGTCAGGATCCCACACAATCTCAACAGCTTAGAACAATGATTCAAACATAGTGATGTGGCATTTATTAGGAATATATGTGACATCTTACTGTTGGGGTAAAAAAGTTATAATTATAAGATGGGCAGGCATGGTTAGATCGAAGTTTGATAAAAGATCTGGGAATTTTTTTTGTATTGCAAGCTCAATTTGTACCTTCACTCTGAGAAAGCAGCCACAAAGCTAATATAATATTGAGCTGCTTTGGGAGGAATAAGGGTCTGATAGTTCTGCCCTACCCTGCTGTGGTCAAAATGTAACTGGAGCATTGTGCTCATTTCCAGTCATCATAATTTAGGGAACTTGCTGGGAAACTGGAGAATGTCTGGAGAAAGGCAAGAGGATGGTGAAGAATCTGTTAATTCTCTTAACAATCCCTATTTTATGGGGTTGCCTGACATCACACAGTAGGTATGGGGAAGTCTGAACTTGGCTTTATAATTTATGCCAAATTGCCTCTCTAATTTTGGCTGCTAATTATCAAGACACAAGAGGAGTAGAAAGAATGAGGGATTTAGAGTCAGCAGGATATGAAGACTTGGAATGTAAGGGTTCTACTCCTCCATGGTTTGGGTATGAGAAATACAGAGTGAAGAAGTGGACTTTTGATTGGCTCCTGAGTCATAACTGGGGTGTATTCTAAAGGAAAGTCTCTCTCCTGTCTTGCTTCATTGGTATGAGGAAGCAAAGAACATTGCAGGCCTCCTCAATCTAGAAAGATTCCTTCAAGGCTCAGCCCCTGGGTCACCTCTTATAGCAGGCCATTTCTGACAATCTTCCCCCTCCTCCCCCATTATTAATACTCTCTCATGAAGTCATTAGGTAGATGTGTATCTGTTTATTATTTCCTACAAGTAGAATATAAGCTCTTTGAGGACAGGATGTCCTTCTTTTTCCCTTCATATTTCTAGTACCTAGCATAGTGCCTGCCTACTCTATTAAAAAACCAAAAAAACAAAAATTGAATCTGAAATTCCAATGGTAAAAGTAACTCCAAGTGATGAAATTTCCTTTACCATTGTATGTGTCTATCTACTTTGAGATTTGTTGTCTTAGGGGAAGCTAGGTGGCACAGTGAATAAAGCACTTGCCCTGGATTCAGGAGGACCTGAGTTCAAATTCTGGTCTCAGACACTTGACACATACTAGGTGTGTGACCCTGGGCAAGTCACTTAACCCTCATTGTCCTGCAAAAAAAAAAAAAAGTCTAACAGATTTATTGTCTTAAGAAAATTTCCTGGGGTCACTGAGCAGTTGAGTGATATGTATAAGATAACACAAATCTGGTTTTCCTTACTTTGCATTCAGGTGTGAAATGGATAGAGACCTGGATGCTGGATGGGATTAAATTTTACATTTTATAGCAAGGCATGATGATAAGACAAGGTGTGGAAACTGCCACTGAAACATCATTTTTAGCCAACATTCTGATGGTTCATATTTTAACAAAGTGAATTAAATAAAAGCAATTGGGCTTTTAGAGAGGGGGAAGAACAAAATAAAGAAGCTTTTGGAAGAATCCTATTTGAAGGCAGGTGGGAAGTTCCACAATTTTGGAGTTAAAGAAAGTAACAATAGAGTCCCCGCCCCCTTTTATTTCCTTCTCTCTTTTCCCATCTTTAGGTTAGGCTGACAAATGTTAGCATCTAAATAGTCCAGGCTGACAACCTTAGAGGCAAGCATTCCTCATCACAAAGTGACTGCAATTTATTCAGCCAAATTTCTGTAATTGATGTGTTATTTTGTGTGGTTTTCATGATAGAGACCAGAGAAGATAATGCTACATGATTGACACAACCTTACATGATCCACAAGATGGGGGTAGTTCAATTGAACCACTGGTTTTAAAGGGGGAAGGGTGGTTTTCTTAAACTAAATTTAATACTTTGTGGATGAAAAACCACAAATGAGCCTCTGAAATAATTTTCACAATTGATTATTTTCTCCAACAATTTATTTCTTTTCCTTTAAAGATAAAAGTAGTTTGGTTTAGGTTTGTTTTACAATAGAGAGAAAGTCATTAAAAAATCCCACCCACAAGCCTTTTCACCAAGCCTTCATGAGTTACATGGGAACCATGATTTTTTTTTTTCTCATTACCTTATTTCCTCCCAATTTAAAGTTTTCTTCAAAGTTCTGTGATGAACAGCACAAAATCACAAAGGAGAACACCATATTGTGGGAAAGTTCCCATCTAAATCTTGACTTTCATTATGCTATCTTTCTTTTTTGTCACTCAGAGTTTTCAGGGGCATTTGTCTTCATGTGGGGGTGCTCACATCCTATACCAGCTTGCTGAAGGCAGACACTTGACTTCTTTTGGCTCTTAATTTTGTAAAAAGCTGTCAAAGGGAGGGAGTGTGTGTGTGTGTGTGTCTGTGTGTGTGTGTGTGTGTGTGTGTGTGTGTGTAGTTGTGAAGGGCCAATGAAAAGCCTGGAGACTGATGATTTCTTTTGACACAAGAGTATGGATTTCTTATTTTGAGTTGTTTTTTAAACTGTTGGTAAGATTAATTTTGGTGACAGTATTTTGTTTCTTATTAAACCAGTGGTTTAACCTTGGGGTAGGATAATAACTGGAGAAATCTCCTTTCACTTCCATGATTCTTTGTAAATAACTACCAAGGAAATATCCATGAGCTATATCTACTTCAGTTTCCTGCAGTACACTTAAAAAAACCCCTCAGATTTAGGGTCTTTAAGTTGATGAGTGGGAAAGACCTTAGAGGCATTCATTCCAACATTACTTTAACAGGAATCATTTTTCCATCTCTGACAGGTGGCCATCAGTCAGCACCTACTATGGGGCAGGCACTGTGTTAAATACTGGGGATACAAAGAAAGGCAAAGACAGTCCTGGCCCCTAAGGGTGCTCAGAATCTAATGGGAGAGACAACATATGGTATAAGATTGTGATGGAATATGTCTGTGCTATTAAGAATGATGAACTCAATGACTGAAGAAAAACATGGAAAGACTTGCATGAAATAATGAAGAGCAAAATGAGCAGAATCAAGAGAATATTGTGTATAGTAACAGCAAAATTTTGTTTTTGGTGAGGCAATTGGGGTTAAATGACTTGCCCAGGGTCACACAGCTAGTAAGTGTCAAGTGTCTGAGGTCGGATTTGAACTCAGGTACTCCTGACTCCAGGGCCAGTGCTCTATCCACTGCACCATCTAGCTGCGCCCCCGCAAATTATTTTAATAACAACTTTGAGCAAATAAATCATTTTGACTATCATACATACCCAAATAAACTATAAACGACACATAAACTGTGAGATTTTAAAATTGGATATATGAGCATTAAACTCCCCCTTTAACTCTTTTCCCTTATATATCTCCCAGACCACTAAGAAAAAGAAGCCTCTGAGCTTTAATCAGTGAGCGATTAGTTTTTATTGTTTGGGAATTAATTAGACAACAAAAAGGTGATACCAATTAGGGAAATAGGAAAGTAGAAATACAAATGAATAATCTTTGATCTAAGCTTAGTCTATATTCCTTTATAACACAGAATCCCAAACTGCCTGCCAGGCTGAGAACCAGCACTGAACACCAGATGCGTGCGCCATCACGGCTAAGCTTAAAAAAAAACACAGAGAGACCCCCACTTCCATTCCTTCTCAGTTTTTAACCTGCTGTCCCGGAAGTTGGTGCCCTCGGACATGGCCGTGCTTGGCTAGCTCTCCAGGCAGCAGCAGGCGCATGGCCTTTTGTCGCGGTCTCCTCCCCAAAAGGGTGGTCCTTCAAAAGCTGCTTCAGTAGCATGCCCTCAACTCTCAAATGATTCAGCTAAAACTTCCGTTTTTTACCACAATACAAAGATGCTATCTGCATCCAGAGAAAGAAATGAAAACTAGAATATGCGTAGAATAATTATGTATGTAATATATTCTTTTGCATATTTACATATATTCATTTATGTATATGTGGATATGTGTGGATATACAAATATACACACAGACATATATATATATATTTCTTTCTATTGGTAGCTATCTCTAAGGGGGTAAGGAAGGGGAAAAAGGAAAAAAAAACAAAAGAAATTTACATGATAATTTTTATTTTGAAGGGCAATGAGGGTTAAGTGACTTGCCCAGGGTCACACAGCTAGGAAGTGTCAAGTGTCTGAGGCTGGATTTGAACTCAGGTCCTACTGAATCCAAGGCCAGTGCTTTATCTACTGTGCCACCTAGTTGCCCCTTACATGATAATTTTAATATATATATTTAAAAGGAATAGAAAGTTGTACATAATAGTTTTGCAGTTTCATGAGCAATCATCTTTTTATTATTATACTATGTTATAGAAGTACTTCTTTTATTCTGTAAATCAAAAATAAAATAATTTTTAAAAATGCTTGGAGGCAAGAAATGGAATGTCTTGTCCAAGAAACGATAGGTAGGACAATGTCACTGGATCTCAGAGCAAATAGAAGTAATATTTAAGAAGACTGGCAAGATACTAAAGGGCAAGGTTACAGAGGGTTTGAAAACCCAAACAGAGAATTTTGTAATTGATCATGGATGCGATAGAAAGTCACCAGAGTTTATTGACCAGGGTGGGTGGCCATGTCAATGATCAGACCTGCCCTTTAGGAAGATCTTTTTGACAGTTGAGTGGAGGATAGACTGGAATCAAAAGCTAATCATGTAGTTTGGAGAATTAAAGAACATGGACTTGAATTCCAACTTGGCTACTTATTACCCATGTAACATTGTTTTCCTCACTTTCTCTGTGACTCCATTTTCTCATCTGTAGAATAAGGTAGTTACACTATACTAAAATGTTTAATCTTTTTTTTGTATTATGTAGCCCTTTGGAAATCTGACAAAGACTTTGGAATTCTCAGAATAATATTTTTAAGGAAATAATGTAAAATCCATAGGATGACAAAAGAAATCAACTAATTTAAATAAAATTATGGAAATATTATAACAACAAAGTTCACAGATACCGAGTTAAGCACCCCTGTTCTAGACTATCTTGATAAGCCTTTCTGGTTCTAAATCTATGATTTCAAATTTAATATTTCATAACTATCATACCTCTCACTCCTCAAATCACACCACCCTGTGGCTTAACACCCAATAAGGACTGACCTCTAATTATCACATCCCAAATCCCAATAGCCCAAGAAAAATCTTAAATGGATTTTTAAAGTCTGGCATTCAAGTAGGGGTTAACATCATGTAGATTCTATTATGTGTCAGACTTTACTGAAGGAGGAAGGTCCTACTTGGCAAAATATTTAGGAATAGTCTCTTGTTGCTTAAACTCCTTAACCATACACACACATACAGACAAGCATGCATACATACAATACACACACATGTGTATACATATATATATGTGTGTGTGTGTGTGTGTGTGTATATATATATATATATATATGTAACGTATGTAATTATGGACTTAGATATCAACAAGCATGAACTCTTCCATATACTTCAAAGAACAGAAAAGGAGAATTACATATGAAAATATTAGTTTCTACTGCATACAGTTTTGTTTTTTGAAAGTAGTCTCAAACTGTACCATAAAGCAGTAATTATCAAAATAATCTGGTACTGGCTAAGAAAGAGAGGTAGATCAGGGGAATATAATAGATAGAAACAATACTATTGTAAATTACTTTTGTAATCTAGTATGTGATAAACCCAAAGATCCAAGTTTTTGGAACAAAAACTCATTATTTCATAAAAACTGCTGGTAAAACTGGAAAATAGTATGGCAGAAATTAGGTATGGACCAACATCTCACACCATATACTAAAGTAAGGTCAAAATGGGTACATTATTTACAAATAAATGATGATACCATAAGAAAATTAAAGGAGTATGGAATTGTCTATCTGTCAGATTTATGGACAGGGGAAGAATTTAGGACCAGAGATAGAGTATAAAATTAAATGTAAAATAGATAATTTTGATTATATAAAATTAAAAAGCTTTTGCAAAAATGAAACAAATGTAACCAAGATTACAAGGCAAGTAGAAAACTGGGAATTTTTGAAACAGATAGTTCTGACAAAGGCCTCATTTCTCAAATATATAAAAAACTGCATCAAATTTAAAAAAATACAAGTCATTTTCCAATTGATAAATGATCAAAGGATTTGAACAGGCCGTTTTCAGACAAAAAATTCCAAGTTATCAATAATCATATGAAAAAATGCTCTAGATCATTATTGATAAGTGAAATGCAAATTAAAACAACTCTGAGATATCACCTTACACCTATTAGAATAGCAAAAATAACAAGAACAGAAAATATTGGTTGTTGGAGGGATTGTGGGAAAACTGGGATGCTAATCTACTGTTGGTGGAGTTGTGAAAAGATTCGACCATTCTGGAGAGCAATTTGGAACTATGCCCAAAGGGCTATAGAATTGTGTATACTCTTTGATAAAGCAATACCACTTTTTGGTTTATATCTCAAAGACATCCCTCAAAAGAGAAACAGACCTATTTGTACAAAAATATTTATAGCAGCTCTTTTTTGTGGTGGTTAAAAATTGGAAATGAAAGGTTTGCCCATCAATTGGGGAATGGCTAAACAAATTGGTATATGATGGTAATGGAATATTACTGTGCAATAAAAAATGACAAACACAATGACTTCAAAAAAGCTTAGAAAGCCATGTAAGAAATGATGTATTGGGAAGTGAGCAGAACCAAGAGAACACCGTACACAGAGACAGCAATATTGTTTGATGAAGAACTGTGAATAACTTGACTATTCTATACAATACAAGAATCCAAGAAAATCCCAAAAGAATATTGATGAAACATACTATCTGCCTCCAAAGAAAGAACTGATATTGATGGATTAGACTGAAACATGCTATTTTTCACATTCTTTCAATTAAGTGACAAATATAATGACGTTTTGCTTGATCATATATGTATAACCCATATCAGATTGTTTGACACCTCGGGAAGGGGGCAGGGGAGGGAGAGAAGGAGGGATAGAGATTGGAACAGAAAAACATAAAGAAAAAAATTTAACGTGAAAGAAAGGAAAGTACATATTAAAACTCACACAATAGCATTGAAGGATCCCTGCTTCTTCATGTTTGCTAATGCATTTTCTTTTGCCCCTTCTTGTGAATTTTAAAAATATTTCTTTGATGCTCATTTCTTTCTTTTCTTCATTATTATCAGTATCTATTGACTCTCAACACATACACATAATGGACTCACAATGAACAGACACATACATGTACACATTTTACCTCTATTCCTGGTTTTAGAAGTTGTGATCAGAGAAATTTAGAGACAGAAGAGAATTTTGGGATCATCTATTCTGATCCCATCATTTAAAAAGAGAAATAAAATGACACCCAGAGGAGTTAAGTAACTTGCCCAATGTCACATAGCAAGGAAATGAAAGAGCCAGGGTTAGAACTTATTTCTTCAGGCTTTAAATCCAGTGGCCTTTCCTTTCTATCACACTCCTCTGAGAGGGAAATTGATTAAAAGACCATGGTGGAAGGAATGATCAGTTCATAGAGTACTGTGAAAGTTAGCCTGAATTTGCACAATGTTGGTACACAGTAAATGCTTAATAAATACTTTTTGATTTGACTTGATTTGATGGAATAGAATAATACATTATTGATTCTTGCTACGATGTATAAAAATGTAATAGGGGGGCAGCTAAGTGGCACAGTGGATAGAATACTGGCCCTGGATTCAGAAGGACCTGAGTTCAAATCCGGCCTCAGACATTTAACACTTACTAGCTGTGTGACCCTGGGCAAGTCACTTAACCCCAATTGCCTCACACACACACACACACACAAATGTAATAGGGAGCAATGGTGGATTCCTAATAATAAGAATGTTAGTGATAATATCTCTTTAAGGTTGCAACACTATATACATGAAGGAAAAAGAGAAAGAAACTGAAACAACAGAGAAGTAGTCAATATGGATCAACATATTATCATTATTATTTTACAGTAAAAACATACGAACAAATATGCAGCTAGGTTCATGCATTGCCTTTAGTACTCACTCATGGGGTGTCTTTTGGGTGAATTAGCAATGAGTATATGATGAAATAGAGAAGAAGAAAAAAGAAGAGAGTAGGAAGGTCACAGGCTTCTAGAATTCAGATTCTATCTTCTAAGGGAGGAAGAGTTTCTCCAGAATGAGCTCCTAAGAAGAGATGAGGATCATTCTTTTAAAATATTCCTGATCACAAACGTCACATGGACCTGTTAGCATCTTCTTTGATCAACAGTCCCTAGACTTAACATGCTTTGGGTCAGTACCCATCTTTAGCCTTCTTGGGAAATGTTCAAAACCATCAGATTCTGCTATGTTTTTAGAATTAGGAACACACATGGTTATTTGTACACTTGTCTTAATCTCTTCTACTAGACTCTGAATTCCTGAATTTCAGGGACTATGATTAATTTGACTTCCCTTTTGAAGAATATGTTGATGAATTAAAGAAATTTGGAAAGTGGGGAGGAAATGATACAATTGTAGCATTTGCTAAGCAGCATCAGCTGAATGTTGTGGTTCATCAATTAAATCAGCCTTTATTGAAAATCAGTGGCACAGACAAAACTGATGCTACAGATCTCCACATTTTCTACCATAAAGAACATTATGATAGCATTAGAAAAATTAATGACAATTCAGAAACCCCTGCCACTTTGACATGCACAGAATTGGAGAACCAGTTGAAACAATGTGGCATACCCCAAATTCTGACTGCTTAAATACTTTAACCTTAACAAGCTTTTCCTTCTGCAGGTAAACTGCTTTTTTGTTTGTTTGTTTTTTGAACCATGAGTTTAATGAGTCTGTTTATGGTATTATGTTTAAAACCTATTGCTTGATTTATCAATGGACATATTGAATATTGACTCATTTCTTTTTGATGAAATTGTTTATCACTTTAAGTATCTGTTACTGTCATACTAGATAGAGAATTCATGTATAAGATAATGTGTTTACTTGCTAAAAGATTATGTAATAATGTCTAATATTATCAGTCATTTACATTCATATATCATTTACATGTCATTGTGACTATGTACATTGTGGGTATGGTTTGGAATTATTGTATATATTACAAGTACATCATCAGTTATGCAGCATAACATGCATTTTTACCATCATACTGTCTTTGGTGAAATTAATATGAGATTTATGAATTATGGAAACTTATCATCTCAGAGACTAACTGCTCTTACAATGAGTTTGATATAGGCCCTGTAGAGAATATATGTACAACAGGAGGAGAGACAGGTACATGTAAGTCTATGGTTTGCTTATGATGGCAACTATATAGACCACAATTGCTGGACACAGTCCAGTTTCTTCCTCTCTCCCTTCTAAAAGTTTTCTTTTTCTTTCACTAAGTCTGATGGCATAGTCAGAATCCATCCACCTATGGCCTACTGGATGTCTCGAAACCATGAGATGTGGTATGATAACCTTTCCATAACATTTTCAGGTGACATAAACACGTTACTAAATTTGGCTTTGATCCAGACACATGGTGGTAAGAAGTGTTATAGATTGCATAACTACCTCAACTCTCTATTATATAAAGGAGGGAATGTAATGGAATGTACTAAATTTGATCATTGACAACGCTATGCTAAGGTTTAGTAAAAAATCCAGCAATTCAGTTAAAGAAGAAGAATCCAGCTTTCCAGACCAGAATCCAGCTTCCTCCTGATGACATCTTACCACTCCAAGAAGACAAGAGAACTGAGAAAAGACTTCCAAAGACTTAATTATTTTTTACTGTTTCATCAAGGAACACCTGTTCCTAGAAGAAACAAAGGGGGGAATGTGATGAAATAATGGGATTTAGCAGATACTCAAAGACCCACCTGGAGATTAATCAAGACTGATTAAATCAAGTGAGAGTGATTGACTGCTGATTAAGCCTACTTCAAGTTAATTGGATTGTATCAAGTTAATTGGATTGTGATCATACCTGGCTATCCCTTAAGAAGGTATAATTCTCAGAAACTAGACTATGAACTCAACTTGAGAACACCTTCAAAGACAATGGATTTGGATGATGCCAACCAATAACCTTGAAGCAGTGTGTAAGGACCGCCTCTGTTCCAGATCTATAAATAAGCTTCCAAAAACAGCTTGAGGAGGAGTAGCTTTTTTTTACCGGCTTGGCGGGACTCCTGGCGGCGCGGCACAGACGGTCTGACTCACTCCAAAGGTGGCCTAAATCGGTTTGGTGAGTTTTTATAAGGAATATAGACTAAGCTTAGATTTAAGACGATTTGTACTGTATTTCTATTTTCCTATCCTTCTAATCAACAACACCTTGTATACAATAAAGGCTCTATCTAGAAAACCAGAAGCTTCTTCCATTTACTAGTCTGGGAGATAAATTAAGGGAAGGGTTAAGTAGGGGAGATTTATGATCTAATATCCAATTTTAAATCTCACAGTTGAAAAATATAATTTTGACATTATGACCTAGGAATAGAAGGAGAGCTGGTTTACAATTGAAATGATGTTTTCTAACCTTTCAGACCACTCTACACCCCACCCCTATGCTTTCTAGATATTCTCCCTGAGAGTATTATTTCTTCTATACTACTTTTCTTCACTTTCTCCATATCACTGTGTGTGCTCATAACACAAAGCATTCCATACAAAAATATTCCTTCTGCTCTGATAGGAGTATTTTATCTGGATTTCTGTATTCTTCATGAAGGTAGCTCCCTGAAATAGCCTTTCTCTTATGGTACCAATTGGTTACACTTCCAATTCAGTATATCTTCTCATCTTGTCATTCTTAAAAACAAAACAAAACAAAACTAAGAAAACAATTTGTTTCACTGCAGCAGGAATTACTCTTCCCCCAAAGAGTGGCTGTAGTAAGCCCCTGTCACCTGTTTTTTGCTTTTCTCTTCTTTGTCTTCCATCATGTTCCATGGGGGCTGGCAAGTGTTATACTTAGTCACATATTCAGTGAAGACCCTGCTCATAAACCAGGAGTTTCCATTGTAGCAAAACTACACACACACACACACACACACACACACACACACACAAGAGGGAAGTAGGCATAGTCTCTCTTGAAATAAGTAGTAAACACTTTCCTCTTAGAAAACACCAAGTAGTAACCTAGTTGAGGAAGGTCATTGAGGAAGTTCATTGACACTAGGGAGCCCCTTGGTGAATTTTTCAGGTAACTCTCCAATTTCTCTCAAGTTCTTCCACCCCCTTACCACCTCCATCAGGGCTTTTAGAGGTTGAGAAGGGAGATCTGGGAGCAATTCAGTTCAAATTGAGAGTAAGCAAGAGCAATTTCCCTGGCAGTGACTATGTAAATGCGTTAGCTGGGAAACAGAAAAGGTGACAGGAAGCACTACAAATGCTGATAATGATGGAAATCTGAGTGCACCAAAGACATATCAAAGGCTCCTTCTCCCGAAGGAAGATGGCCAGTGTTGTCCTCCCAAGGTCAATGCCAGTCCTCCTTATTGATTGCATAAGGGCTGGCTGGGCCAGGGAAAATTGCCTGGGGGCAGCTTCACCCAGAACATTATATTCAATTGTCATATTCATGTTTTCAGTAATAGGAATTGCTGGTGTGTGACACTTTTTGAGACTCTTGGTATTGTGGGCTTATAAAACATTTCAATGGGTAATAGTGTCAGACAGTGGTAATTAATCTTGGAGGGGAAACAAAGTTTCTCAGTCAGAGCACTACTCAAAGCTGTGACAATTGGGTGTCTCCTCATTAAAAGTTGGGCTTGGGTTTCTACCTCTTGCTTAGAGTTTTAAAAATAGACTTGGTGAGAAAGGCATAAGTAATTGGGTTTTGACTTTCATAATACAGCTATCAGAGGTGGTTTGGAGTAGTGGATACAATGCTGGGCTTGGAGTCTTTTAAGAATTGAATTCAAATCCCTCTCATACCACTTAGGAATTGGGTGATGCTGTGTAAGTCCCTTAGTCTCTCAGTGTTCCAGGATCCCTAGGGTATAGAGTGAGATCTGAGTTGGTCGAGGGATTTCTCATAGCAAAGGCTCCCATTTTTGAGGAAATCACTGTTGCCTTTCTAGATAGGAGAAAAGCAAACATTCTGATTGGCCACTTTTTGCCCTGTGTTTTTTAAAGGCACAGAGTGAGTGACTCAACAGTTGATCTAGTTCAATAGGACTTTAAATTCTAACCCCAGTCAGTCCTGATTTTGCTGTATGATTAAGGGATCAGATTTGGTCTCTCTGCCTTGGTCTCCTCATATGAAAAAAACAAAACAGAACAAAACAATCCCTTGAAAGTAACAAATAAAATAAAGGCTACTCACCCAGGGGAAGCCAGAGTGATACTGGCTTGTCATAGCAAGCTTGCATCTTAATGAATTTACACTACAGTGTTGGCAGGAACAGGTCCCATGAGAAACTGAGAGGGGCCAAGACGGCTTTATCATTTCCTGCTGAAAATATAAAGCTAAAACAATAAAACTTGGGCTTGGGATATGACTTCACAAAAATGTAAACTTTAAAAAAAATCATTTTAGAAATGGTGCAACAGAAAAACAAAATAAAACAAAAAACAAAACCATGTGACCTGTATCAGGCAACCTGGATTACAGTTCCATCCTTGCCACTGAGTTGCTGTGTCACTTTGGACAAGTCACTTGTACACACTGGGCCTCATCAGTCAATCACTCACTCACTCATTCACTTACTCACTCAACAATCATTTAAGAGCCTATACTGTGCCAGGCACTTTGTTAAGCAAGTGAAGATCCAAAGACAAAAATTGCAAAGTCTTTGCCTTTGAGGAGCTTACAATCTAGTGGGAGGTGACACCAAATACACATGAAAGTATAGTCAAATGCATCCATAAATAGGAGCCTTAAGGAAATTAGGGCAGCTAGGTGGCCCAGTGGATAGAGCACTGGCCCTATAGTTGAGAAGACCCGAATTAAAATCTTACCTCAGACACTAGCTGTGTGACCCTGGGCAAGTCACTTAACCCCAATTGCCTTAAACATCTGGGGCCATCTCCAGTCATCCTGATGTATATCTTGCCACTGGAGGTTGGTGACCTTGCACAGTCCTCCAACACTTAGATCTAATTCAGTGCAAGTCAGGACATTAACTTGATGTCATGGTCCTCTTTGAGAACAAAGGACAAACAACGAAAACAAGGAAACTAGGAATTCCAAGGAGTAGATGGGAAGAGATAGAGTATTCTAGGCATGATATTCAGCTATGGCAAAGCCATGGAGACAGGAGATGGAAAAAGAAAGATAGTTTCTCATTATTATAATATTCACAAAGAGGAAAAAGCCATGATAAGGCTTTAAGGGTAGGTTGAGGACAAGTCACAAAGTGTTCATTGCTATCCTCATTTATTAATCACCGAGTACTAATAAGTCAAGCAATAAAAAATTGGTGTTCCTAGAGTGCTTTAAAATTTGCAAAGTACTTTTCATAGATTAATTTATTTAAGAATCACAAAAACATTATAAGATAGGTAATACAGGTTTTATTCCCATTTTGTAGATGAGGAAACTGAGATTCAGAGACATTGTGACTTTACTATGGTGACACAGCTAATACATTGCAGAGGTGTGATTTGAACAGGTTTTATTGATTCTATATTGAAAAATCTGGGCAAGAGAGAAATCTACATTTCTCTAAATTAAGCTTCTCTGAAATGAATGAGTCTGATTTGATGATTGCCCAAGGTCCCTTCCCATTCTCTTGTAAGAGGGTGTCCTTTGGATTGAGAAAGCAAGGGACAAATGTCAAAGACATATACATGTAAAGGGAAAGCTCTTCCAGATATAAAGGAAGCATTGGGATTTTAGAAATGGTCTATGACTTAAAAAGTTCAGTCACCTATGGAAAGGTCAGCAGAGGCAAGGCAATGAATTTGGCACTATGTTTCAGACTAGCTCTAGACCTGTTCTCCTAGAGTACATTGTGTCCAAGGAGGACTAGGACCTCTGGGTCTGGTGAGAGCTTAGAGCCCTTTTCAGGACTGCTCTTTGGTGTTCACCTTTGCTCAATTCTCACCTGTGGCTCCTAGAAGCTGTAGCATGCACAGCAGCCACACTCCAGTAAAACTGTCTCACATTGGGGGTAACTGATGAATCACAAACCTGCCAGTGAGTTAAAGGGATTTCTACCACAAGCAGGTGAAGCCTTCCCATGGTGGAATGGGTAGATGAGAACAATTTGTTTCAATGACCATGAAAGGGGCTGAAGCAATATTGTAGAGCATTTAGAGCTTACTCAGATATTGAAGACACCAAGGTAACCCACCGTATCCCAGGCCATTGCCGGTTATACAGATTTTGTTTTGCCACTCGGCTCTGATGACTTTGGAAGAGAGAGTGAGGCTGATGACTTTGTGCAACTCTGCCTCACTTAAATCCATTTCACACGCAAGTCAAGACATCACCCATGAGGTCACTGGTCCTTGAAAACAAAGAACAAATAACAAATTAATGTCCATTCTTCTACCCACAGTATTTTACATGTGTGTGTGTGTAGGTGCTTTTTAACTAGAGTTCTTGCTATACTTTTTGAGTAAATGCCTTTTCTTTAAGGCTACTTAATTAATTAATTAATTTTTTGGTGAGGCAATTGGGCTTAAGTGACTTGCCCAGGGTCACACAGCTAGTAAGTGTTAAGTGTCCGAGGTCAGATTTGAACTCGGGTCCTCCTGACTCCAGGGGCTGGTGCTCTATCCACTGCACCACCTAGCTGCCCTATTTAATTTATTTTCATTTTGTATTTTTAATTGTTTTAAATAATAAACATTTTTATTTAAAATTTTGAGTTCCAAATTTTAGCCCTCCTTCCTTCCCTTCCCCCCTTCCCTGAGGTGATAAACAATCAGATGTGGGTTATACAGGTGCAATTAAGTAAAACATTACTATATTAAACATTTTGTATAAGAAAAGGCTATTTAAGTTGACTTAATAATTATTAAGAAGAAGCACACAAACTTGTAGTAGTGCTAGGCACAAGGAAGGGCTATACATAAAAAAGGAAGACAGTTCTGTCCCTTGAGCAGCTTGGGCATGTATCCAGTGATATAACACCCCTGGAGAGTAGGGGCTAAAGAAAGAAATTTTGTGTTTGTTTCAGAAGTCGCAGAGGCAGCTAGGTGGCACAGTGATAATAAAGTACCAGCCCTGAATTTAGGAGAACCTGAATTCAAATCTGGCCTCAGACACTTGATCCTTACTAGCTGTGTGACCCTGGGCAAGCCACTTAACCCTCATTGTCCAGGAGAAAAGAAAAGAAAAAAGAAGTCACAGAGCTGGTGAGAGAAGTCATAGCAGAGTCAATTGACATATCTTTTATGGAAGAAATGACACACTTTATATAATTATGATTCCAGGGCTGGAAGAAGGGGACCCACATATTGGAATAGCAGATAACCAAAAGATGGTTGGGATGACAGGAAGCAGGATGGTGCAGGGGCCAATGTGCTATATTTGGAGTCAGAGAGACTGGGTTTATAACCAGTCACTCATGTGGCCTTAATTAAGTCATTCTTTGTGCCTCAATTGTCTCATTTGTAAGCAA
This sequence comes from Dromiciops gliroides, assembly GCF_019393635.1. NCBI lineage: Eukaryota > Metazoa > Chordata > Mammalia > Microbiotheria > Microbiotheriidae > Dromiciops > Dromiciops gliroides. Next base: position 22,408,879 of record NC_057863.1, read on the forward strand.
CTGGATTTGGACTAGATTTTGGACAGCAGTTCTGTCCACTGGCACATTTATGGACATAGGACACATGGTAGGTAGTAATACATTGTTTTAAAGTTGTAACTTATTATAATCTGTTTTCTCTTGGAATCTCTCCTAGACTTACACAGGGCACCCATGGCATGAATTACTTTAAAGAGCTTTCTCTCTGCTCCTTGCTGATAATTCCTGGTAATGAAGACTCCATGCTGCGGATGGTGCTTGAAATAGATTTGGGTGTTTACAGCCTGTTTCATCCAGCCCTTGATCATTGTTTCTCTTTAATATTGTATGCCTATCCTGCCCAGTCTAATGCAAGATCCATTTATTGAATCTAATCTTTGGCTTTGTAGTTGAGCAGACATTGATTGCTCCCCATTCTGTGAATACTACCAGAAAGTGGGCACCAAACAAGCTGCTTCATTCTCTTCCTTTTGCTCCTCATGCTTTACTGCAAAATTGGAACCAGTGAAAATCGGTTGGCGCTTGAGATTACAGATCTTTCAGGTTGAATAAATGTAGATGCGGGGACATTTTTAACGGAAATCTGTGTAGTTCACAGTTCTGTAGCAACATAACCAGTCCTGGGATTCAAGCCGAAATTTCCCTTACAGCAGAGCCAGTGTACGTAATCATTTCAATGAAATGCCAAGTGGAAATGGGACCTGCTTCTGCTGAAGCCCCACTATGGAAAAATGCAGGTGATTTTGCTCCACGTGCTTTTCAGACATCTGGTATTTAACAGGAACACAAAATCACACTGCTCAAAAGAGCCTCATTTCAATGAAGCCACGAGAGTGCTTTGAATCCATTTAGTTAAAAATCAGCTTTAAAATGAGTTTTCTCCTGAGAGAGAACAAAAGCAAGGGCTTCTGAGCAATTAAACTATTTTAGGATCGACTTCTCATTGTCAGAACAATTTTAATATGAACCTTAGGTTGACATGCATGTTGGTCCACAGAGAAAACTAATTCTGAAAATTTAGCAACTGTTTTTAAATCCTAATGACAATATCTCTGATGCATTTTGCTGCTCATTCATCGTTTCCCTCTTTTGTACCTGTGCTTAAAATAAAGGCATAAACAAACATAACTTGAAGAGTCCACAGATAATACTTTCTTATATGTTAATGAGTTTCAATTTTATAGTTTTATTCTTGAGATAGTATGGTACTTTCTTCAACAAATAATTCATAGAATGAATTAAAAACAACCCCCAAAGATCTAAAGATCTGTAAATGGGGTTTCTCCATTATTGGCCCAGGTTATGTTTGGTTATTTTGAAACTGAAAACAGGAGAGAAATTGTTTTTTTTCTTTTTCCTTAGCAGACACACACAACCTTTTAGCAGAAGGGTCATGGGATATGTGATTTTTCTCTTTTGCAGTCTTGGGAATGGGGCAAGCTGCCATTGAAAATTGTCAATGTCTGGCACCATAAGAGATACTGATTGTGCTGATTTTTGCTTGAATTTGTAGCCAGAGCAACATTTGCCAAGCAGAGATTGAGTTCAGGTCGATGTTCATTTCAATGATCATCTGACATTGATTGGGCCCATGATGCCTTTATCTATTCTTTGTAAGGGGTTGGACCTTTCCCTGCCCAAGGTGATATAATGGAGGCAGTGAAAAGAATGTGGGAATTGTAGTCCTGAGAGACCTGAGTTCAAATCCTTCTCTAGTTATGTGATGATGTACCAGTTGCTGCATTTCTCTGAGGTTCAGTAGCTTCATCTATAAAATGGCCACAATGTTTATAGAACACTCCTAATTCACAGAGTTCTGAGGATCAAGTAAGATGTTTATAAAGTACTTTTATATTATATAGAGCCCCATATAAATGTTTTTTAAGTATTTAAGATGCAATATGTGTTATGGTATGTCCAGAAACATTTGTTATTATTGATATGGAAAATTGGAAAGGATTGTGGCATAGTGAAAAGAACTCTACACTCAAAGTTAGTAGACTTTGGGTTTGAATCTTCACAGATCACACTATCACTGTGTGCTCCTGAGCATGTCACTGAACCTTTCTGAACCTGAGTTTCCTGATTAGTTAAAAAAAGGGATTATAATACTTAGCCAAGTTATCCTAGGAACATAGGAGACATATGTCCCAAAAAGATATACAGGTAAGAGTTCTTGATTTTGAATCAGGAAAACCTGGGGGAAGATCCCACCTCTGACCCTATTTGTATGACCAAGAGCAAACCTTTTTTAACTTTCTGTTGATCAGTTTATTCTTCTATAAAATGGGGCTAGTTAAATCCACAGTGCTTTCTGCATAAAGCTGTTCAGAGGCTCATATGAGACAATGTATGTGAAGTTCCTTGGAAACCTGGCATGTTACCTGTGTTTATGTCAGCTATTGCTGTATTCTTTTATTCTTTGCTACCATGAAACACAGTATAAAGGTATAAAGTCTCCTGCACCAGAACTCTGTACCAAGGTACCTCCTAGGTGAAAGTCCATTTGTAGAGTGAGAGTCTTAAATGCCAGGTTAAGGAATCTACCTGCCCCTACCCCCACCCAAGATAATAGAATTACCTGAAGCTTCTGTTAGGAGTGACATGGTCAAAACTGTTCCACGGGAAGACTATTTTATCAACTGTGTGGAGGATCCATTGGATGAACTGCAAAGAGGAAAGCCTGAAAGTGTGGAGACCAATTACAGGATGATGACAGTAGTCCAAGTGAAAAAGTGATGGCGTTGGTTTTTTGAGTGGATAAAAGAGAAAATCGAAGGAAGCATCGTGGAGATTCAATCTATTTAAGGGCTTGCATTGAGGGGTAAGAGAGAGATGAATGTCAAGGAGGACTTTGAAGTTACCAGCCTGGGCAATTGGGAAGAGGGTAATGGCCTCAATAGGAGGACACTCATAAGAGGACAGATTCAGAGGGGAAGATAATGAAAGTAACCGGCTAGAAGGCAGAGGTTACAGATTCTCATCCTGATTCAACCAACCAACCAACCAACCAACAAACCAATAAGCACTTGTTTAGTGCCTACTCTGTGCCTGGCTTTGTGCTAGGAAATGAAGTTACAGAGACAAAAAATGAGACAGAGAGTGCCCTCTTTGAGCTTTTTTTTCTATAGAAGATAACATATGCACATATAATTGTATATACAGTAATTATATGAAATATATGGATCGGGAGTGGACTTGGCTTTTCATTAGTATAAAGAATATTCAGAGGAGGAAACTTCATGTACTAAAGCAGGTTGGCACCCTCTCTGTGACAAATAATCTTTTTAATTTAATTTTTTCATGTTTTAATTTTCTTTATTATTCAAAAAATATCCTTTTTATTTACTTTTTTGACTCTGTGCCTATGCCTTCAACACCTTCACAACAATTTTCTGCTTCCCAATCAGGAAAGTACGCTTGATCCTGTCACAGACACATTTAGCACACATGGAGCCATCAAAAGCCCTGCTGACATGCTTTTTGTTTTTTGATAGCCTCATAAGAACTTTAGGTTTCACTGCACAAATACTTCGAAGTTTTCCTGGGCACATATCACAGGCTGATTTTGGTGTTGTACAGGCACTAAAATTCGAGCTAGTCTGTCTAAAATATCTAATGAGTGGTCGCCAATAAATTATAAGCTTTATCAAGAGTTTAGACTTTTAAGCATTTATTAAGGAGAATAAAAATTTGGTGAAGAGAGAGAGAAAGGCCTAGATTCATCTATCTTTCTTGGGGAGCTACACTTCTCCTCCTCTGCTCTCCACGAGAGTCCTGGCGAAAAAGAGCGAGAGAGCCAGCCTCTCCCCCTCTTCCTCCCACAAGCCAACATCACTTCCTGATGCCAAAGAAAAACCACATGTCTTGCCCCCAAGCGCCTTCTCCTCATGGTGGAGCTTTCCTGTAGTAAGTCTCCAGCAGGTGGCATCATTCCAATCGTTACAGTGCTTTTCCAACTTTCATAGTATAAAGCTAAATAATTCTGTTATCTGGGGTTCATGACAGCTGAGTTTTGTTGGAAGTTATGTTGGAGGACAACCTATGGTGATATGTCAGACACTAAACCATTTTAAATTTCTGTCAGGTCCATCACTGGAAGTAGGAAAAGGACTCTTTTTTTTTTTTTTTTTGGTGGGGCAATGAGGGTTAAGTGACTTGCTCAGGGTCACACAGCTAGTAAGTGTCAAATGTCTGAGGCCAGACCTGAACACAGGTCCTCCTGAATCCAGGGCCAGTGCTTTATCCACTGAGCCACCTAGTTGCCCCCCAGGACATATACTCTTAAAAGGTCTCCCATAGTACTAGAAGATCAAGGGACTTGCCCAGGTCACACAGGCAATATGTATCTGAAGTAGGCCTGGAACCCAAGTCTTTGAGGCACCAATACTAGCCAGTCAACTCTACCATGTTAGCTCCAGATATAATAAAAACAGACACAAACTTGTTCTAAGACTTTGTCCTAGTATCATCACTTCCTTGCACCTTACTTTCCTTGTACATTTTAGGGAAAGAAGTTTAAATAGATGGTTTCTGAGAGCCTTAATGAGTGTTTATTTCTAACCCTTTGAAGAAATGTTCTAGACTTTCTTCCATGGAAACAGATTATTTTCCCAACCAGAGATGGCATACCTAACCATCATTAGCATTACTGAGTAGATGCTGTCAATTGAAGGAAGTCTTTTATGCCCGACTACTAAGAATAATTTAACAGTTGGCTTCATGAGGTCCAGGGAATGAAGCTGCTACAAATCCCTGATCTCTATACCTATGTGACCTCGAATTGAAAACTTGTCTTTCAACAAGTGTGCATCTTTCTTTGTCTTGATTGTGGCAGATGGACAAAGGAAATACAAAGCAGCTGCTCAGGATCCATTTTTAGAATTTGAAAAGGGTTTACAGATGAATTAGATGACCCAGGAAATTCTGAAAGCATAAGGGCCTTTTATTCAGCTTATTTAAGGGAAAGCTATACAATTTATTGAAGATGCCTAAGAAAGCAAGGAGTCTAAGGGAAGGATATTAAGGAAGACCACCGACTATCTCCTACTGTCACCTGGAATAAGACCTTCCCAAGTAGGGAAGGGTTACACCCAAGGAGATTGGCAGGGAGCCTTTGGTGTAATTATCTTCAGCACATAGCAAGAGAAGGGGGTATAGCATGGTGTGGGATGCTTGGTTGCATCTGTGCTTATTGGCCAGGGCTCAGGTATTTGGAGGAAGGAGTGGAGTCCTGCTCAGAAGGGTCTGATTAGTTTTCCACTGGTCACAAGTTTTGTGCCCCCTGTACCTAAAATATCAAAGGTGCTTAATTAATTTTCGTTGATTGATTGTGGATTGATTGATTGGATTGCTTTTGCAAATTTGATTTGATCCCATTTTGGGGGGAGGGGTCTGGATGTTTTCAGTATCAGCAGCTCATGATTAGAAAACTCAGAAGCTCCTTTGACCCAAGCAGATGGGCAACTCACATGAAAATCTAGCCTCACAAAGCTGGCTCCAGCAAGGGGAGTGCAAATGACTTACTCAGAGTCAGGTAGCTAGGATGTGTCAGAGGCAGGATTGAAAAGATACTGGTGGTCCTGAAACACAGGCTAGCTCTCATACCCCAACGCAGGCTATTTTTCTTGCACTTATTTCCATCCAAATAAATTAAGTTTAGCCCTTAAGATGTTATGGATTTCCAGTTATCCCTTTTAGGTCACCATCAAGAGAGTCTTGGTTTGCACATTTATTCTAATTCATTCTCCTCTTCGTGTCCATGATTCATGTGTTTTCCCATCTTTTAATTCTACTTCTTTTGATCTGAATCTTCTTTTTTAGTGAGGCAATTGGGGTTAAGTGACTTGCCCAGGGTCACACAGCTAGTAAGTGTTAAGTGTTTGAGGCTGGATTTGAACTCAAGTACTCCTAACTCCAGGGCCGGTGCTCTATCCACTGCACCACCTAGCTGTCCCAAGATCTGAATTTTTTCATAAAATTCTTTTCATGTTTCCTTCTACCCTCATACTTTTTGGTCTTGACTCTGCTATATTATTCTATTAGGGTTAGATCCATTTAACCATCCTCACATTCAAAGCAATATTCAATATGTGTCCATTATGAGGAAGGTTATGTGCTCATATCTGGGAATATAAAGATAAAATGGGAAAATACTTCATGAAGGAGCCTACATTTATTGGTTGTTGGACTTCTAAATCACATCCAGCTCTTTAGTTTTTTTTTTAATTATAAATTAGGCTTGCCATCATGGAATAATACTTAGAGAGCTGGCTTTGGCACTGCAAAGCCTTGGATTTAAATCCTGCCTCTGACACAGACTGGCTTTATGATCCAGGACAAGTCACTTAACAACTCAGACACCTTGGCAACTAGGACCATCATATGAGGAACGGGACCCAACATGAATTGGTAGAAGAAGTTTCATAGTTGGGAATTCCTTATGTAATAAGGAAATAAAAAATCTGATTAAAACCAAAATAAAATAACTTTTAGATAGGAGAAAGAAAACTGTTATAAAAACCTTAAAACAGAGGACTCTCATTTTTTGGCCTGTTTCTTTTGATTACCTTTCTAGTCTATTCCCAACATCTTCAAATTGATTTGAGTTTGTTCAGTACACTGTAGACCCAGCTGAATATCATCTCATTAGTAGCATTATCGGCATCAGTGGCCCCAGGATAGCATTTGAAGTATAATGGGAAGATCAAAAAGCTATTTGGATTGAACATTTTACATGACCTTTCAGGATGTTCTGGGCAGCCTGTTTTGTTTATGACCTTATGAAATGTTTAGTCGTTTTATGTTAAATGTTGGACCTACCAGAAATTACCTTAGATTTATGCCCTCTGATCACCTAAGGGACAAAAGCTCTTGTATAGTTTTATTACTGAGATTTCTGTAGTAAGCCTCTTTCTTGGCTTTATGAGGCATTCCTGGCCTGGTCATGAGGATTTTATTATCATCTGGTTGAAGGGATATATTCTCTCAAAGGAAAAGCCCAAGTTTTCTTATTTGGGGCCACTTCACTGATAGGCCTGGAATAGGCCAGCAGCCCCATCATGATTTCTCTGACTGAGAGGCAGTGGATTCTATCCTGTGGATGAGCTGGGGGTCTGCATGATGACTGTTCTGTTTCAAACCTATGCGAGGTTTCTTCTGAGTTTCTAGGCTGTATTGCTCAAAGGACGATAGATCAAGGGTTTGGAACTATTAGCGCCCCTAGGAGACCAGTGGGTCCAAATACTTTGTTTTTATGTTAGGAAAATGAGGCATTGAGAAAGTTAAGTGAGCTCGCCCACCACTAGACTGGGCTGATTGGTAGACTGATGATTACTTTTATACCTAAACAAGAATGTGTCTGATCTTTTCAGCCAAGGATGCGATATTTCTTTCCTGACATTATTTGCCTTCTTTCCAATGGCCCAAACCTATAGTCTACTTAAATTGATGAAGAGGATGTTCCTCACTAGTCTAAAATTTGACTGATTAGCTAACAGATTCAGTTGAATATATGCAAGGATTCTGGGATTATGTTAATTGTGATATGGGTATATCCCCATCCTCACATATTTATTGTTGCTGATTCGTTGATTAGTTGTGTCAGACTCTCTGTGATCCTATTTAGGATTTTCTTGGCAAAGATTCTGGAGTGGTTTACCATTTTCTTCTCCAGCTCATTTTACAGATGAGGAAACTGAGGCAACAGGATTAAGTGACTTGCCCAGGGTTATACAGCTAGTAAGTGCTTGAAGACAAATTTGAATACAGGTCCTCCTGATTCCAGGGCCAGTACTCAACTCAATACACTGTGCCACCTAGCTGCCTTAATTTTATTTGTTTTAATTATACCTCATGTTAAAGCAAAGATAATTGTTGCTTTTCCTTCATTCTCAAAGAGGACCATGACACCAAATTGATGACATGACTCATAGTGAATTAGATTTAAGTGGAGGAGGTCTTTACAAGGTCACCAACCTCACTATCTCCTCTAGAACCATCTGGATCCAGTGGCCAGATATGGATCATGACGACTGGAGTTGGCCCTGGATGTTTAAGGCAATTGGGGTCAAGTAACTTGCCCAGAGTTACACAGCTAGAAAGTGTCTGAGGTGAGATTTAAACTCAGGTCCTTCCAACTTCAGGGCCAATGATCTATCTACTATACCACCTAGCTGCCCCAAAGAAAAGATAATTAGTCCTTATTCTTGCAAACAGGTGAAATTTCTACAACTACAGTAACTAATACCTTTCTATATCAATGCATCTATATCTACCTGACTGGAAGTTCACTTCATGGGTACAGATCCCAGCTCCTTCCCACCTCCTCAAGCTAGGGCATGTTTATTGGTGTCTCTCTACAAATACCCCAGAGAGTGTCCCCAACTGGCTGGAGATCTTTCTCTGGTTCTGTTAATGTTTCAAGGATAGTAGCCAGCCCTTGAGTTATTTGTCAATCATCTCTTACTCCTGTTACATGACTGACACATAGGAAGCACTTAATAAATGCTTATTGTTTGATTAATTGATTGATATTCATGCAATGATTTTTGTTTTATAATAATAAATCTTAATGAATCCCAGCATTTCCCACCATATCAAACCCACTTGAAATCTGAAAAATAGGAAAGAAAAAGCATTTTAAATGAAGGGTGTTTTTTTTTCCTGGAGCTATTAAAGCACAATTTTGCTACACTGTGGCACAGTGGACATTGGTAATGTTTGCTATAGCTTTTTCCTCAGTTAACTTGATGGAGTGAAATTTACCTAATGGGAGAACCTGGCTGAGCATTCTTATTTATTCTCTTAGAAACTCTGCAGGGCAGACAAGGACAGGTGGTCCTTGAAAGTATAAAATGAGAAACAGAATCACCTTTGTATAACGCTTTCCACTTTACAAAGAGCGCTCTTCATAACTAATCTGTATAGTAGGTAACCAGAATTATTATCATCCCCATTTTGGAGATAGAGATATTGAGGTCACTTGCCCAAGTGTGGTCACACAGTTAGTAATTAAGTGGGAGTTCTGAGAGTGGAAAAAGAGCCCTCGGATTCCATAGCCAAGGGTCACCTCATTTTCAGAGGCTGGGGGAAAGGAAGAAGCAGTGGGAGATGATGTTTGGAGATGATGAGAATTGGAGACGATGGAACTTGTGTCAAATGGCCTCATATTCCCTATAAAGTTTTTATTGAGAGGGCAGCTAGGTGGCTCAGTGGATAAAGCACTGGCCCTGAATTCAGGAGGATCTGAATTCACATTAAGCCTCAGACACTTGACACTTACTAGCTGTGTGACCCTGGGCAAGTCACTTAACCCTTATTGCCCTGAAAAGAAAGTTTTCAGTGAGGGGAATGGGAAGAGGAGTTATGGGAAATATCAGAAAGGAAGAGAAGGTTTTGTGGGGAATAATGTAAGAAAACATTAGAGAAGAACAAAAGGAATGCCTTGCTCTAGTGAGGATCCATTTTACTTAGGTAGCTTGGTTGTGGAATTCCCTCCAGCTTTATTCAGTGACTCATTAGCAGGAATGGAGGAGGAGGGTGAGAGCAATCTAGTGCTGAGGTTTGGTGAAAGGACACCAGGGCAAGGACTTCAAGAGGAAGGGACAGTGTAAAATAGAAATGGCTTCCTAATAGGCTGAAGTTTGAGAGGGAGGAATGGGAAGTCACAATAGCCATGATGGACTGAGAAAGACTTAAGGGAGTGCAGGATATTGAGGTCTGGATGAGGGTGGAAAACAAGTTTAAGAGGGGAAAACAAGGAGAAGGGGAGTGAAAGGTTTTAGGGAGATGGGGAGTGTCTGAGTTTCTACTTAGGGATGAGGAACACTTGTGGTAATGGCAAAATCCAGTATGTGATCATCCCGATGTGTGGCCCAGATGAAGTGAAGAATTAGGTCATGAGACTTACAGATGTTGAAGAAATGGCTGGTTAGGGAATTTGAAGGAGCATCTTTATGGCTATTAAAGTTGGCTTGTATAAAGACAGGAGATAGTTATGAGAAGAAGATGATGAATCAGGTGGAAAAAACCTTAAGGAGAGAAAATTACCTATATGGGTCTATATGTTATAGCTACCATAATTCTGACAGTAATAGTCTGTTATGTTCACGCACTATATTTTGCTTAACCTTTTCTCAATGAACATTAACTTTGTTTGCTACCATAAAAATTTCTGCTACAAGTATTTTGCTGTGTGGGACCCTTCTTTCTCTCTCTAACCTCCTTGAAGTGTGCCTAGCAAAAGGGTGGCTGGATCAAAATGTTTGGACCCCCTAGTCATTTTCTAGGCATAATTACATAGAATAATTGGACCAATATAAAGCTTCACGAATAGATTATTAGTGTATTTATGGAATTTATTAAATGCCTATTATGTGCAAAGGACTATGGTAGGATGTTCAGGACAGAAAGAAAATAAGTAAATAGCCTCTGTCCATAGGGAGATTATAATCTATTTTTGCTATACCACACTTTGTGAGGTAGACAAGACTCATTCTGCCTGTTCTCAAGATAGGAGAAAAAAATACATAATTACAAAATTTCCAAAGTCATTTGAAAAGACCAATATCAGACTTACATATTAGAATCCCAGAGTTTCAAATTCTAGGCCACTGTAGTCTGCTGCAGTAGCAACTACATTTTGAAGCCAGCAGAACCACATCATTGACTAAAAATCCAAGCGACATTTTGACAAATGTTGTTAAACATAAGCAAACTATGCATGGAGTATGTCAGCCAAATATTGAAGCAGGGTGGGTTCCTTCTTTACTGCTCTGTAGTTCCTTGTTGAATTAATCTGGGTCTAATTGGGCAATAATTTTATTTTCTTCAAGTCGTTCAGGTTGATGTTGATTTGGGGGCAATTATAAGAGGGTCTCAGATAAAATAGAAGGGAGCTATTAATGAATGATTCTTTTTACATTTTCCCTGATGCCAGATCCCTTTAGCATGTAGTAGCCTCTGATGACACATGTCACCCTTGTGTGATGAGCAGCATGGAAAATAGATTTGACGTCTGGAGGAAATAAATGCAGAAATCAGTGGTTGACGGTGGTGGCAGTGAACTGTGCAGGCTTCCACGCTCAACAATTTCATGTTTTATGCAGAAGGAAAAAACACTGTGGAAACACTTAAAGAGGCAATACTCGAAGCCACTTAGAACAAATGAGAGAAAAGAAATCTGAAGATGTTGGGAATTGGGGATTAGGGAATCCTTCTTGGTTATGTTCTTCTTGGTGGTGTCACTTGCATGGTTCAGGAGGAACAGAATTGAGAAGAAAGAGCTATGGTTTGATGAGTATTTTCTCATGAAAACAAATGATTATATTTCTACAGGGTGGGCCAAAAGTCATGAATATTTTATAACTTCTTTATTTTTCATTTTTAATTTATAATACCATAGCATCATATACAGTGTATATAGGAAATGAATTTACATTACATGTGAAAAATAAAATCTTGTAAATAGCAAAAGTAAAGTAAAATAATTTTCAAAAACTTATGAAAACATCAGACCTTTTCATGCCTTTTGGCTCGTACTGTACTATTTATATCAATGATATCAATATAAACATGGGTATCTGATACATTATTACGGAATAAATAGGAATATGGATATTAATTATGTAAAAATTTCTTTTTAAAGGGAGGTACATCTATTTATCTTTCTATTGACTGATCGACCTATCTACCTGCCACTATCTCCCTATCCTCTATTTCTCTATCATCTCTATCTTTGCATTTCTATACATTCATCCATTTTCTACCTATCTATTCATTTTTCTATCATCTATCCATTGTCTTTTTTCCATCCATCTATCCATATCCTATCTATCTGTTAATCTACTCATTGATCTGTTGATTGATCTATCAATCTATTGACCTATTGATCTTTTGTTCTATTGATTCATCCACCCACCCACCCATCCATCCATCCATGTATCTATCTAAAGATGTTAAAAGGCAGTACCCCTTTTCATCTGACTGGAGAGAGAGTTGGCTTTGGAATCAAAGGATATAGGTTTGAATCACAGCCTGCTATTTACTACCTATGTACCTTTTTGACACCTTTCTTAATATCTCTGGGTCTCAGTTTCCCTATCTGTATAATGAGAGGGTGAAGAAAAATGATCTTGATTGTCTCTTCAACCTCTGAGGTCTTATGAAGCAAATTCACTTTTGTAGTCATTAATCTGCTTAACTGTTAAATGATATGTTAAATGTTAAAGCTACTTAAATGTTACAATTATACACACACATCTCACTGTGCTTTTCAGATATTTTCTTCTGTACCTGACTTTAAGACAGACATATTAATCAATCATGCAAATTTATTTAGTGCTAACTAAATAAGGCAGCATACTAAGATCTGAAATGCAGATCTTAGAATATACTTTGCCTCAAGGAGCTCTCATTCTAATGAGAAAGGTAATATTTGTTTAAATATAAAAGTTATATACCAAAGAGATGGAATGCATTTTTTTGAGGAGAAAGCATTAGGAAGTAGGGAAATGGGGAAAGGTCTCCTGTAAGAGTCTGGAAGGAAGCCATGGATTATCTGAGGCATAAATGAAAAGAGAGGTTATTGTAGGAATGGAGAACAATCAATGCTAAATTTTGGAGGCGGGAAATGGAGGAAGAGCATGTAGGCCAGTATGGCTAGACTCTCAAAGATGTGGAAGAAATAATATGTAGGGGCAGCTAGGTGGTGCAGTGGATAAAGCACCAGCCCTGGATTCAGTAGGACCTGAGTTTAAATCTGGCCTCAGACACTTGACACTTACTAGCTGTGTGACCCTGGGCAAGTCACTTAACCCTCATTGCCCTGCAAAAGCAAAAAAAAAAAAAGTAATATGTAAGACTTGAAATAAAAGAAGGGGATAGGTTGTGAAAAGCTTTAAAAGCCAAGGAGAGGAATTTATATTGGGTCCTCTAGGTAATAGAGAGCCATGGGTGTCTCTTGAGTAAGGATTAGTATGGCCTGACCTACACTTATAGGAATATCACTTTAGCATCTATGTGAAGGAAGGATTGGAGTGGGGAGAGATTGAACCACTGAGATGAATTAGGGACAGTTGTAATCATCCAGCTGAGAGGTGATGTGATCTTTATCTAGTGTGGCAGTTTTAGGAGTGAAACTAAGGGGAGAGATAAGAGAGAGGTTATAGAGGCAGAAATTCGATTTGCTAACTTTCTGGATATGTGAGGTGAGGAAAAGTGAGGCATCAGAGGTGACAATGGGTGGGTAGCAGGATGATAGTACCTTGACAGTAATTATTGTTGTCAAAGAGGACCATGACATTGGAGTGGTGTCAGGACTTGCACTGAATTGGATTTAAGTGAGGGAAGGCTGTGCAAGGTCACCAATCTCACTCTCCTCTCCAGAATCATCCTGGTCTAGTGGCAAGAGATAGATAGATAGATAGATAGATAGATAGATAGATAGATAGATAGATAGATAGATAGATAATGTCTATATCAGAACAACTGAAGATGTCCCTGGATGTTTTAAGGCAATTGGGGTCACACAGCTAGTAAGTGTCTGAAGTAAGATTTGAACTCAGGTCCTCCTGATTCTAGGCTAGTGCTCTAACCACTCTACCATCTAGCTGCCCCATAACAGTAATATGGGAGTTATTAGAAGAAAGGTGGATTTGGGTCAAAATAAGATGAGTTTTGTTTTGGAGACTTTGAGTTTGAGATGCTGTAGGAAATCCCATTTGAAATATTCAATATAAAGCTGATGAGGAGTTAAAACTCAGGAGAGAAACTAGGACTACTTATATAGATCTGGGAATCATCACCCTACAAATTATAATTAAACCCAGGGAAAGCTGATGAACTCATCAAGAGAGAATAGGTTGAAAAGAGGGGACCACCCAAAATTAGTGGATATAGAATGGATAAAGAGCTATCAAAATATACTGTGAAGAAGCATTAATTCATGTAGGGGGAAATCACATCATAAAAATCTAAAACAGGAGACTATTCAAGAGGAGAAGTGGTTATCAGTATCAAATGCTATAGAGATAAAGGATGATTTAAGTATGAATGAGGAGAGGCCATTCAATTTGACACTTAAAGCCTTTTGGGAGGGGGAGATGGAGAGAGAGAGAAAAAGAAAGAGAGACAGAGAGAGAGACACACAGAGAGACAGAGAGAGACAGAAAAGCAGAGGCACAGAGAAACACAGAAAGAACATAGTTTCAGCTGGGTGGTACAATAATAGGAAGTCAAATTTCAAAAGGTTTAGAAGAGAGTGAGACAGAAGAGAGAAAGCAGAGGCCTCAAAAGGACATGGTTTCCCCCCAATATGCTTAATTTAGAGGAGGAAAGATGTAGGCTATCTAGTGGGGATGGTGATTTGTTTGTTTGTTTGCTGGTTTGTTTTTAGGATATGGAAGACAAATGTTTCTTAGGCAGTCATGTAGAAGCTGGTACGAAAGGGAGAGATCAAAGATGGGAGATGGTGGTGGTGGTGGTGGTGGTAGTTGGGTCAATATTCTGGAGAGGATAGGAAAGGTCAGGATCAAGGGTACATGTAGAAGGGATCGACTTGGCAAGGAGAAGGACCCCCTCTTCATCAGAGATGGAAGTGAAGGAGATATGGAAGTATGATGTTAAGAACAGTAGTAATTGTAGATAACTGAACAGGTCAAATAGTGACCAGATGATCACATGGAAATGTGCTAGAAGGGGATTTGGTCAGGGTTCTATTGAACTAGATAACTTGAGGCCCCTGTTAAAATGAGTTTCTGTGGTGCTGAAAATCTATGACTCTTTTGCCCTATGTGCCATTGATTTATTCCTGGAGATTATAGTTTCTGGATTTTTTAAAGCCTCCTTGTGGCTCAGGTGAACACTTACACTTGAAAAAATGAATGAAAAGGGGCAGATCGGTAGTGCAGTGGATAAAGCACTGTGCCTGGATTCAGCAGGATCTGAGTTCAAATCCGGCCTCAGACACTTGACACTTACTAGCTGTGTGACCCTGGGCAAGTCACTTAACCCTCATTGTCCCACCAAAAAAACAAAAAGAATGAAAAAACAAAACAATCCCCACCCCCACAAAAAACAAATGACCTATATCATCAATTTCTTCTTTATCACTTCAGTACAGCTTTTATTTCATTTTTGTGTATACTCTTTCCAACCAGTGTAGACTGCAACCTACCCATGACTTTATAACCTATGCCATCATTGTCCATGTTCCTAATTTTTTCCACATAAAGTCCACTTAAGGTGCAGGAGTACATTTTCTAGATCTTTTTTAGATTTCATGATATCAATGGAGCACTTAGTCTGCCCATCTATTGTATTTTGTTTTCACCACTTGATGATTCCTGTTGCTTTTCATTCATTTAAAAATGTCCTTTCTTGGTGACAAGTGTACCTTATTTGATGTAGAAGTGGTCCTGGGTTGTCAAAAGCTAGATCAAGGAATGTTAGCTGCACAAAAGTCTCCTCTCTTGCCAAGGCTTTGTGGAAAATCCAAATGTCAGACTGAGTCTGCTGAGTAAGGACCGGTCTAGATAAATATAAAGAGTCTCTTCAACACTACATTGGCCAAGAGGTGTTAGAATCATTTTGCCATAGAAGCCAGGAAACAAAGAAAAAACAAAATGTCCTCGTATCTTCTGAACTCTACTTCACTTCCCACAGATGATTGGTGCTAGGCAAAAAGGAGAAAAGTAATGCTAATTTCATTAATTAGGAATTGAAAAAATGTTGTCTATCAAAGGTTACTAATGTCATTAGAAAGATGCAATTTACTCACTGCTGTTTTAGGGTTAAGCAGATATAAGAGGTGCCCAATTCCCATCTGTGCATATTTTATTTCTCACATTTATTGTGTTTATAGAATGTAATAGTCTTGAAGATGGGATGTTTTCACATTTATCTTTGTATCTCCTTACTGTGTCAAAGTTCTTCTGCCACATAGTAGGTACTGAATAAGTAAGTGCTTACAGAATTGATACAGATGCCTCATTCCTCTGGGACATCTTACTCAAACAGATTTTATCCTGTTATTCCTCTCTATTCTTTGGGCGTCCCCAAGGCAACAAATCCATTTATCTCATTTTGTCTATAGTCAAGTGGTCAGAGGAAGTCCTTCCCTACCTCCCATTCCCCAAATTAATTTGAAAGTCTATTCAGAATACAATGAGGCATATTTCGACATTGGAGGGGGATTCGGACCTTGTTTGAAGATAAAAGGCTGACCATTAGGCCTATTCTAGCTTTATCTAACAAATTGCTGTTTATTGTCAAGGCCTGAGTCACTGATCTTTATTCTTTAAAAATCATCCAAGTTTCTTTGTCTTTGACAATCATCTAGGTAATAATTTACTACCCTTGCTTCCTTTTTTGTCTCTCAGTTTTGGGAAAATTGAGAAAAATTGATGATGATTTTTTTGACATGTAGGACTGTTCTGAGACTGTCATTTGCTTGACTGGGTCATGCTTCTATTTCTGAATTCCATTTCCTTAATCCATTTCCTTTTTTATGACCTCTCCTTTCTTTATTATTCAGAAAGGACCAACAGTAACATTTAAAGTAAGAAAAGAAGAAAAAAATTAGTCTACTGCAATGAGAGAAAGGTAAAGGCACTGGCTATTATAATTTTATTCAGATGGTATCTAGCTAGTGTTGGAGGATGGTAAAAGGAGACAGGATGCAACAGAGGAAAGGGTACTGTGCCTGGATTCAAAGAACCTGTGTCCCAATCCCAGTTTTGCTATTTCCTTCCTCTGAGATCTTGGCCAAGTCACCTGACTTTTCTAATTCACATCCATAAATGGAGACATGATCTACAGGTCCATTCTTATTCTAAAACTCTTGATGTGAGGATATAGGAAGTCAAGGATCTCCTATGGTTTGAGTAAGGCAAAGTCAAAGTGGTTATAGATTTTGAGCCAATGAACTTGGTTCTTAAATTGTAGGAAATGGTTTATGTCTTCAATTTATTTACATGAAATTAGGGAAAAGCTGAGAGCCAGTCTAGGGTGGTGGACAGAAGGCTCCCTTTGGAATAAGAAATCTGGGTTCAAGTCTCTTTGACATATGGTAACTCTGTGACTCTGGGCAGGTCACTTACCCTCTCAATTACACAGGAACTTTGGGATCCTGATGATCTGTGCCTTGTGCTAGTTGGCAAATGTGGAGTTTGACATTAATTGAGGAGAGAGAAAGAGAAAGACAGAGAGGGAGACAGACAGAGACATAGATACAGAGATAGACACAGACAAAGACACAGAGAGATAAAGGGACAGAGAAACATAGAAACAATAAAATAATTATATTCATCATGCCCATTCACCATATTTTAAATTACTCTGGCTCACAAAGAAAGATTAAATGCATCACAGTGAAAAGCAGAACTTATTAAAAACAGAGGGAAGTTAGAGTGAAGAAAAGAGCTAAAACATATTTTAGATTCCATTATATGAAAATGGTTTCCTTACATGACATAAGTGGTGGTTGGGGAAAGGGGAGAAACACCCTTGCTAAAAGTCTATTTTAAAACTTTTCCTTTCATAAGGATCCTGACTGGGATGATGAATGACAAATGGGAAGGATCTGAAAAGGTTTGAGTCATTTTGCATATGATGGTTCAGAATTCCATAATCCATAATGTCTTTTCCCTAGTTTTGCATATTACAACTTGAACTCTACTTAAATATTGGAAATGTGCACTCAAAGTGACTCTACAACTGACTTCTACTAGAAGAAACTTGGCAGTTATTATTAGCACCTTGTTAGGTAATTCTATTCATGATATGAAATCCTTTAGCCAATCAACAGATGAGGGTAGCAACTTGAACCATGATATAAGTGGTTTTGGATCATCTTAGAGATTTTCATGAAATCAATCCCAGGTCTTTGTTTCAAAAAGCTTTGAAGGCAAAGAAACAACCATTTTATGGAAGGTGAATTTAGGTAGGCAAGCTTTTTAGCAGAGTCCACTTTGTAAATATAAGATTTTTGCTATTTCTTTTAGATAGCTGATGAGAAAACTTATCTCAAATTGAATTTTATTTCCTGGGGTGGTAGGGAAGAAGGACAGTTATTTTTAAGCAGAAAATTTTCAAGTACTGAAGAATAAAGTGGAGGTATGACAAATGTTATATGATGGTAAGAAAGAACACAATAGTCTCTAGAGAATTGAAAATGAGAATAAATAGGCATCGCAGGAGGCATATGGTTGGTGTGAACTGTGCTACTTACGAGCAATATGGGATTTCAAAGAAGAGTCAAAGCAAAGGGTGTCATCAAAATTCTATGATTAAAAAATGGACTGGCTAAGTGGTGAACATGAGTGATAACAGGTGTGAAGCCTGAGTGATGATGATAGCTGGTATTTATAGGATGCTTTAAGGTATACAAAGCACTTTACATCATGTAATTCACTTCACTAGTACTGTCATGATGTTGGGGGAAAATAAGGAAGATTTCTCCAGCATTAAGGGGACTTTCTTTGCTGAACTTATGGGAGTATATGTTTGAGAGCCAACCAGGAAAGGGAGGAATAGCTACCTGTCTTGTCAGGGAGGCATCTAGATCAGTGAGATCACAGACCCATTAGAGCAGTTAGAGCATAAAGAAACAGGCCCAGGAAACACACCATGGGTAGGTAAAAAGCATCCTAGATTCATATTCAGGAACCTTGGATTTCATTCCTGAATCTCCCCTTTGCTTCTTGGGTGACTGGGTAAATCACTTCTCCCCCCACTTTGTAAAAAAACAAACAAAAACCTCATTGGACTAGATGACCTCTAATTTCCTTTCCAGCTCTGAAAGGCTCTGATTATTCTATGAAAGGAAGGGCCTAATCCAATGCTATATAACTGGTAAATGTCAGAGCAGAGACTTGAATCACATAGGGTCAACAGGGATATTGTTTTCTTGTATTTTGATTACTGTGAATGGTTATTTAACATTGACAGGTGAGCCACAGTGTTCTTTGGGGGCCAACTTCAGTTTTCAGGGGTGCCTAGTATGACATGCAGGGAACCACACCCCTAGGCCAATATCATTCCCCAACTACAGCCATCCCTTCTGTATTTTGGAAGCAAAAAGAAGTCATATATTAATAAAATATTTTTTTTTCTTTTTGAAACTGATATCTTTGGTGAAACTTTACTCTTCATGGCCTCATTTCTTTCCTCCTCCAGGATGATGGATAAATGTATCTGTCAGTGTTTAGAGGGAGTTTTCAGAGGCTAGTGCTTTGAGGTCAGATGGCTTTAAGAAGACATATTTTCTTGAGAGCTTGCTTGGTGGGGTCAAGACTTTTCTTGGTGCTGTAAAAACTTAGAAAGCAATTAAGCTGTGAACTGTTTGACTCCCTTTGGTTGCCTGTAACCACTGGGTCTGCACTGCTGGAGAGTTCTTGACATGCCAGATGGTGTGTTCGAGCCCCCTAGTAAATAAGAGTTTCCCTCTTTTTCCCCTCCAGTATTCCTTCCATATATATTTTAAAAATACACTTAAAAATTATAATATTCGTTGGATAAGGAAAGACATTGAATCATGAAGAGAATAGACCTTTATCATCAGTGACTATTCAAGGTTTGCAAAGCATTTCACATTTCACATTTTCTTTGATCCCTGCAACAGCCCAGTGAAGATGCTACTGCAGGGATTCTTATTCCCATTTGGTTGATTCAGATATTAAGCTCAGTCCATAGAAATGCAATGACACACATATTCTCAGAACTAGGAAACACCAAAAGTACTATTCAAACTGAGGATTCACTTCTGGCTCCAATTCCAGAGTGCTACCCATGCAGTGGCATCAATTCGACTCAAATCACTAAGAATTCCTCAGGCCACAGGAAGCTCCAGATTATGCTAAGTAGAAATGTGAAGGGATACCATTCCAAGCACTGGGGACTCCCTGGGAAGGGCATGGAATGTCATGTAAAAAAAAACAAGGAGTAGGCTAGATGGTGTGGAAAGTAGAATGAAGGAGGGGGAGTGATCTGAGTCATCTCAGAAAGGTAGGCAGAGCCAGATGGTGAACAGCTTGAAATGTCAAAGCAAAGGATTTTAGAGGCTGTCCCAAAAGTCTTAGTGCAATTTCAAGTACTAATAGACTTCTGGGATACTACATAAGTTATATGGAAGCTCCTTGAACAGGGGAAAGGCATGATAAGGTTTTTGCTGGTGGAATATTGATTTGGTAGTTGTATAGAAGGTCAATCAGAGAGGCTGGAGACAGGAATAATTATGAAATGTTACACTCAGCTTCACAAATTTTACTTCCAAGGTACAAGATGGGAGTAGCAGAGTGAAGGATGAGTTCATCTGAGAAAAGCTCAGTAAGAGTCAGTGTGATCTCAAGCTACATTAAGAAAAACATAGGGGAGAGGACTAAGGAAGTAAGAAACTCACTGTAATCTACTCAGGTTTCCTAGATGCAGCTAGGTGGTTAAGAAGTCTATGCTTTGGAGTCAGGATCTGGCCCTAGTTACTTACTAGCTGTGCAACCTCAATTTCTTCATCTGTAAAATGGGCATCATAGTAGCACTTACTTCCCAGAGTTCTTATGAAGATGAAATGGCATATTTTAAGTGTTGTCTATTATTATTCCTCTTTCTCCTTCTCCCCCTTCTCCTCTCCCTTCTCCTCCTCCTACTACCACCACCATCACCAACACCAACACCAAATTTCTAGTATTTGGTTCAGATCTGGGAGTCCCATTAAGGAAGGACATTGATAATCTGGGGTTCATATAGATGAAGGGGATCAGGATCACATTTTTAGAGACCAAAGGGAACTAAGAAGTCATCTACACCAACCCTCCCATTTTACAGTTGAGGAAGCTGAATGCCAAAGAGGTTGGATAAGTTACACAATGATCAAATCTGAGTGTATTTATCACATGAAAACTGAAGGGACTGGAGATGTTGAGCCTGGAGGAAAGACTTGGTTGGGGGTCACACAGTAGCTGTTTTCAAGGATTTGAAGGGCTTCATATGGAAGAAAGATTAGACCTCTAATTAGACCTCTTACCCCTAAAAGGCAGAACAAGACAAAGACAAACCTATATTAGGCACTTTCTATGTGAAGCCCAGACATGGTTGGCTTGAAGACTTTCTTAAAACCAGAGGCTGAGGGATTAACCAACCAATCAGAGGAATAAGCTACAGGGGCAGAGAATTTCCTGAGTGAAAAGTTTACTATGGCATGGTAGAGAAAATCCACAAAGTTGGAGATTTAAAAAGTGGTAAATGTAGCCTTACTAGTCAGACAAACTTCTAAACTACCAATGGTTTCCAAAAGTGGAATGAGCTATCTTGAGAAGGTATGTTTTAACCCTCAATGGAGGTCTTTAGGCAAAGGTTGGATGGTCATTTGTTGGGGATGTTGCCTTTTATCAGGCATAGGTTGCAGTTGATTGATACTGAAATCCCATCTTTCTATAGTTCATAATGATTTGGGAAAGGTCAAGATTCTGAAGGAGATGGGACATAAGACAGATAAGTTTTGAAGGTTATAGGGCTTTAGGTTGGGAGAATTTGAGAGTATGGAGTGGTGATACTTAGAGAATGAGGTCCAACTGGTCTGTGTTAAAAGTCCCTGAGAGGAGAGGGAAGAATAGTGGAGAGAGAATACCAAAAGTCCTCACTTTGAAAGAGGATTGGGTTGGGCAGAGGAGAGACCATTTAGGGAAAATAGTTTTCCCTAAATGGATTTGGTGTAATACTGGCACTGGATCTGTATTATATAAAGGGATGTAAGAACTTAATGAAATAGGTACTGTACATGCGATTTCATGAGTATGGAGAACTACCATATGATGAAATTCCCTCTACCAGTGCAAGTTGGTATACCACCTTCTCTGAAATTTGTAGTCTTAATAGACTACACAGGAAGAAGTTGAATGACTTGCCTCTGGTTACAAAGCCAGGATGTGTTAGAAGTAGAATTTGAACTCAGGTCTTCCTGACTCTGAGGCTGACTTTCTCTCTCTCTCATGCCACCAGTCTTGAGAATCCCAAGGGAAGCAAAGCTCTCTGTGCTTAAGAGCACACTTATGAAATGCCTCCTGGAGTTGGAAAGAGGAAGCTGGAGTCTGTCACAGCCCTTGCATTAAGATATCACAACTGATGAGTTTGTTTATTTTATTCATTAACTTTACAATATTATGCCATTCATGATAAAAAGCCTCGGGGCACAAATGCAAAATATGAAACCTTTATTTAAAAATGCATAAAGCAGAGCATAACAGCACTCAGCTGATATTAAAATATCAGCTGGGAAGTGGCAGTTTAGAAAGCTGTCATTTCCGATGTCCTGCATACCCACATTATGGGGTTCTGAAGAAAGGGAGTGAAAAGAAGAGGGTTTTTTAAACAGTATTTTATTATTTTCCAGTTACATGTAAAGATAATTTTCAACATTTGTTTTTATAAGATTTCTAGTTTCAAATTTTCCTCCCCCCGCCCTCCCCAAGACAACAAGCAATCTGATATAGGTTATATATGTACAATCTCATTAAACATATTTCTGCATTAGTCATGCTGTGAAAGAAGAATCAGAGCAAAAAGGAAAAACCTCAAAAACGAAAAACAAAAAAGTAGAAATAGTATGGTTCAATCTGCATCTAGATTCCACAGTTCTTTTTTTTTTCTGGATTTGGAGAGCATTTTCCATCATGAGTCCTTTGAAACAATCTTGGACCACTGTATTGCTGAGAAGAGTCAAGTCTATCACAGTTGATCAAATCACAATGTTGATACTAAGTACAATTTTCTTCTGGTTCTGCTCATCTCACTCATCATCAGTTCATACAAGTACTTCCAGGTTTCTCTGAAATCTGCCTGCTCATCGTTTCTTACAGCACAGTAGTATTTCATTACATTCATATACCACAACTTGTTCAGCCATTCCCCAATTGATGGGCATCCCCCCAATTTCCAATTCCCTGCCACCACAAAAAGAGCAGCTATAAATGTTTTTGAACATGTGGGTCCTTTACCCTTTTTTATGATCTCTTTGGGAAAAAGACCTAATAGTGGTATTGCTTGGTCAAAGGGTATGCACAGCTTTATAGCTCTTTGGGCATAGTTCCAAACTGCTCTCCAGAATGGTTGGATCAGTTCACAGCTCCACAAACAATGCATTAGTGTTCAACTATTCCAGAGGTTCTCCAACATTTATTATTTTCCTTTTTTGTCATTTTAGCCAATCTGATAGGTGTCAGGTGGTACCTCAGAGTTGTTTTAATTTGCATTTCTCTAATCAAGAGTGATTTAGAGCCTTTTTTTATATGGCAATAGGTAGATTAGATTTCTTCATCAGAAAACTGCCTGTTCATATCCTTCGACCATTTGTCAATTGGGGAATGACTTGGATTCTTATAAATTTGATTTAGTTCCCTATATATTTTAGAAATGAGGCCTTCATCAGAAATACTGACTATAAACATTGTTTCCCGGCTCAAATAAGATATTTATAAAATACTTAGCACATTGTTTGGCAAATAGTGTTATATAAATGTAGCTGTAATGATAATGATGATAATATTATTGTTGCTGTTATTTTTATTATTATTATTACTCATCTGAAATGTTTTACTTATAGGTCATAATTCACTGAAAACTCTGAGTGTTTCTTAACATTGATTGCTAATCCAAGGAAGATCCTTTTCAAATGTTTTTTCAAGCATTCATGTGCAAGAAAAGTGGGAAACGTGTTTTTTTTTTTAATGAAAGGCTTTTAGCACCTGTAGCTACTGATAATAGCTGACCAATGATTGAAAAGCTATGGACTTATTCGCCAAAGGGGTATTGCTGGACATCACAAAGGCATGTCCCATGTGAAGCTAGAGCTGCCGAGTATATATGAGAAACCGGCTAAAAGAAAAGATGTAAAAGGGCAGCAGCACTCACTCAGAAAGTTTGGGGTCGCATTTTCTGATTCCCAGAAGCATTTTCCCAGAGCACATAAAAGTGTGCCTGGATTGTTAACCTTTCAGTTCTTAGTGCTGCAGGAAGAACTCTTGGTCTCTGGTCAGGAGCCCGAATTTTAGCACTTCCTACCTGTGTGACTTTGGGTTAGTCACTTGACTGTTTCTTCAGCTGGTAATATGAGAAGGTTGTAGGAGGTGACTTCAAAGGTGCCTTTTAAGCAGTCTGTAAGCTCACCTTTTGACATACATAGTTCAACCTCAGTCTTCCTGGTCATTTCAATCTGGTTCCTTCATATCCTTGCTGGTTCAGCTATTTTCTTCTCTCTGACCTCTCCCTGTTTGTAATTCCCCTTTACATATCTCATGTCTCCACTTAGCAATGACTTGAAATAGCAGAAAAGAGAAAAATGCTCTCTTGTACATATGCATATGCATCTATCTCTGTCCCTTCCTTCCTCTACCCCTCCCTCTCTTTCTCTGTCCCTCTCCTCCCACTAACTCCCCTTCTCTGTCTCTCTCTCTCTTTCCCTTTTTCTCCTCCTCTTCATTCTTTCCTTCTGTCTCTCTGTCTCTCTCTGTGTGTCTGTCTCTCTCTGTGTCTGTGTCTGTGAATGTCTCTCTCTATGTCTGTGTCTGTGTCTCTCTCTTTCTCTGTCCCTCTCCTCCCACTAACTCCCCTTCCCCCCCCTCTCCCTTTTTCTCCTCCTCTTCATTCTTTCCTCCTGTCTCTCTTTCTCTCTCTGTGTGTCTGTCTCTCTCTGTGTCTGTGTCTGTGAATGTCTCTCTCTATGTCTGTGTCTGTGTCTCTCTCTTTCTCTGTCCCTCTCCTCCCACTAACTCCCCTTCTCTGTCTCTCTGTCTCTGTCTCTGTCTCTCTCTCTCTCTCCCTTTTTCTCCTCCTCTTCATTCTTTCCTCCTGTCTCTCTTTCTCTCTGTGTGTTTCTCTCTGTGTCTGTGTCTGTGTCTCTCTCTTTCTCCCTTTCCATACCCTTTTTCTCTCCCTCTCTATATAATACATTCAATATGCATTCAAGGACAAGGTGACATCATAGGTAGTGTTTAGGAACTTTTGGAGAACTGAATTTAGAGGAAGCTTCTAATATGAGCTATACAAGATACTTAATTCATGCCTTACAATCTAAGGTAGACATGAGTTTTTGTGTTTCAATTGTGTTGGAATGCCTGGTCCAGACCCTTTTTTGCTGAAAAAAATCACAGATACACACACACACACACACACACACACACACACACACACACTTTACATATACAAATGCATTGATTCCGTTTAGGAAGCTCTGCAGTATTACAGGGCTTGATGCAATCAAGACATTGTAATCAATGAACCAAAGCAAAGGAGGGAATATATACTTCGGGCAGCTAGGCAGCACAGTGGATAGAGTATTGGGCCTGGAGTCAAGAAGATTCACTTTCCTGAGTTCAAACCTAGCCACTGATACCCTGGGCAAGTCACTTAACCCTCTTTGCTTCAGTTTCCTCACCTGTGAAATGGGCTGCTGAAGTAAATGGCAAACCCCTCCAGGATCTTCACCCAGAAAACCTCAAATAGGGTTACAAAAAGTCAGACATAACTGAAATGACTAAACAACAAAAACTTCAAAAATATTTTCATAGGGAATTCCTCCCTGTCTTGGACTCTGCACTGGATCTTCTCTTTGACAATAAGGACCACCTTCATAGATCATATATTTCCCGGTTCTATATGTCTATTTATAATAGCACTTTAAAATGCATGAAGACTTTTGGAGACCCTGTATCACTGCACTGTCGGGGTCATCAGACAAGCTTATCTCAAGGAATCTTATATAATTTTGACATGAAGAGTCTAAGACAGAAGGCAACACGTCATAGTGGGTAGAGGAGTGGCCTCAGAGTCAGGAAGTCCTAGATATATCACTGAACTTCTTCTCTGTGCTGTGTGAAGCTTCTCTATGACAGAATGACAGAACCCAGCTTCCTCTCCCAGACCCCAGGAGACATTTGCCTAAGTGGGATCTTGGGTGTAGAGGAAGGGGAAGGTTTTGCATCCTATAGGATTTTCAGGAGCAGTAGCATGATAGCAATAGAAAGTCAGCCTCACAGCCAAGAAGACTTGAGTTCAAATCCTATGTCTAATATATACTAGATATGTGGCCCTGGGCAAGTCACTGAACCTCTCAGTTGTAGAAGAGATACACACCTGCTTTGATAGAGACAGTTAACTCTCTCTAAAAGCTAAAATCTCAGGATTGGCTGTATCCCATCCCACATTGGAGACACTGTGGTATGATTGACTTTAAGGCACTATTTTGTTGTAATGTATCAAATACTTAAAAAATATTCATCCCAAAATAAGCATTCATTTTTCTACTCCTTTGTTTATTCTTTTAATATTTAATTTTTTTATTTTTAACATTCTTTTCTTTTTAAATTTTGAGTTCCAAATTCTATCTCCCTCCCCCTTGCTTCCCTGCTCATTGAGAAGATAAACAATATAATATCAATTATACATGTGAGATTGGGCAAAACATATTTCTATGTTAGTCATATTTTTTTAAAAAGCAAAAAAAGTGAAAAAATATGCTTCAATTTGGTTTCAGAGTTTATCAGCTCTCTCTAGAAGCGGATAGCATTTTTTCATGTTGAGTCCTTTGGCATTATCTTAGATTATTGTATTGATAAAAACAGCTAAGTCTTTTACAACATTGCTCTTATTGTGCACAGTGATCTCTTGGTTTTTCTCAATTCATTTTGCATCAGTTCATATAGGTCTTCCCATTTTTTTTCTTCTGAAACCATCTCTACCATGTCAATTCTTATATCACAACAGTACTCCATCACAATCACCTGCCACATATTGTTCAGCCATTCTCAGGGATGATGAGTATTTCCTCAGTTTCCAATTCTTTGCCACCACAAAAAGAGCTATTATAAAATATTTTGTACAAATAAATGATTTTACTTTTTTGATATCTTTTCGATATAGACTTGGTAGTAGTATTACTGGGTCAAAGGGTATGTAAAGTTTTGTAGCCCTTTGGGCATAGTTTCCATTTTTTTCTCCAGAAAGATTGGACCAGGTTACAACTCCATCAACAATTCATTAATGTAAGTATTTTCCCATGTCCCCTCCAGCATTTGTCACTTCTGGTGGTTATGAGGTGGTGCCTTAAAGTTGTTTTAATTTGCTTTTGTCTAATCAATAGTGATTTAGAGAATTTTTTCATATGACTATAGATAGCTTTGTTTTATTCTTCTGAAAATTGCCCGTTCATATCCTTTGACTATCAATTGGGGAATGACTTGCATTTTCATAAATTTGACTGAGTTCCCTATATAGTTGAGAAATGTGGCCTTTATCAAAAACACTTCCTGTATTGGATATTACTTCATCATCTATGGTGCCTTTTAAGGAAAATGTAGTTTGCCTGATTATCTCTTTCAATTAGGTCTAATATTACTTTTGCTTTGTCTGAAATCATGACTGCCACTCCTGTTCACTTCAGCAGAAACCTGTGTCTTTTTGGTCCAAGTGTGTCTCTTGTACCCAACACATCACTGAATTCTGGTTTCCAATCCATTCTGCTATCTGCTTCCATTCTATAGGTTAGCTTATCCCATTTACATTCACAAATCGTGCATTTCCCTCTATTCCACTTCCTCTGTTTATTGTTCTTTCTTTCTCTCTCTCTTTATCTTGTTCTTCCTCAAAATTCTGGCTTGCTTCTGCCCACTTCATCCCCCAATCCACATATCTTCTTCTCCTCTCCCCCCTCCATATTTCTTATCCTCTTCCCCTCCTATCATATCACCCTGTTGGGCAAGATAGATTTCTTTACCCAACTGAGTGTGATTATATAATTTTCCCTCTTTGACCCAATTCCAATGAGAATGGGGTGCAAATATTTCTTACCAGCCACATCCCCCATTTCTCCCATCACTGTAAAAACTCATTTGTAAATTTCATGATAAGAGCATCTTTCTTACACATCTCCATTATGTGAGAAAATTTGCCCCATCTTTCCTCTCTATTCCCCCTTCTCCCAGTGCATCCCTCTTTTTCACCCCTAAATTCTTTTTTGGATATAATCCCAACACAATTGATTCACAACCATGCTCTCTGTCTATACAGACTCCTAAGTGCCATAGTAATGATAAAGATCTCAGGAGTTACATATATCCTCTTCTCATATAGGAATACAAACATTTTAACTCCATTGAGTCCCTTGTGATTTTTCTTTCTTGTTTACCTTTTTAATAATTCTCTTGAATCTTCTGTTTGTCAAATTTTTTATTCATTCTCAAATGTTTGGAAGTCCTGTATTTCATTAAATTTCCATTCCCTGCCCCCCCAATGGATTATACTCAGTTTTGCTGGGTAGTTTATTCTTGGTTGTAATCCTATTTCATTTGCCTTCTAGAATATCATATTCCAAGCCTTCTGTTTCTTTAATGTGGAGCCTGCTTAATCTCGTGTGATCCTCATTGTGGTTCCATGGTATTTGAATAGTTTTATTTTTTTCTGGCTGTTTGCACAATTTTCTCCTCGACCTGAGAGCTCTTTAATTTGGCTATAATATTCCTCGTAGTATTCCTTTCAAGATCTCATTAAAGAGATTATTTTTGGATTCTTTTAATTTTAATTTGACCCTATGGATCCCAGATATCAGGGAAGTTTTTCTTGATAATATCTTGAAATATAATATCTAGCCTCTTTTTTGGCCAAGGATTTAACATAGTCCAAGAATTCTTAAATTATCTTTCCTTGAACTATTTTCCAGGTCAGTTGTTTTTTCCATGAGATATTTCACTCTTTCCTCCATTTTTGTATTCTTTTGACTTTGTTTTAATGTTTCTTGTCCAATTCTATTTTTTAAATAATTATTTTCTTCAGAAAGCTTTTGTACCTCTTTTTCTATTTGGCTAATTCTTTTTTAAGGAGTTCTTTTCTTCAGTGAATTTTTATTCTTCTTTTACATTTAGGCCACTTTTAAGGTGTTTTCTTGCATTACTCTCACTTCTTTTCCAAAATTTTCCCATACTTCTTTCTTTTTGTAACTTTTCCAGAAATTCTTGCTGGTCTTAGGTCGAATTAGCAGTTTTTCTTTGAAACTTTGCTTAAAGCTTTTTTCTCACTGTTGTCTTCTTCTAAATTAATTTCTTGATCTTCCCTGCCATTGTTGTAGCTTTTTATGGTAAGTTCCTTTTCTGTTGTTTGCTCATTTTACAATCTATTTCTTGACTTTGAACTTTGTGCTAAAATTAGGCTCTGCTCATCTAGGGGTTGGGAGGTACTGGTCCAAGCTTCAGGCTTTTTTGTTCTACTGTTTTCAGAGCTAGTTCTGGGGGTCTGAAAGGTTTTGTTGCTTCCAAGTTGGTGTGATCCAGGGAAAGGTGTGGTCACTTGTGGTAAAATATGAAAGTTTTTAACAGTCGGTTAGGATAACTGAAAGACGCCAGTTTTTCAAGGACCACCCTTTTGGGGAGGAGATGAACAGTCCGCCTGCTGCGCATGTCAGACTGCCTGCCGGGTTTTTGACTTCCGGGGTGGAGAGAACGAGAGTAGCCCTTTTTGCCTGCTTGGCGGGACTCCTGGCGGCGCGGCACAGACGGTCTCCCTCTCTCCAAAGGTGGCCTTTTCGGTTTGGTGAGTTTTTATAAGGAATATAGACTAAGCCTAGATTTAAGACGATTTGTACTGTATTTCTATTTTCCTATCCTTCTAATCAACAACACCTTATATATAATAAAGGCTCTATCTAGAAAACCAGAAGCTTCTTCCATTTACTAGTCTGGGAGATAAATTAAGGGAAAAGTTAAGTAGGGGAGATTTATGATCTAATATCCAATTTTAAATCTCACACACTGTTCTCTTGGTTTGTGCCCTGGTCTTTATTCAGGAAATGCCTTTGCTCTCTTGCAGCCTCAAGTACTAGTGTTCTTCTTGGTTCTGGAATTTTGACCAGGTCCCCTGTTCTTCTGCAGTCACAAGTGATAGCTTTCAGAGTCAGAACATTCAGTGTGTTCAACTCCTGATTCTGAAGCTTATTACCTATATCACCTTGGGCAATTTGCTTAATCTCTCTGGGCCTCAGTTTCCTTATTGAAGGGTTTGGGCTAGATGGCCTTTGAGGTCCAGTGCTGTGATCATCTGAAAATTTTTTTCCTCATGTTGAAGTGATGTCTATCTTGTGTTCATGGAATTTCCTTTCTTTTATATTTGAGGGCCTTTCTTCTGATGACTTGCAAAACTTGTTTATTAATTGAATTGTTCAATTTAACCACTATTTGCCTTGGTATTTGTAGCCTGGGTCTTTTTTGTTCTTCTGGAGGAGATTTGTGAATTCTCTCAATTGGAATTTCATTTTCTATGTTCAAAAGTTTTGGGAATTATTCTTCTATTATTATCTCCATTAGGGTGTTATTTTTGTTTGTTTGTTTTGTTTTGTTTTGTCTTTTTTGTGTCCTGTTGTGTTCCTCTGACCTAAGTTGCTTAGGTTGTTTCTATGTGTCCTGTCTTTAGTTAAGTACATTTTCTTTGTATAGAGAGCATATTTTCCTTTTTTTTTTTTTTTTTTTTTTGCTGTTTTTTGTTTTTACGGGGCAATGAGGGTTAAGTGACTTGCTCAGGGTCACACAGCTAGTTAAGTGTCAAGTGTCTGAGGCTGTATTTGAACTCAGGTTCTCCTGAATCCAAGGCCAGTGCTTTATCCACTGCGCCACCTAGCTGCCTCCCATATTTTATTTTAGTGATATTGATTTTTGCTTCTCTTCATCTTGACTGTCCTTCCCTTCTGTTCATTTGCATTTCCAATCTATTGTTCTCTCTTTTGCTCCTTTGGTGAGACTTTGCTATTGCAGATTGCAGCTTTTCTATTTGGCCTGTTATTTTTTGCTGTGCAGGTGATACATTTTGCTCTCATCATTCTCCTTTCTCTTTTGAACCACTCAGGAGCAGTGTGTTGTGGTTCCATGTTCTCCTCACATTCCATAGGGTCCTCTGTCTTGTCAAGCATTGGATTATCTCCCCTTGTTTAGCAAGATTTGTTTATAAATCCTAGATCTGGAAGCCATATTTCATTCACTATTCTTGTTTGTTCTATTGATTTATCTGCTCATATTCAAGGTCTGCTTATGTTTCAAGGGTCTGTTGCTTTGAAATTTTAAAAATGACTCCCTCCCCTCTTCTTGTGTTTTCCTTGCGAGCTGAATTGAGCCCTTGCTAGGTGTTGTTGTTTAGTAGTGTCTGACTCTTTGTGACCCTATGGCCTTTTTTTGTAAAAAAACAACAACTATTGGAGTTGTTTGCTATTTTTTTCCATTTCATTTGATATATGACGAAACTGAGACACACAGGGTTAAATGACTTTCCCAGAGTCATACCACTATTAAGGATCTGAGGCCAGATTTGAATTCAAGTCTTCCTGAGTCCAGGCCCAGAACTCTATCTACTATGCTACCTCTACCTGCTAGGTAATTCATGGGAACAGCCTTCATTTCTGCCCCAAGTGACTTTTGGGTGGTTAACACTGGCCCCATTTGGATGTTGTCCTCTTCACTTAGCTTTACTGGAGTGCTGCTCAGCGCCAGCCCCCTGCCCTCCTCTCCTGTCTTGGTGTATTTTCTAGATCCTTTGGTTCCTTAGTTCTTTGGCTTAGCACCTGCAGATTAGAGCTTTCCAACATGGGAGCTACAACATCTCAGCCTTAGCTATGGGGTTGTGACCCTTGGGAGACTTTTGCTCCTGGGGCTTGTGGGTGCCAGACTGTCTATTATGGCCAAGGCAAATTTCCACAGCTTGGAGTCAGGGTCTCCATGGCAGTGGAAAAAGGAAGGGACTAATGGAGTGTATGGAGTGAGTTTTCTTGTATGTTTCTGTGTTGTCCTTGAAGGTGGTAGTGTGGTGAGTGGGGGAGGGGTGCTGAGTGAGCTCTGGGTTGTGGACTGTAATTCATTGGATTTCCCATAGAGATGGCTGAGGTCACTTCATCTTTGGTGCATAATGTTTCTTTTGGAGAGGTCTGAGAGGTTGTAGGGATCAGAGAAAATATCTAGTCATCAACCTTATTCTCATGACACCTTGAAGTCTATCTGCATTCTTTGAATAGAAATCTCCATGAATCCAAGAACTGGATCTATTGTTTGAACCTGAAGACTGAGTTAGTCCCTTTGGGATGGACATTGCTGAGTGCTTGCTGAGTTTGGACAAGGAAAATAGATGAAACAGTAAGTAAGAAGGCAAAGCTTTAGCTGAGATAATATTGGAAATTTATAAATAACTCAGGAATAAAAGGACTTGAGAGGTGGGAGAACAATTCTACTTGTCTCCCAGTGGAGGTCTTGCTTCTGTTCTGTGGTATTCCCTTGTGATGGTTGCCATTTATAGGCCCTGCAAACATGGGCATTATTTTACTGTCACAATCTTCACAGCTTAAAGAGAGTGTCCTGAAAATGATGAAGTACCATGCCAAGGAGGCAGGAGACCTCGACAGTGAAGGGGACTCTCCTTGGCTCTGGAATTGACCTGCCTCCTGAACTCAGACAAGGCACTCATTTAATCTCTCTGTCTCCAGTTTCCTTCTCTGTAAGGATGTAATGATCACACTCATCCCTCTTTTTCCTTATAAGGGATTTTGTAAGGATTGTTAAAAGAACAGTTTAAGACTCTTGGAATAACAAAATGGAATAAATGGAGAGCTTTCATTTTAAATCTATAAACATAGCAATAAGAAGGCATTTGTCCTTGATACCTTTGGTAGCACTCAGTCCATGTGGCATCACTCAGCCCAAAGCTCAGGAATAGAAAAGCATGTCACTTACAATTTCACACTCTATGCTAGAAAAGGAAAGATATCATCTCTAGTTCATGGAGATCAGGCAAAGGTGCACTTTTTTAAGCAAAGGAAAAGTTTCCATTTTGTTCTTTCCTCTGAGTGTGTGTGTGTGTGTGTGTGTGTGTGTGTGTGTGTGTGTGTGTGTGTGTGTGAGAGAGAGAGAGAGAGAGAGAGAGAGAGAGACAGAGAGAGAGAGAGAGAGAGAGATGGAGAAAGAGAGACAGAGAGACAGAGACAGAGAAAGATAGGGACACAGAGAGATAGATACAAAGAGAGAAACAGAGAGAGAGAGACAAAGACAGAGACAGAGAGACAGGGAGATGGAGGCAGAGATAGACACAGAGAAAGAGAGAGAGAAAGAGAGAGAAAGACAGAGACATTCAGGGTAAGAGAGGGACAGAGAGACACAAAGAGAAAGAATCAGAGATCAGGGGATAGAGAGACTGCAAGAAAAAAGACCAAAAGAGAGACAAAATTTGAGAGAGATTGAAAGCGATATAGATATATATGAGTGAGAAAGAAAACTTAATTTTAACAAAAAATATTTGATAGTAACTCTCACGCCAGCATTATCATGTGAAAATATCAATCACTTAATTAATTGCACAAGGACAATAGTAGCTTCAGCCTCCTGGAGCCCTGGAAGAATTTGTAGTCTGATGTTGTGTACCCTATGTGCATTAGATTGGTGATGACTAATTTAAAATGCCATACTAACATGTGAATGGGCTGTAAAGTAGCTTTATTTAATGAAGGTCAAGTACATGCCCGATGTCTCATTGTCACATTGGTTCTTGAAGTCTGTAATGGTGGAGCATAGGTTTTTTTCTAACTTGAAAGGCTTTAGATACAGGTATGGCAACAAACTGTTTGATATCAGAGGATTTACCTGGCTAACTATAGAGAGGTCCATTGCTTTTCACAGTAGAGATCCATGAGACCAAGATAGATGCAAAATGGTGCTTAATCCTATGTGCCTCCTTTCTGTTTCTGCAGTGATTGGGGAAGAGTGACAGAAAAGGCAGGGACCCATTATGTACACCATCTATAAATATTAATTTAGCTACTGTGAATCAATTCCAGATCACCAGAAAACAAAAGGAAATTGTTGGTCAATGGAAAGATGGATTGTTCTTATGGTCTCCATGGAACAGGAAAGAAAAGAGTTACAGAATAAGCATTTCATCTCTACTATTTCCTTTCTATGTGACCTTAAGTGAGTCATTGTAACTTCTGAGCCTCAGTTTGATCATATGATAAAGTTAGAGGAATGTACAAGATGACCTTTAAAGTTCCTTCAAGCTCTAGAACTGCAATCCTGTGATCTTCTTTCAGTAAGCCTAGCTTTGGAACTATTAGAAATTTATTCCTGCTTCTGCTTGGTCTGTGTGTGGAAGGAAAGAATGGCTAATTTTTTCAGGCCAGAGAGCATCCTGAGTCCTCTGCATTCCACTGGCACTGGAAAGATACATATCCAAGAACTGCAGCTAAGCTTTATTATTTTCTCTGCCAACTTAGGGCTCCAATAGTGTGTTTGGTCTTATCAACAGTAATCATTTAGAATCAGCAAGGCTGGAGTTTGGCATTTGATTTCTGGAAAGGACTGGATCTGTTCTTGGCTCTTTTTAGGTGACGAGCTATATTCTAATAGCTGAAAAAAAAATCACCCTAGTCTTCAGGGAGTCATATGTCTGCTATGGTCAAGATGGAATTTTTGACTGAGAGCGAATGATTAATTTTAATCATGTGATCTTCATCAATGTTTCTGTGGGAGCACTAAGCAAATCTATGCATTTTCTAACCTGTAAAATGTGACAAGTCAGACCTTGTAGAGAGATAGATAAAAATACAGTAGAGAAATAGATGTGAAGGGGAAAATGCAACCTTTCCTAATGAATCTATTTCATTGTGGATGATGGAATTATTGGAATCGTTGTCAGAAGGTTGTACTCCCCCCCTCCCCCAAAGCATAAAATCAAAACTCTCAAGTCAGTTTCTTTGATTTGGCAGTGGGAGTGGGGTGGGAGCTTCAGACCTGTGAATTTATTAGTGTAGAACTCCTGATTTGGAAATAGTCCACAAATTAAAGTCTTAGAGGGTAGCCTGGGCGCATGAAGGAGTTGTGACTTTTATATGCTCATACAGCTAATATTTGTGACAAAGCAGGACCAAGGTTTTTCTGACCCCAAAGTTGGCCCTCCTCCTTTTAGACCATAATACCTCTCTTCTGTGATTTATAGATCACAAGGCCAGTTGGAGATTAGACTTTTCATCCCCTGAAGTTGTCTGGCTGTTTTTATTTGTAGACCCTTGAAATGAGGTTTTTTTAGAAGGGCCATATCACATTCTGGAGAAGAGTAGCTCCATTGGGTGCAGTCGGCTCTAAATGCAGCCAGGCATTCGATGCAGTCTTGGAAGTTTTTCATCCCTCCATCCATATCTGTGTGCTGCCCAGGGAAGGGGGAGGGGAGCCAGCTGGTCTTCAGTCCCGTTGGCTGCTGCTGTCATCATATCACCACACGATGGAGACGGTGCACTGTGGGTTTCTATTCAAGCATCACCCGCATTATCCTGTAATTTTTGTCTTGGAAGTAATGAGGCCTGACAGCTTTGGCTGGTGCCTGATAACAATCCCACACTGGTATCTTTGAAATTTCTTCGTTGCCAAATTCATAAAGGAAGAAATGACTTTTGCGAAATGACAGTAAGAATGCTTCATTTTAGAAGACACTGTGGTTAACAACCTGAAACAATGAAGTAGTCTTTGAGCTATGGCTAAACTAATTGAAGCCATATTAAAAGTGCTGATGTGTATGCTAGGACATCTATTTATTTTTTAATTTTTTTGTAAAATAGAAGCAAAATATATATGGTCTCATTCTCTGGGATGGCTAGTTTTAAAAATGTTTCCATTAGATAGATAGATAGATAGATAGATAGATAGATAGATAGATAGATAGATAGATAGATAGATAGATAGATAGATAGAGATATATTATACACATACACACATCTATATGTGTTTATATGTATATATACACACATGTATACACACATACATACATATATATGCATATTCCCTATACAGCCCTATCCTTAAAAATAAAAGTATAACAAGGAGAATGGTTAATACATTTAGACTTAAAAGGGACCTCAAAGGAGGTCATAGAAATCAATTCCTCATTTTACAGAATTCTAAGAAAGGTTGGGGCTGCAAGATCTCATGCATTCTGAGCCATGGGTTAGCTGCCCCTTGAGGAGAGGGCACATGAACCTATGGTGAACACTTGTGAGGTGAGGATTGTTGGTTTTAAGTGTCAATAAAAGCAATTGGGCTTTATCACAACCATGAAACTTTTGGAAGTTGCCTTTTTTAATGTTGTGAAGACAATTAACTGGTTCTTAGGCATAATTAATAGGAAGAAACCACTGTAGGAATCATTTCATCTGAAATTAGCTGAAGATTCTAAGGCTCATTGGGAGTTGGTAGTTCTTTGAAGTGTGGACTATTTCCAAATTCAATGAAAAGCGAATGAACTAGGTAAGCTCCCTTTAAGTAATTTCACAACTGGTCAACTGTGGTATTAAAAAAGAAAGACCCTTCTTCAGGCATAATTACTTTTTTCCCCATTTGAGGACAGTTCAATCTGGAATACCAACCAGGCTTATATAAGGAGTTCAGAATAGAAGAAGTAAATAGAGGACAATCTGTAAGAAATGATGGTATCAGTTCAAATAATTGACTCTCTCTAGAATAAAACCATAGTGGGGAGCTATGAGGAGTGTGGGGAGAAGAAGCAAAAGGTTATTGATTCTCAGATGTCTATCTAGAGTAGTCACTAGTCTTTTCTGATGGCTTTTGAAGATGGTAAGGTAATTAGCGTTCTTTATTGCTGATTTCCATTCACATGCCACAAATATCTTTTAAGGGGGCCTTTTGCATATCATGGTGACTTGAACAGTGGTTAGGCTTGGGAGTCTTGGATTCATAATTGCCTCTCTAAGAAGTCAAGGCTTTCAACTCTCCAGCAAGAGGGCCTGGGGCTTGTTTGTTTGTTACATGAATTGAAGTTATATAGAACGGAAGTGGAAAATCAAAAATGCTGTTGAAATAGAAGGCTGAATGAAAACTGTATACATTCTCCTGTAGCACACTTATTGGTGTTCCAAGAAAGGAATCTTTCCACTCACATATGTTTCACAAGAAGCTACAAAAATGCTCCCTTGTAGATGTCTGGCCAAGGCTACAAACTATATTGGCAAGGTAATGATTCATGCGGTACCCTGCGCTAGGCAGATTCTTACACATAGTAGGCATTTAATAAATGCTTTCTGATTTGAACACTCAAGACCTGAAATGAGGATAATGTAAAGATGGTTGGTTCTAGACTCAGAAGATCTGACCTTAAATTCTGGAGCCAATTGTGTGTCTTTGAGCAAACTAGTTAAACTCCCTAGACCTTACTAGATTATATATCTTTTGAAGGGCTAAATTTTATATGCTTTGAAGTTCTTTTAAGATATAGATCTATGATCCAAATGGAGGTAAGAGTTTATGAGTTTTTGTACTCTCAGCCTCAGTTTCCTCATCTGTAAAATGGGGATAATAATAGAACTTATTTTATTGGGTTCTTGTATGGCTTTGTAAATCATATAGCACTATGTAAATTGTATTATGATGGACAATATTGTTATTAATTTATGTTATTATAACAGATGATTCCTAGATCTTTACTTTATAACCAGTTTCACTTTTTTTTCCCTGAGCTCAGAC
This sequence comes from Dromiciops gliroides, assembly GCF_019393635.1. Lineage (NCBI taxonomy): Eukaryota > Metazoa > Chordata > Mammalia > Microbiotheria > Microbiotheriidae > Dromiciops > Dromiciops gliroides. The sequence continues at coordinate 22,446,387 of NC_057863.1, forward strand.
TCATATCACCACCTACCTATTGAACACACTGACTGCTCCAGAGAACTCAGCCTATCCAAAAGCAAGCTAATTATCTTTCCTTATTAACATACATACTTTCTTGCATACTTTCCTATTTATGTCAAAGGTACCACCATTTTCCTGATCTCCCAGATTTGTAATGTCAACATTATTCTCCATTCCTGATTCTCCTTCATCGCAAATAGGCAATTGGGGTTAAGTGACTTGCCCAGGGTCACACAGCTAGTAAGTGTTAAGTGTCTGAGGTCAGATTTGAACTTAGGTACTCCTGACTCCAGGGCTGGTGCTCTATCCACTGTGCCACCTAGCTGCCCCTGCACACAACCCTTCTTGATTCTCAATTTGTTTACACATTCTTTCCCAAACAATGCTATCTAACTACTGTGGTAAGATAATGGAATTTGGCAGACTGATTGGGATGGGCCACACCTGTCCTGTCCTGAGTGATGTACACTGCTGATGTCAGCAAGTGAAACCACTCTCCACAGGCAATTTGAAGGACCTCCCCTTTTGGGGGAGGGAGAATAAACACTCACTGAAGAGAGCTCAGTCTCTTTCCAGAGTCACTTCCTTTCCAGTGGTGTGAACTGCAGGAGCAGGCAGAAAGAGGTTCTTTCTTAGCAGTTTTGTCCTGCAGGCCCTGGCTGCAAAGCTGTTTCCCATTGAAGCTACGGACTCCAGGTGGTGAGTTAACATGAGCCCGGCTCTTTTGAATTAGCTGAACTGGAAGCGAGTTTGGGGATTGTATAGACTTAGGTTAGAATTAGGAGGATTATCCCTATTTCTTTTTCCCTATTCCCTTCTCTTTGATTTTATTAATTTCACCTTTGCTGTTTATTTTATTCCCATTCATAAAACCTGATTCATTTGTGGAAAAGAGGCTGTTAGGCTCCTTTCTTATTGGCCCGGGAGAAATATCTAAAAAGGCAGTTCAGAGGGGAGGGAGCTTTGGGCCTAGAGGTCCCTCATTATTTCCGGGACCCCAATATTATGGTGAGCCACTCAATTAACTCTCCCTATATTAAATTTGGCCCCCACACTCCTTTGTATATATTTCTAGTTATTCACTCTAGATTATGATATATATTCATATATGAATATATATGCACATTATCTTTTTTGTTAGAATAGTTAAAATGCAAGCCCCCTTCTGACTATAGATTGCATCATTCTTTGAACTTTTAGCACCCATGACTAACAGTGTCTGGAAGATAGTATGTACACAATATAGATTCATTGATTGATACTAACAAAGAAGGCTTGCAGCTACACAAAAGAAAGGAAATTATGTTATGATGTCCAGCATGTGGGTGGGCCTCTTCGAAATACTAGGTTTAACTCTAGCCACCAAATTTTGAGATGGGCATTGACTAACCAGATAGTGTGAGAAGGGGATCAGGACAGTGAAAGCCCTGGATAGTTTATTAAATGAGGGATGTTTGAAGGAACTGGGTGTGATTAGCTGGTTGAAGAGAAGACTAAGAGCCAGGATGACTGTTTTCCAGCATTCCAAGGGCTTTCCTATAAGAGAGGGAATATAGTAGTTCTTGGTGCTGCAGATGGAAGAGTTAGGACTAAGGAGTCAAAGAGATAGGGGAAAACATTTGAGCCCAACATAAAAGAATATGGGAAACAATTCCCTAACTATATTTTTCTGATAATGGAATTATTTGCCTCATAAGATAACATGGATCCCATCACTACAGGTTGTTTGTAGTGGGGATCCCTACATTATACAATGGATGGAAATTGGACCTGCTGAAATATAAGTGTGTTTCTATGATTCATGTCCTCTTGGGAAGTTAGTTTTGAAAATGGGGAATAAAAGCAGCATCAAAATCCAGATTAAGCTGAAAGTTGTCAAAATACCATGTCAACAATTCTATCAAATAAATGATTCTCTTTGGTTTAACTTGGTTTCACATTCCTCCTTTAGTAGTGGTAGGGACTTAACCTCTGATTTCATTGACATAGGAATTTCCAAATGAGGAGATTCCCTCTAACAATGCAAATTGACACCTTCTCAGCAACTTCAAATGGGAGAGTTGTTTAGTATGCATATGCAAAGTAATTAAGTGACTTATCCTGAGTCACACAGTTATTGTGTATATTTGTGTATGTGTGCATGTGTGGACAGTGTGTGTGTATGTATGTGTGTATATATTGGAATCTAGTTCTTCTTGACTCCAAGGCCAGCTCTATGCCCTATGCCAACACTGCCTCTCAATGTGTTAGGGCACACTTTTTTTATATGTGAATGGCCCTGGGAAGAAGGGGTAAAGTAAATGGTATCAAATGCTTATCCCATTTCATCTCAGAGATTAGAGAAAAGTGAAGAGAGTTTCTTTCGTGAGGAGAGAGAGAGAGAAAGAGAGAGACAGAGAGAGAGAGAGAGAGACAGACACACACACACACACACACACACAGACATCCAGGTATACTTCTCAAAATCTTTGGATTGCTCCAGACTTTCAGTGAAAAGAAAAGAGACCCCCCATCTTTGAAACAGCTGGGCAAGAAAGTTGTTCACAGGGCCAGCTAGGTGGTGCAGTGGATAGAGCACCGTCCCTGGAGTCAGGAGTACCTGAGTTCAAATCCGGCCTCAGACACTTAACACTTACTAGCTGTGTGACCCTGGGCAAGTCACTTAACCCCAATTGCCTCACTAAAAAAAAAACAAAGGAAAGTTGTTCACAGAGAGATAATCTTTACTTTGTGTATTTGAAGGAAGATCATTTAAGACATGAGATCAGTGTTCTGAGCTCTTTAAGACCCTCTTGGGTTGTCACTAGCTGAGTCATGCTTGGATGACCTGCTAAGCAAAGACAGGTACAAGACTATTGGCAAGGGAGTGAGTAGCTTGTTAGCAGAGGCCATCTGCAGGAATTGAGATTATAAATTTCTGATGGATGACTTAGTATTGTGGCTATCTTTAGATCTGTTTGTTGGCTGTGATTTCCTTCTTCAAAATCTAAGAATCTATGATCCTGTGATTTTCACAGGACATTTTAAAAGTAGGCATTAAAGGACCTTGTAACTGCTAAATGACTTCTTATGTCCCAGTAAAAGTATAGAACATTAAGAACCTGGAATGGAATAATGCCACCCTCTAGTGCTACAGTGCCCCTAGACATATATACATAACATCACCCCTCCTGCATTTACATAGTATATATTCCTTTTTATTATTGTTCCTAGGAATTTACTCCTTCTGAGTCAACCAAAGTGCATAGCATTTCTGGCTTCTCCTTTGCACTTTGTGTAGAGTAAAATGAAATAAAGATAAACTGAAGTATGTTCTCTGAGCAAAATTAGTTTACTAACAGTGACTGTATAACTGCTGACAAAATGGATCAGACTGGCCACTGCAGTAAGGCCAGAAACTCCAAGAGATGCATTTTATTGATTCATAGGAAAGAAGAGGGTCTGGGTAGTTGGGGGTAAATCCAATTGTATTTATGGGACAAGTGTAATTGCCTACAGATGGGAAAATAGGTTGGCATTTAGGTATGGCTGGTCATGCCCCTCTCTGACAACTGGGGAATGTTGTTTCATAGGATTCGTTTGCCTCTTGCAGTCTTGGCTAAAAAATCAGAACCACCTAAACCACCACTGATTGTACAAAAATAGGACTTGTATTTTTGGGGGATGGTATCAGGTAAAGCTGGTTAGGGTTTACAGACAGCAAGCAAATATCCCAGAGGCTAACTCTATGAGTGATAACAACATTCCCTTTCAACTATGCCTGTACACTCATTTGGACTAGGAAAGACTGAATTTTTGAGTGAGGTGAATTCAGGCAGATACTAACAATTATAAAAATCAATAGAGCACAACATCAATTACATTGCGAAGTCAATACAGTAGAAATGAGGTATAATATTAATGTTTATTGCTCCACAACTCACAAATAAGATATATGTCTTTGACGTGTTGGTTCTAGGACATGCTACAAATGTGTGGAAGTGAAGTGGTATGTGGCAACATCACAGGAGGTTGTCATTATTAAACAAGAGACTGATAACTATGTGCTTAAGGCAAGGGCATAATTCCCACTGGCAGTGCATTTCTGTTAAAGGTCTAATCGCAGGACTGAGAAAAAGAAACTTAATCAACAGGCAAGAATATATTGAATGTCAAAAAATACCTCACATTAAGCTTCTTGTCAAGTCTGTGCAATGCTTAACACGTTAAGGTAGAGCACGCTAAATTGGCAGGAGGTCTAGGAAAGTCATAATTCTTATCATATATCACAATTTGTCTAGGATATTCTGCATTTTAAATACTCTGTCCCATCTCTCTAAGGCACTGTAGTATACTCAAAATTTCACCCCTTCTGCAAATAACACATGAATTTGTGAAGTTGAGAAGGATTACAAGAAAGATATTCTGAAGTTAATAATAATCAACAGTCACAAAAGATGGAGAATACAAAAGAAAACCTATGGAAACCCACAACTACTATAATCATTAATATCACTATTAATATTCATTCATATTTGTGTCGTACCTCATGGTTTACAAATTACTTTTCCCCAATAATCCAGTAAGGTAGCAAATGCAAAAATAATCATTATCATTATTTTTAAATGAGGGATCTAAGTTAAAGAGAGGTTAAATGAAGTGTTAGAACAGTGATATGAACTCTTAAAAACAAAACAACTCCCAGACTAGTGTTCTTTTTACCACATCATGATTATGATATGGTCAACCTGCCACTGTTAACTGTTTAGCTTTTAAAGTTGGCCCCTTGCTCCCTTTCTAACCTTCTTACCCCTTTCTTCCTTCCAATTTACATTGATCTACTTAAAAGTCCCCAAACATAGTACTGCCACTTTGGTCTTCACACCTTTATGTTGGTCATCCCCCATGCCCAGAATGCTCTAACCCCTCATATCTGCATCTTAATTTCCCTCAATTTTTTTTTCAGTACTCAGTTCCAATATTACTTCCCAAAAGAAGACTTTAAGCCTTGTTCCCTCAGTCTTCATCTTTCAGGTTAACTTCATGTAAACTGTATATATTTCATCTAATTAATTATGTATATATTGTTTCCCCAATTAGAATATTAATTTCTTGATGGTAGGGACTGCTTGACTTTCTTTCCATCTCCAGCAGTTAGTGCCTGGCTTATAATAAGTTCTAAAGAAATGCTACTTGATGGTCTAACTGATTGATTGGGATTTGTAGCCATGTCATCACCATTCTATGAGTGCTGACCCTTGTTTGAGTAACACAAGGGAAATGTTGATACACCATAATAATGTGATGGTGAATGTTGACAGGATATAGGTACTATAAGGTTGGAATTTCTTTGAAGTATGCTTAAAATTTTTTAAATGTAAAATATTATTTTAGTTTTAGAAGTAGTGTCAAAGGCATTTAAATAAAGTGTCCTTTTATGAACAAGTACAAAAAGTCTTACCCTCCTTAATTTTTTTTTTGTCAAGATTGGATCTTCCCATTTTCTCTGGTCTACAAATTCTTGATCCCAGTGCCAAACAGCATGGGAACTTAAACCTGATCAGTTTTACTGACTTGGACTATTTCACATCTACTTTGGAAACCTTGTAACCCTTTACTCTTGGGGTACCATGTTGGTGTTAGACTTTGTGCAGACACCCCTTTGACTTTAGCTGTAGCTTGTAGCTCAGAACTTCCAAACTCCAGTGATCCACCGACCTCAGCTTCCCTAGTATCAGGCAATATAGACATGTGCCATAACCACTGGTAACTATCCTCCTTTTCAATGAAATGGAACAATATTTGGAATTCAGTAAAGTGAACAGACTAATCCTGTTCCCAGAGGGAAAACTTACAATATCTCACATCCGAAAGGAAAGAGAAAGCTCCTTGAAGACAGAAACAATTTCAACTTTGCATTTGCTGTTTAAGGATTTAGCAGCAGGTCTTTGCATATATTGGTGCTTTGTTGAATTTTATTGAATTTAATTAAGTTGAAGGAAATACCAGTTCACTATCAACTCTAATCCCCAGTGCTTAAATGAAGAAATGATAGAATTCAGCTTTTGGACAAAGGAAATAGTAATTAGATATTACACTGTAAAAGACAATTACTGCTTCAGAATTTTAGATTATACCACTAAGATAACATCCACATTGTTTGAAGGGAAACCATTGTGAAAAAAATCTTTCTCTTAGTAGCTTTTGAAATAGGATTTAGGTAAACCTTCACACATGAGGGATCTATGTATTTTAATAAATCAGTTGACTCCATGATTCCATAAGTGAGAGTAAATGGTACAATAATAACTATCATAATAATATCTAATGTTTATTTAGTTTTGTAAGGTTTGCAACATGCTTTAGAAATATTATCTCATTTTATCCTCACAACAATCCTGGGAGATAGGAAATTGAAGCAAGCAGAGGTTAAGTGACATACCCAGAATCAAACAGCTACTTAAGGTCTGAGGCTGGAAGTGAAGTAAGATCTTTGTGATGTCTGGGACAATGCTTCCTTGACACCCAGATGCCTCTACTTGTAGCTGGTAAAAGCAGGGGGGAAAAGCACTGCAATTGTAGTCAGAGTATCTGAATTCAAATCTGAATCTACTACTTATGCCTGTGTGACAAGGTGCCAATTATTTCACCTTTGGGGGCCTCCTCTTCCTCATATGTAAAATGAGGGAGTTGGGTTGGATGAAGTCTATCTCTTTCAGCTCCAAGTTCATGATCAATTACAAATCCATGTCTTTGTATGTCTTAGTATGTTCATTAAAGTCAATGGCTACAATATTAACTGGTGGTAAGTCTCTTTGAATTTAAAGGTGAGTCCAATGTGAGATGTATGCAGGTGACTATTGCCTGAGGTCTCCCCACCTTGCTAGGTTATAATAAAGTCTGCCCTGTACTGTAATAATTCTTAAGAACTCAGGTCACCACACTACTATAGAAAGGCACTCCATTAGATGTTGATGGATTTATATAACTTCAAACATAAAAAAGTTCCTATCATAGGAAGATATTTACATAAAATATTGACATTATTTTGAAATATATTGAAACACAATATCCTTTCAGGTGAGAAAAGCAATTAAATAATCATTTTCTCCTGTAGTCATAACTAAGATAGGACAATAGAGACTTTGACGAAGGAAGCAGAAATTTATTTGGGGTGCTTTCTCCCCATAAAAGTCCAGAATATTGGGTGTATTCTGTGTATCACAATCTTCTGCCTGCCTTATGCCATTGGCCTCCCAGACCACATTTTAATCATCCTGACTGTATTGTCTAGATATAATCAATCAATGTGTACTTACTAAGCTCTTGCTAGGTGTCAAGGGGCTGTCTTAAGAATTGGGAATAGAAAGAAAAGCAAAAATAGTCCCTGATCTAAAGGAGCTGACAATCAAATGGGCGAGACCACATGTAAATATATAGTTACACATAAGATGCATATAGAGCTAATCAAAGGTGGGCTGTAGGCTTCTAACTTCAGGAATCTAATTCCTCCATTCAGGTTTCATTTTCTTATATCAATATGGCACTTCCCTACTGCCTTCACCGCTGTATCTTCTAACACTTAGCATAGTGCCTGGAATATGTTTAATAAATGTTTAACTTGATTCTCAGGATTTGGAGAATAAATATAGGTCTTTGGCTCCCCTGTGGGAGGAAAAGCTAGCCACCCTGGGGGACCAGACACCCTTCTACAAGTGCATCCAAGAAGAGTACTCTGTCTCTTCTATCTTCCACCAACTGAATTTGTCTTAAACACCAGAACTATTAGTTACAGCTCCATTTTCTCCATTCTGAGCCTAAGCAAACTTATTTATAAGGTTGTTTGTGAGTCAGCTCATAATATTATACTAAGGAAGCACATAGTACAGGTTCTAAGAACTTTTACCCATAAGTCAGATAAATGACACAGAATATTGGTGGAGATAGTAAATGATGCACATCCAAAAATTTTTAATAATGTATCCAATAATTTTCAAGTTTAGTTAGAAATTTTATTTGTCAAAATATTCTTATTGTTTCCTTATATAAGGTGTGAGTAGAAACACTAAAGTCATTCTCTATTTTTTTAACATAGACACTTTTTATCTTATTTGACCACAAGAATGCTATGATTCATGCTGATTCTTGAAAGAACACTAATGATGTTTCACATGAAGACCAATAGAGGTACACATGGTAAATGTAAGCAATCTGCAACAATAAAACCAAGAGGTATTCTAAAGAAGAAGAGGGATAAAGGAATCTATCAAGGAAATTTGTGACATAAAGAGGATATGGGATGATCTCATGTGAAGAGAAAGGGATGCTGGGTAAACAATCAGCTTGGTCACTTGTGCATTCATGAGACTGGGAGGAAGTGAAGAGGACCTCCAGCACACCATGTGTACCACTTGTGGTAAGATTTTGGAAGAACATGAACCAAAATTACATACATTGAACTAGAATGGAAAGGTTGTAATTTGAATAATTAGAGAAATTGTCTTAACTGATGAATTTATGGATACATTTGGGTATTTAAAATGTTTCAATTGCTATAAACATATTTTTATTAGTTCAAAATACCTGTATTGTTCTCAAAAAAGTTAAGATGATTGCAGAAATTTTTTTGATCATTTTTCCATAATGTTCTCTCAATTTTCCAATATTGTATTTTCAAAATAGAGGGGATGCATCACCTTTGGAAGGCACTGTATATATTTGAATATATAAGTATTTGATATTTGAATATACAAATATATAATATTTGAATATATAAGTATAAGAAGAATTAAAACTTTCTAAATTTTGTGAAAGCAATGAAATTGCAAAATAAAATTACCAATGGCTCTGTTTAGATTTATTATAGCTTGCAAACAAGGCATGCAGTTCTATGTTCCTTTGTTAAATTATCAAGATAATTTGTTTAGAAGACAAATTCTGAGACATTTTATCAATTATTCTGTATTCAAGTGAAAAAAATACCCAAATGGGAAAATCTGAAGAAGTCATATGATATTTCTTAAGGCCATCTTATAATTCACCAAAGATCCCTTTAGCAAATTTTGTGCCTTGAACTCTGTCTTAGTGAACATTTGCTAGTAAAATGGGACAAAGAGAAACTTTCTACAGATTTGAAATGGTTGAATATACAAAAAAAAACTTATGCTGAGAAAAGTTTAATATTCCAAAGGAAAATATAAAATTTGGCCCTATTACTATTGAGAATGAATTTTTTTTCCATGATTAACAGTTTAAGGGAACTGGAAAGTCATTACTGCCTATTGAAACAATAAAATGTCTCTTGATAATCCAAATTACCTGCTCTCAAGATACTTGCAAAATGACTGAAAAAATTAGATATAAATAACTATTAAACAAGATGAGTTCTTCATACTAGTATGAATGGAAATCTGCAAAGTAATTAACATGAATGATGGAAATAGCAACCCAAATACTTTAATAACTGATATAGATTTTGAGTGATCTGAAAATTTAGTTTCACTTAACTTTAACATTTTCAATAAGGCACTGTTAGCTGTGTGATTGAGATTTCATTTCATACTTAGTTTTTTTTTTTCATATAACTTACAAATCTGGGGAAAGTATCCTATATGTCCCGATTTGGGGGTTTAGAAAGTATGTTAGTTTTAAGTATAGGCAATCTTCAAACACCAAGTAGAAGTAGATGCTTTGCTCATTCCAGCCAAATGCATTGTTAAGAAGGAGCACAGGTCTGGGAATTTCAGTAAACTGCCATTTTGTCCAAGGCACAGAATATCAATGTTTGAAGAAACCTCAATGTCTCTGTCCTCCAAGTAATACCTAAAAAGAATCCTGTTGATGATTATGCTGCTATCAGTTAATGAACTCCAAAGATGGGGAATCCATCACTTTTCAAGATAGCCTATTCCATTTTTCAGGTTTCTTTTTGTTAATTAAATTTTTTTGTTGTTTTTTGTTTTTTCACTAACATTAAGCCTAACTTTGCCACTTCACAACTTCCAACATTTTCTCATCCTTCCTGCTAAACAGAACAACCAATCTAATTTTAAACAACAGTTTAGTTTATTAATTATTATTTTAATGTGTTAAGACTTCTTGTACAGATGTTTTATATTTTTTGACATTTTCATTTGTTTATTATTTATTCTCTAGCACATAGTTTTTTCAAAATAAAGTCATGTGATACTGATAATATTCTTTCATTTTATTCTTCAAATGTGGCTGGAGCAGTTAGGGGGCACAGTGGATAGTACACTGGCTTTGAAATTGGGAGGACCTGAGTTAAAATGTAACCTCAGATATTTACTAGCTGTATGATCCTGGGCAAGTCACTTACCCCCAATTGACTTAAACATCTGGGCCATCTCTAGTCATCCTGATCTATATCTTGCCACTGGGCCCAGATGGCTCTGGAGGAGAAAGTGAGGTTGGTGAGCTTGCAACTTCCTTCCTCACATAAATCCAATACTCTGCAAGCCATGACATTACCCCAATGTCATGGTCCCTTTCAAGAAGGAAGGACAATAAGGGGCAGCTAGGTGGCACAGTGGATAAAGCACTGGCCCTGGATTCAGGAGTACCTGAGTTCAAATCTGGCCTCAGACACTTGACACGTAGTAGCTGTGTGACCCTGGGCAAGTCACTTAACCCCCATTGCCCTGCCAAAAAAAAAAAAAAAAAAAGAAGGAAGGACAGTCAACAAATGTGGCCTATTATCTTTTAAATATAATATCCCTTCAACTCCCAAGTCCCTTTAGTTGTGTATGAGTGCAGAGTAATTTTCATGTTTTTCTCTTTGGACAATACCAATTTACATAATTTATCTCTATGAAACAATGGTTGTAATTCCTACCTTATTTTTTTGTAATCCATTAAAGCATAGTAAAATTTGTTTTAATCCCTCATTTTTGTACTTATGTGTGAAATCCTGAGGGAGAGGAAGCAGAATGTATCAGGCAAATGAAACTACTACCACCACATTGATGTCCATCTCTCCTAAGACCCTGGTGGAGACAGAGTAGGATCATGAACCAGGAAATCTTTGGAGTTGCCATGCACTGGTACCAAGGTCAGAAGACCTGCTTCCTGCCCTGCATCAGCAGCCACCATTAAATATAGAGATCTGTGAGTAGAGGGGAGGAAGCACCTTCTCCATCACCTCCAGCAATAGTCACTGGTCAGCTGACACCAGAAGAGAGATGAGTACTGGAGCCTTAGCATTACCAAATGATTCAGTACCACAAATTGATATGATTTTGTCAGTAAAAATGATATTAAAGAAGATACATGTTTTGCCACGCAACATTTCCATCTAATTTGCTGCTGAAACTTACCAGGTGTGTGGTCTCTCCTATTAGAATGGGAGTTTTTTAAGGGAAGAGACTGACTTTTCTGTTTCTACCTTTAGCACTTAGCAAATAGTGAGTACTTAACAGCTTAATTCATTTACTCATGATTTAAACACATTTCTGGCAGTAGAAAATTGTTGATTTTGCTTTACAATGAATTCTGCTCCCCCCCTCCCATATGTGTTTCTCTCTGTCTCTTTCTCTTTTAATTGTGATAGTTTATTCCACTTACATTTAAAAGTTCAGTGGCTAAATTTCTGTTCCATTTCATTCAATTGCATCTTTCTTTCACCTCTCCTTTTAAGTCATCACTTGAATCCCTTTGAATAGTTTTACTTTCATTACTTATTTTCAGTCTCCTCTCTCAAATTTTCCTTCCTCCATTACATTATTCTGCCTTAGCTCAAGTTTCTTGGGTTTAATTTTATTAACTTTTCCCCTTTATCCTTTTCTTTCCCAGCTCAAAAAAAGAGTTTCCTTTAGAATTCTCTCATCACACCCCATGTATAATTATATTTTGAGAACATTTACTTGTTTTGCTCCTTTCTAAGAAGTGTTAATTAATTTTATTCCTTCCCATATGACTTTTTCTTTTAAGCTATGCTGGAATCTCATCTTTCCTTCATAGGTTTTGCACTTTGACAATGTGTGTGTGTGTGTGTGTGTGTGTTTTGTTACCTCAATGTTTCTCATATGAAATGGGGTTTTTAAAAAATTAAAACACTTTGTCCTTTCCAAATTGGCAAAGATGATAAAAAGGCAGAAAAAATCCGATGTTGCCAAGACAGCTGGAAAACAGGCAAGCCAATTTACCGCTTGTGGAGGAGTGAATGGGTCTAACCATACTGCAACCAATGTGGCGATTTCTAAGAATAGTTACAAAGTCAGTTGTATCCTTTGACCTAAGGATTCTGTGACTCAGTTTATTAACTAAGGAACAAGGAAAAAATTCCTTCTGTACAAAAAATTCATAACAAAACTTTTGTATTAGAAAAGAACCTGAAACAAACTCGTTTCTGATGATTGGGAGAAGTCTAAAAAAAATCGTTGTCTTTATGTATGATAGAATATCAAGGCACCATAAGGAACAATGCATGGGATTCTGTAGCTATTTGCATGACTAGAATGAAGTGAGATTTGGAAAAGAACCAGACCCTCTGAAAAAGAACAACAAAATCATAACAGTAAGGGACACGTGATGATTACATGTTTTCTTTTTTTCTTTTCTTTTTTTTTTAGTGAGGCAATTGGGGTTCAGTGACTTGCCCAGGGTCACACAGCTAGTAAGTGTTAAGTGTCTGAGCCTGGATTTGAACTCAGGTCCTCCTAACTCCAGGGATGGTGCTCTATCCACTGCACCACCTAGCTGCCCCAATTACATGTTTTCAAATGAAGCTATTAAATGGCAACAAAATGTAGGTTAAATGGATTTTATCAGTACTAATGCATGCATGCTTCCATTCTCTTAATAAAGGATAAATTTCAAAGGGACAAGATTGCATTTGCTCTCATTAAAATCATTAATTTATTTAATTTTTGGGTCGAGGGTTAGGAAATTGCTTTATGAATTAGCTGCTAAATCTTTTCATTTCTATCTTCACAACATCTCATGTCTTACATATTCCATTCACTCACAAGCCTAGATTATTTGCAACAGTCTTCTAATTGGTCTTCCCGCCTCCAGTGTCTTCCTACTCCAGTCAATCCTTCACAGTGCTGCCAATGGGAGTTTCCTTTAATGCAGATCTCACTATGTCTCTGTCCTTAACTCCACTGGCTCCCTATTGCCTCTTGGATGAAATCTCATCTTTTCTATTGAGCTCTTAATGCCCCTCACATTCTGGTCCTAACATCCTTCCAGTCTGGTTGTACATTTATCACCCTCTTGCCTTTTATCAGTCAACCAAATTGGTCCTCTAGCTGATCTTGCCAGATCACATTCACGCTTCTGCCTCCATGCTTTTGTATTAGTTTCCCTCACCCACCCACCTACCCCATGCCTGTCCTACTGATATCCATCCTTACATGGGCTGTCCTGGCCCCATCTCTTGTACATAATACTCAAGACATTTGCAATATCCTCACAATGGGTGTCTACTAATATTAATACTTCTTTATGGATATTAATAGATTCAAGGTTGTTAATAATAATTTATAAGCATCACATTCTCAAGTATGCACCTTATTGATCCATAATCATAATACATTAACAAGCACTAAAGAGCAATTCCAAACATCTCAAAAAATGTAGCTAGTTTAGCTATAATTAATAAGTACATGAGACATCTAGTGGGGTGGGTAACTGCAGTGGACATTAACATATAGATTTATTTTTTATTTATTTATTTATTTTTAGTGAGGCAATTCGGGTTAAGTGACTTTCCCAGGGCCACACAGCTAGTAAGTGTTGGTCCTCCTGACTCCAGGGCCGGTGCTCTATCCACTGTACCACCTAGCTGCCCCTAGATTTATTTTTGTTTTTTTGTTTTTGTTTTGCACAGTAATGGGGGTTAAGTGACTTGCCCAGGGTCATGCAGCTAGTAAGTATCAAGTGTCTGAGGCCGGATTTGAACTCAGGTACTCCTGAATCCAGGGCTGGTGCTTTATCCACTGCTCCACCTAGCTGCCCCTAGATTTATTTTTAATGTCAGGGCTAACAAAAAACAACAAATTAAAAAAAATATATATATGTATATATATGTATATATATATATATATATATATATATATATATATATATATATATATATATATGTATTTCTCAGTAGAGAAAAGCCAAATGTTTCTTCTTTTCTACTTTCCCTTTCTTTGTGGATGGTGAGGGGAGAGAAGAAGGGCAGAAGGGAAAGGGAAAAGACAGAAGAGGAGAGGAGAGGAGAGGATACTTCAGTATGGGCTTACTATTAAATCTAAGGTAATTTGGGGGCAGCTAGGTGGCGCAGTGGATAGAGCACCGGCTCTGGAGTCAGGAGGACCTGAGTTCAAATCTGGCCTCAGACACTTAACACTTACTAGCTGTGTGACCCTGGGCAAGTCACTTAACCCCAATTGCCTCACTAAAAAACAAACAAACAAACAAAAAAACCCTTAAATCTAAGGTAATTTGTTGAGAGATTCCCTTTTGTCCTTCCCCACAGTCCTATAGCTAACAATCGTTCAGCAAACAACAAAAAAGTCAGCTTATCTCTGTGTAAAGATGTACTCCATTTTAGAAATACAAGATATTTATAAGTTTTAATGGTAAGTGATGCCAGTTCATCAACAAAAAAAGGATGGAGTCAGAAGAAGAAATAGTCCCAATGTGGCAGCAAATTCTGTCTAGGCAGGTCATTGAGCCAAACAAGGTCTGAGCCGCTTTATTCACTTTGGAGTAACGATGTCTCTCCCTTGCAGTAGACTGGTCACAAGAGCTGTCTGTAGCAGTGTACACTCTTAGGCCCCTATGTTCTCTGAGGGCTTCCTTTATTTTCCTTTCACTGTGACTGCTGCCTCCCCTAATATTCCAATTCTTCTTTCCTGCTAAAACAAACAAAACAAAACAAAACAAACACACAAATAAAACAAAACCCTCCTTTTTGCTTCTCTTGTTAATAGAGGGAGGAATGCCTAGAATACCCTCCATCTTCACCTTTACCTCAAAAATCACTCTCTTCCTTCAAGATGCAACTCAGGCATAACCTTGTACATGAAACTTTCCATAATCTTCTGAATTTCTTGTGCCCTTTCTCCCAAATGCCTTTTTATTTAAATAAGCTCTATAGAGGCTTCTGGGGTGGAAGAAAGTCAGTGAGCTCTCGAATTCCCTACAGGGTCACTCCAAAAATCATCCAGATAATACCATAGGACAATTCTTGGAGCAGCAAAATCCACAGAAGAATGTGCCGAGATCATTTTCTAACCAAGGACAGCTTGGAAGGTGGGAAAGAAGGGAGCTGCTGTGCTGAGACTTGAGTGGAGTCAAACCCCACAGTCATACTGACCCAGATCCAGTCCCAGGAAGGCCTTGCCACAGAAAGAGACCCCCCCAAAGCCTCTGAATCAGCTGCAGTGCCAGTATCACCTGGAACTGAGCTCACAATCTGGTGAGAGGGCTGAGCCCTTGGCAGGGGGAGAGTACAGGGGTCTCTGCTTGTGCTGAGGCAGAACTTGTGTTTTTCACCCCTGCTAGGATCCAGGAGTTAGGCCTGAGTAGCAGTGGCCCAGTTGGGGGAGGGTCACAGGCTCATTGGAGCTGACAACCACAGCACACAGAGCTGATTGATTAGCAAGTTGATCTGGGGTCATCTATGGACCAGGGAACAGGCCAGGAGAGTGAAGAACCTGCTCCTCCTTAAATCATACCACCTGGGACCTCCTGAATCTTGGGATAGTGCAGCCTGGAAACAGTGCCCCATTTTAAGGAGCTAAAAGTCAAGTAAAAGAAAGGCAAGATGAGCAGACAGAGAAAGGTAAGGATCATAGAAAGTTTCTTTAGTGACAAAGAAGATTGAAGTACACCCTCAGAGGAAGTTGACAATGTCAGGGCCTCCATATCTAAAGCTTCCAAGAGAAATATGAATTGGTCTCAGGCCATAGAGGCTTTCAAAAACAAATTTGAAGATAAAGTTGGAGAGGTAGAGAAAAAAATGGAAAGAGAAATGAAGGTGATTCAGGAAAGACAGGAGAAAAAATTCAAAAGCTTAAAAAGCCAAATGGAAAAGCTCTCTAATGAATAATTGAGTAATAATTAGGATTGAACAAATGGACGCCAGTGACTTTATGAGAAACCAAGACAAAATAAAGCAAATACAAATGAATACAAAAAAAAAAAGGGGGACAATGGGAAACATCTCCTTCGAAAACTGCTGACCTGAAAAATAGGTCCAGGAGAGATAATCTGAAAATTATTGGTCTACCTGAAAACCATGATCAAGGAAAGAGCTTAGATATTATCTTCCAAGAAATTGTCATGAAAACTGCCCTGATATTCTAGAAGCAGAAGGTAAAATCAAAATTGAAAGAAACCACTGATCACTTCCTGAAAGAGATCCCAAAAGGAAAACTCCCAGGAATATTATAGCCAAATTTCAGAGCTCTCAGGTCAAGGAAAAAATTTGCAAGCTGCCAAAAAGATAGAATTCATGTACTTTGGTGCCCCAGTCAGGATAGCACAAGGTCTATCAGCTTCTACATTAAAGGACCAGAGGGCAAGGACTATGATATGCCAGTGGGCAAAGGAATTGGGATTATGACCAAGAATCACGTATCCAGCAAAACTATGTATAATCTTTCAAAGGAAAAAATGGCACTTCAATGAAAAAGAGGACTTTCAGGTATTAATGATGAAAAGACCTGAATTGAATGGAAAATTTGACTTTCAAATACAAGACTCTAGAGAACCATAAAAAATTGGAGTTGGGGGACATACCTGCGGTCATACGGTAGGTGACTGTCTTGTGTCTGTGGCTGGGTTTTGGCTGGGGTCCCCCTCGGTCCAGGGTGGATGCTTTGTCCACTGTGTTACCTAGATGCCCCATGATGACATCTTTAGGGTAAAATTGAGGGGTGGGAGGAAAGCACTGGGGGAAGGGGAGGGACAGAGGTAGCATGGGGTGAAATCTCACATGAAAGAAACAGGAAAGGGCTTAAGGAGTGGGGGAAGAGATAGGGGAGGAACAGGGAAGTAAATGAACTTTACACTAATCAGAATAGGCTCAAAGACCTTAATCTCCTCAGAGTTGGCTCAAGGAGGGATTAACACACACACCCCACACACCCAATTGGGTGGAGTAATCTATTTAATCTGGGCAATAAATTAGTCTAACTCTCATCAGAATTGGCTCAAAGACCTTAATTTCATCAGAATTGCTAAAGGAGGCAATAACATACACACTCAATTGGGTGGAGTAATCTTTCTAACCTTGCAGGAAAATAGGAGTGGAAGGGGAAAAAGAGAGGGGCAAAAGAAGGGAGGGCAGATGGGGGAGGGGACAGACAGAAGCAAATCCTTTTTGAAGAGGAATAGTGTGAAAGAAGATAGATAATACAGTAAATATCATGGGGAAGGGAATAGGATGGAGGGAAACAGTTAATAATAATAATGAAAAGGAGAAAAGGGGGGAAATTGTATAAAATTATTTATAGCAACTCTTTGTGCTGACTAAGAATTGGGAATCAAAGGAATGTTCATCAACTGAGGAATGACTGAACAAGCTGTTGTATATTATTGTAGTGGAATGGTATTGTGCTATAGGAAATGACAAACAGGATTGTCCCAGAAAAACCTGGAAAGACTCATATGAACTGATGTATAGTGAAATGAGCAGAACTGGGAGAACATTGTGTACAGTGACAGCATTATTGTTCAATGAGCAATTGTAATTGACTTAACTCAGCAATATAATGATCAAAGACAATCCCAAGGGACTAATGACAAAGCATACTTTCCACTCCCATAGAAAGAACTGATAAAAAGAGCACTTGTGGATTGAACACACACACACACACACACACACACACACACACACACACACACATATATCTGATGAATGTTGAAAACTACCCTTACATGTAACTGGAAAAAATAAAACAAATGTTTGCTTAAAAAAAAAAAAGCTGTATTTCTTTTCCTTATGTGTGTTCTGTATGAACTTATTTTTGAACATTCACACCATTAGTAGCAACATTGATGTACTCTGCCATCATCTTTCAACACTATGTTTACCATCACTATTGATGCCACCATCCTGATTGTTGTCATATCTGACAGATACCATGTCTTCTTTCACACAATCAACCCCTTAAGTTACCTATTGACTTTTTATGAGTTAGTTGTTCTGTTAGTAGTTTTCTTGCCATCTACATAATATTGAGATTTGCCCAGTGTAAATTTGGGAGGCTAACAAGGAGAGAGAATTCAAAGTAAAGGAAAAGAAAAAAGAGGGCTGTTCAATATCAAGCCTGGAAAATAAAACAAAACAAAACAGCTGCTAGTGCTTTCTTATGACCAATAAAGAAAATAGGACAAGTTTAACCTATTTATATATAGTCATAAAACTATCAATTGGTTAGACTGTCCATCTTGCATTCAATAATTGTGAGTTACCCTATGATACTCTCAGTACACTTTTGTTGTTTTTGTGAATGTAAAGCTATGAAGTAAAAACCACCTATGAGATTTTTCAAAGGTTTATTTACTGCAATAAATTCTGGTTAAGATTAGTTTCACTTTATATAATATTATAATTCTGAGTGGGTTGTTAATTGCACCAGTAAGAGGCTAACTGAAGGGTATTTTAATAGATATGTTTGCTGGTAATCAAGGTTTTTTTTCTCCTGATTGGGGATAATAAAGAACTGAGTTATTTCTTCCTCCAAAGGTGAAGAAGATCCATTTAAGGCCATGACTATTTAGAAACAAGGCCATTAGTATAGATCATTTCTGTTGTGTCTATGTCTCACAAAATTCAGTGGAAACCTAGAAATGATCTGGTAAATTTTAACAGACATTGCCTAAACAGAAAAGCATTCTGATCCAAAGTTAGTTTATATTCATTCTGAGAACAGTCTCAGAATGGTGGAATGTGGTTGGCTCATAGGATCCCAAGAGCATAGATTTAAAGCTGGAAGGGACCTTTGAGAAAATCTAGATGAGGCTAAAACCTAGAAGTTGTGACTTATACCAGGATTTGGATTCAAGTGTTCTGAAATGAAACCAGAGCTCTTTCCATCACGCTGGTCCTAAAATGGATACATAATATTTTCTCTTTGTGTGTGTGTGTGTGTGTGTGTGTGTGTGTGCATGCATGCACATACATATATGTGAATGCGTCCTTCCCTTAATTGTTATTTCCTTTCTGTGTATCACTCTATCTGTTACTCAGGATCTCCCTTTCTCTCTGTCTCTATAGCTATCTGTATTTTTCCTTCTTTGTTTCTCTCTGTGTTATCCCTTTAATTTTCCGTTTCTTCTTTATTTCCTTAATTTAACAATTAACTATATAGACTTTTTTGTATTATGTGTCCATGGTCCTTTATTTTCCTTGTTATTACTCCTTTTTCTTTTAAATGACTGCCATTTCCAAGGATAAAACTTCTATTCCTATATTATCGACTACTCTAACCCAACATTGACACCAGTTAAATATAACCAATCAACACCAGCCACATCTGACAACATAAAGACCATCCTACGTTTGGGACATCTCTTCCCCCGCTTTTTAGAAAGGAAGGTAATATGATATCTTTTCTCTTTTCCTTGTACCCAGATGGCTCCTTATAGTTCATCAGAATTTAGCTTGCTTCCAGTGTTGCCTTCATTGTTTTTGTTCAGTCATTTTTCAGTCATGCCTGACTCTTTGTTACCCTATTTGGGCTTTTCTTGGCAAAGATCCTTCAGTGGCTTGTCATTTCCTTCTCTAGCTGATTTTACAGATGAGGCTCTGAGGCAAACAGTGAAGTGACTTGTCCAGGACCACCAGCTATTAAGTGTCTGAGGCTGGGATTTGAAATCAGGGAGAAGAGTTTTCCTGATTCCAAGTCCAGTGCTCTATCCACTGTGCCACCTAGCTGCCCCTCTTTTCTTCATTACTTGGTTTTATTTGATATAAACTTTTTTTTTCCAGTGTTGCTATATGGCAGTGAGACCCAGAACTCTGCTGCAAAGAACTAGAGGTGGCCATTACACAGATGGCAAGGGAAACACATTAGGAGAAGAGAGTTGACTTGATGAGGTGAACTTTTGGGAAAGGATGGACAAAAGCTACAAAGGATGGACACGCATGGAATAGGCTTCGCTCTGAATCATCAGAGAGAACCCTCCTCCCCCACCATATATATGAATCATAGATCCATCTGATTACTGACTGAGGCTCATTGTCTTTATCACTCCTTTGCTACTGCTTACTCCATCTAACACTTTTTTTTTAAATTTTCAAAATGATGCCACAAATATCTTAAATAGGACATTTGAATTGGGGATATGAGCAATTTAAGGCACTGTAGTGTCACTTTATTATGGCCCATATTGGAAATAAACTTGATTAACAAGAGTACATATAGCTATAACATTGACTATTACTTAATCTCTTACTCCTGCAATTAATAGCTCTCTCAAAACATGAATGTGATTAATCCTCACCAGGATTATTTTATCACATCAGTTTCTGAAAAGTCCTGTCTGCAATGTCTTACTAGAAAACTTTAGTGACATTCCCACGATATAAGATGATGATGTTTATTACAGGATTAATTAACTTGAATTTTTTTTGGGGGGGAGTTGTTGAGATGTAGAAAGAGCATGATAGGGGGAAAAGACCTTTGGGGTTTTTTTTAATCTAAAGGCTTGTTTTTGAATCCTCTGCCTCCCATTTATTACCTATATGACCTTGGTCAAGTTGCGCCCAATCCTTTATGCGAATTTTCCCATTTAGAATGACAGGGTTGTACTCAATGACCTCTAAGGTCTCTTCTAGCACTAAGGCAATAAAAACCACATGATACTGAAAGGAATTTCCCATGAGATTTGAATGTCAGAAACATTAAATCAAGGTATTTTCAATACCAGAGATGTTCAATATGATAGCTTGCTAAAATAGTTCACCACCTCATTTTTTTTCTTTTTTTGCATAGACACTGAAGCCTGGCTATATATTTTGTCTTTAAGGATTCAGTGAGAGTGGAATGGGAGGATTTAGGTGTATTGCGCTTGGGAACAGTGACAGTATAAACCTCTTAACTGTGTATGATGTCTTAGTACACTGCTATACCTCAGTGGATGTGAGATAATATTATCAAGGATGATCTAATAAATTATGGTGGGCATATTGGAGTAGAAGTACTGGATACTTAAGGACTACACAGAAGATCTTTGTGCTTCCTACAGGAGGTTCTAGCACTCAGTAATGTATACAGATATTGGACTGTCTGGTCATAAGATTGAGTCCTATGTGGAAATAGCAGCTTTTGAATTAGTACACTATTCTAACATTTTGAGCTTATTTTTAATTCAATTCAATAATTTTTTTAAGTACCTACTGTGTGCAAGACATCAGGCTTTGTGCCAGGAATACAAAAAGTAAAACAGTCCTTATCTTCAAGGAGCTTATATTCTTAGGGCAAAATAACATGTGCAAGCAAATTAACACCAAAAATATACAAAGTATGCAAAGTGATTTTAAGAAGAGAGCACTTAAAAGGGGAAAGGAAGGCAGAAAAGGGAATAAGCATGTACTAATTATCTACTCTGTGCCAGACACTGTGCAAAGGACTTTAAAAATATTACCTCATTAAGTTCTCATTACAACTCTGAGAGGAAAGGGCCATTATTATCTCCATTTTACAGTTGAAGAAACTGAGGCAGACTGAGATTAAGTGACTTGTCCAGGGTCACGGAGCTAGAAAGTATATGTGGCTGAATTTTAACATGGGTTTTTCTGATTCCAGGTCCAACATTATATCTATTTTTTGTTTGTTTTGTTTCTGTTTTTGCTGGGCAATGAGGGTTAAGTGACTTACCTAAGGTCACACAGCTAGTAAGTGTCAAATGTCTGAGGCTGGATTTGAACTCAGGTCCTCCTGAATCCAGGGCCAGTGCTTTATCCACTGAGCCACCTAGCTGCCCCCACCCCCAGCATTCTATCTAGCACTACTTTTCTGACCTCTTGGAGGAGGTGGTAGCTGTTCTGTACTTTGCAGGAAGCTAGGTAAAATAAGTGATAGAATGAATTTCTAATGTGGATTCTGGAAGGAACATGAATAGCAGGTCAGTTTGGGAAGAATGGAGACTGTTCAAGGAAATAATACAAAACAGGACTAGAAGGTGAAGTGCTATTTAGATTGTGGAGCATTGAAATTCTCAGTTTAGGAGTCTCCATTTGATTTCAGAGTGAATTGTGAGATGCTGAAGATGATATTTTAGTAGAAGAGTAACATTTTGGGTTGAGATTTGCCTGTACTGCAGATGTGAGTACAAACAATTGCTAAAGGAAATTTGGAGGTGGGCTGCGCAGCAACAGAATCGTACCTGGCAAGATGATGCATCATCCTTAAA
The DNA here is from genome assembly GCF_019393635.1 of Dromiciops gliroides. Lineage (NCBI taxonomy): Eukaryota > Metazoa > Chordata > Mammalia > Microbiotheria > Microbiotheriidae > Dromiciops > Dromiciops gliroides. The sequence goes on from NC_057863.1 coordinate 22,468,752, forward strand.
GCATATTCCAAGTTGCTGAAAGAAACTCTGGCATTTGGCTCCTGTCACATAGAATCATAAGATTTAGAGGCTGTTGAGGCCTTTCATCAGGGAATTTGGAGACCGATATGCTTGAGAAGTTACAGCTGAGAGGTCGCAGCTGGGATCATAACCCAAGTTGCCTGCTCCTCAGTTCTTCCTACTATAGCATAATGGTACTTGTAAGTAAAGAACAGAAAATGATAGCATTATGGAATTCCACCATGTGGCTGGAAGCTTAAAATCATATATTCTAACCCATATGCAGAAAACACCCCAGTATAACATATCTGACAGGCCACTGTCTGTAGTCCTACAATGAGAGGAAAATACTGAATTCCTCCATCTGCCCATTCATTTTTTGCATAGCTCCAACTCTTTGGAAGCTCCCTGCCCCCCCCCCCCCATACCTTCTCTCCATCACTACTGGTTCTGCCTTCTGGTGCCAAAAGAAAAAGTTTCATCCCTCTTCCAGATATCAGCTCTTCAAATGCTTGAAGACAACTGTCATTTATCTCCTCAGAAAGTCACAGACATTTAGCATTGGATTGCACCTTAGGGACCATCTAGTTCAATCCATACCACAGAAGAATCCACAATCTAAAGTCTTCCCAAGTGATTATTTGCCTTTGTTTAAAGACATCCAAGGAGAAGGAATTGGCAAATTATTAGGGCAACCTGAATGGTCTGACTTTGGGATAGTTCCAAGTTTTAGATTCTACCCCCAACATCTAGCCCAAATGAGCTTTTTTGTAGTTTATTTCAATGGCTCTTGGTTCCACCTTCTGCAATAATTTCCTTTCCATGACCTTCTCTTGACTGGTTTAAAAGGAAAACCATTCCTATACAATGCAGAGCTTGGGGAGTGAAAAGAGAGAAAACCCATAAGGGAGGGTGAAGAGCTAGAAACCAATGCTCATACTTTGGATGATCTGTGAGAGAGGGAGTGACCAACCCTTAACTATCATGGCACCACAATACTCCCTTTTCCTCTCCTCCTCCTCATACCTGCTAGAATAGGAAACTTTATTAAGTGTTTTGCTAATATTCAGGTAATCTTTACACTCAGACAAACCGAGACCAGGGAAAGACCTTAGCTTATAAAAAGGTCAAGGTCTCCCCCTGTATCTGAGGCAATCTCCAGTTGGCCTGACCTTTGTCTTGCCATTGGACTCAGATGACTCTGGAGGAGAGACTGGGACTGATGACCTGGAACAGCTCTGCCTCAATTAAATTCCATTCACTTCCAAGTTAAGATATCACCCTCCTTATGTCATTGGTCCTCTTTGAGAATAAAGGACCACCACCATCACCACCATGACCACCACCACCACCAACAAGGTAAACTATATCTCTAGCCCTCCTCTGATCTCCCCAAAGGGAAATTAAGTTAGTTTGACATGACTATGTCTTGGTAAAGTAATATTGGCCCCTTGCGATGTTTGGTTTCTTTTTCAATATATTTACTACTTTTTCAATATATTTACTAACAGTTTTACTTTACAGTAAAATCTGTAACTTTTCCAAGAACCAATGTTAAGTTCATTGACCTTATTACAGCCACCAATCTCTTCATTCTAATCTCTTTTTGTCTAATCACGAGATCTGTGCTTTTCTCATCTTAGCCCCTGTAGTGTAACTTCAAGATATTAAAAGTGATCATTATGTACTTAGCAACAATATCTCCCAGATTTTCATGAAACCTGTGATATAATTTGTTTTGGCCTAATTATTTGGATTCATCTAGGGCAACTGGATGTTATCGTGCTATTACTTTTGTATACAACTATGATGTTGCTTATGGTGTGATATAAGCAAGCGACAGCCCATGGGCAAGAGCAGAAAATTATGGTTGGACTGGGATTCTAGGCAGCTATCCCTAATTCTTGCTTATTCTATAGTATGATTTTCTGAATCTTCACTAAAGAAATAACCTTATCTATGAAATATTATGTGGACATCAAAAGTATAAATGCAAATATTTATCAAGGTGAGAGGGAAATAAAACCTGGGTAGTCCTAGCATTCCTTAATGGGGAAAAGTACTGATTGATGATCAGATCTATTTTTAATCATGGATAGGCTGCTTTTAGTCTGGCAAAGGTTAGAAAGGGCTTCTAAGAAAGGGCTTCTCTTTTTAGAGAATTGCCTGAACCTCAGAGATGTTAAGCCATTTGTGCAGGTTCATGCAGCAAGCAAATGTCTTAGGATTTCAATCCTGAGCTCCTGATTCCAAGTCTAACACTGTCCATTATAATGCAATAGTGATGTTGATAACCAACATTTATATAATGCTTTAATAGTAGATGGAAATGAGAAGGCCATTTCTTGGAATTAAGCATCAAAGATGGAATTTAAATGGAAATCTTCTGATTCTAGTCAGGAATTTTCCCACTGTACTGTCTTGCCTGTTCTATGAAATATTTTTGAGGGGCCTGATTCAGAGGATACTAGAAGGGGGAGCAGTTTGGAATAGGCCTCACATGGAAGGTGGATCTTTAGGTCAACCTTGAAAAAATTTAAAGGATTATGGTCAGTCCTACCTCCAATAAAGCTTTCAGTAAATCCCTTCTTTCTTTGTTAATATTCTTCTTCTGAAAACAATAAGAAAAGGCCTCCCTCCAAGCTCTCACAAAAAGAATCACAGCTTGAAGCCTGAGGTTCTCCAAAGCAGAACAAAACATTTCAGTATTTAAAAGTTAATCAGCATTTTAATTAGTCAGCTTAAGCTTTTTATTTAAGAAAGGAAATGCAGGACACATCCAGGGCTGAGGATGCCAAGTTTCAGCCTCATTTTATTTGAAATGTCAATTAAGACTTCTTGAAAGGAAAATCAAATGTAATGAAATAATAAGGTGGGAGTGGGAAGGAGATGCTGGCATTTATGATGATGGTGGTGGTGGTGGTGATGGGAGATGCTAGAGTTCAGGTCCTCCATCCCCTTCCCCTTATCTCAGGAGCTGAGGTTTCACTGTATTGGAACCAGAGGAGTGGTGGTGGTGGTTGTGGTGGTGATGATAAAAATGATGATGGGAGGTACAGGGAGCACAGTCCTCCATCGCTTTTTCCCCTGCTTGAGAAGATGAGGCTTGCTGTGAGATTTTCAAAGCCATCAGGCAGTATTGTTGTTTGTCTGCTTCCCGAATTTTCCTGGCAATCTGAGCATGACTCAATGGGGAGCTGGTTGCTCCTATACCTTCCAGGGTGTGGGATTCTTCATGGTCACTAGGGATTAAGTGTATTCAATGTCAACAGTATAAAGAACTGGAAATGAAAAAAAAAATAAAGAACTCGTCAGGAGAATGGGAAATGGAAAGAGGGAAACAGTCAGAGACAGAGACAATTAGATACAAAGAAGAAATAAGACAAAGACAAAAGAGACAAGAGAGAGACAGAAAAAGAGGGGAGAGAGAAAGGGACTGAGAGAGAGGGAGAGAGAGAGAGAGAGAGAGAGAGAGAGAGAGAGAGAGAGAGAGAGAGAGAGACAGAGAGACAGAGAGAGAGGGAGAGAGAGAGAGAGAGGGAGAGAGAGAGAGAGAGACAGAGACAGAGACAGAGACAGAGAGACAGAGAGAGAGGGAGAGAGAGAGACAGAGAGAGAGACAGATAGATGAACACAGAGAAAGGGACAGATATAGATAGAGATGATCCCAGGGAGAGTCAGAGAGAGAAATAGAGAGAGATACAGAGAGAAAAAGAGACAGAGAGATGGAGCAGGGAGATACAAGCATTGGGACAGAGACAGAGGAATAGGGAGAGAAACAGAGGCAGAGAGAGATGAGGAGAGGAGGGGAAGAAGTGCTGAGAAGGGTAGGGGAAGGGAGAGAGAAGAAAAGAGGATAGGAAGGGAGGGGCAGGAGACAGAAGAGAGAAGGAAGTATATATAGACAGGAGGGAAGAGTGAGAGAGAGAATATCCTAAGGCTGCTCATTATTTTGTAGTTTGTTGATCAATTTTTCATGTGCAGTGGTTTGGGCCAACTTGTTAATCCATTTTGTTTCTGAAAGCTCTGCCACATCCTTTCATTTACATAGTGTAATTTTGTTGGCGCTGTCCTACCACTTGCGCTAATCCATTTAGTAACCTTATAAAAACATTTGACAGTTTAGATGCATTATCCAGCAAGCGGAAAAAGGCCCACCAATTTCGACCTTCTCCTGCTGGGTTCCAAAGGGCAAATGCTGAATCTTGCCCTCCGATCAGCAGATGGCAGATGTCATATAGGTAAGGCTTCAAAAAGAACCCCAGCAATGCACTGAGTGCTGGGACTTAAATTACTCAAAGACAACAAAACAATTTTGATGAAGTTCTTTTCAGTTATATGATGAATGGAGGGGAAGGGGAATGTGGGTGGAAGAAGGTAGAGGAGGACACAAATGGCCATACAGTGAAAGCTAGGACCATTGATTTAGGATTAGAAGGGAGTTCAGGTGTCATCAAATCTAATCCCATCATTTTACAGTTAAAGTAACTGAGGTTCAGAGGGATTAATTGAGTTCTCTGGGGTAACATAGAAGGTAAAGGCCAGAGGCAGAATCTCAACTCAGGTCTTCTTGGCTCCAAGTCCAACACCCTTCCCATCTTGCTATGTAATGGAAAATCACTCCAGTATCTTTGCTAAGAAAACCTTATATGGGGTCATGAAGAGTCAGATATGAGTGAAATGACTGAACAACAGAAACAACTATCATTTGTATGGCCCCTTAAAGTTGGGAAAGGGACTCACAAAAGAGGTGGAAGGTAGGTACTAAAGACATTATTATTCCTTTAATTTGGGGAAGCTAGGTGGCACAGTGGATAAAACACTGGCCCTGCAGTTGGGAGGATCTGAGTTTGGATTTCATGTCAGACACTTAATAGCTGTGTGACTCTGGGCAAGTCACTTAACCTCAGTTGCCTTAAACATCTAGAGTCATCTCCAGTTGTCCTTATGTATATTTTGTCACTGGACCAAGATGGCTCTGGAGGAGAGAATGAGGTTGGTGACCGTGCACAGTCCTGCCTGATTCAGTATGAGTCATGACATCAACTTGATGTCATGTTCTTCTTTGAGAAGAAAGGACAAACAACAACAATAACCCCTTCAATTGATAGATGAAAAAAAATCAAGGCTCAGAAAAGTTAAGTGATTTGCCCAGGACTACACAATTTGCCATGATCAGAGGCAGGGTGAGAACCTGGGTTTTGCCTAAGGCAAGATATACAGCTACTTATTTTTGTAGTGGAATTTTAGCTCAGGTTTTCCCGCATCCAAGTCGTGAACTCTATCTGTCATGCCAGGATGCTTTGAAAGGATGAAGTTGTCTCTTTTCATTAAGGTTAGGCTAGGCCCTAGCTCAGAGGTTAGTTTTTGAATGTTTAAATGACTAACCAGCAAGAATTACTCGTCTGAGTTGCCATTATTCATTAGTGATCATTAGATTAAGTAAGAGCTGGAATAAACTTTAGCGGTCATTTAGTTTAAACTTTTCATTTCACATATGGAGAAACCGAGTCCCAGAGAGCTGAGCTTTCTTGCTCAAGGTTATATGGTAGTTATAGAACCAGATTTGATGCTGTGTCCTCAGACTTCTAATCTGTCATTCCTAAAGTTCCCACATCCAAGAAGACAGACAAAGGAAGGAAAAACGAAGATCCACTTAAAGACAGTTCAGCTGCACAATTTTCCAATGGCTCTAATTCAGAGGACAGTTGACCCGAACATTTGATGCCATCTGACTTTGTTCTTAGGAGTGAAAGACTAGTCATTGGGGTGAAGGAAACCAGAATGGAACTCAGAAATTAAAACAACAACAACAAAAACAACCACTCTTTTAACTGGTCAAAATAATAATGCCCCACTCTCCTCCAAACTGAAGATTTATCAATGAGTAAAGAATATTTTTTATTTTTAAGAGCGTATTTTATTTCAGAATCTCCAGATACATTTTCAAAGTTATAACAGAGGTGTATGGAGGGCATGATCATTTCTCTGATAGAAAATATGTGAAGGGGATAACTAGGTGGCACAGTGGATAAAGCACTGGAGGACCTGAGTTCAAATCTGACCTCAGACACTTGACACTTACTTGCTGTGTGACCCTGGGCAAGTCACTTAACCCCCATTGCCCTGCAAAAAAACCCCCTGAAACAAACAAAAGCCCCAAACAAACAAACAAAAAAGAAAATATGTGAAACACAATCCACAACAAGATGGAGGTCTCAACACTTTGTCCAAGGCCTATGACCTCTCAAACCTCTCCAAAATAGAAATTAATGGCAAGAAACAAAGCAATTTCATCTGCATATTTAGTCTAAGAAACTAAGGACCATAAGGAAATAAAAACCCAATAAACTAAGGATAGAGAAAATTCATTCCTAATCTCTGCCATGTTATCTCATCATCTCTGGCCCCACTTGCCACCATACTCTGTCAGGGCTGTATAAGTTTACCTACGGGTTTGCAACAGAATAAAACTCCATTCCCAGGCCTTCTCTTTTGGGCTGCCCAAAACAGGCTTTCTCTGACTGGGAAGACAGAGTAACAGCACTTTGTGCTACAATTGTATTCATCTGGGGAACTGAGGAACAGAGGGAAGGAAATGGGGTAGCCCGGCAGCATTTCTGGCACTCCACTAGCAAAGCATAATGGAATCCAACTGGGAACCCTTCTATCCTCCCAGAAGGTACTTGGGGCAGAGACTGATGTTGGTGGAAAAAAAGGGAGGAGGAGGAGCAGACGGTTTTGAGGTCCAGCCCCTTTGGAAGCCAGAAGTTGAGTGATAGAGGAAGAAAAGCAAAAAATAAACATAAAGAAGAACATTTAGTTAGAGGCCAGCTAGGTGGCATAGTGGATAAAGCACTAGCCCTAGATTCCAGAGGACCTGTGTTCAAATCTGGCCTCAGACACTTGAAACTTACTAGCTATGTGACCCTTGGCAAGTCACTTAAACCTCATTGCCCCACCAAAAAAAAGTGAGGAAAAAAAAGAACATTCAGTTAAAGACTTTGGACATGAAGAAGTCAACCAACAGGGAAGTTTTTTTTAATAACAGAAGGGAATATAGCCTTCAGATGAACAAAATATGTCTAGACATTCATTAAAATATATGAAACAGAAAATGTTTAAGGGTCATATATCTATGTGTCTATAACCACTTTTTGTGTAGAAGGCCTTCTGAAAAGCAAAACAACCCCAGAATACAGAAACTGCCCTCATATGATCTTATAACTATTGTTCTTTGGTCATTTGCAGTTGTGTCCAACTCTTGGTGACCCCATTTTGAGGTTTTCTTGGCAAAGATACTGGAGCAGTTCGCCATTTCCTTTTCAAAGTCATTTTACAGATAAGGAAACTGAAACAAACATGGTTAAGTGACTTGTGCAGGGTTACACAGCCAGGAAGGGTCTGAGGCCAAGTTTGAACTCAGAAAGATGGGTCTTCCTGACTCCATACCTGGCACTCTATTCACTGTGCCACCTAGCCACCTGATCTCAGCACTACAGCTCATCAAAGCAATTTTCTAGTTTGGATATGATAACAGGATATAATGTTTTAGTCTACTCCATGCTGAGGATGTTTGAAGCTGTCTTCTCCTATGCCTCACCTCTATTAGTAGATAATAGGAGCAAAGATTTAGAGTTGGAAAGAACCTTAGAGACTATAGTGTTCAATTGTGTTATTTTACAACCGAAGAATCTAACGTTCAGAGGCTAAGTGACTTGTCCAGGATCTCATGGCTAGTATGCATAAGAAAAGGGATTTTAACATGTCTTTTCCAGTGTATGTCTAGCATTCTATTTACTACTTCACGTAGACATTATTGACTACCTTACTGAGAAAATGGGAGATCTGCTATCACCCCTCTGTACTGTATACCTCAACCCCCTCTACATCTCTATCCTTTCTTCCTGCAGCTCTAATTCAGAGTATAGTTTACCAAAACATATAACAGCAGCTGTATTTTTCATTAGGATTGAAATACTGACACAACAGGGGTCAAGGAGTGGGGAGACAGAATGGATATCAGAAGAAAATCTTAACAACTCAAAACAGCAATACCAATGCTCAGTCTCTGAGGAAGAGAGATGGCCCATCTCTTTTCATGGCCAGCTCGCTCCTCTATTGCAAGTCTGCCTGCTCAGCCATCCCTAGCAATATTATAGTTAACAGCTGACAGCGATTTTTTAAAAACTTTTTTGGAAATGGAGGGAGAGTGTAATATAATGTCACCTGGCCCTTGTGTAGCCCTACCTGGTATGATAGGTCCCCCCAAAAAGCATGGTGCCTAAATGATCAGTGATTGAGGGGGTAGCTTTCTGTTTATTCACAGGATTTTCTGTTTACTACTAGTACTTCCTGCCCCCTTGTTTCAAAATTGTGGCCTCTAATAAATCCTCTGGACTGGCTTGGGAGTTAGCTTTCTCTTTTATTAATGGGAGAGACTCTTCTAATTCAAAAGTGAATTCTTCTTTTGAAAAGTGGATGCCACCTCTATCGACTTTCAAATCTGGCAAAGCTTGGAATCACAAAGATCATAAAATATTACTTTATTCTTTCAGAGAGCTGCTGAGAAACAAGGTGTAGGTCTTGGCATGTGACCTGATCTTACTTGATGAGAAATTGTGGGAGGAAGTGCTTTCAGACACGATGTTTACCCCAGATCAATTTCTAGGTTCTGCTTTCTCTCTCTTTTCTTTTCTCTAGTTGAATTAAGATAGGGATGGCTTGGTTCTGATATTGTTTTCTCTCCTCCTCCTTTTCCTCCTTTTTTCTTCTCTCTTTCACGCTTCTCCCTCCCTCTCTCTCTTCTCTCTCTCTCTCTCTCTCCTCTTCTCTCTCTCTCTCTCTCTCTCTCTCTCTCTCTCTCTCTCTCTCTCTCTCTCTCTCTCCTCTGTCTCTTTGTCTCTGTCTCTTTTTTCTCCCTTAAGTTCTGATGGATCATAAAAATTGTAACTTCATGGAAGAATGCAAGCTTTTCCCAACTCTTGTCTTTGTCCTTCCTCCTTCCCCTTTGATTTAAACTGAGAGGGACTTAGAGAGGGTAAATGCTTTGCCAAAGCAGTTAGCATGAGGTAATTGATCTGGCCTAGAAGCTCATCAACCCTTTGGACTCTCAAGGAGCTCACAGTTTAATAGGGTAGACAACAAGTAAACAACTACAAACAAACATGCTATATACAGGATAGGCTGGAAAAGAAAAAAAAAACAATGGAAGAAAGGCAGTAGACTTATGAGGGGGCAAGAAAGTCTTCTTGTAGAAAATGAGATTTCATCTAGGGCATGAAGGAAGTCATGGAAGCCAGAAGGCAGACATGAGGATGGAGAGCATTACAAACAGGCATGGGGAACAGCCTGGAAAAATGCCTGGAGGTGGGAACTGTAGAATCTTATTAGAGGAAGAGCAAGGAGAACAAGATCGCTAGATTCCAGAATTGAACAGTTGGTGGGACTAGGGGTATAAGGTGTAAGAAAACTTGTAGAATGTGGAGGGCAGGTATATGAAATAAGATTGGAAATTCTGTTTGGAGCTAGAATAGGGAAGGGTTTCAATGCAAATTTAAGAGTTTGTATTGTTATTTTAGAGGCAATAGAGAGACATTGCAAGATTTTGAGCAGGAGAGTGACAGAGATAGATAACCCCGTGAGTAGAGAATGAGTTCAGTCAAGTGGCCACTATTGAGAGAAACAGAAACAAAGTATCGAGTGAATGCATGTGGAAAGGAAAAGACATCTTTCACCTGCACGTACCATTATGTCTGCTTATAAGCCTAGATTGGGCAGCCAGAAATATAAGGAGGAAAAATGAAGGAGACTCAAAAGAGGGAAAGGGACACAAAACAATCCTTCAAATTTTTAAAATCAGACAAGTCTCTGGCATCTGGAGATGATGAAGGAAATTTGCAGGCAATTGTATCATGTTGGCATTCCACTGATTTGATTCTTTCCTCACCAAGAGAGAGTCAGATGATAACATTACTGGCAAAGCAAGGCCTGGCGTAGGGAGTAAGGAGAGGGTGAGGAATAAAAATCCAGGCCCTGCCATATCTAATTCATGTTTTTTCAGAGATCCAAGCATGGGTTCTAAATCAATTGCAAAACAAGTTTTAAGTTAAACTTGTATCCCTGATTTTCAAGAAAAAGGATTTGATCTACTTACTCCACCAACAGAACAAGTATAATAATCAATAATAGAATTGCTAGGACCAACATTTCCAAGGTAACAATATGGACAACAGGATTACAATACAGTTTTTTATGATTAATCATCATGGAAGCCCATCTATTTAACCTCAATCTATTTTGTGTAATTGGCGTATGGCCATGAGCATCAGAACACTAGTGTCACCAAAAAAAATTGAATTTTAGCTTCACTTAATGGAAAATGGCAACAGTGAGATTTAGGATATGAGTCAAGAGGCTGCAATACTTTTTAAACAGAGTTTTGAAGAATTAGTACAACTTTGTACAAGAATCAAATGATGCATAACTGAGGAAGGTCTTTTGCAGTTCTGATAAACTCCCCCTGGGGGAGTGATTGGAAGATGGGAATGAGACTCATTGGGTCTTTATGGATGGGCTATGACCTGAGTGATTGGAGGGAATGCTCATATCAAAGAAATTACAGCTGTGTGGAGCACTAGATTATCAGATTCATATGATAAACATGGGAAGAGATTGTATGTGTGGCTGTATACACACATATATACCATATATACATACAAAGATGCAAGTAGTGCCACTCTATTTATGCTTAACTCTGCAGCAGGCATGACTTGCTTTAGTCAGGCTAATTTTACCATTGGCCACCCTGGAATGCTTAATTCCATATCTGTGACTTTGATCATAATATCTTCTGCAAAATAAATCATTTCTCCTTTCCTTTCTTTCTAATTAAAATATGTGTATATATGTATACACACACACATACACACACACACACACATATACACACACACACATGAATAAATCTCTGGGCACATGTGTATACACATATAGACAATATATTGTTTCAAACACACGTATGTTTACATACATATACATACATACACATTAGTATATATGTATATTATATAAACACAGACATATGTACATATGTTAGTATGAACCTTATATTTGGTGACCTCAAAGAAATCATGACTTTAGCTCTGAGTGTGGGTTCACTACTCTTTTATACTAGAATCAGTCTTTTACCACATACCCCCAAATTCCTATATAAAAATAATTTTAAATCCCACATAAAGATTCTTATAGTAATAACTATGCTCAAATACATGAATTTTCCATTTTAGTGGTAAAAGAGACATTGATGACATGTTTATGATGAAGGCTGAGACAGATTCCTGGGTAGAATATGGATCCTTAGTGTGTAATTTAAGATTCTAAATTGAGAAACAGAATTCCAACAGCCTGGCATTCCTATCTTTCCTCAAATTTCCTGTGAAGTCCTCTGCCGCCACCACCACCAAGTCAGGAACCCAAAAGCCCCCAGAGCTCTCTGCGCAGGCTCCCTCTCCTCCTTCCTGTCTCCTCCCAGAAAATAGGAGGCTCCTCAAGTTGATTGGCTGGTAGCCTTGATAGACAGCACCCATGAGCAAACGTCCTTTCCTGACGTCAAGGAAAAGCCACAATGCCTCTGAGGCATTTTTCTCATGGTGGAGCTTTCCCACAGCAAGTCTCCAGTAGGTGGCATCATTCCAATCATTACATTAGTTACTGGTAGATGTGGCTGAAAAAGTCTAGTCATATGCAAAGTGATGACTACTGTGCTAACATCAATGACTCACAGTTTTTCTTTCAAATAATGTTTTAAGTTATAATGAGTTGATAAAATTAATTTTAAAACAATTCCAAAGAAATGTACTGAAATTACTTGCAAGAATATGGCTGCTTAAAAACTTATTCATATACCTTCAAGACATGGAACATAAGAGATTCATTCATTCACTTACTGATCCATTCAAGAAATATTTATTAAGTTCCCGCTATGTGCAATAAACTCATCTGGGCACTGCTTCTAGAAGTTGATATTTCACGTGATTCACTGTAGCAGAGGTACTTTATTTGTTTAAACAAATATTTATTAAGCAAATACTGGGCACAAGGCTCCATGATAGGGACTACGAATACAAAGACAAAATGGATCAAACTGTCCAGAAGAAGATTATATTCTACTGGAGTGATTTACCATGTGTATAGATATGTGATTTAATATGGGAATTATACACCAAGTAATTCATGATGAAGAAAGCATTTATAATGGGAGGGCATGATACTGAGTCATGCTAAAGGAATCTATGAATTTTAAGAGGGGTAGATGAAGACACGATCTTGTTTGTTTTTCATTTTGGAAGAGGACCAACTGAAACAACTGAACAACAAATGGTGACTGTGAGCTATGGGAAACCTATCTTCATTTGTCTATCTAGTTGCTATTGTCCTTCTTTCTGGAAAATTTCTTTGTATTTAGGCTGGAAGGAACATAAATTTAGTCCCAAAGAGACCTTGAAGGTCTTCTAGTCGATAAAATTCTCATGTTTTAGATGATGAACTAAATAACTTGCCCAAAGTTATGCAGATAAATATCTGAGGTGGGGTTTGAATCTTATTAGCAGAGCCAATATTCTTTTTATATACCATGTGACACATATATTCTGTATTTCATTTTCTTTACACTTGTTCTTCCACCAAGTAAAGCAGAAATTCCTTGAAGACATCCCCAGTGCTTAAGACATTGCTGGGAGCAGAGGAGGCCCTTAAGCAATGTTGGCTGAATGAATATGAATGAATGATATGTCCAATATCATGAAGAAAAAGCACAATTTTGCCAAGGACCAATCTTGAACTTGAACCAGAACTGAATACACCTTTGTAGGGAAGAAGATGTGCAACTCTTGCCTTATAACATCCTACTCCATCATCTCTTATTTCCTGGCTCTAGAAGGAATTTGTTTAGCATAACTTCCACATTTATGGAAAGTTTATTTACTAGCATTTTGGATTTAGATGAACACCCTCCACCCAGCACACCATGATTTCTTTTAGAAGCATAAAAAAGTAAAATCCTTCTTTTTGTTGGGATGTCATGAACAGCTTGCTGATATTTCCACATCAGTTTCAGAACCTGGGATCAGATAGTGACATAGTAGCATAATGGCAGCAATGAGGTACTCTTGTGCGGTGATTATGGTAGTTAGGCCAGTCAACAAAGAAGACTCTCCCTGTGTAGGAGCCCTGTTAGCAAGGCCAGTGCACCACCTTCCACAACTGGGCTACTGCTGGCTGCAGAGGTGCATACAAAATGAACCTTATTGGTGTCAAGTACACATGTTATTTTTTACCTCCATTATGGTGTGGGACCATCTTTAGGTCCATTTACAGCTTCAGTTCCATGCAGACTTCTTTAATTAGTTAGCACTGGGGCACAAGGAGGAAAAAGGACACTTTAGGGAGGAAAAGTCTTTCCTTTTCCTTTTATTGCAGTAGCACTCAGGAGCTTTGCAATATTACCAGCATGATTTGGGTATTACAATGTCCATAGATTTTAAACGTGCCTTATTTATGCTTTCCAACACTGTAATTGGAAAACCTTTTCTTCTATGTCCCCAGTGAGAGATAATATGTTGGAAGTGTAGGGGAGGGGAGTAGATCAACAAGGATCAAGTGATGGAATGATTGGCCTTTTTGCTTAGCTATCAGGAAGCTAGTGATGGGCTGAAGGCCGTAGGATTAGGAGGCAAAGAGTGCTGCTAGGGCTTCATTCTTTGCCCAATTTGTCCCTAGTGCTTAGCACTTAGTAGGCATTCCATAAGTGTTTATCAACTTGATTTCATGTTCCTCATAGTCCATTGGAATTATTGATCAAGCACAGCTCACCAGTTTCCATCTTTGCATCTTTGTACTGGCAGTACCAATGTCTAGACAGATCTTTCTCCTTATCTCTTCTTAGAATCTTTATTCTTTTTCAAGCCTCAATTTGTACTTTTACATAAAGCATTTCTGATCCCTCCAGCTGACAGTGACATCTCTAACAAAATCACATTGTATCTATTTACAATCTGCTTAATTATTTATGTTTCTACCCTCCATGATAGATGACCAATGTGCAATTTCTGCCTTCAAAATGCCTACAGTTTAGCAGTGTAGATGAGATATGGATGTCAATAACAGTAAACCAAATTAAAATCTGAGGAATGTGTTAGAGACATGCAATAATGTCTAAATGCTGGACCCTTGCATCACTGAAGATACTTATAAGAAACATCTACATGTCATATGAGAAAGAACAGTGGAGACAATATTTCAGCAGTTTAACCTGAGCAGGCTGAAGGATTTCTGACCCGGGGGTCCATGAATCCCATTCTGCACCAAATCCATGGATGGATTTCAAGAGGTCCATAAACTTGGACAGGGAATGAAAATTTGGAGTTGATTTTGGGAAAAATATCTTTTTATTTTCATTAACTTCCCACTGAAAATTATAATTTCCTTAATTTATTAAAAATAGTTTTCATAGAAAAAGACCATAGGTTTCAACAGGCAGCAAAAGGAGTCTATGGTGTACGCAGTCCCTTTCAGCTCCAAATCTATGTTCCTATGATCCTCTTATTAAAATACCTTTGACATCTTTACATCATTTTCTTGGAATATGGTCCTGAATGCCAAGGCATTTGAGGCTTAGTGACTTCCCAATCATTCCTTTGCCAATTTCACCTTTCCTCTTCTCTGTAAGTAAATGTAACTCATCAATTTCAAGAAATCAGTGCCAAAACTGGAATCTAGGTCACTCTTGTTTTATTGTCTTGTGCCCCTGACACTTTCTTTTGATATTGGTTGCTTCACTTTCTACCACAGCAGAATGAACTATGGGCTTCATGGGATCTTCCTTTTCTCATCCCCCATCTTCTTATGTCATTGACCCTCTTCAAGAATGAAGGACGAACGACAATCATGTAACAACATCTAATGTACTGGATCCTGTACCACTGAAGATACTTGATTATGTAGACTCTAGTATGAAATGATATGAAAAATTAAAAAATGTGTATACTTCTTTCATAGTTGATATAATTTAATTCCACTAGAATCACTTAGAAGTCAGAGATTTTTCTTAAAGTTCTATTTTTTTCTTCATAATGGGAATAGGTACATGATGCTAATAAGAGGTAGTGATCTACTTTAATTATCTTAACTTCACTTTCCTTTCAGGAGAATTGTTAGAAAGTTCTATTCTAATACTTTGAAATATTAATAATATCCAATTAAAATTGCGTGTGAGCCTCATTTACTAAATCCTTGGCTGTCTCAGGGCTTTGTATTTTTAAGTTTAGTGTAGTTTAGTTTAGATTGGTTTATTTATTAAATACACAGTGTGAGTCGTGAGGTCTTAAACATTTCAAGGCTGGATTTTTAATTAAGCTGAATAGGAGAGGGCCATCTCATTGTTGGACTCCTTTGTTTCACATCTAAAGCAACTACTTTAATATATGAAGTTAATAACTTAAAAAGCAGTCTCAAAAAAGAAGAGAAAAGTGATAAGCTTTCATCGTACTAGGCTGGCCAAGAAATATTCAGTTTGCAATAGCCACCTTTCAACACTGATCAAACAAAGACATATATCTAATGACATCATTCTGTCTATCATTAGCTCTTTACATATAGCAACATTTGTGTAAACATACATTCAATCTGAAGAATGCTTTTCAATGGTGATCTAGTTGTCAGTTGTAGGTCTCCTATGTTTCTTTGAAGAAGATTTTTAAAATTGAGATTTTCCTTTTGTGCGTGCATGTGTGTGTATGTGTGTGGCAGTTGGGGTTAAGTAACTTGTCCAGGGTCACATAGCTACTAAGTGTCAAGTGTCTGAGGCTGGATTTGAACTCAGGACCACCTGACTCCAGGACTGGTGCTCTATCCATTGTGCCACCTAACTGCCCCCAAAATTGAGATTTTCATAGTAGCAAAACTTTCACCACTTTCCCTTAATGGCATGACCACAAATGGTTACTATTTTAATGCATAATGAATATTGTTGTCATGGCTTTCAACCTAATAATGTCTTGATGATAAGTGACCTAAATAACTATGGTGAACCCTGTGGCAAGAAGCATGAGATGACGCCTAGGAAAGGGAGAACTAAAAACATCCTCAAGCCAACAACCTCAGAGGATATAGCCCAAAATTTCTTTGGTCTTAGAGATTAGAGAGTAGTTTTTGGAGAACCTGCTACCTGAGGAGGAGAAACAATGGAACTTACCTGGCAAGCCGCCACCTGGGGAGGAAGCACACCATCTGGGATTTTCCTAGTATATTTTTTGCTAATTCTTTTTGCTTATTGGTTTGTATGTTGGTGAAGGATTGGGAAGAGTAGTAATAGTAGTGCTTGTAGGCCTCCACCAGTCTCTGACAACCATGGAGCAGCACCTTGAAGAGCCACAGGCCACAGTGTGGCTGGGCAGTCCAATGTGGGAGCTGCAGCTCCTGTGTGACTTGTAACCAGTAACTGCTGAATCTTGTGTTGTATCTTCCCCATGAGGAGTAGCTGGAGTGTCCTTTCCAGGGCTCTGGCCTGGGCAGATCAATATGGAAAACAAGCTCTTGCCCATGTAGCAGGTTTTCCGTCTCCGTGACATTGGTGGATCCAAAGGAGAGGCAGAGCCAATACAGTTTGGCACCAGCACCACAAGAGTTGCCAGAGGGATGTGATGTCCAACATCCAACTGCCTAAGGGACTCCGACTCCTGATTTCTCCTGGGGGTTAACTCCTGAAGCCTTTCCCATATATGGGTATAGCCACAAGGAAGTGGAGGTTTAAAATCAGGGTTGCCTGCCAAGGCTAAAGCCCCACTTGCCCAAAGCGACTGGTTTTAAGGCGCCAGTGACTCCCCTTCTCCCCTTCTTTTGTTAGTGGAAACAGTTCCGCCACGAGAAGGCCAGGAGTTGGGCTTCGGTTGTCAGAGGCTATTTGAGATGCATGCTATTGGAGCATTTTATAGAGACTGGGAGCTTATCCCCACTCCCACCCCCATCCCGGAATGACAACCTTTGGAACCAATTGGGAAGAGTAGATTGATAGAAACATAGCTATAGAGTTATGTAATGATCAGAATGACGCCACCTGCCGGAGACTTACTGTAGGAGGGCTCTGACATGAGGAGAAGGCACCTGAGGGCAAGACATGGCTTTTCTTTGTCTTCAGGAAGTGACATTTGCTTGTGGGAAGAAGAGGGGGTGAGGCTGGTGCTCTCGCTCTCTCTTTCACCAGGACTCTCGTGGAGAGTGGAGCAGAACTGTAGCTCCCCAAGATAGATAGCTGAATCTAGGCCTCTTTCTCTTTTTTTCTTCACCAAATTCTTATTCTCCCTAATAAATGCTTAAAAGTCTAAACTCTCGCTAAAGCTTATAGTTTATTGGCGACCACTCATTAGATACTTTAGACAGGCTAGCTAGAATTTTTGCCCCTTACAGTTAGAAGGGATGTTAGAAGTCATCTATTCCAATCCCCTCATTTTAAAGATGAGGAAACTGACGCCCAGTGAGGCTAAATGACTTGTCCGAAGTTATATAGTGTGGTAAAATATGAAAGTTTTTAACAGTTGGTTAGGATAACTGAAAGACGCCAGTTTTTCAAGGACCACCCTTTTGGGGAGGAGATGAACAGTCCGCCTGCTGCGCATGTCAGACTGCCTGCCGGGTTTTTGACTTCCGGGGTGGAGAGAACGGCAGTAGGCCTTTTTGCCTGCTTGGCGGGACTCCTGACGGCGCAGCACAGATGGTCTCTCTCTCCAAAGGTGGCCTTTTTCGGTTTGGTGAGTTTTTATAAGGAATATAGACTAAGCCTAGACTTAAGATGATTTGTATTGTATTTCTATTTTCCTATCCTTCTAATCAACATCACCTTGTGACTACCATACAATAAAGGCTCTATCTAGAAAACCAGAAGCTTCTTCCATTTACTAGTCTGGGAGATAAATTAGGGAAAAGTTAAGTAGGGGAGATTTATGATCTAATATCCAATTTTTAATCTCACAATAGGTAGTAAACATTAATGTACATATTTGAACACACTACCTCAGACTCCAGAGTCAATATTTCTTCTACAACTTTCAAAGTGAATGAATTGAAAAAAATACGGTGTTTTAAAATAATTATTTTATATATTTGTGTCCTATAAATTTTGCTACCATTTAGGGCAAAGTCTTGATTGCATTATCTTACAACTTGGTGCTCAATAGATACAATGGACTCATCACTATTTCTACCTATTTTAAGAGGTAAAGTAGTATTGTGAAGAGAGCAATGGATTTGGAGTTAGAGGAACTGGGTTAAAAATCCCACCCTTGTCATTTAGCACCTGCATAACCTTGGACAAATTACCTAACCTTTTTTGCCTTCAGTTTCCTCATCTGTAAGGTCCTGTTGACTGCCAAAGCCATCATTTTTGTCAGTTCTACAATAAAAGAGCCCAGGAGAGGAGGTGGATGACCCAAAGGAAGGTGCTTCTGAAAATACATGAGCAGAAATGTGCTCTCCTTTTCTTTATGGTACCCAGAAGGTACCTAGTTTCTCAGACATGTTTCCGTGCTTCATTTCAAAGTGATTTTGTGTAACAGAACACATGAAATTCAGATTTACTTTTCTACTGACAAAAGTTGAACTCTTGCCCTTTTGTGCTCAGATTATACACAGAAATAATTGGGAAAAAAAAAGTTTTCTTTACTTTTACCCTGAAATAATGCACTGCTATTGCTGCATTGTGATCTGGCAATCTGTCTTTTCTACAATGGTAAAGGCATGCTTTTGGCTCACCTTTGCCTGCACCTGTTTGAATGTTTAAGGCATTAATTCTGTTAGAATGAACTTGAGCCTAACATATTTGAACTGAATGAGGTAGATCATGGCTTCCCCCTGGAACCAACAGGATAAGGAGAAAGGACTGGTGAATAGATGAATCAATGCCATGGCGCTGTGTCACCACTACATTTAAAAAAATTAATAAGGTGACATCTTTAAAAGCATATCATTCATCATAACATGATTTGCTTCGTATTTTGCCTTAAATAGGTTCCCATTTTCTATTGTGTTAGGAATGATGACTTGTGAGTAGATAAAAACTGAGGGCCATCACTTTAACATGCTGATTTGGTAGAAGTTGAGAAGAAGAGAGGGAAATTCTTTTTTTTTTCAATCTTAATAGTATTTTATTTTTTCCAGTTACATGTAAAGATAGTTTTCTACATTTGTTTTTATAAGTTTGAGTTCCAAATTCTTCTCCCTCCTTCTTTTCCCTCCCCCCTCCCCAAGACAAAAAGCAATCTGATATAGGTTATATATGTACAATCACATTAAACATTTCCACATTAGTCATGTTGTGAAAGAAGAATCAAAACAAAAGGGACAAACCTCAAAAAACAAAACAAAACAAAAAGTAAAAATAGTATGGTTCAATCTGCATTCAGATTCCACAGTTCTTTTTCTGGAGAGCATTTTCCATCATGAGTCTTTTGGCATTGTCTTGGATCATTGTATTGCTGAGAAGAGCTAAGGAAGGGAGGGAAATTATAAGAAGAAGCTTATCATAGGAGCTGAAGCCAAAAGGGACTTTAGATGTAATTTAGCTCAACCTGTTCATTTTAAGGATGAATAAATCAAGACAGAAAGCAATAAAACAGGAAGGGACTTCAGATTTGATCTAGCCTAACCCTTTCATTGTTATAGATGAGGAAAATAAGACACCATAATAATATAATGTCAGGTGAGACTTCTGACTCCAAAGTTAGGACTCTTTCTACTGCTTCCTTCCTGATGCTTAACAATGATAAGAATGTCTTCTCATTCAATTCAATTAAGCCTACCATATACAAGGCATCAGGTTAAAGATATTCACTTAACCAAAGTATTTGGCATATTGTTAGCCTAGGAAGTTCCCTGTATGGCAACTCCCTTTAGGAATGCAGAGAGCTACCCATCTGTGACTCATTTGCTTGGTATGTAAGTTGCCTAAGGTGCATAAGATTAATGACTAGTAGGGACAGCTAGGTGGCTCATTGGATAAAGCACCAGCTTTGGATTCAGGAGGACCTGAGTTTGTATCTGGCCTCAGATACTTTACACTTATTAGCTATGTGACCTGGGCAAGTCACTTAACCCTCATTGCACTGCAAAAAAAAAGATTAAAGATTAATGACTAGTTTAGGGTAACGTAAGGAGGTTTAATGTATAACAGATTTAGAGGAAGAAGGTTTCTATGAATGGAGGGAGGGTGATTTTAAAGCCACTAAATGAGAGCAGTACAGAATTTGAGCACCAGAAGGAGCCTCCGTGTCCTCCTATTTCAACCCAGAAAAGAAAAAGAAACATCCATAAAACATATCTAATAAGTGATTAACCATACTGTGCTTGAGAACTTTCAGTGATAAGGAAAACACTCTCCTCCCCATTCCCCAGTCCTAAAGGCAGTGAGGTGCCCATTGGATAAAGCAGTGGACCTAAAGTCAGTCAAACCTGAGTTCAAGTCCAACTTCAGAGAATTAGTAGTGGTGTGAACTTGTTCATATGTGTCTCAATAGAAAAAGGGATGGAAGAGAATAATCATTTATTTAATAAATGTCTACTATATGCTAGGTTTCCTACTTAGAACTTTACAAATATTATTTCTTTTGAGATAATATTAGGATAATAGTAGCACTTACCTCTCAAGCTATTGTGAGGATCAACTGACACAAAATTTGTAAAGCATTCTGCAAACTGTAGAGTACTATATAAATGTTAGTTGTTGTTATTATTACCTATTCTATATTCTGTTGAATATTTGTTATGAAAATAAAAACAGAATAGTTACCTGTCCCAAGACCATTTCTATCTGAACCCCATTGAAAAAGAGGCAAATGGTAATTTTCTAGTTCTCTGATTTCCTTTTGTATATAAGACTCTAATAAGGAAATTTCTTTTACCAATGCAGATTGGCAGCTTCCAGTCCTAGAAAGCAGACTGGCATATTAAGAGATTCAGCTATGTGCTCAGATTCAAATAGCCAATCAGTGTTAGAGGCAAGATTTTAATTTATACCTTCTCAGCTCCTAGTCCAGAAGTCTATTCACTATACTAGATTGCCTGAACATGAATTCTTTAGGAGAATGCCAAATTCAAAGAGAGCCAGGGAATGGAAAGAAATGGGAGAGCTTTAGGATAGATGGGGAGGTTTTATTTTTATTTTATTTTATTTTTAAGAATTCACCAGAGGGTCTAGAAAAACTAGTGGAATGGGAAAGGGGTGAGAGGAAGACTGTGATTGGGGATAGGCAAAGCTAAGCTAAATGGAGAAGAAAAGGTAGGGTAACATAAGAGTGAGAGCAGTCTTTATCTAGGTAGATGGGTTCTGGATCACAAGGGCTCAATGCATTAGGGCACTGGATGAAGAAAGTGATAGATAAGGAGAAGCATGGTCCTAATTAAAATGTTGGTATGAAGGTAATCCTGAGGCTACCTTCTGGGTAAGGCAGAGAAAGATTCCTCAGGTGATCAAAGTGGTAGATGAGGACACCCAATCATTGACATTTTCTGAATGACTTGAATTTTCAAATTGTTTTACAAATCTGAAGTTACAATCTGTATGGCCTTAGGCCAGTCCCTTTACCACTCTGGTCCTGAGTTCCCTCTACTGTAATTCAAAGAGAATGACAAAATGCTCTCCCAGCTAAAAAACTATGGTCATATGGACTAATCATCCCTTATTACCCGTTTAAAATATAAATATTAAAATTCTTATAGGCTGAGAAAACTGAAACAAAATTCTACATGTAATGAAATGATTATGTGAGTAGTTATATTGAAACTGTTGGATTCCTGACAGAACCAGGTCAAGAACTGCTTGCTGGCCCTAACTGCATCGAACACAAATGTTTTTGTTTTGTAGAATAACATCTATTTATCTCTGAGTTGTCTACACTACATTCCAGCTATTGGCTAACTTTAAATTGTAAAGAGAATAATAATTCTCTAGTTCACGGGTTTTTAATCTACTCACCTTGAAAGTTTTAAAGTATTTTAATATAATTTATTTCCCTTGTAATCCTATGCATATTACTTTGTTAATTTAAAATTCCTTTTTAATTTAATATTTTATTTTTCCTAATTAATGTCAAATTGTTGTTTTTTTTTTTTTGTGGGGCAATGGGGGTTAAGTGATTTGCCCGGGGTCACACAACTAGTAAGTGTCAAGTGTCTGAGGCCAGATTTGAACTCAGGTACTCCTGACTCCAGGGCCGGTGCTCTATCCACTGCTCCACCTAGCTGCCCTATCATCATACAATATTACTGTCACTCTGTACTCTGTTTTGGCTCTGCTCATCTCAGTTGATATCAGTTCATTTAAGTCTTTCTAGGTTTTCCTTATAACATACTGCTTGTCATTTCTTATATTACAAGAGTATTCTATCACAATATCACAACTTAATGTCATTTCCCAGTTAATGGACAATGCTTCCATGTCTAATTCTTTGCCATCACTAAAACAGCTGATATAATGATTTTTGTACTTCCTTTCTTTTTTTTATCTTTGTAAGATATAGACCTAGTAGTGGTATTACTGGCTCAAAGGGTATGCAGAATTTATAGCTCTTTGAGGTAATAGTTCTGCTTTTTTTCCAATTTGTTTTCTATAATGGTTGAATCAGTTCACAACAGTGCATTGGTATCTCAATTTTCCCATATCCCCTCCAACATTTGTCATTTCCTTTTTCTCTCATATTAACCAATCTGATAGGTGTGAAGTGGTAGCTCAGAGTTGTTTTAATTTGTATTTCTTCAATCAATAGCAATTTATAGTATTTTACATGACTAAAGGTAGCTTCATCTGAAAACTGCCTGTTCATATCATTTTACCATTTATCAATTAGGGAAAAATTCTTATTTTTATAAATTTGACTCAGTTCTCTATATATGTGAGAAATGAGACCTTTATAAGCAAAACTTGCTATAAATTCTTTTTCACAGTTATGATTACCATGTATCAACTTTCATGCTATCTCTCCCCCTTTGTTTATTCTACTCTTTCTTTTCACCCTATCCTCAAAACTTTCTCATTCTGGACTACCACCTCCCCAAATCCACCCTCTTATTAGTGCCACACCTTCTCTTGACCCCATTCCTCTTCTTTCTTGTAGGGTGAGATAGATATCTACATCTAACTGAGTGTGTATGTTATTCTCTCTTTTATGCTGATGAGAGTAAGGTTCAATTGTTCCCTTGCTCCCACATCCCATATCTTCCCCTCCACTTTAAAAGTTCTTTTGTGCTTCTTTTATGCAGGATAATTTACCTTATTTTGTCTTTCCCTTTCCCTCTCTCCCAGTGCATTCTTCTTTCTCACCCCTTAATAATTTAAAAATATCATCCCATGTTAGTAAACTCACACTTGTGCCTTCTTTCTATATACATTCTTTCTAACTGTTCTAATAGAAAAATTCTTAAGATTTACAAGTATTTTTCAATGTAAACAAGTTTAACCTTATTAAATTCCTTATGATTTCTCTTCCCTGTTTATATTTTATGCTTATCTTGAGTCTTGTGTTTGAATGTCAAAATTGTAGGGCCATCTAGGTGGTGCAGGTGATAGAGCCCTTACCCTGGAGTCAGGAGGACCTGAGTTCAAATGTGACCCCAGACACTTAACACTTCCATCTGTGCGACCCTGGGCAAGTTGCTCACCAAAAAAAAAAAAAAGAATGTCAAAATTATTACACAATTTTTGTCTTTTTATCAGGAATACTTGAAAGTCCCCTGTGTAATTAAATATCTATTTTTTTCTCCTGAAGGATTATACTCAATTTGGGGGGGTAGGTGATTCTTGGTTGTTGGTTGTAATCCTAACTCCTTTGGCTTCTGGTATATCAAATTATAAGCCCTCTGATTATTTACTATAGAAGCTGATAAAGCTTATGTTATACTGACTATGGCTCCATGATATCTGAATTGTTTCTTTTTGTCTGCTTGCCACATTTTCTCCTTGGTCTGGGAGTTCTGGAATTTGGATTTAGTATCTTGGGAGTTTTCATTTTGGGATCTCTTTTCAGAGGTGATCAGTGGATTCTCTCAATTTCTATTTTACCCTCCGGTTCTAGGATATCAGGCCCATTTTCCTTGATAATTTCTTACAATATGATGTCTAGGCTCTTTTTTGATCATTGTATTCAGGTAGTTTAATATTTCTTTAATTATTTCTCCTAGCTTACTTTCCTGGTCAGTTGATATATTTCATATTGTCTTCTATTTTTCATTATTTTGATTTGATTTTATTGTATCTTGACGTTTCATGGGGTCATTGGTTTCCAATTGCCCAATTCTACTTATTAAGAAAAAAAAATTGGTGAATTTTTGTATATCTTTTTTCCATTTGCCCAATTCTGCCTTCTAAGGAATTCCTGTCTTCAGTGGATTTTTATTACCTCTTTTTACAATTTTGTCTATTCTATTTTTAACATATTAATTTCTTCAGTGTCTCTTTTACCAAGCTATTGACTCCTTTTTCATGATTTTCTTGCATTATTCTTATTTATTTTCCCAGTTTTCTTTTACCTGTTATTTTATTGTTGAAATCTTTTTTGTGTTCTTCCAATAATTATTTTGTTGTATCTGAGATCAATTCATATTTCTCTTTGAGGCTTTGCCTGTATCACTTTTGACTTCATTGTCTTTTTCTGAGTCTGTGTTTTGATCTTCCTTGTCACCTTAGTAACAGTCTATTGTCTGGTCATTTTTTTAAATTTGCTCATTTATCAGCTTATTTCTTAGCTTTAAACTTTATGTAAAAGTTGATCTCTGCTCCTGGGGTAGAGGTGGCACTGTCTCAAGTTTCAGGTTTTTGTGCAACTATTTTGAGAGCTAGTTCTGGGTGGGTGGGTTGGGGTCTGCAATTTTTCAGTTTTTCCAAAATGGTATGATCTAAAGAGTGGTGTATTTGCTTCTTTCCTGGCCTGTGCTCTGGTCTGTGAGTGACCACAAGCAAAATTTTTGACCCTGGAACTGTGACCAGGGTCCCCACTCCCCTGTGGTTGCAAGCTCTGGTGTGCTAAAGTTTTTCCTCATCCTGGGACAGCAAGCTAGGACTGATCCAGATCTGCATATGCACAAAAAGTTCCTATCCCTAGTGTCAGTAAAGAATACCAAGAATAATGGTAGGGAAGAAAACCAGAAAGCAGGATTGAATAGAGCTCAGGAATATCAATGTTCCCCAAGATACATTCAGTATCACTCATACTTCTAGATTAATTATTGTACAGCTATTTGAGAACAAAGATATCAAACATATCAACAATTTAAAGAACTGATATCTATAACTATGCATATAAATACCTCTCTCCATATATACATATCTATCATCTATCTATCTATACACACTTATATAGACATACACATATATCTCTTTGTATAATTATACACACATACACACATATATAGTATATACTACATATACCTATATTTATCTTGCATATATCTATACAAACATAAGCTTAAAGTTAATAGATAAGGTAGTTTAATACAATGTAAACACAAATATCTGCAGCAAAAAGTCTTCTTGCAGAATAAAAATTTGAGCTGCATCTTAATGGAAGAAGGATTTAGTGAAGTGGAGGTAAAGAGAGTACATGCAGGTTAACCAGTACAAAAATATGGAAATGAGAAATGGAATACTGTGTCTGAGAATAAAAAAAGTTTGTTCACCAGATCATGGAATGAGGAAGTGAGAGTAATGCTTAATTCATAATCATTCACTCTAGCCTATTTGGCAAAAAGAATCTGGCTTCCTCACTTACTTGCACATGTACCATATTAAGTATAAGTTTTGAGCAATCCCAAATTCTCTATGGTTCTCAGAATGGGCAAACTTTTCTTGGTTCTGTCTCTAGCTTTAGGGCAATGAGTATACATCAAAGGTTGTGTAGATCTTTGGATTTATCAAGTCAAAAATACCTTTGAGACTTTCTTTAGTAGCCATAGTCTACCTCCTCTTGACCTTTGACCTTGGTCTAATAAAGTTGACTCCCAACAGAACCAGAAATTCATCCATGAATATGAATTATAGTTGTTTTTATTATTAAACTAGATCAATAAGCAAATAAAAGGATATAGGCTCAAGAAAATAAAATGTGATGATAAAAATTCGGCCAAAAAGCTGGGAACTTGCTGCCCTCCCAATCCCCAGAAGCCTCAGACATAGAATACACATTTCAGTCTTTTATCAGGTAAAGGAGCATAAAAAACAAACAAATAATTCCCCACCCCATAATCTTAAACTTCATGATCTACACATGAGTCTAGCAGGTTCTGTCCTCTTTTAATAATGCATTAATTTGGAAAGAATTGTGGTTGAGATCTCCTCTCTATGTGGGTTATGGACTCAGGATCCAATGGAGACTGGAATTCTTGCAGGTCACTGGGAGGAAACTTTTAATGACAGTCTCAATCCACTATCTAGAAGGTGGCTTGTAGATAGCTAGTTTTGCAAGAGACATGCTGCTATTTTTCTGGCCCAAGAGTCCCTTCCTCTGCCACATGCAGCCTGGCACCACCTTGCTCTAACATGTCTGTGTTTCTTCATGCCTTCCCTTGCTCCCCAATCACAAAGCCCAAACTTCCCTTCCAGAGGAGAAGTTTGAGAAGGCAGCTATAAAGTCTCTGCACTTTGTTCCCTATTCCTATAATGCAATCCCTCCAAATCTCCCCTTTATGGGGTAACTCTCTTCAGCTCAAACACTGTATTCTCAATGAAGCCTTTCCTGATCTCCCAAACTGCTAGTTCCCTCTCTCCCTAAATGCCTTATAATTAACTACCTTGTAAGTATTTGGAGTTATTCACTTCATACTTATTTTGTATATATTTATACATGTAGTTATTTCTTTCAATAGAACGGAAGCCTTTGTAAGTAGAAATTGCTGCCTTGACTTTATTTTTAACCCCAGTAGCTGACTCATAGTACGCAAATAAGTGCTGATTGATTGGCTGGTAGGCGCACTATACATTATTTCACAAATAATTTCCCCCTAGACTTGTTTATGTTCTTCATACTTGTTTATATTAATTAGTCCTTAATACATGAGGGTCACATGTCTCAGGGCAAGACACTGAACCTTGTTAAACTTTGTTTCCTCATTTCCAAATTGAGAAAAAATACCTGTATTCCCTATCTCTATGGATTGTTGTGAAGATCAAAGCAAGCAATTATGAAAAGAACTTTGCAGACCTTGAAATGATGCAGAAAAGGCAGATATTCAGCTATAATCAGAAATCTCTGGATCTGCCTCATTTCATTTAACTCTATGACAGGAACACTCATTCTATATATTAAAAAAATCCAGTATATTGGAAACTTTGATGTGGGAAACTTAGTTAACTATTTTTCTTCTCTTGGTGCACTTGGGAACTTAGGTATTGTCTATGTGAAGCTCCATCAACTCATCCTCAACTTTTTTCTCTTTTCTCTGAACTGTCAATATTCTAGGCTTTGAATAGCAAGTCAGAAGAGACCATTTATAAATGTGCTATTCTGATTTTGAAAAGCAGTGCTCTCCCCCCACCCCAACTTTTCAAAGGTTAATTTTATTCATCGCTCAGTAGGTGGGTTGTGTGCATTATTCTAGCTTGTACAGTTCCCTTACATAATAGCTTTTGTCTAACACCATTACTATTTCCACAAAGGATGCATGTTGGAGGAACATCCTTTTGTGGAAATTTTTGCTCTTGGTTGTCTCCAACACTACATTTTTTAAGTGTATTAAACTGAGGGGGGGAAAAGGCATTAATGTCCTATTTCAGGACAAGTGCCTTGGAGAGATGAAATGTAGTTACATTCCATAGCTATATGATCCATCATAAATAGTGGAGGCAATGATTTGGTAAGTAAAATTGCTTCAGGAGCAAGATCAACTAGGACAAGATCTAATGGTGTTGATGACAACAATGAAGATGATGAGGATGATAAAACGGTGCATGATTCTAATGATGCTGATGATACAATACAGTCCTCTTGCCCTGGAATAAACTTGAAAATCAATTGAATAAACTACACTTGAACTGAATCTTTATCAGAGACCAAATTGTTGCTCATAATTTCCCAGATATAATATTGCTCTGTAAAATTTGAAGAATATTTTAAATTTATATCACCATATAGAACACTTATAATATCCAAATTACATACAATTAAAAACTTTCAAAACATAGGGATCTAAGAGAAGAAATCAGAACCAGCAGATATTGGAAGAAGTCCTTATTATCTCTTTTATTTTGTCTATTACTGGTAGGGTTTCAATGATATTTTTCAAGAACCTAGATAAGATCACTTTGCATCTGTATAATTTATTCAAGTATAGAAAATTGTTAACTTATTCATGTTGCAATGGTCCATAGAAGATTCAGTAGAAAATAACAGGATAACAAATAGGCTCAAGGTCATTCCTCCTGAATTACAATTAAAAAACATTAGAAGAAAAAAATTTAAAATAACAATAGCTGGCACTTATAGGATGTTTTATCGTTTTTCATTGTGTTTAGTATACATTTTTATTTTATCCCATCACTGTTTTTTCAGCTATGTTTTAGGTTAAACCAAATAGTTTGACCAATTATATTCTCCTAAAATATATTTCCATGTTTGACATATTATCGATTTATGGGTAGGATGCATGAGCAGGGAGAATAATGCAAATGTCAGGATAATTCAGCCCCATATAGTTAGCTATTAGCTGGCAAATTTGGGATGGCGATATGATACAGACCAACAATTTCATTGATATAAAGAATTCCCAATTGGGGAAATTCTCTACCAGTGAATATCAGCATTTACTTTGAGACTTACAGTCCTAAAGAGCTTTCTAGAGTACTGAGTTCCCTGATAGAATTTAACTCTATGATTTTGTTTGTTTGTTTGTTTTGGCTTGGAAGTTGGCTCTCTGTCCATTACACCATGCTGCCTCTTGGACCATTGAAAGTCACTGTTGCACAGTGTGTAGAAAGCTGCCCTCAAAGTCAGTTGACTCAGTTTCAAGTGTCATCTCTGACACATATTGGATATTTAAATCTAGGAAACTGACAGCCTCTCAGTGCCCCAAAGTACCTAGGTATGTCTCTATAAATTATAGAAAATTGTTGATCTTCATGTGTGGAGAACCTTTGCACAAAGTGTAGGTAACAGGATTAAGGAAATCACAGGTCTTTACATTTGCTGAACAACAAGCAAACATTAATAAATGAACAACAACCACAACAATGAACAACAACATATTTGGACGAATGACTAAATGTTTAATCTGTTCCTCAAATCTCTCCCAATGTACTTACACCCCAGTGAAATAAAACAACTAAATGACATCTTGGACATTTGAGCAGGAATTACAATTAAAGCATGTATCAGTCTTCCCATCAAGCCTTTTGATACTAATGAGAATGAAATGTTTTTTTTTTTTAACCCAGTTAAGTGAGCAGATATAGCTATGATAGCAAGAAATCACTTACTCAAGACATCAATTCAATTGAACAAACTCAGTGAACCTTCTGTAAATACCTATTATAGGCAAGTCACTGTGTTAAGGATAAAATGGCAAAGTGAAACAGTTTTTGCTTTCAAGAAGCTCTCATTATATTGTGTTGATGTAACATGTAGACAGACAAGTATGGACAAAATAATTTTAGGAGGAAGCAGTACTAAGGATTGTGGACAAATCAAGAAAGATGGTCTATAAGGAAATGACTCATCCCAAAGTATTGAAGGAAAGTAAAAGGAGGAGGTAGTGAGCAAGTGCATTCTAGGCATGGGGGCAGCTTATATAAAGACATGGAGACAGGAGATAAAATGTGGAGTTTTGGCAAGAGTTACTAGGATGAAATGACTGCAACATGGAATGTAGAGTAATATGAAAAAGCAGAGTCATGTGAAGGATTCTGGAGAACCTTCAGTGCTAGGGTGAGGACTCTGTATTTGATCCTTGAAGTTATAAGTAGATATAGTATTAGCTAACATTTTTGTAGCACAACAGTATTTGTAAGAAATTTAGCATATTTGGGGCAGTGGCACAGTGGATAGAGCACTGGCCCTGGATTCAGGAGGATCTGAGTTCAAATCCAGCCTCAGGCACATAACACTTACTAGCTGTGTGACCCTGGGCAAGTCACTTAACCCCAATTGCCTCACTAAAAAAAAAAAAAAAAGAGAAATTTAGTATATTTGATCTTATTTGACCTCCTCAATTTGACGAGGTAGGCATTCATCTTATAAATGAGAGAATAGATGCTCATAGAGGTAAAAGAATTTAACCGTAGTCCTATAGAATCAGAGAAAACATTCAAACTCAGGTCTCTCCTGTCTCTGTTCTTCACTATTCCATGCTTCTATTTAGCAAAAACAAAGGAACAATAAGTAAAAATAAAAGAATTCATTTCTAAAAGTAGTCAGCATTGGGCAGCTAGGTGGTGCCCTGGATTCAGGAGGATCTGAGTGCAAATCAAGCCTCAGACACTTGACACTTAGTAGCTGTGTGACCCTGGGCAAGTCACTTAAACCTCATTACCTCGCAAAAAAACAAATGAACAAATAAAAAAGTAGTCAACATTAGCCTACTTTGCCTTTTACTTACTTTTGCAAAAGATTGTGATAATGGATTTTTTTTCATAAACTTGTCTAAAGTTAGCAGTTTAAAAATCTATATTAATATAACACATACATATATGAAATATACATGGATATGTAGAGTTTTCTTTGGTGACTTCACAAAAAAACCAATCTTATTATGAAATCCTTCTTGTTGACATTTTTAGTCAGGTATAATGTTTTGGAAGTAGTTAGCATGAAAAAATTCAGAAAAAAAAATGTGTGTTGTATTTGCTTCAGTCCAAACTAAACTCAGATATAGACCTGCAAGTCATGAAAAGCTGAATGCCAAAGAAGAGATTAGTTCATGGAAGCAAATCCATTAAATCCTTGTGAGAAACAAAACAAAATACAACAACAAGAAAAATAGGGCTCTGGAACAGGGCGCAGAATTTTCTTTTCCTTATCTCTTGGGTTGGCTTTTGGAGCCACTGGTACAATTTGAATTTTTTGAGTAGGCAATGAATGCCAAACCTGGAACACTGTTCATTATGGAACGTGACAAATAAACATGTAAATTGGCTTCCTAAAATCTTCCTTGAGCTGTAACTTAATTTGTTTTTTTGTTGCCCCTGAAAATTATGAGATAGATCTTCCTTCTATGACACAATTTTATTTGTAAGCATCATTTGTATTATAGCTATGGATAGTTGAGAAGACATAGATAACCTAAGTAATACTTCTTTCAAAAATTCTTTATTTATGAATCATTCTACTACCATGGTCTACCACCTCTTTTCTGGTAGGAAATATTTCTATTTTCCCACAATTCCTTGGATTTAAGATTGGTTATTGCATTAAACTGAATTTTGTTGTCTTGTAATATTGCTTTCTTTTATATAATTGTGAACTTTTTTCTCTTGGTTATACTTTATTCTGTATGGATTCAGAGCTTTGCTGAATTCCTCATTTCTTATGGTAAAATAATAATCCAATTTATTCATATATTACAATTTTTTATAGTTCTATAAATTGATGGGTACACATTGTGTTTCAATATTTTTCCAATAAATAATTCTTATCTATGTATATGTAGTGAATTTTCTTTGGTCAAAAAAACAAAGAACATTTGGAGGTAGAGCTCTGGTTAAAAATGTCATTTTGAAAAAAAAAAATTGAACGTTATAATGAGGAGACACTTATCTCCTTGGTGTCTCCCTGTGGCGTCACAGTATTTTAATAAAACTTGGGAAAATGAAAAAAAAATACTGAAAGTCAAATGAAGCATAACCGCAGAAAGAATAAATGTGTAAATAATTCAGGAAGGAAAGATTGTGTGACCTTCAATTTAAGACTAGCAGATTTATTAGAAGTACAAATCAATTATTCTCCCATAGGTTACTAGCAGGGTCAATTTCATAAGCAGGGAAAGTGGAGAACTGTCTAGAGGTATGATTTGAAAGTTGTCAAGAAATTTTCAACCTCCTCTCTCTTCCCCCAACCTCCATTTCCTCTCCTGGGATTTGATATTATACCATTAGAAATGTATTTCTTTAAGTTGAGGGCAAGAGAATTTTAGTCTGCTAGAATTGTCATCTGAGAAGCAAATAAAACTTTAGCATGTAATTCATTCCAACTTAAAATTTTGATAAGAGCAAAGTCTTTTAGGAGTATGACACAAGATAGGGGTGTAATTTGAGGGAAGGGAAGATCACTAAAAATGAAAATGTTTTGATCAAAAATATGAGAGATAAAAAACATGAGAGTTAATTTAATCATCTTATTAATATGGCTGGCAGATTATTAATAAAATGAAGTCTGTGGCCATCTCTCTCAGACCAAAGACCCCTTCCTTGTTATCTGATCTGGTTCATATACCTTTCCCACTGTAGGAAGTCAATCACAAAACAATCAAATCTAATTGGTTAACATCATTCAAATGTAATTGACTGACATAATTTGGAGGTGGGTTATATTAAAATGTAGCTGGGGGATATGTGACTCAAATAACGATGACATTAGGGAAAAATGTAGAGATATCCCCTGCCCCTCCAGACTTATGGCAGCAGAACAGTTCCCACCTAGAACTGGTCCATGGTGAACAAATCTCATCAGTAAAGTCCTTAAACTTATCTAGAGAAAAGAATCTGTCTTGACCCAAAGGGTCTTTTGTGGCCTTGGGTTTGTGTCTGACCAAGATGCAGAGATGTGATAGAATCTCTCAAGGAGAGGCCCCCAACACCACCCCCCAGGTATATAACTTCCTTCCTTGTAGGTGCTATAGGTTCTAGTAGGTCCAGAAGACTACATTCCTGGACATGAAACACCATACAGTAGTAACACTTTGTTGATGCATTGATTACCTTTGTGTTCTCCAGCATGGCTCCATGTACCACCTTTATCAGAGGACCTGATTTTGTCTACATATGTGTGTGTGTGTATATACATATATGTATATATATGTATGTATATGCATATGTATATATATACACACATATATGTATAAATCTATGTGTGTATATATATATGTAGTTGTAAATTTTTATGTTATATTAAAAAAATCTATGTACAAAGATGCAACCAATTCCTCAAATGTCATACTAAGCCTAATACTGAATAAACAGCAAATAACTGCTAATTTTTTTTATAAGAGTAACTGATGCTTTAATGTTACCCTTTAATGGTCAATCAGCATTTTAACCAGCACCATCTTTGAGATTCCTTTCTACTAGTGAAATTACCTAAGGTTCAGATTAGATTTTTGCATTGATTTCACTTGTTCTAAACTTTGGCTATAGCTTTAATAACACCATTAATACTGTATTGCTCTGATTATAACCCAGTGCTGGCTCTGCTTAACAGCAACTACTTTGAGACTGTACAAGTCATATCCAGCATCACTAGGCAAACAGGGTTTAACAAATAGCCACACTGTAGTATTCCACCATTTCTATGTTTAGGAAGAATGCATTCATAGGTTTTATATTTCTGGTGTCAGTAATCAGAGGGAAGATCTGACCTACATGAAAAGAATATCATACCTAATCCCTTAACCACTGTCATGTTCTCTAGACAGTAAAGTGGCGGCACATTAAAAGACTTTAAAATTGCAGCTCCATCTGGATTCCCAAAAGAGTATCTGCACTCTTCTTTAAATGGGACTCCTCGCCTGGATTCAGGGTTACCTTCACCACATATGAAATGCCATTCTGCCCCAAGACAAAGGGGACACTAAGGAAGATGTCTTCATTAATGCCATATAGGACCTTAATCATGGTGCAAATTGGATGCACTCTCCTAAGATTCTTCATAATGCTTTCTGTCAGATCTGCCACAGACAATCCAATGGCCCAGGAAGTATAGCCCTTCAGCTTGATTACCTCATAAGCACTTTTAGCCACCTGATTATGAATTTCTTTCCAATTCTCTGAATCAGCATCGTTCCAAAAGCAGGATAAATATTCTTCAGAGACACACCAGAAACATTCACACCATTCCATATAGGAACACTTGAGTCTCCATGTTCCCCAAGGACCCATCCATGACAACTTGAAGAATGGACACCAAGTCTCTCCCCCATTAGGTAACAGAAATAGGAAGAATCCAGATTGCAACCACTTCCAATAACATGGTTTTAGGAAAGCCACTTAGCTTCCAGGCCACATATATCAAAATATCCACTGTATTGGAAACAATAAGCAGCTTGCAATTAGGGCTGTATTTAACAATATTGGGAATGATAAATTTAAAGATATTCACATTGTGTTGGACCAAATTAAGATGACTTTCTCCCTCCTGTTGACGTGTCCCAACAGTAATGACAACCAGCTTAGTTTGTCCTCTATGACATCAACTAGGGCAAGTTCAACAGCCAATTCCTTCCTTAAAATACTGATGTCCCATGACATGCCAGCTGCACCAACCTCAACAACAGTGATCTTAGTTTGGGGAACCTGGTCTTCCTTTAGGACATTCAGAATCAGGTGATACTTGACAGTAGTTGCCATTTTGGGGGAAATTTAGGTTGCTCATCATGCTATGAGGTGTTCTGAGTGCGATGTAAGACTGATGCTCTGGGACTCGTGAAAGCATCATTTACTCTTATCTTATATACCATATATATACACACACACACACACACACACACACACACACACATCAATGCAGTGAGTGTTTGAGGCCAGATCATAATGGGCTGTGAACAGAAAAAACTTAGCCTGGTGCCAAGCACATGCAGTCCAGGGCTGGATAATTCTGGTATGCATTTTATAAGTCCTCCTGGTTTCTTTTTCCTTTTGGAAATTCCTTTTGGGTTGTAGGTTGGGTAGGTGATTTCTTTCTTTTTTATGGGGCAATGAGGGTTAAGTGACTTGCCCAGGGTCACTCAGCTAGTAAGTGTCAAATGCCTGAGGCCGGATTTGAACTCAGGTCCTCCTGAATCCAGGGCCAGTGCTTTATCCACTGTGCCACCTAGCTGCCCCTAAAATTGGGTAGCAATGTAGCCAAACTAGTAATATCTGTCATGGAATCTATACTTTTTTTGTGGGTCAATGAAGTGCTTTATTCACTGAGCCACCTAGCTGTCCCTTGGGTAGGTGATTTCTTAGATTCCTCCCAATTCTAAAATTCTGGGATTTATTTGAAATATATGCATCTACGATAAATGTGAGAGAGATCGAACTAAGTCTCAAAGGGAATAAATGTACCTAACAATAGAAATTGAATCCCCTTCTTCTGTCTTCCCCCTCTCCTTTTAAAACCCAATGCCTGGCTGTGACCTAAGATTTAGAAGGCAACCCCTGAGGATTAATCATTTATAGGAGTAATTTATTTAGGAACTTCCTAAACCATACAGCTTTCCCATCCTGGAGCATCAAATAGACAATGCTTATAGCCATCTATAAATGTTTTTTATGATTATCTTTTCCAGGCTTTCTTTCCCTAAACTTGAATTTTCCCTTGCCTCGGACTTAGAGGACTTCTTTGAGAGTATTGTCTGGTATCTGGCTTGAAAATCTGAGAAACAGTAAAAACAACATGGAGATCAACAAGGGAAAGATTAATAAACTAGTCATTGTAAAATTGAAGCCACGTGTAGGAGAGGAATAAGAAACATGTCTGCTTTTTGTTGGTAGAGTTTGAGACTGAGTCAATTAATATGGGATTTGGAAGATCTCATTTTGGATTCGGAAATTAATGTAAAGAAAAGGATGCAATACCACGGGAAAGTCTGAGAGATGATTTCTTCCATTGGTGAAAACTTTTAAAGGAGAGAAAGCCTGCAAAAGAACAAGTTTAAAGATGACATTGAAACAGTCTAGGTGACAGATAACTAGCATCCAGACAAAGAAAGTGACTGTAATTTTAAGAAGGAAAAGTTAAATTCTTGGAAGACATGGGGATCTTATTCTCTAACATGATTCTCTCCTGAGTAGAAACTGGTAATGAGATTGGCCTGTTTTCAACTTTCCCTAAAGAAACTTATGTATTGAAATGCCCAAGAGACCTCATTATAAGGTGATTTTGTGTCTATAAGATAATCTCATACCATAGAGGTCTAGGTCAATGTTATATGATGCATTAGGAAGGAAACAGAAGCTGCTCTTTAAGAAATATCAGTCTCCTGGAGATGAAGAGCAGGGACCAAAGGAGGCTCAGGTAACATTCATACTCTGTGCAGAAGAGGTAAGATGGATAGCATTTAGAAGGAGTGAGGTATTTGAAGGTATATTCAACTAACTTTATAAAGGACCTACTGTGTAAGATGCTGTTTGGTGCTCAAATATCAATATGTAAAACAACACAGCTTCTGTTTTAAATTATCCCCCCCTCCAGTATTTCTATAGATGGTGCTCCCTAAAAATAGCCTTTTTGAATTACTAACTCTGTCCCATTTCCCATCTAAATAAGCAAGTGTCTTATTGCATAATATTTAAATAAAACTTTAAAGAGACAACTGTTGTTAAGGGCAAGAGAAGCACCCAAAACAATTCATTGTCTTATCAACTAATCAATTATCAGTTATTTTCAGTGCCTACTAATTTGCACTTCAAAGGATATAAGATTTCTTTAGAACTGGTACTTGTTCAAATTTTCTTATATTGTATAGTTTTCATCTCTGTCGTCACACAACCCTCTGTTATCTAAAAGAATGGGAGTCTTCACCTAGATTTTGGTTATTAGCATGGCACTCAGGCTCTTTATTTGTTATTTCTCTGTCTTGTGATGTAACTAGCCCACCATCTTTCTCCATTACTTCTTTCCTTGTATACTGCTGTTTTTCCTGTTTTCATTGATAATACCTTATACCCACCATGCCTCTCTGCATTGCCATTTGGTTATCTACTATGTTCATTTCTTGAGAAACTAGTGTGAATAGCTACCGAGCATCACTAGAAAAATATTGCTATCAAGATGACAGTGTTGTATCAGAGAATGGATTGAGATGTTTGCAATTACTGCACACAGTTTCCCAAAGGCAATCCACCCTACCCTCCTCTATTCTCTTGCAATGCTGAACTCAGTTCATTGTCTCTCTCTGTGCTATCCTTGGTATTTATAGGTATATATGTGTGAACTGTTCAATCATGTCACTCATACATATTAAAAATGGTGAAATACCATAGATGGCAACTGGATGTTTTTCAGTTGACTTAGGAATTATCTACATATTTCTGGGTTGTAAGAGAATTAAGGAAGGGGCGAAGGGGAGCCAGTGTAGTCTTCTACTACTATATAAATATACAAATTACATTAAATGACATTCTATTCTATTCTATTCCATTCTATTATTTTTTCTGGTGTGGTATATACTATATTAATAATCAAATCAACATGAATTACAATATAATATCTCACACTATGCACATATCATACCATATTAATTAATTCTATACCTATATGTGTTTGTGTATGTATAATATGAAAGCTTCATATACATGCATGAGTATACAGATATATACATGCATATATGTGCATAAAAGTGCACATGCATTTATATAGACATGTTCACATTCATATATATCTTGTGAGAAAATTATTTGTGATAGGGGTTGCTGAAAAAGCCTAGCCTGACCTTTCTTAAGGTCAGCCCAGAGTTGGGAAGTTACCTCATTCAAAACCACACAGATGTGAAAACCTTGTTCCCGCCAGAGTATCTGTTCTCTGGACTCTGACCTCAGAGCAAGATGGCACTGAACCACCCTCAAATCCAGTGAACCAATAGATTTTAGTGATGCTAGCCAATTATCTTTGAACAATGTATATGGATGGGTTCTGCTCCTGCCCTCAACAAGCTTGCGCAGACAGACACTTACTCTCTTTGGCATGGGTACTGGGTGAGAGTAGACCCAGCCCTCTAGGGTTCCACATTTTCTCTCTTCTCTCTCCTAGCTAGGCTTTCTTATCTTTAAGAGCCATGTGTGCTCTCTTTACTAATGTTTAATATGCTTTAATAAAGGCTTAATGCCCCCAAATGGGTGCAGTGACTTCTAATTTATGTTACAAATATATTAGAAACCCCAGCTAGTTTTCCCTACACTTGGTACAGAAATAAGGTGATCACATGTAGTTTTACTTGCCACAATCTTTATGTATAGACATTTCTCTATATCTAGATTTATCTAAAGTACATTTATTTATAAATTTTGGAATATATATGTATATGTATACACATGAATATATACATATACATATACACACATACATATACACATATACATATATACATACACACACACACACACACACACACACATATATATATATATATATATATACACATGTAAATGATGGATCATTTGAATAGGCCTTTCATCAGACTTATGATGTATTCTCAACATGAGGCATTATTCATTTTGTTTCAATTATAGATTATTCAGGCCACAAACTCTGGAAGAAAAAGGAAGATAATTTTAGAGATTAAGAAGTATTTTTTTTTACTTACTTTTAAACTTCCTCCCCATGTACCTTTTCCCCAGATTGAGTTACCTCTATTAAGGAGACCCAGCCACAAGTCATGACATTCAGGGATGGCAGACCACAGGTACTCCCTTTTTCTCTTTCCTTAATTTTTTCAAAACCCAAGGCACAAGTCATTCCCCATTCCAATGAAAAAAACATCCAGTTTCCCTAAGTGATAATTTGCCATTAAAAAAAGAAAATGAACTACCTGTCTGGGTGATTCTATTGACACTTTGACCTTTTTTTCCCCCTCATTTAATCCTGTCTTCTCCACAATCCACCCCAGTCTTCATGGTTTAGGAGATATGCAGAGCCATCTCCTGCGGCCTATATTTTTCTCACCCGTGCTTTCTGTCTATCTTAATCCCCCAAAGTTCTGTCTCAATAGTGAAGCACTTCTCTTGAAAACACAAATTTTAACAATTGCATATATAGCTTTTCCTTGCACACAGTCAATAGAAAAAAATGTTTTAATTTGAAGCAAATTGTTGGATATTTTCATTGATCCTAGCAATGGTTGGATCAAGTTCACATCTTTTTCTATAGCCAGAAGGCACCAAGTCTGAATTTGTTTAGTTTTTCCTCCCATTTGCTGTTGCTCTTAGTCCATTTATCATAGCTGTCATTGTCCTTTTGTACTGAGATAGTTTGTTGTCTTTCCTCTATAGTCCTCCAACCTGGAGAAATGCTTACAATAAATCTCTCACTCTCATGAAAAATATAGAAATTAGTTTTTTTTTTCCAAGAGACCATGAATTTCTACCTAATTTGCCCTCTTGAATTTTTTTCTTCCATTCTACTCTGAGTTTTTGTTTTAGCTATTTAAAAATAGCACTAAATGATTTCAGGAAGTGAAACATTTTTAAATGTAGAGTTAAATAACAGAAAATAATACTGTGTAAAGATGGAGTTCTTAACTTATTACTTGACTCAAACAACAAAAATGGGAAAAAAAGGTTCCCTTGGAAGACAAATTTAGTCCCTATTTTTCCATTCTTCATTCACTGAAAATGAATGGGAGTCTGAGAGAGCATAAAAGGTTGCTTGGTAGCTCACATTTAACTGGAACACAAATTAAAATACCTTTTCTTCCCTTTGCCTCTCTACACACATCCCTGCCTCTCTACACACTCTGGTAGCACACAATGTGAATGCTACTGAGAGAGATGAATCCTTCAATGTATAATGAAATAGAAAGTCCACAGGAATGGAACAAATAAGGAAGATTAGAAGGATGAATGTCTAAGCATTAGACCTTGATTTAGTAGCTAATGGGAAATGGATGATAGCTTGGAAAATATTCCGTGAATATACCAGCGCATCCATTTGAAGTGTGATAATTTGGCAGGGAACAGATCTATGATTGGATTCAGCAAAGGGAATTATTAGTAATGAAGCATATGGATTTGGTAGTAGAAATGGAAAAAAAAAAGATATACTCCTATGGCTATTTGTGGATGTAAACATTTTATATATCAATCTGCTCTGCTTTTTAAATCATAAAGTGTTCTGCTTAATGACTATGTTATATTTATGTCAACTATTCTAACACTTACTGTTTATTTGTTTGTATTTATCCTGGCCCCTGAAATAATCATGACAGCTTGGTGAGAATCCTAGTGAATGAGTCAGAAGACGAGACTAAAACATCAGAAAAAGCCTCAGTGCAGAAACCGGGTGACCATGGGCAGATCCATTATTCTTCTGTTTCTCAGTTTCCTTACTTGTAAAATGGGCATAAGAATAGCATCATCCTTGGGTGTTATTATATTGTATGTCATTCATTAACTGTGACCTTGGACATGTGTTTTCCTCTAGGATGTAATAGTAATATCTTATATTTATACAAAGGTCAAATTTGGGTCTCAATAAACAAACAAACAAACAAACAAACAAACGAACAATCAAATAAATAAATAAAAAATAAATAAGATCACAAGCTACCAAAGGTCCCTAGGGGCAGCTTCTGGGTGAGCATATAGAACTCTGTCCCTACAGTCCGGAAGATGTGAGTTGACTCTCAGTATCAGACATTTCCTGGTTGTGTGAGCCAATAAAAACCTCTTCATGAGCATTTGTGATGTAGTTTCTGGAAAATGTTTTCTTTGATATAGGAATCCTCAGATGAGGAAATTTCTTTTACTAATGGAAGTTGGCATCTTCTCTGAAACTCGCAGACTTGGATTTGAAAGGATCACTAGAGATTAAATGAATAATTGCCCTGGGTCATAGGAGCACATGTTAGGAGCAGGACTGAAACTTAGGTCTTCCTGGCTCTGATGCCAGCTGTCCATTCACCATGCTGCATGGTCTAGCTTAGTATTCTCTCTTCATGACTATTCTTGTTTAGATTGTTCTTTCCACTCACCTTGCTGTCACTGTGACACATGCTCTCATCACCTCTCACATGGATTATTGCAGTAGATTTCTAGTTTGTCTCCTTGCCTCAAGTTTCCATCTATTCCAATCCATCCTCCACTCAGATGTCAAAGTGATTTTCCTTAAGTGGATGTCTGGCCGTATCAACCCCTCCCCCCACAAATTTCAAATTTCAAAAAAAACTCCTTAATAACTAGGGTATACAGCATGAAAATCCTCTGTTTACCATTTAAAGCCCTTTACACCCTAACTCCTTCCTACCTTTTCAGGGTTTTAATATTTTGCTTTCCCTCTTTACTCTGTGGTTCAGTAACACTGTGCCTCTTGTTGTTACTGGCATGTTATACTCCATCAACAGACTGCTCCTTTTTACTCACCTCTCACCCGATTCTGGGTTTCTGCAGCTTCCATCAAGACTCAACAAATCCCAGCTTCTGTAGGAAGTCTTTCATGCTCCACCAACTTCACTGCCACCATGTTTTCTTTGGGGTTATCTCTCATTTATACTGTACAGTTATACCTTCCAAATTGAGGGAGTTAGGGGCATGGTAACCCCATTTGGAAAATCTATGTAAAATTTTTTAGCCCTTTTTGTACTGGAGAAGAAGTTTGAATTATTATGGCATGAGAAGATTAAATCTGTTGATATTATACAATACTGTACATATATTTAATGCATTTCTGAATTTCTAAACCTTTTTCTGCATTGTCTGTTGGCCTTCTCATATAGTCTGCAGTTTCTGCAAAATGCCCCAAAAGATTCCCATTTAATTTCTTTTCTTTTCTCCTTTCCTTTCCTTTCCTTTCCTTTCCTTTCCTTTCCTTTCCTTTCCTTTCCTTTCCTTTCCTTTCCTTTCCTTTCCTTTCCTTTCCTTTCCTTTCCTTTCCTTTCCTTTCCTTTCCTTTCCTTTCCTTTCCTTTCCTTTCCTTTCCTTTCCTTTCCTTTCCTTTCCTTTCCTTTCCTTTCCTTTCCTTTCCTTTCCTTTCCTTTCCTTTCCTTTCCTTTCCTTTCCTTTCCTTTCCTTTCCTTTCCTTTCCTTTCTTTTTCTTTCCTTTCCTTTCTTTTTCTTTCCTTTCCTTTCCTCTTCTTTCCCTTTCTTTTCTTTTCTTTCCTTTTTTTTGGTAATGAGGCAATGAGGGTTAAGTGACTTGCCCCAGAGTCACAAAGTTAGTAAGTGGCAAGTGTCTGAGGAAGGATTTGAACTCAGGTCCTCCTGAATCCAGGGCCAGTGATTTATCCACTGTGCCACGTAGTTGACCCCCCCCATTTAATTTCTTATGATCCTCCCATTTAATATCTTATGTCAAACTGTAATATATAGAAACCTTGATGGGCAAAGTCATGAGGTGGAATGAATAATTGTTTATATATCTTGTATTACATAGTTTCTTGTATGTTTTCTAGTCCATGAGCCCCTTGGGAGCAGATACCATGGTTTTGCCTTTCTTTGTATTCTCAAAACATTGCACAGGGCATAGTGCACAATAGGTGCTTAATAAATGCATGTTGAGGGGGTAGCTAGGTGGTACAGTGGATAAAGCACCATCTCTGGACTCAGGAGGACCTGAGTTCAAATCCAGTCTCAGACACTTGACACTTACTAGCTGTGTGACCCTAGGCAAGTCACTTAATCTTCATGGACTTGCCAAACATAAATAAACAAACAAACGAATGAATGAATGAATGAATGAATAGATAAATAAATGAATAAATAAATAAATAAACAAACAAACAAACAAATAAATAAATAAATAAATGCATGTTGAGTCTCTATCTAGTAAATCATTCCTTTGAAATGAGCCTGATGGGAGGAACCAATGGCCTTCCTCTGGCTTGTTAATATTTTGATTGCCCAGGAGAGGTGATGTATCCTCAAAATTTAAAGCATTTCCTTTTTTTTTTTTTTAAACCTGGAGGATGGAGACCTTTGTTTTTAAGTCTTGACATTTTATTTCCCTGGCCTACTCTTATATAGCGATTTCCACCCAAACCATGCATTATTTTCCAAAGATTTCTCATTGGATAGAGATCTTAACTTGTGGTGGCCATCTGACCCCAAAGATCCCAAGTTTGCCTAAGATGAGCCATTTCTCTGTGATTACCCAGTGTTACCAATGTGCATTTTAATCCAAATTTCACATGATTCTCTTTCAAGACAAAAATCGCCCCTCTTTTCTCTTTCTACTTTTGTCACACTTTTATGTTCAGAGATTCCAGCTCATCTCTTAAATCTCCAAAGAAATCACCTCTGCACTGTTGCCTACGGCAAATGCTGTCAGAAGAAGCTAAGGCTGATGAGTGGGCAGTACAAGTTTCCCCAAAGAAAATGGATATGTCCAAACTGCTCCATCAGGCCTTGGGAGAATTGAAAAGAAATATTAGAAAACTTTGGTTCCCCTAAACAGGAGCAGAGGAAGAAGCCAGTGGGCAAAAGCTATGGTTAAAGTCCTTGGTTGAAAGTTGGAAAGACATTCATTGATGTTGTTCTTTGGATTTATCATTCTATTTGGAAGAATTCTTTTCTTTTTGGTCACTTGGTTTTAATTCTATTGAGAAACTAGTTTCTGTGAATGGATTGGTTAGCAGTGACATTGCAGCACATTGCACAGGAATTGAATGAAGCCAGAAGACCTGAATATTCATTCTAGTTGTTTCATTTATTTTCTGTGTGCTTGAGTGTTAATTCCTTAACCATCCTGGGCTTCAGTATCCTTCATTATAAAATGAGCTACCTCTCACAGCTAACAAAAGACACGTAGAATATCCCCAACCTGACATTTCATCTTATGTGCTAACCACTCTATTTGTGATTTTAAGAGCTTAGATGAATTGTTCTCTGAGGTCCCTTTTAGCTTTAAATATATAATA
This sequence comes from Dromiciops gliroides, assembly GCF_019393635.1. Lineage (NCBI taxonomy): Eukaryota > Metazoa > Chordata > Mammalia > Microbiotheria > Microbiotheriidae > Dromiciops > Dromiciops gliroides. The sequence continues at coordinate 22,512,540 of NC_057863.1, forward strand.
AATTCCAAGTAACCATGTGCCCAGAGCAGGGTGCATGGACACCTTGTCCTACCTTTCTTTGGTATGAAACATGATTTCATATTACAGTTACCCTTTTCATAACACAATTTTCCTTATAAAGGTCTTGATATATTGCAGGTCGGCATAAAAAATTAAGTGGGAATTTTGGGGAGTTTTGCCGAAGCCAAAGATGACAGGCAAAGGCTAGCAGGTGACATAGAAATCATTTAGAAACTCAAAAATGCATGAAATATATGTATAGTATTATATAATATAGTCTATGAACAAATACTTAAGCAAATTTTACAATAAGGCATTGTTAACACTCCATAAAAGAAAAAGAAAAAAATCAGATTTTTATCTCTGTTATGAAGGGAGGGCCAAAAACATTTGCAAGAATTTTCCAGATCTTGGGGATGTGGGGTGTGGGGTGTGGAGGTAAGATGTCTCTAACCCCCTTGACATGGAAGGGATAATTATATATGAATCTACTTTTCTTTTCTTTTTTTTTTGGGGGGGGGAGCAGGGCAATGAGGGTTAAGTGACTTGTCCAGCTACTAAGTGTAAAGTGTCTGAGTCTGCATTCGAACTCAGGTCCTCCTGAATTCAGGGCCAGTGCTTTATCCAATGCACCACCTAGGTTCCCCCAAATATTTATATGAATCTACTTTTCAATAAAAAGGTGAAAAATTAAATTAGCATTAAAAAGTTGTCTTTCTATTTTACATTAAAGAGAATTAGGAGTGGACATCAAGTGGCCCTTTCATTTTTATTTTAATAAATTATCAGGGATGGAAATGAAGAATTAAATGAGTAAATGAAAGAATTTCACAGGAAGAATTCCTTTCTGTCAGTTTGAAATGGAAGCTGATGAGGTTCCCAGGCTTTGAGTATGCTAACCAAGGTTCATTGAGGTCCTTTCTCTTTCTCTTTTATAGTCCTTTTTCTAAAATGAACCTGAAAGGGGGCAACGAGGTAGCACAGTGTATAAAACTCTGGCCCTGGATTCAGGAAGACCTGAGTTCAAATCTAACCTCAGACACTTGACACTTACTAACTGTGTGACCCTGGGCAAGTCACTTAATCCTCATTGCCCCACAAAATCAAAGACAAAAACAATAAATTAACCTGAAAGATGAAGAAGCTTCTTTAGTGCAGTGAGAAAGTGAACTAGGCATTACCCAATTCACTGTGCTCCAGGGGAAAGGAACAAGAAGTACTCCAGGTCCAGAAGAACTTTGGAGTATATACTCCTGGCACTGTTTGGTGATGACACTCAGTGACTTCTTCCCTTCCTCACCCACATCCAAATCTGATTTCTGTTTATGGTAATCAAGAAATATACTTTTAGTTACAAGATGAGATTTTAAAAATGACATTTAAAATATTTAATCTTTTAAAGTTTATCTTATTCCTTTTGTTTTGTTTTTAGATCATTGTTATTTCTGGATAGACTTTACCCCTAGCATAGGCTTTACCTTGTAATAGGCAAAACAAACTGACGCTATCCTGTCAGAGTGTGTAGTGTTTCATACTGTTGTTTCAATATCTCCAATGAAAGGAAGATGGCACATCCTTTTCCTCTAAACAGTCAGACAATCTTCCTTGTTCAGAATTACATTTTCAATTTTATATTATGATTTTCAAATTCCTTTTTAAAAAGCTCAAAGAGAGGGCCTTGAATACACAGTAGTGGGCATTTAATAGATGTCTTTGCAATGGAATGGATGTTGTCATTATTGTCCTTTGTTCCTGAAGAGAGCCATGACATCTGCGTGATTTCATGACTTTCAGTGAATTGGATTGAAGTCAGGGAGGGCTGTGCAAATTCCTCAACCTCCCTCCCTCCTCCATAGCCATCTGGGTTCACTGGGAAGATGTATTTCAGGATGACTGGAGATGGCCTTGGATGTTTAAGGAAATTGGGTGACTTGACTAGAGTCATACAGCTAGTAAGTGTCTGAGTTGAGAGTCAGGTCCTCCTGACTCTAGGGCCAGTGCTCTATCCACTGTACCACCTAGCTGCCCCAATGGAATGGAATTGAAAGATAAATTACTTGTTTGGCCATATTATAGTATTATAATCATGAACCAAATTATCCGTACCCCTTGTTAGTGATGTCAAGTCATGGTACAGTTTGTATTAGTATCTATATCTTAAATCCTCCTCTACCCATGTGATGTATCTGGCCCATTGTCAATGAAATAAAATGTTATTACAGGATAATGGTCTCTATCTACAAGATAAATGTCGAAGCAAAACCAGGTCATTTATTTCCTAACCTGGAACATTGCTCCGATGACACTGGGTGATTAGAAGGGCTCACAGACTTTCTTTAAACTGTTGACTGATTGATACAGATAGAATCGTTCATTCTTATGGGCAGCTATTCACTTGTGTTATTATTGAATCACTTTGGTAAACTAAGCTTTTAGGATTAAAAAAAAAAACAGGGTCAAAAAGCATGGGAAAAAAGTTTGAGTTGTAATGCTTTTTTCCCTCCAAAAGAAGTTTAACTTAAAAACATTGATGAAAAAGTGGTCTCACCCTAATGTCATTAGAAAGTAGGGTTCAGTCAGGAAATGAGTGAAATGAATTTTGATGAACAACTAATTTGTTGCTGTTGTTCTTAATCCTTCATTCTTGAAGGGGACTATGACACCAGGAGGTGATGTCACAACTTACAGTGAATTGGATTTAAATGAGGGAGGGCTGCTCAAAGTCACCAGTCTCACTCTTTCTTCCGGAGCTATGTGGGGCCAGTGGCAAGATATACATAAGGGTGACTGGATATGGCCCTGGATGTTTGAGGCAATTGGGGTTAAGTGAATTGCTCAGGCTCACATAACTAGTAAGTGTCAAGTGTCTGAGGCTGGGTTTGAACTCCAGTCCTGACTCCAGAGTCAATGCTCTATCTGTGCAACCCAGCTCCCCGAGAACAGCTAATTTAACCTTCCTCCAAATAGGGTGTCAAAAATTTGATAAGCTTATTAAAAAATTGGACTCGTTGCTTTATTAGCTTCAAAATTACTAAAACTTATGAAATTAACTAGGTGTTCCCAGTACATGACATGTCATCTTCCAATTCTGTGGCTTTGTAATGGTAGTACTCTATACCTGGAATATATACCATATTTCATGGAATCTCTAGCATACTTGTAGGCACAGATCCAGAGACAACTCCTAAAGAAAGAGTTCTTTCCCTCATTGTCTTTGAGCTTTTTTTTTTTTTTTTTTTTTTGCAGGGCAATGAAGGTTAAGTGACTTGCCCAGGGTCACACAGCTAGTTAAGTGTCAAGTGTCTGAGGCTGGATTTGAACTCAGGTACCCCTGAATCCAAGGCCAGTGCTTTATCCACTGCGCCATCTAGCTGCACCTCAAATCCCATTATTGAGCTTTACTTCTTAGAATGACTTTGTATCATTTTGTAACTATTTTGCATTTCTTTACCTAGCTACTAGTTGTTTCCTTTAAGTGGAAAAGAGTTGAGACCAGGGACTGTTTCATTTCTGTATTCACAGTTCGTGCTACATAGCAGATGTTTAAGAAATAGTTGTCTAATTTAATGAAACTAGTAGTCTTTATTATTAATCCAGCATATGTAGGGTGAATGGTCATTTGCAAGTTGGAAATTATGGTGAGTCATATTTTAGGTTTATTTTATTTTGGTAAGGACATGACTATTTTTCTTTTTTCTTTTGCCCTTCCCTCCTCACATAATGCATCTAAGATTATCATTGAGAGTACATACAAACATATACTCATACACATATGTATATTTTCAATCCTCATTTTTAATTTGTTTACTTATGGTGCTAAATTTGAATATGATAAATTGAAACATAAAACAAAGGAAACTAATTTGGATTCTGAAAAAAATAATTTCTGTAGAAGAAAAGAATAAGAAAAGGCCCATAATAATGTGCTTAGCACAACCTAGTGTGGATATGAAATAGTAATCACTAACAGGGTGTTATTCCATTGCATTTCCATCTTTAAAAATGGCTTGGTGACATTCTTTTGGATTTATGGTACTTCTTTTTCTTTGGCTTATTTACTAATGCAAATGATATCCCACCTTTTGTTTTGTGGTTTGGAATGAGTTTAACTGTGTTGGAGAAAAAGAAGCCTCCCACAAGATAATGGCTTTGTTAGATGCAGATCTTTGAAAAGTCCAGATATTTATCTGAAATAATCATCAGGGCAATCAAAACTAGAGGTCTTCTTGCTGTTCCCACCTTCAAGTTCTTTTCCTTTGAATTTTTTCTTGGATGGATTCTGTAATTAATGGTATCCTTTCTGTTATTGTCTAAGGCTCTTCAGTAGATGGTATTTCTGAAGCTGATTCTGAAGAACAGGCTCATTTTGTGTTTCTCCTAGTCATGGAATTATTAACTCATGGGATCATAGAATCTCAGATCTGCAAGGGACCTTTGCAGTCACATAATCCCACCAGTAGCCCCAAGAATCTCCATTCCACCATTCCTGGCAAGTCAACATCCACTTTTGTGAGAAGAACTTGAGTGAAGAGAACTTATTACCTCCAGAGGCAGGTCAATCTACTTTTCACTAGCTCTGTTGTCAGATAATTTTTTTCCTTCTGTTAGGCATAACTCTGACTCTTCACTGTCTGTTTCTTCTTGTTTTGCCTAAATTCCCCTTTCACATGAAGGCCCTTCTCGTGCTTAAAGCTATTATATCTCCTGCAATTTTCTCTTCTTCAGATTAAACCTCTCTAGTCTTTTGACTTGATCCTCACATGGCATGTACTAAAGGCCCTCCAGAACCCAAATTTCCCTCCTCCAGGAAATCTCCAATTTATCCATTTCCTTCCAAAGATAAGAATAAATACTATGTTACACAGAAGCACAACCTACTATGAGTTATCAAATGGATTTTCCCACTGTAGTAAGTACTGGACTCAGACCTATGACCTCCGATTGAGAAAAACAACAACAACAACAACAACAACAACAACAACAACAACAACAACAACATAAGGATGGCCCTTGAAAAGTACTGTTCATTTTGGTGTAATACTATTGGTTTAGAATCCAAGGCCTTGGGTTCAATCCTAGGTCCACTACTTGCCTTATGTATGAGTTTGGTCAGGTCGCTGCACTTTTCTGGACCTCCGTTTTCCAATTCTAAGATGGGGTTACTAGATAATTCCTTAGGTAGCTCCCTGTTATGTTCTCTGAGCCCATGATTACCTTTCTGTAGTCAGTGACTGTGAGGGCTAAAAGGACAGAATAAAGTTAATTATCTATTCTAACATGACATCTGAAGCCTTGGAACCAGTTCTGGTCATCACTGGGGCTTCCCACACTGAAGAAAACTGTAGCTTCCACCATATCAGGAAGGACCAGCAGATGGACAAAGGAGCAAGGGGGTCATTAAAGACAATCCATTCTTCACTGTTTTTACTCTGGTTAGAACTTATTAGTCCTTAAACTGCTCAGCTTGCCACGTATTTAGCTTGGTACAAAGGACTCATGGGGCATTCAGGAAATGTACTTCAAAGTTTTGTTGTGGAAGTTACGTGAGATTATGTAGATAGTGTGCTTTGCAACCTTTAAAAGTGCTAAATAAATCCGAGTTGTTGAGTGTTTCTAAGGCTGCACGAGGCAAGTACCAAGTCAAGGAGAGAAATCCTTTTACTTTCTTGCTCTGAATGGACCCTTCTTCCTCTCCAGTCTTGAAAATCATCTCTATGATGTCAACAAATGCAGCCCAGAGGATTCAGAATATTTTCTCTTCAATAGAGGATACTTTTGAGGTCAGTGGATCTTGAGGTAAGCCATTTATTGACTTAGCATCAGTAAAAAAAAAATGACTGTGGGCCACTGTCTGAATGACAACTAACTACTCCACTATTTAATGTAATTGGAATTTTTTACCACAAGCTGATCACTAGATTGTATAATTAGGTCCTAGCTGAGCAATCATTCTACCTCCCTCTCTTGCCTTCCTTTCTTTGCCAAAGTTCTTGGAAGAGCAGATTTGCACTTAATGCCTGCTCTTCCTTACCACCCCCTCCCTCATTCTCGAGCAGTCTGATGATTATAGCTCACGTGTCAATGGACAGGGCTATTTCCAAGGTGGCCTTTGAGCTCTTTGGGGCCAGATCCCCTGATCTGAGTTCAGATATCTTATATCTCTGATTTTCTGCAGCATTTGACATGTCTTTCTCTTTTTCAGTCAGCTAGTAAGCATTCATTGAGGGTGTACTACATGCCAGACATTGTGCTACGGACTATGATAGCCTCTCCCCACCCTTGACTGCCCTGCTTCCACTTTGGGATTATCTCCCCCTTACACTGTATATGTCTTGGATGGACATAGTTGCTTGCACAGTCTTCTCCCCCGCCTTCCCTTTTGTGAATCAGAGATTCCTTCCACCTTCCCCCAATCCCAGACAAAAATTGCTATTCCTTGATGTATCAACATAACCTTATTTAATGACTATCTAAGTGCATGCATACAACTTTGCTCAAAATGGAAATCCCAAGGTTGGGCTCATGTTGTAATTACTTTCCTCTCTCCTTGAGCATGATTCTTTGCACAGAGTCCATCTCCCTGACTCAAGTCTCTTCTCACACTAGTCCATTCTACATGGCCAAAATCATGTCTCTAAAATTTGGGTTGACTCATTTCATCCTCCTATTTAATAAATTCCAATATCTCACCATGATCACCAGGATGAAATCTAAAATCTCTGGTGTTAATGCCTTTAACAAACTGAGTCCTCCTTTTCCCATTCTTCTTACACCTCACTCCCCTGAGATCCAATGACTGTGCCCTTCTGGCCCTTCCTCATACATGGCACTCTTCCTAACTCCTTGTAGTTTTCACTGGCCATCCATCATTGATAGAACACTCTCTCACATAATCATTTTATTCTGGATTCCTTCAAGTCTCAGGTAAAACTTAGCTTCTGCAAGAAGCCTTTAGCCGTCCCTATTGATATAAGTGCCCTCCCTATGGGATTATCTCTAATTTATCTTGTATGGTTTTGTTTATAAATAGTTGTTTGCATGTTGTCTCCTCCATTAGATGATTATCTCCTTGTAGATGGGGACTGGTTTTTGCCTTCTGTTGTATTCCCAGAATTTAGTAAGTGCAATCTCTGCCACATAACAGGTGCTCACTAAATGTTTGTTGACTTTACTTGATGTGATTTATAAATGCTCATTGAACAAGTCATTGAATGATGAATGCCTCTTAGGGATTTTCATAAATTTGGAAATACATATTACATGTTTTTATTAAAAAGGAAATCAAATTTATTTAAAAAATAAAAAAAAAAACAACAACACCCAGACTTGCCCATTCCCATGAAAGTATAATAGCTTATGAGAACTGGAAAGATCCCTCAAGATCAGCTAGTTCAACTTCATTTTACAGATAATGAAACTATAAGGCCCAAAGGAGTGAAACAACTTTTTCCAAAGTCACAAGGGATGAGATTTGAATCTGAGTCCTTTAAATGAAGTGTTCCTTCTACCAGGTCACACTGTCCCTAAGACTAAGGGTTGGACAGGCTCATAGATATCATGTGAGTGCACTGTCCACTTTGTACAGTGGGGATGACTGGGGCTCAGAAGGGAGCACACTAGCCTGAGGCCACATGCTGTCTCAAACTGATTCAGGTAGGCATAGACTCTACATTTACCCACTAGGGGCAGTCAGGTGGCTGCTCCCACTTACCACCTTCCTGCTCTGGTCTGTGGAACTGGTCAGGGGGCTCTGCTTTGGGTGCTGCAGGCAGGGCTGGTTGCAGGGAGAGGTGCCAGAGGTGGGGCCCATTTCACCACAAGGGGCCCCTGCCATTCAGGGATCTCCAAGCAGGTGCTTCATGATCTTTGCCATGACATCACTGATGTAGCCCTGAACTCCTCTGTCAGCCAGGTGGCGGTGGTTGATGGCTTGCAGCTTGACTATGACTAAGTGGCCTCTTTTGCCTTTAGTGAGCAGAGGCAGGTGGCTACTGGGTTGGTTCTGTAGGGATGTTCCCAGAGTGATGGATAAATTTGCATTTCTGCAGGCTTCATCAGCAAGGTTAAGGTCTAGGTCAGGCAGGGCATTTTCCCAGTCCAGGATAGTGTCCCTCAGTTCCCCCCTGCAGCCACAGTGCACAGCTTTCCTGTTGCCATGGCCCGTGCTGCCCACCACCACATCACATACATACTGCATCTGACACAGCACATTTTCCCAAGAACACGTCCCCGTGGAAGCCAGCCAGTTTGTCCCTTGGGAAGCCAGATCGCAATTGCAGCCCAAGCACATTGTGGCTCACGAGGAGCTTCAGGATGTCCATTTGCTTCAGTTGTAGAAGGGCCATATGAGTCTTAGAAGGCCACACACTCTCAAATGTTGTGTCAAACGTGGATGCCAGGCCCCATTCCTCCATGGACCACATGCCCTGTGGGCCCCTGAAGTTTGGGATGGCTGAGGAAGAGCTAATGCCTGTACCTGTGTGGAACATCAGACTGAAAGATCTCTGAATCAGCTGTGCCAACTCCCATACTTTCCTGTCTAGCTCTTCAGGGGAGGTCAAAGATCTCAGGCCCAGATAAGGCAAGAGCCTGGCCACATACTTCACTGTCACCCAGGCCAAGGCTATATATTACATTTTTAAAAAGAATGGTGAATAGATAATGCCTTTTGACTGCATTTTACTCTTGATAATCCTGTAGTTTTCCCATATATACTTTTTCCCCTCATTAATTAGCTAATTCCTTAGCAAGCATTTATTAATTACTTACTATGTATCAGGTGCTGTACTGGGCTCTGGGGCTTACAAATACAAAGAATAAAATAATCGCTACTCTCAAGGAGTTTACATTTAATGGAAAAACAGATATAAAATATATGCAGCATACATATAATGTGAATAAACATAAATAATACAAAGCAATTAAATAAAGGTAGTATGGGGAGGAGGGACACTTCAATTGGCAAAGGGATCCCAATTCCCTGTCCTACTTAGGATTCTTCCTGTCTTAATTTGGGAAATGATCTTGTCTGAATCTTTCTATGCTATTCTTAAATAATCATACAATAATAAAATAATCAGAGGTCTAAGAAACTTCTCTTCCCTCTCTTAGTTAAAAAGACTTCTCAGTTGGCTACACAAAACACTAGCGTAATTGTGAAGAGCAAGACCCACTCCATCTTGGAGCTACCTTGATAATTCAAATCCATATGAGAAACACATCTTTTATGAAATCACAAGGATACTTGTGAGATGAGAGGTTTTTGAATGTAAAACATAGAGTTAGCAGTTTAAGAATGTAACCGTTACTACCATGTTACAACATTTTTGACATCTTTTTTTTTTACTATTACTTAGCCTACTCCCCCTTCCCTTTAAACCCATAAAAATGTAAATCTTGCCATTGAAGAATTGTCAGTGCTAGAGAAAGCTGAATCTATTTTCCTTTGTTCAATGAGTAAAGCAATTTGGCTTGTGTAACTTTAATGTGGTCTGATTATTTTTTGACAGTTTCCAAATGCTGCATTGAAATGTTTTACCTATATTTATGAAACCTGTTCCTAAGTGCTAAAAGGATTTTTTTTTTTGCTTTATGCCACATTGTAAATATAAGAGGTCATAGGATCACAGATTTTTAGTTGGGAGAAGTTTTCTTCAAGGCCATCTTGCTGCATCCTTTCATTTTACTCAGTAGGAAGCTGAAAAAAGGTAAGTGACTTAGTAGTAGGTAGCAGAATTAGAATCTGAACTCAGACCCTTTGACTCTAAATCTGCTCCTCTTTGCACTGTACTGTGTAGTTTTAGATTTAGACATAGCATCATGGCTAAATTGATTCTGTCATTCATTTCCCGAAGCAATAGGTTTGCTTAAGAAAGTCTTGTTCTGACTACTACTAATAGTTCTGTAGATTTCATCTGTGCAAATAGTGACATGCTGTTGATTTTATGGAGTAGAATACGGCTTGAGGTGGGCTTATCAAGCCTGTGAATATATCCTATGCACTGAGGAGCCAAGTATGCACAGGATAATAATGAGGAATGTCTTTTTTCTAGTTTGCCTAGAATTGCTCAAGAGCATGAATTAGACTTTGTTATACTTGTGTGAATACTTTGTGCTCTCATCCTGCTTTTTCTTTGAAGCTCCTGAAAATGTATTATAAGTATTATCTTGTCTTTCCTTACAACAGTATTGGAGCTGTGTGACAAATACGGTTATCCTCACATAACAGGCATGCAGAGGTTAATTGACTTGCTTCAGGTCATGAAAAATCAAGGAGAGTCAAGAATAGAAGAGCGGCTTTATATATACTTTCCAGTATGGGCATTCTCATCTACTTTGCCTCTCTCTCTTCTCCCTCCCTCCTCTTTTCAAACACACACACACTTCCCCCATATAGCTTCCAGAAAATTGTACTGTTCAAAAAATCTTACATGGAGTTGTAGCAATTTGGAGGCATCATATTTTACTTAGGATGTAATGAAACACTTGAAGGATACCAATGGTGAAATTCAGAAGTCTTCAACTTACAATTGGATTTTCATCATGAATGCTTATTTTGGGGGCAGCTAGGTGGTAGAGTGGATAGAGCACTTGCCCTGGAGTCAGGAGGACCTGAGTTCAAATCTGACCTCAGATACTTGACACTTACTAACTGTGTGACCCTGGGCAAGTCACTTAACCCCAATTGCCTCACCAAAAAAAAAAAAAAAAGGAATGCTTATTTTGAAGTGAGATGTTTGGAAATCATCAGAATGCATTTCACTACAGTCAAAACAACAGAGTTCACAAAAGTCTACAATTTGACATGGTGAGGAAAGTGTGAGACAATAATTATTAATACTGGGTTTTTTGGGAGACCCAGTGACCCTACCCCCACGAAGGAACTCTGGTTCGTTTCTCAGAGCCAGCCCCAAAGGTACATTAGAGATAAGACTAACTTAGTAGACAATAGAAACCAAACCTACCTGAAAGCCTTTGCCCTCAAAGAGTTTGGCTTTCACTAGACCTTTAGGTCAGCCCAGTATTGCTCATTTTAATATTGACCACCCTTAGGTCTCATTGGCCAATAGAATTGAATTATTCTAGCTAATTAGCTTTGAGCATTGTGTAAGAGCCACCTCTATCAGAAGAGGAAAAGAGAAAGACCACAGGAGATTTAGGCTTTATTCCTCTCGCCCTCACTCTCTAGATGCTAGGTAATGTAGGGATTCTGAATTCTGGAGTCATGTACTCCCTTTTGTCTATGGTACTGGGGGCTTTTAGGCTTGGGTTAGATGCAATCAACTCTTTACTAACATTTAATATGATTTAATAAATGCTTAATGCCCAAAACTGGTGCAATAGCCATTAATTTATAAGTAGCAATATATTAGAAACCCCATCTAAGTTCCCAAACAACTTATAATAGAGTTAGGCTTCCCCCCAATATTTTCAACAGGCACAAAAGGGAATCTTAAGATGTAGTTCAGCAACCTATTAGCCACATGATCTTGTGTAAGTCATTTAAAGCGTGTAGATCTCTGTCTCCTCTTCTGAGGAAGTTAGGAGCTAGAATAAAGGGCCTCTTTTCTCCCTTCAAATTCTGACGCCCTTCCTGGAACAGAGAAAGACCATTCTTCATTTACAGTCCCAATAAGTCCACCAAGTTTCATTCTCCACAGTCTTGCACAAAGTTGGTGCTCAACAAACTGTTTAAATGACTGAACAAAGGCTTCAATGAATAAGATCAGTGGCCTTATTGACACATTAAATTTGGAGTCAGAAATTCTGGGTTCATACTTCACCTCTGCTACTGACTACATGCAGTGCCTTGGAAAAGTCATTTAACCTTTAACCTGTAACTCAATTTTCTCAACATAACAAAGTATTGGAATGGATAACCTTTAAGAAGTCTTCCCATTCACTCTACAAACATTAAAATTTCACTGCTGAAATCTCAAAAAGAGATTCTATATTTCCCTTATTTCCTACTATTTTATAACACTTTAGAAATGGCTTTTTAAGTCCTCAACTAAGCAAGGAAGCTCACTCTAAAAGTGGCCTTCTGGTTAATTATATTAATAGTAGACACATGGTTTAGAAATGCCCTCGCGTAGCCTGGGTGAAAATGCAAATGTTAGGTTTGTTTTAGTCTCACTCATTTTTTTATCCATTCTTTTGCAGGATGACAAAACTTCGCACTCTCATGGGTAAACTCTTTCCCACAATCATCACCCTGCCCAATGCCAGCAGCTAATTCTGATTTGAAACTGGCACAGGCAGAGATTCTATCTTCACCAACAGCTGTTTGCTTCCATATATGCTGTGTGCGGGGGTGAGAGTAGTGTATTCAGTTTAGAAGATGTGGCAGCAGGGCCTAATGATCTGCCACCCTGGTCTCTCTCTGGAAGCAGATGATTCCAAACTTTTTTTTTCTACTGATACTTGTATTTCTAGATTTATTCCTGCCCCCCCCCTGCCAATCCCATCTAGCTGAAGTAACCAGCCTCTTTACTCTGATGTGTACTTATTTATAGCATTCCTATATAGCCTTGTTATAATATCCACAATCAACACAGATAATGTCACATTACTGAAATTGCTGGAAATCCATTATGGTGCGTTTCTGGAGTAAATGGGGACCACATCTACACAGCTGCAGCTAACCACTCTTTGAGACTTTCCTCTATGTTGATAATGAATCTTTATCGACTTCCTGGATAATTTGCTCCTAAATACATTAAATTAGATGTAAGAGGAAGTTTCACAAAATGAAGACAAACAGGTTCTGGGAGCTGGTGATAGTTGGAACTCCCATAACGCTGCTTTCTTTTCAACACATGTTCACAATTCTCTTTCACCTTTCTGGGCTGAGCTTAAGTGATGTATCAGCATTAACATTAATGAACATCTGAACCAAAAATGAAAAAAAAAAAACCCTGCAGTTACTTTTTAAGTAGGAAATCTAGTTAAATATGGATGTAAGAAAATGGGAACTTTTGTAATCAGACACATTCTATCTAAGAATACATTCGATTTCCTGTCAAAAGAAAATCTAATCCAAAATATATGGAAATATGCATATCTAGATATAGCTTTGACTATAGATTTATAGATGTAAGCCCTCCCCATCATGCAATCAGTTGGAAAGTGTTGCTGATTCATCTTTCATAGCATCTCTCACATTTGTCCCCATAATTTCTACTTATCCCTTCTCTGACCTGTGGAAGGTCCTGGTTGCCTCTTGCTAGGAAAACTGTGGCAACCTCCTAATTAGTCTCTTCCACCAGTCTCTCCCTTCTCCTCTCCACCCTTCATCCACTAGCCAAATTAATATTCCTAAAATACAGCTTTTGCTTTGTCACCCCATACTCAATATGCTTCAATGGCTTTCTGTGGTTTCAAAGATGAAATTTAAAAATACATACATATATACATATATACCCATTGTGTTTAAACTCTCCATAATATGTCTTCCATTCCATGAGATTTGCAATCTCATTTTCTATTTTTTCCCTTGATATTCTATTCCCCATATAGGAAAATTCATATCCTATTTCTCTACCTTTAGATCAAGCCCAATGTCTAGAATTCACTCTCTTCTCATCTTTGTCTCACCAGGTTCTCACCTTTGATTGGCAGGTTTCACCAGGTTCATGGCACTAAGTAGTCAAGTCAATAAGTATTTAATAACAAGGGAAGGGGATAAGCATTTATGTGCCAGGAACTATTCTAAATGTTTTACAAATGTTATCTCATTTGATCCTCACAAAAACCTGTGAAGTAGGTGCTGTTATTATCCTCATTTTATAGTTGAGGAAACTGAGGCAAATAGGCAAAAATGACTTGCTCAAGGTCATACAGTTAGTGCATGTCTGAGGCTGGATCTAAACTCCAGTGTTCCTGATTCCAGGCCCAGTACTCTATCCATTGATGATAATAAGTACTTACTATGAGCCAGGCACTGTGGTTTGCAGATGCCACCTTTTAGAAGAATCCTTCCTTTCTTTTTCTCCTTTGTTTTTCCCAGTATCACTGCAGTAAAATCCAATCACCTCTAAGACAAATATTTTCTTTGTTTCATTTCTTTTTTCTTTGCATTTATCCTTAGAATAATGCCTTAAATTAATAAATGGGCATTTAACAGATATTTTTATAGTGTGTGCATGAGAGAAAGACAGAGTCGGGCCAAAGATAGAGACAGAGAGAGAGAGATTTAGAGGACTTTCCATCCTATGTGGGAGTGGGGGAAGGCTTACAGCATGTACATAGATGAGTAAGTACAAATGGAAGTGGGCTATTTTACACTGCAGGCCCCTCCCCTCCCCTATATAGCTAACAAGGGAACTTATGACCTAATATCTTTATCAGGTTTGAGAATCAATGAAACATAAAAACCAGGTGTTTGGACAATTCACAGATACCCAATGCTTTCATCCTACCCAATCAATTTGGAAAGAGCAAAGTGTTTTGAATTGCTGAATAAAGCCAGACAATTAGATGTATTAGGCCTGGTTGCAAGAATGGACATATACCTCCTGGGCTATGTATGTGAGAGGAAGGGTTCAGCAACCATTTTGGGAGTCAAACTTTGAGAAGTCAGAGTCCTTGCCACTGTACCCCATGAGGCCAGAGGAAGTATCTCACTCCCCATCTCCACTGACAATGTCAACAAAGAGACCAGAACAGTAAAAAGCAATGCTTCCAACCAGGAGCTGAGAGAGTACAGGCTGGGTATGCCAAGCAAAGGCAACTTCAGAGAGTGCAGCATCTTTGGCCAGAGAGAAGTGCTGGTGTAGGACTCTATAAAGGGCCCACCCTGGTGGCACAGTAGAGAGCTGAATCCTTCATAGCATAAGGTCTAGGAAGAGACAAAAGGACTTCTATCCAACTGAAGTTTTGTCACTTGTGTGATTTAAACATGAGCCTAATTTCCACTGGACACTGTAGTTGTCAGGGAATGTGTCTCAGACTTTTGGGAGAACTTTTTCTTCCAACTATTTCTTTTCTTTCCCTTCCTTCCTTCCTTCCTTCCTTCCTTCCTTCCTTCCTTCCTTCCTTCCTTCCTTCCTTCCTTCCTTCCTTCCTTCCTTCCTTCCTTCCTTCCTTCCTTCCTTCCTTCCTTCCTTCCTTCTTATTTTCTTACTAAATACCATTAATTAAAAACTAATTAACTCTGGTTGGCTCTAAACTCGGTAATCCGTCTAGAACATACAAGTTCTCTGTTGAAAACAAACAGAGGTTCATGAGCAACAGCACTTAAAGAAACCCTTAGCGTTACCTCTGAAAATGAGGAGAGAAGTAATAGGTTGCTGTCTGGGGACCAAATATCAGAGTTTGGTTTGGGCAAGTATCCCCAGAAAGGTGGTATACTGATTACATAAAAAAATTATATCATGGAATTTTAAAGGGGAGGGAGCACTGTTTGGGCCCACAACAAATTTATATTATTTAATTTTAACTGGACTCTCACTGCTCATTTTTTTTTCTGATTGAATCTTGACATCATCCCCACCCCAAGAGTTTTTCCACTTTTTCTGTTGTTTCCCAAAGTTACTTATCCCATCATTTCCTCCCTCCTCCCCCTAATTAAGGGACCTTATATCATACTTCAGTGAGAAGATTGGAGCCATCCATTTTGAACTCCCCTTTTCCCCAATTCTGAGCTCTGAATTATTCCACTATCACCCCCTTCTGTCTTTGGTCTCCAAGAAGGAGGTAACCCTCCTCCTTACCAATACCAACCCATCTGTCTCTGTTTTTTATCCCATCCCCTCATTTCTCCTCTGGGGACTTGGTCTTTCAATTTTACCTCTTCTTTATTTCAGTCCTTGCCTCATCCACTAGTTCCTTCTATATTATCTATAATTTTGTTCAGAGCTTTTCATCTCATTTCAGGCTAACTTAGTTCCCTGAGAGTCAACTGAAATTGATATATCCAAGATCAACACTGATAAATACAACAAAAGTTTCTCAATCTTCAACCTTAACATTTTTGAAAAATTGGACACAGTTGGTCATTCTCTCCTTTTACATGCTCTCCTTGAATTAATATGACACTGCTTTGCCACATTTCTTTTGACTGCAAACAATGGTGTAATAAATTAAAAAGGAAAGTAGGGATTCTATATTGTAAAAACAAAAGCAAAGAGGACCACAACCTAAACCATAATTTCAGCTTGAGATAATTTAGATGCTAAATTCCTTGTTAGTCAAACATATTTTGAAATTAAATTTCTACACAAGCTGGAAACATGCCTCCATTGCCCACTTTTAACAGCATGAATTTGAGTCAGAGAATTATTATTTTCCATTTGCTAAGAAAGTTGCATGCCAATTTATCTTCTACATGGAAGAAAAACAATTATTCTGATTTAATAAGTAGAGCAGCTGTGTAACATTGGGTTCCCAAACAGAAAACAAAGGAGAATGGATAAGCAAGTCAAACACTTACCTTTCTTCAACTCTTTAACCTTGGAAGTTAGAACAATAAAGAGACCTTTTCTTAACCTCAAATCCCTCTGGTCTTCCAGTAGAGTGTGTGCCACTTGCAAATGACCCTTAGTGACAGCTGCAACTAGATGATTCACCATAGGATTTCTGTTAGTTTATGATTAAGAGAAGGCACAATAATCTATGCAGAATAGGTGTGGAAAAGGATGATTACATTTACATGCAAATTCACTGGTACTAGTTAATTCTATTAGGAAGTTTGATGAGAGAAACAAAAAGCTTTCACATAGGTAAGGAATGGGTTCTGGGCATGTCCAAGTCTAAAGGCAAAACACCCAATTTCACACATGCTAACAGCAGCTTAAGGTATTTATTTCCAAAAGATAAACTAGAATTACATACTTTTACAAAATGGAAATTAATAACAAAGCATTTTATTCAAAGTTGTTTTTTGTTTGTTTATTTCTGGGACAGACATAGAAAATCTTAATCAAAATTAGTGAAATGCAAAATTCCCTCCTTTTATGGTTGGTTGGAGCAGTGGATAAAAAATATCAGCCTTGGAATCTGGCAGAACAGAGTTCAAAACCTACTCTAGACAATTAGCTATATGATCTTGGGTGAATAAATCACTTAACCTCTCTCAGGCTCAGGTTCTCCATCTGTAAAAATAAGGGATAATAAGGGCAGCTAGGTGGCATAGTGAATAAAGCACTGGCCCTGGATTCAGAATGAGCTGATTTCAAATCTGACCTTAGACACTTGACACTTACTAGCTGTATGAACCTGGGCAAATCACTGAACCCTCATTGCCCCTCAAAAAACCCCCAAACAAAAACAACAACAACAACAACAACAACAACAACAAGAAATCTTTAGTCAAAGGAGTAGCTTGGTGGTACAATGAATAAAGCACTGGCCCTGGATTCAGGAGGACCTGAGTTCAAATCTGGCCTCAAACACTTGACAGTTACTAGCTGTGTGACCGTAGGCAAGTCCCTTGACCCTCATTGCCCTGCAAAAAAAGGTTTAGAAAAATGGGGATAATACTATTACCTACCTCACAAGGTTGTTGCAAGGATCAACTAAGTTAAAATATGTTGTATTCTGTAAACTTTAAAGTACTATATAGACACTAATTATTAATTTATCAGAGAAGTAAGAGATCTGTCTCATCTTTCCTAATTGTATTTCCAGTGCTTGTCACCTAATAAGCATATAAGATGTGATTTTTCATTCATTCATTCATTCACTAATTCATTCATTTACTTACTTATTCATAGTCTGCCAGATGAGGCCCATGCACTGATTGGTTGAATTTGTAGACTTTTTTTCTATTTAAATTCTCTAGTGCAAGTTTTAGGTACTGGGAAACTTGGTTTTGATTCAAGGTTATTCCTTGTGTGGATATTCTATAAGAGAGAGCTTGCAGAAAATCTGAAGAAAGGTTATTCTTTGAACATGAAGCACACATCTTAGCAAGGGCAGCATGAAGGAGAGCAGCTAAAACCAAACTGCCTCTTACTAGCAGAAGCGAACTGTCCAGTAAAATAGACCTAAGTTGAAAGAGTCCTCAAAAGCCATCTACTCCAACCCTGCCATTTTACAGTTGAGGAAACTAAGACCCAAGATGCCTGAGGGATATGCCCCAGACCAAACAGGAAGCAAGCATCAGAACCCAGGTCTTTCTTCTACCGCTGAAGCCGGCGATCTTTCCAGGGCAACACACATTGTCATCCATTAGAGGAAGAAGAAACTTGGGGTTCTTAGATGACACACATAAGAGGCAGTTTTTGAGAGGGAGAATGGCATGATCAGATTTCAGCAGCAAGAAGGCAATTTTGGCAGCTGTTGAGAAGAGTGATTTGAAAAGTGGAAATAGGGAATCTAGGATACCAGTTAGGAGACTTTCATAATCATCTACCAGAGAGAAGAGTGAAAGAGATTGGTGACAGGATAGTGGAGAGGAAGGAGGATAAATTCACATTATGGACATAGACTCATCATAATTTGGCAATGGATTGATGTGTTGGGAGCAAAGGGGTGAGAACAAACAAATATCATGCAAATATCCTCCACTGTACTGTGCTAATTATGTAGAATACAGAGGCAAACTCAAAATAAGAAAACTAAAGCCAAAATAATACAAAGAAAAAAAGTAGTCCCTGCTCTCAAGAATCTTACATTTGTTTGGGAGATTCACCATTTACAGAGATCCATGCTGTTCAGTTTTTTCAGTCATGTCCAACCTTCATCTTGGAAAAGATACAGGAGGGGGCAGCTAGGTGGTGCAGTGGATAAAGCTCTGGCCCTGGAGTCAGGAGGACCTGAGTTCAAATCCAGCCTTAGACACTTGACACTTACTAGCTGTGTGACCCTGGGCAAGTCACTTAACCCCCATTGCCCCGCAAAAAAAGAAAAAAGAAATAAAAAGAAAAGATACAGGAGCAATTTGTCATTTCTTTCATCAGTTTACTTTACAAGATGAGGAAACTGAGGCAAACAGAGTTAAGTAAATTGCTCAGGGTTTCATAGCTAGTTAATGTCTGAGGCTGTATGTGAACCTAGGTTTTCCTGACTCCAGGTCCCTGACCCACTGACTACCCTTCTATAGATTCATAGGTGCAATATAATTTGAGGAGGGAGAGAGTACTGATGAGAAGCTGAGTCATGGAAGGCTTCCCATAAGAGGTGGTATCTGAGCTCAAATTTGACAGGACAGTTTTTAAAGTCTTACATTATTTTTCTCTACAGTGTAAGATCTTAAAGCTGGAAAGAAAACTGATAGTATTAGATAATTATTTTGAAAAAGAGAATACTCATGTATATTGTACTTTTATTTTGTTTACAAATACAATGAATAATAATTTATCCAAGTAGGAAATAGTATCAATTTTGTACAGGATCAGTTGAAGCATTTCTTTGTTTTATTTTAGTTTAAATGATTTGATTACAGCACAGAGATGGATAAATATTTAATATCTCATGCAGTTTTCCAGTGAATCCAGAACAGTTAGCAGAATTTCCATTTCCTTCTAACACTTCCTATAGCACAAGCATTCTGAATTATTTAATCAGAGAGATTTGTAAGCATTTTAACTCAAGACTTAACATTTGAAGCCATGCACTACAGAGATGATTGAAATATTGATAAAGCACCCACTCTTGAGAAGTGAATATCATTGCCACTTAACAGAAAATTTTAAGGTTTCATTATATTAATTGCTCTCTCTCTTTGAAAAATATATTTAGATATGTATATATACTCACATGTATATGTATGCATATGTCTATATGAATGTATGTCTATGTGTGTGTATATACATATGTATATGTGCACCCATATAAAACTTTGGGTTTCAGAAACAATTAGAGGCACAGAAATATAGCAATCATTCTAGGAAACAGTAGGTCTAATAGGAATTCTAAGAAAAATCTCAAGTATATCGTAATAGCTTTGTTCTTAATTAGAAGGTTTTTGAGACCTCAGATGTCCTTCAGTATATTTCAGAGTCAAGCTAGCAAGCTGCAGTTTGAACTGCTGATAGAATGGGATCAAGAGAAGCCCCTGAATGTTAGGGTGACTTACCTCTGTGGAGCTGGGCATATACACTTTCACTCCATGGGGAGGGACATAGGAAATCAGCAGCTCCTGTTTGGTCCTATGGTGTCCCCATGACTGGAGGTCATGGCAAGTAGGCTTGAGATCTAAGTTAATAAAACCCCCAGATTCTAGAGGAAGATAGAGTACAGAGTATATGCTATAGCTTTTTGCTTTTTGTGAGATGGAGTCTTCATTTTGACACAGACAATGCCCTCATTCCCTTTGACTGCGAATGAAAGGGGGAGTGGATTTCTCTTACTCCTAGCCTTTCCTCATTTCCTGTAGCAGTGACAACTATCTT
This sequence comes from Dromiciops gliroides, assembly GCF_019393635.1. NCBI lineage: Eukaryota > Metazoa > Chordata > Mammalia > Microbiotheria > Microbiotheriidae > Dromiciops > Dromiciops gliroides. The sequence goes on from NC_057863.1 coordinate 22,532,876, forward strand.
CAAATGGCAGTGAGAACATAAGCTATCCTAGAACCGTGAGAGTAGCAAAATTACATGGACCCGACAAGAATGCAAAGCAGTAACATTGCTCATGGATAACATAGAGAAGGTTCTTCACTTTGCATGAACTTGTGGACCCTAGTCCTAGTATAGTTATAATGCAGGCTTTAGTGTGTTCTTTGGCAAGAACAACGGATGTGGAATTATGGAGCGTGGGGTCCAATGCCACTGCTATGAATTTACTGTGTTTCTGGCACTTATTTAACCTCTCTGAGTCTCAGTTTCTTTCTGTGTAAAACCAAGAAGTTGCATTATATGGCCTCCAAGCTCCCTTCTAACTCAAAATCCATAATCTTATTATCCTCTTGGGGCATAGAGACTTCAAGATAAAGGAGATCAACACACAGAAAACTTGCATGGGTTGTATTTAGAAGCCCGGAATTCCCAGCATGCTTCTGTGAGGTCATTTAGCAAGCCATCCCTCAGTGGCGTCATGTCAGAAGAGTGCTCCTTCAGTACACAGTCTTCAAGAAAGATTTCATGCACTGGAGTTTAAACCTGATTTTTAAGAAGAGACAGTCAGAGAGACAGAGACAGAGAGAGAGAGGAGAGAGGAGAGAGGAGGGGAAGGGAGAGGAAGAAAGGGGAGGAGAGAAGGGAGATAGAAATAGAGGGACACACACACACACACACACACACACACACACACACACACACACATAGAGACAGAGAGAACACTTCCTTTATTTGGAAGAGACTAAACCCTGGGGACCAATTGTTTCCCAAAATTTTCACAGCACAAAAATACTTATTCCCTGGAGTGAATGTGTTACACATTGTTCTCCATTTATAAATAGAAAAAAGCTATTATTTGATATACTATGGATTGAAAAGTTTTCTCTCTCAAAGGATGTAGAGGGTATTCGTGTTTAGGGATGGGGGTATCTGAGTGCCTTTCATTTTTGAGATCCTGTGATTCCCCACTTCAACTGAGATTATAATACAAATTTAAACTATATGGAGGAAAGAATGAAATGTAATGTCATGAGATATCTGGCAGAGAAGATTAGGGACATTGAAAATTTGCTGAGATGAAACACTCAACAGTGGCAGTGGGTTGAGGTGGGGTAGAAGTCCTAGGTCTGAGTCTCACACTTAATACAGTGGGAAACCAGTTAATTTTCCAGCATTATTGCTTCTTCTTTTTCTTGTGGAAGCAGCCTTCTGGAATAGGGGATCAAGTATTACACTCAGAGGCAGGAAGACCTAAACTCAAATTCTGCTTCCCACACATACTAGCCATGTGACCCTTGATAAGTCATTTAACAAGACACCTACCTCACAGGGTAGTTTTGAGGACTGAATCAGATAATATATGTAAACTGTTTTTCAAAACTTAAAGCACTGGGGGTGGCTAGGTGGCGCAGTGGATGAAGCACCAGCCCTGGATTCAGGAGTTTCTGAGTTCAAATCCGGCCTCAGACACTTGACACTTACTGGCTGTGTGACCCTGGGCAAATCACTTAACCCCCATTGCCCTGCAAAAAAAAACAAAAACAAAAACAAAAAAACTTAAAGCACTATTTAAATGCTATCATGTCTAAAACTGGGGCAATAAAATGCTTTATTTACCTTCTTGATTTTGTTGTTCATCCTCAGTTCTCAAAAAGGACAAATGACATCATGAAGGTGGTATCTTGACTTGCCAGTGAACTGAATTTAAGTGAGACATAGTAGGGTCAAATTATCAGCCTCACTAGAGTCACCAAAATCCAGTGGTAAAACATAAGCCAAGATGACTGAAAATGGCTCAGGATGCAGTTGATTTACCTTATAGGTTGAATGTCAGGACAGTGTAACACATATATATTATTCACTACTATTATTTATAATGTCCCTGTTTAAAGTTATATTAATGTTTTGTGACTTTCCTGGATTCAGGGGAATTTGCAATGAAGGAACAGAGCTTGGTAGTTCATTTTCTAGCATTATTTTTTTGGTGAGGCATTTGGAGTTAAGTGACTTGCCCAGGGTCACACAACTAGTAAGTGTTAAGTGTCTGAGGCTGGATTTGAACTCAGGTTCTCCTGAATCCAGGGCCAGTGCTTTATCTACTGCACCACCTAGCTGCCCCTTGTAGTTCATTTTCCAAAACAAAACTTTCAATGCCTTATCACTTTAAAACTCTGGAGACCTCTTCTCTAGGGCTGGTAGATTAAGCTTGCTCAAAAAGATAAACAGATAAATAAATAGATAAACAAACAAACAGACACATGAATATAATGAGTGAACATGTATTTCCATTTCTAGGACACTGAAAATCTTTCAACAAATAAGTGTCTCACTACAAAAAAAGAAAAATACAAGAATGAGCTGTCAATGAGTCCAGAAGGACAGATGGAGAAATCAGTACTTAACAAGAAGCAGTTCTTTTCACACTCACTTTCTGGTTGCCTGTTCAATCTAATGCAAGAAATTTTGAGTCATCACCAAACTGAAAACATATGCTGAGTATTTTCCATATACACTGTAAATAAAAACTGGCTCATTGAAAGCATTCCCTGCGAAGCTAGGAGTGATTTGTGAAAATAGCGTCAATCACAGAAATTCATTTGCAGGATTCTAAGATATTCAGAAAGTTGGAGGTGGGGGAGGGGTGAATTTGAAGTTTGGGATCCTTGTGGTGTTTAGAAAGCTTTGAGAAATCTTGTGGGTTTCATCAGAAGAAACCTCTATGGAAGTTATATAGAACAGTAAGTCTACAGGATCAAGGCTTCCATTTCATATCATGGCCCCATGCCTTGTCATGATGGGTCGGCAACTATTCCAACCATGCTCTTCTTCCTCACTATTTCCATTTTAGCTCCCTTCAAAGTTCAGCTCAAATGCTATATCCTATGCAACACCTTTCCCATTTATTACAGTTTTTAGTAGTCTCTGCCCCATTCATACCATCTGACACAATGAGTTTTTTAAAACTGTATTTTGTATCTATTGTGTGTTTACTTATGTATATATTTTCTCCCTCTGGTAGAATGTAAGCTCCTTGAGGGGTAGGGACTGTTTACTTTGGGGCTTTTGAGGCTCAGTCTCTATCATGTTTAACAGACAAGGGGCAAGGCATTTAAAAATACTGAATAAATTAATGAGTACTGGACTCGTGCTAATTGATAGAAAGAAGCATTACCTTCATGGAAATTAAACACAAAAAGTTATTAATATAACAAAATATAATGTGATGTATTGCAATATAACTCTAAAATATGTGGTAGAATGTGGATCATTTGGGTACTGAATTCCCTGGTTTTATCGCAACAATAGAGCCAGATCTCCATCTTGTACCCTGCTTGATACAAAGAGCATGACCCTTCACATGTCTACTACATTTCTAGTCTCACAAGGGACAGTCCACTAATGAGTTAATGTATAGAAAACACAGAGAAAACATTTAAAAAGAGAAGAAAATCAGTCATCATCATTGCAATTATGGTTTTTGTTATCATTATTTTATTTTCTCCAGGAGGTAGAGAGAAGCTTTCTCTTAGCACCCAAAGTCCCTATTTAAATGGAGGGAAAGAAAATTTACTAACTGCCATCAAGAATGTACGCCTCTGGGGAAACTCAAGGTGTGTATTGGTAATAACAGTGAGTTGCAAGTCCAGCTGTGGTTCTTGTCTCTTCCAAAATCCTTCTGGAAGTTTCAAAGAAAGTCCCCATTGTTCTTTACCATTAGCACCCTGACCTGCCAAGATTTTCTCTGAAATTAGACAGATAAAGCTTTCCTGGCCAAATTACCCACTCTCAGTTTGCTCAGATTAAGGCATTTTGATTCCTAGAATGAAATTGAGTTATATAAATCTAAAATATTCATCGGAAGCCAAAATAACCAGAAAACTGTATCCTACTAATGAATGGCTTTAATTAGGGGTAGGTAAAAGTCACTTATGGGAAGACATAATTTCCAGTAGTTTGTCTTTTTAGTGCTTCTGGCAAGAAAACAATATTTATCTTCAAAGCCAGAATCTGAAGTGCTAATTGGTCTTAGCCTTAGTTTAGTGACCACCTGATTTGCTAGAAAGAAATTGAGACACCAGAAATTAAATATACTCTGTGTTGGGGGCAGGGAGAGTGGTTGTTGTTAAATTTATTTCCTTTTCATTCTTCTTTATATAATTAATTTATGCATGTAATTATATATAAAGTTTCCTTGATTAATGCTATTTTGCTTATATGTTAAAATGAATTGTCCAACCAAAAGCACAGAGAACAGAAGGTACAAAGGTACTTAATGATGTGCCTAAGAACAGCTATGGAATATTTGCTCTCCTTCCATTCCCTGCAATTGCTAATACAGGGATGCTTCAGTGCCTAACAAAGACTGAGGTATTCCTAAATAGATTTTTCATTTAACATGAAGTAAAATAATCTATATAGAAAAAATGCTTATAAGTACAATCCTGTAGAGATTGTCCAGGGCTCTTTTTAAAGGGTCCCAAGAAAGTTAAAAATGAACACAAAGACAAAGACTAAGATTATTAATGCTGACTTTAGCCAAACAGAAATAATCCTAGATGGACAAATTAATTCGTTAACTCCGACTTTACATACATCTTTGGCTAGAGAAAAAAGAGATGAGAGCATTAGCATGCAATCTAGGGGCACACTCATGTTGACATTTTTATCTTTGTTTCTTCAAATTCAGTTTTTAACAATGACCATGTTGGACCTTGTAATGAAAATTTCTAAGTCCGATGAAGGAAAAGAAACAGCAAAGTCTCCAAGCCATAGAACATAGGTTAATTGAGAGAGGGTCTATCTCACAATAAAGCTGGTCAGTCAGGGGTTGGGCATGAAAGACCTTGAGTTACAAAATCAATGGGTTTTTATACCCCTCCAGTGTGTATGCTTATATACTATACTAATTAAAAGTATCTAAAATTAAAGCATCTTCTTGGGAAATACTGAAACTGCCTATGTGACAAATGTCAGCATTTCCCAATACTCTTATCAGTCTTCTTGTAGCTTCAGGGTCATAATTCTGATGCGTGGCCTCTTCTAGTCAAGCATATCTCTAGTGAGCTGCATGACCCCCTTGAGTCAAGCATATCACTTGTGGTTTCTAAAATATAGTATTTCTGACTATTGTATCTTCTGATATTACTTAATGCTTAACATTGGAAAGTATCATCCGACATTATTAATAAGAAAGAAAAGAAACTTAATCAATTAATACAATGAAAATAAGACATCTAAATACAATAAATCACAATTTTTCAGTTAATAGGTTGATTATTATCATAATTAAATCCCTTATCACTATATTAAATCTCATAACTAAGGGGTGGGGAAAATCTCACTCACAACCAGATGTAAGATGATCCCCAATATAAATTTGACAGTGACATATGAAACACTACATGGAGTATACTGTATTGTAAGACAGGAATAAAGTGACCCATTTTCCTGTAGTTGGGTTTTCCTCCTACCTCATTTCTCCTCCTCTCATTCTAGTTAGAACTATTGTTACTAACACATAATTCCATAATGAATGTATGTCATCATTCAAATCCCATTCCACACTCCTACATCCCAATATCTTATTCCAATCCCCCTTAATTGTTCCATTCCAAAATTTCAAGCAAAGATTACCCTGCTCTTCCACTCTGCCCTTTGGAATGAAACATGGTTCTCCCTGATGATATAGCTTCCCTGGCCAACTTATCCAATACTGACTGAAACTTCACTCATTCACCTCAGCTCACAGGTTGAGGTGGGAGAATTGGAATATCCCTTGCTCCCCATTTCCACTTCTAGGTCTCACTCCTACCTCCCTCACTCCTCCAACAAATTGCTCCCTCTGTCATTCCCAGCCAGTCACTTATTTTCAACCCCTCCCTATGTATTGGGTCATTCCTTATTACCTTCAAATATGCTTATGTTCATTTATGCTTAATCCTGAAAAAAGAAACCCTCTCTTGATCTTTCTATCTGCTGCTAACAATTGTCCTACATTAGGTCTGTCCTCTGTGGCTAAACTCCTTGAAAAGGCCATCTATAATAAGTGCCTCCACTTTCTTTCCTCTCATTCTCTTTAGCTCTTACAGTTTGGCTTCTGGCTTTGTCATTCCACTGAAAGTACTCTCTCCAAAATGGCCAATGATCTCTTGGTTGCCTGATCCAATAGCTTTTTCTCAGTCTTCATTCTCTTCAATCTCCCTGTAGGTACTATCTTTTCTCTAGGTCTTTGGGACATCACCTTTCCCAGGTTCCCCTCCTACCTATATGACCATTCCTTCTGTTTCCTTGGCTGGATCTTTTTCCAGATCACAGCTTCCAAGCTTGGATATTCCTCATAGTTCAGTTGTGGTCCCTCTTATCTCCCCGTCTATACAACTTCACTAGGGAATCTCATCAGCTCCCATGGATTTAGGGGCCTTCCCTATGGTGATAATTCTTAAATCTACCCATGCTGCCCCAAACACTCTGTAGACTTCCAGTGTCCACCTCTTAAACTCAATATATCAAGACCAGAACCTTTCCCCCTAAATCCTCCCCACATCCTACCTTTCCTATTACTGGTAAGGTCAACACTAACCTCTCAGTCCCTCAGATTTACAGCCTAAGAGTCATCCTGAACTCCTCATTATATTTCCCATATCCAAGCTGTTGCCAAGGCTTGCTGATTTCATCTTTGCAACATCTCTGCAATAAATCCCCTTTTCTTTTCTGACCCTGCCATTACTCTAGTACAGACCATCAACACCTCAAGCCTGAACTATTGTAATAGCCTGATGGTGGCTCTGCCTGTCACAGGTCTTACTTTCTTCCAATCCATTCTGCATTCAGACACTAAAGTGATTTTCATAAAGCACAGGTTCAACCATGTCATTTTGGTACTCAATAAGCTTCAGTGGCTGCAGGACCACCTCCAGGATCAAATACATTATCTGCTTGGCATTCAAAGCCATTCATAACCTAATAGCCTACTACCCTTCCACTCTTCTTTCCTCTTTCTCCTCATCATGTACTCTTTGATCCAGTGACACTGGTCTCTTGGCTGTTGCACAAAGAAGATACTCAATCTTTCACCTCTGGGAATTTTCTCTTGCTGTCCCCCAAACCCAGAATACTCTCCTTTCTTATCTTTGCCTACTTGCTTTCCTGGATTTCTTTAAGTTTCAACTAAAATACAATTTTCTACCATCTATTTTCCCAACCCCTCTTAATTCTAGCGACCTCTCTTAATTGTTTCCTATTTATCCTGTACATAACTCATTCTTTTTTTTTGCTTTCTCTGTCCCATTAGATTTTATGCTCTTTAGGGCAAGGAATATCTTTTGATTTTTATTTTGGTATCCCTAGTGCTTAGCACAATGCCTGTCACTTAATGAGCACCTGATCAGTTAATTAAATCTCAGTTGTTCCTTATATAATGGATTTCCCTTTAAAATTTGTCTTCAGTTTTGGAATGGAGTAACCTATAGGGAATTGAGCACACAAGGGGATAAATGGGGGTTCATCAGAGTCAGGCATTGGGGGGTTATGGCTAGTAGAATATGATCACTTCCAGAAAAGAGATCCTTAGTGTAAACAGCATAGAGAGTTCTAACTTGATCCACTTTGGGTCCTCCAGAAAATACAACTAGGGGCAGATTGAGACCTAGCATCTGGTAAGGAAAGCCACTTTTGGTGGAGAGCCAGAAGAATTCATTCATAGAGAGCCAGGAATTCTATTGTAGGTAAAAAGGGGAAAGACTGGAGTACATATTAACTCTGAGAGCCATGAAGCATGAAGGAAAGTCAGGAAAGAGAAGCTGTTACTAGGGATCACAAAGCAGGAACTGAGCAGGGTGAAGTATCCAGGTGAGTTTGTGGGTATAGCCATCTGAAGCATGGTATAGTGAAAAGGGTGCAGGAAGACCTCGGTCTGGATTCTACTTTTGAGGCTGATTACCAATAAACCCAGTGGCAAGTTAATCTCTCTGGCTCAATTACCTCCTATATAAAAGGTGGATAAAGTTGCTTTACAAGTAGAATGATATAGTTAAAGTGCTTTGCATAGCTGAAAGTCTCTCCAATTATTATTAGGAAAGGAACAATTCATCTCTACCTTATTCTATAGAATTCCGAGCTCAAGACTGAGTTCTAATATCCTTTCCTACACAAGACCAACACTAATCACTTCCCTGTTATCACTCACCCACTTACAAGGTGCCAGTCTGCTTTCCTTGAAATTTATTTTTCATTTCTTTAATACATATTTTATATTTATTCAAGTTCACATTGTTTTCTACTTCCCCATTTCCATAAAAAAGACTTTAAGCCCCTTGAGGTTAGTGACTCTTAAAAAGAAATCTTTGAATCTCCAGTGTCTTGTGCAGTTCCTGACATAAAAGTGGTGTTTAATAACTATGAAATGAAAGAGGGAAGGAAGGATAGAAGGAAGGAAGGAAGAAATGAAAGAAGAATAGAAGGAAGGAAGGATTCCTGAAAATTTGAAGAGCCTCCCCTCAGGATACCTTTTTGTTTGTTTGTTTGTTTGGTGAAGATTTCAGGCTCTGGAACCAAGAATACGTTATTAAACCTAGATATCACAGTGAAATTTAAAGCCATATAAAGTAACCTGTTCACTCCAAAATATTAGGAAGAATTCTATTTTCCTGGGAATTGTAACCCTGATCTGTTAGACTTCACACACTCCCAGGTTACATTGGTTTAACAAGTATAATAAAATTTCAAGCAATGAAGTAGTTCATTTATTGAAGTGTGACACCAATACATGTTAATAAACTCCATTGCTTTCCCTATTTCCTCTAGGGTCAAATATAATATCATCTGCTTGGCTTTGAAGGCCCCTTAAAACTTGCCCCCGTCATTCCTTTCCAGTCTTCTTATACTTTAGTCCGTATCCATATACATAATAGCCTCTGTGACAAGGACCTTCTTTCTCTTCTTAGCACAGGACATTCTATTACCCAAACCCAATGCCTTTTCACCATTCCTGGAATGTTCTCCCTCATTATCTCTGCTTCCTGGCTTCTCTGGCTTGTCTTCAAGTCTCAGCTACAATTGCAGCCCCTTTCAATAGTGGTGCTTTCCTTCTGAGATTACCTTCAATGTACCCTCTATATATCTTGCATGCATATAATTGTTTTTATGTTGTCTCATGAATTAGAATGTCTGCTATTTGAGGGCAGGTGTTATTTTGTCTTTCTTTCTATCCCTAGTGTTTAGCATAGAGTCTAGTATATAGCCATCACTCAATAAATGTTTGTTGCTTGTTGTCCTTGCTGTTGTTGAGTACATGTTTTGGATGCTAAGCACCAAACTTCAGTGGCTCTGTAGATGCAGCATCAAAAATATCAGGGAACTCTCTGTCCTTAATAAACATGTTGTAGCTCTCAATGTTTTGGAGGTATATCAATAAACAATTATGAAATAATTTGAGGAGATAATAGAGTATGCAAAATGCACATATATGCACATACACACACACACATATATATACACACAAATACATGCACATATAGATATCTGTCTCTCTATCTCTATCTCAATATCTATATCTATGTATGTGTAGCAGAGAGAACTGGTGGCTGGTGGGGAGAAGTGCAGGGAAAACTTGCTGAAGTTGGTGCTATCTTAGATGAGCCCTGAAGGGAGCTAAGGCTTGCCTTCTTGCACTCTATCCGCAAGCAGATACATAGGCACATGACAATCAGAGGTTGGTAAGGGCTCTAGAAAATGAGAGAATAAGGTAAAGATTTTCTAGAAAGTGATACTGCCCTTTGCCTTGAAAGAATCTGAAGGCTTTAAAAGGCACACGTGAAGAGGTCATGTGAGGTGGTCCTGGAGTAGCGCTTATAGAAAGACATATGGGTAGGAGAAGGGATGGAGACAGTTAGGAAGTGCAGTGAATAGAGCACTGAGCCTGGAGTCAGAAAGACCTGACAGACCAGAGTTCAAATCTGACCTGTTGCTTACTAGGTATGTGATGCTGAGCAAGTCACTAAACCACAGCCTGCATAAAACTGGAGAAGGAAATGGCAAACCACCTCAGTATCTTTGCCAAGAAAACCCCATGGACAGTTGGTCCACAGGGTCTTCTTATACTTTAGTATACATCTCATACTTTGGTCATGAACAGTCATGACTGAACAGCAACAACAATAAGTAGATGGGATACCAGGTTGTGCAGACAGATAATGCTTTAGTTTGTCTGGAATGAAGGGGGAACAATATGTAACAAGGAGTAATATAAAAGATCATTTTAAAGGTAGATTGGGGCCAGACTATGGAGGGCCTCAAAAGACAGGTAGAATTGTTTATACTTTATCCTAGAGACAGGTTGGGATCTAGAAAGCTGTAAAAAAGATGTTGCTTTGAAGCATGCTATCAGCCTTCCTAATAGACACATTTGAAGAAATCTCTGTAAGATAGTGATTCCATTATTCTTGTACAAACACTAAGGTTCATTTTCATTCTGGAGAGGAATGGGTGAAGAAAAAGAAAAAAAATGCATTCATATGGAATAAAATTACCTGTGTGACATTTGGGGGCCCCTTTTATCTTTGAGGAGCATTTTTCAAGGCTATAGCTCAACAATGCTTTCAGAAGTGGTATTTGAATAAGAGGATCAAACAACGAGCTTTGATGCCAATTAAATGGTGGTTGTATATAATTCTTAGTAAACTGTACATTCTTTGAGGGCAGCGAACATGCCACTTGTCACAGAGCCTTGAATGTGGTTCCCCTAGGAACATAAACTCCTTGAAGGCAAGGGTGAGCTCACTTTTATCACCATGTGGCTGTCCCCTAGTATAATGTGTAGCACTTAGGAGGTTATTAATAAGTGCTTGTGGATTGAGTGATTCTTTGCTTGCTTGCTTAGTCAATATTTGTTGAAGCCAGTTTGTTGCACCAGAGATGAGCAACTTTTCCCAAGTATCATTCTAGAGTTCTAGCCTCTTTCTTTAGTAAAAATTCAGATGAACAGTCCATAATGAGCTGAAAAAGGAATGGGCATGCTCTTCCTTGGCATGTCTAGGCAGCGGGAGTGATTCTTGACTTAGTAACTCAACGAGCATTTACTATATCCCTATGTGCATGTATTCCTATGGCACTATCTTATGTGCTTGGCATATAAAGGCAGAAAGTCATTCCTGTCCAGAGAGAGATTCCATTCTACTGGGGATATGTGGGACCTAAGGGTAGAATAACCACTTAAAATATCATCTCATTTGATTATCTCAATAACCCTGTCAGGTAGGTACTCTTATGATCTCCATTTTATAGTTGAGAAAACTGAGGCAAATAGGGGTTTTGACTTGTCTGAGGTCAAACAGCCAGTAAGTGTCTGAGACCACATTTAAACGGGTTTTCCTGACTCCAGGCTGGGTGTTCTATCTAAGGAATGACGAATTTGCCTGTCAACAGTAAGTGATTCTTTATAGCTGAAATGAAGTGTGTATAAAAGGTGGCCATATGCAGGAGGAAAAGATCGTGAAGGGATTTTTAGACTTAGGCTTTGGAGAACTGTTAATGGCCAGCTCAGGAGTTTGTATTTGGGGAAGGAGGATGCCACAGAACATTTCTCAGTGAGGGAGTCAGGTGGTTAGATCTCACGGTAAATGTGATATGGCAGGAGCATCTTGACTCAGGATCCATCTTTGGCATACATACCATAAGCTATTGATAGCTATCTGTCAGGAGGGCAGATTTAAAACGAAACCAAAGCAAACTATATGGGGGATTTTTTTTCAAAGCAACATTGTAAATTATATTTTGTCCCTAACAGATTGGCCAGGGTGGCATTGTCAGACCATCCAAGTAATAATAATGATCACCATCACCACCATAATAATACCATTCCCATCTAAAAAGGGCTTTAAGATAATAACAAAATAATATGCATACATTATCTCTTTATATCTTCACAAAATCCTTTGGATGTGGGTGCTCTTATCAGCTTCATTTTTTGCAGATGAGAAAACTGAAGAATAGCAAAATTCACTGCCTTGTCTAGTGTTACATATCTACTAAATCTCTGTGATGAGATTTGAACAAAGGGCTTTCTTGTTACTCCAGGTGCTGACTTCTACCTCCCATAGCACTGCTACTCAGACAGTTCACTTTATCCTTGAATAAAACCCTTTTGCAGAGTCACAGTTCACTTTTTCATCTGAAAAGAAACTGATCTACTTCTGTGGCTTTCTCATTCACTCCTAGTACTCTATTAAAATAATTAAATTTCATTTTATTGTATATCACCTTAACCTCCAGTCCTAAATCTGCAACAACCTAGCAATTTAACTTAGTTTGGGGAAGAGGAGGATACCTTCTTGTTATAAGGAATGCTTTCAGGGCTAAGGAGTGGTGGTTGTTGCAGGGAGGGGATTCCCCAGGTGGTCAGATGTTAGGCTGGCTCTTGTTGGTGAGTCACCCTTCTCCCCTCCTTGAGCCCAGGCATGGATCATAAGGAGGGGCTGTTTGATGCCTGCCCTTAAGTAATGAGTTCTTTTCATACTCCTGGAGGGACAGGAAGAACTGAAGTGAATGTGTTTCATGACAAACTAAACATTCAATAAAAATATCTGTGCTAAAGAGTTTGAAGTTATTAATTAACTAGAATTCAAAGGATAAAAAGTATTTAAGAGCCTAGGAAGTACAGGGCATTGTTTTAGACACAAGATATGCAAACAATAGGCTATGTACATAGATATATCTAAAGGGGCAGGTGGGGTGAGGCAAAAGAGAAGATCTAGAAAAGAGCTGCAGAAAGAATTAAGGAAGGGAAGAAACCATTTTTGTTTGGGAAATCAAGGCAGACTTTACTTGTTGGCTTTGTTACAGTAGGATTCCCTTCGTGGATGAGTTGGCTGGAGGGCCAGTGGGTCCCATCCATCACTTCAATTCCACCAGCTATGATTCCATGATTCTTAGAGGTGGTGGCATCTTAGCTGAGCCTTGAAGAAAAAGAATTTCAATAGGCAGAGATGCAGAGAGATCGTCCTCCAGGCATAGGGGAGGGAGTGGTAAGGTCTCTATCTACAGAGAGCAGAGATAGCCAGACGTTCCTGCTTTAGTTAAACCAGAAGGATGAGGTGGACAGTGTACAATGCTGACAAAAATGAGCAGCGGTAAATTGCACTCACTCAATCTACCAGGTATAATAAACAGTTACTGTGTGGCAGACGCTAGGCTAAGTGGCTAGAAAGAAAGGGAAAATCAGTTTCTTCCCTCCAGGAACTCACATTATAAGGGTGAAAAACAGGTCAAGAGACAGATACATGAGAGAAAGAATTAGAGTTATCTTACAGGGAAGTCACTAGCCCCTGGGAAACAAGGAAAGGTTCCTATACAACTTAGCCTTTGAGTTGAGTCTTGGAGGAAGCCAGAGATTCTGAGAGGCATCGATTGAGAGGAAGAGTATTCCAGGCAAGGAGAATAGTTATTACAAAGACAGAAACTGGAAATAAAGAATATGTGTGTGTGTGTGTGTGTGTGTGTGTGTGTGTGTGTGTGTGTAAGAAACAGTAAGTAGGCCAGCATGGTTGGATTATAAGGGGAATTATGTATCGGAAGGTTGTAAAAATTGAGAGTCAAGGCTGGGACAAGCTTTCAATTACAAATATTTGATCTTTGAGATAATGGGGAGCCATAGGAATTTAAGGAATGGGGGGAATCACATGATCAGATCTGTGTGCCTTCCTTCCTTAGTATTCTCTCTCTCTTCTTTTTCTTTCTAACCCCCTTCCTTCCTCTTTCTCTTTTTTCTTTTGTTTTTGCCTCCCTTCATCTTTCCCTCCTTTCCTCCCTCCCTCCTTCCTTCCCTCCTTCCTCCCTTCCTTCCTTCCTTCCTTCCTTCCTTCCTTCCTTCCTTCCTTCCTTCCTTCCTTCCTTCCTTCCTTCTCCTCTCTTTCTTCATTCCCTCCTACTTCCCTTTCTCCTTTTCTTTCTTTCCTTTTTCTCTTTTTGTCTTTCTGTCTCTCCCTCTTTTTTCTCTTTTCTCTCTCTTTTCTTTTTCTCCCTCCCTTCCTTTCTTTCCTCTTTTTAAAAAATTCTGATCTTAAAAACACCAATAAACTGAATATGTCCAATTATAAGGTAGAGAAATGTGGCAGTTATGTGGCGGATGTATTAGACTGTGGGCTCATTTGAGGCATGCTACTTGACCAGGTTATGAAAGGAAGACAGAATCCAATGTCTCATGAAATCTTAATGAAGTCTTCTTATATATATTCGACTGAAACAAAAGTAGTTTTCATCCATCTATCCCACTTTCTGATACTACCTACCTCTTCAAGGTACTTGTGTTTTCTCTTTAATTTTTCTATTAAACTGGATTGATAATTTCATTGTAAGTAGTCAGGAAGTAAATATTTTGTCACATAAAAGATTGACATGAAGCAATCTTCTAAAACTTTTCCCTGAGATCACACAACTTCAAATACCCCACCAATTATGAAGCCTCTCCATGATTATCTAATTGATAGACATGATAATTTTTTAAGATTTTATTTTTTTAAATCCTCATTAAGTAAATTTCCATGGTAAGCATCTCATTTTTAGGCCACTTCTAAATGTTTCTCTCTTTTATCCCCTTTTCAGTCTTCAAAATTTTTATAAATGGTGACATGACAAGGGCCAATTTTTCTCTTTGTTCTTTGGGAAGCACAAAATACGGGTGTGCTTTGAATGGCACATCTTTCAAAGAAGAACAAAGGAGACTGGGAGCTCAAGACAATCATCCCAACAAAACTTGTTCTGTCACAATGCATGAATTCCTGAGCTTTAAAAAAGAAACCATCTTTCAGTGGCACCATGTAAATAATGATGTAGGCCCTCACATGATGAGTGAGCAAAAAGGCAGAATTATCTTGTCAAAGAGAAATTATTTTTAAAGAATCTAAAAAGGTAACTCCAAAAGATCAATCCAAAGAATGAAAATCATGACATCAAACACTAGAACTCTCAGAATAATAAGACCCAAAAATAATATTTGGTATTTTTCAGTAAAAGTCACCACAAGGGGTGGGCTTTGGTGCTTTTTAAAAATAGCTTTAAGTTTTAACTAGCCTAAGATGTAATTGAAGCATTTATCTAGAAATTAAGTAGATTCTTGAGGCATCTAGGTGGTGCAGTAGATAAAGCACTGGCCCTGGATTCAGGAGGACCTGAGTTCAAATCCAGCCTCAGACACATGACACTTACTAGCTGTGTGACCCTGGGCAAGTCACTTAACCCTCACTGTTCCCCCACCAAAAAAAAAGAAATTAAGTAGATTCATTTGGGAAACTCCATATTTGGGAATATAGCAATGTAGAGTTTCAGTTAAGGAGCAGGATTGAGAATAAGGGAGACCTGACTTTAAATCTTGTTTTAGTCACTTACTAGCTGCAAGATACTGGTCAACTCACAACTGTTGTCAGCCTCAGTATCCCCATCTATAAAGTGAATCTGTTGGAATAGATGGACTCTGAACCAAAAGCTGCATTCTAATTCAAAATCTTCAGTTCTGCTCTTTGGAAGATCAACTATTTTGCTTATGTGTTTATTTTTTTTTAAAACCAGGCAATCAGCTCTTTAAATGTATTTTCAATGTCATGCATACCTCCAAATGCAGTCTTTGTGGTTGAAGGGTTTTGAAACAAATTAATGGATGAATGAATGAATGGTTTTGGAGTGCTTGAATTCATAAAGATCTGTCTCTGGCCTCAGGAATACTTTATTAAGCATAAGAATGCTTTAAGTAAATATTTATATTTTCATGAAAAAGCCTTGGTGCTGGAGATAGCTGTTGTTGTTCAGTCATTTTTTTCAGTGGTGTCTGATTCTGTGTGACCTCATTTGGGGCTTTCTTGGCAAAGATATTGGAGTGGTTTGCCATTTCCATCTCCGGCTCATTTTTATAGATAAGAAACTGAGGAAAACAGGTTTAAGTGACTTGCCCAGGGTCACACAGCTAGGAAGTGTCTGAGGCCAGATTTGAATTCAGAAAGATGAGTCTGCCTGCTTTGAGGCCTGACACTCTATCCACTGTGCCATCTGGCTGTCAGAGGTATCTGATTTCAATCCAAATCCCATATCCATCACTTATCTATGGGAGTTGGTCAAATTACTTACTCTACCTGAGCCTTACTTTTCTCATCCGTAGTATAAGAACTTGGACTAGAGAGTAACAGCACGATGACGACAACATTGACAGTTACAATATAATGCTTTAATGTTTGTAAAGCACTTTACTTATATTATCTAATTAGATGCTCGCCAAACCTGTGAGGTCAGTGCTATTGTAAGAAAATGATGCAGAGAGTAGCTCAGTAATACAGCTAGCAAGTATCTAAGGCAAGATTCAAACTCAGATCTTCCAGTTTCCAAGTCTAGCTCTCTAGCTCCTACATCACATATAGTCGATGGCCTCTGGGTTCTTTTCTAATCATTATAATTGTTAACATTTGTGTAGTGTTTTAACATTTGCAAAATGATTTACATGTCATCTCATTTGGTCCTGTTAGGTAGGTGACATTATTATTCCCATTTTACAGATAAAGAAACAGTCTGAGAGAGGGTAAGTGACTCACCCAGAGTCACACGGCCAGGTATCTGTCTCTTCCCATATTCAAATTCTTGCCTTTCTGACTCCAAGTCCAGCACTCTATTCAGTGAGCTAATTTGTTCTGCCTTCCCTCTCATAGGGTGTTAGCTAAGAACACATTGTTTAGAATACAGTGAAAGTAATGCCTTTGTGTATGCCTCTTCCAGATTGGGATGGGGTTGGAGAGTAGCCAGCTTTATCAGTTAACCCCTTGGGAACCATCTTCCTATACCTGCTTCTACCCAGTTTCAGGGAGTGTCACTAATAGAATTTCTGGTGACAATAAAGGTAACTCTCTTGAAATCCATCATTCAATTAAGCAATCAAAAAATCAATGAACATTTGTCAAACACCTACATTATGATACCTAATATAGTGAGTCTTGGGATGTAGACTGTGTCCATTTCTGGGCACCACCTTTTAGGAAGGAAATCCACAAGTAAAGGGTGAAGCAGTCATACAGAGGGAGTTGAAAACCTGTCAAATGAGAATTAGTGACAAAGAAAGGGAGCGGTTATCCTTCCCTGAACTTCATGACCCAGCTGCATAGGCCTGCTTGCTGTTCCTCCCACGTGACACCCTATTTTCTGAATCCATGCGCATGTAGTTGTGTGTGTATGTGTATGTGTGTCACCTACCTAACACACACATAAACATGAATGTAAAATGTTCAATCAACAATCAACATTCATTAAGCACTTACTAGGTACCAGGCACTATGCTAAATATTGGGGATGCAAATACAAAAAGAAAGTTAGTCCTTCCCCTCGATGAGCCTGCAATATAATAGAAGAAGACTCCTCAAAAGGAAGCCGGAAAGGGGGGATGGGGACGTGACTCAGGAGTGCTGCTGAAATGTTATCAGAGAAGCAGTCTGAGATAACAACTCTAGCCTTGATTCTACTACTTAGGCAGAGTCCAGGGAGAAGACACTGCCCTCTTACCTTGGATTCTAGAAGCCCAAACATGAAAGTTCATTTATTGTAAACAGTATCCCGGTCCTTACCTCTGTACCTTTCTAGGCTGACCCCTCTGCCTGGAATTTTCTAGCTCTTCTTTCCTGCCTCCTGAGAGTCTGAGCTTCCTCCAGGGCTCAGTTCCAGTACCACCTCCTCCCTGAGGACATTACAGATACGTTGATTGTTCATGTCCTTCTCCATCATTTAATTTATTTTGTATCTATCCCAAATTTAGTTATAAGCTACTTGAAGGCAAGCACTATCTCACTGAAGGTTTGGAGTTCATTGCCCCACCTACAAGATGGTAATAAGATGGTATCCCAAGGCTGATTGGATCCTCACAGGATGATAAAGTGTTAAATTGAGGTAGTAGTGTTCTCTCTCTCTCTCTCTCTCTCTCTCTCTGGATATACACACACTTACATACACACATATATGTATACATGTTTATACATTTATATATACATTTACACATACACACATTTCAGACGTTTATATTTGAATTTCTGGTACCCACCACATAGGAAGGACTTAACTTTTTATTGATGGATTGAGTGCAAGTTTCACAAAATGAGAAACTATTTTGAGAAATAATTCTGACAAATGTGAATAAACATAGAATAATAACGAAATATAAGTACAATCTCTGCTTACAAATTCCAATTTTTGTTTAAACTTGAATTTTATTTCATATTGATTTGACAGTTGACTGAAAGAGAAAATATAAATCCTTTGGCCTGGAATTTAAGACTCATTATGTATTCTGGCTCCAACTTCCCCTTCCAGACTTATTTCACATTATTCCCTGTAATGCTTTCAAGGATCCAGCTACATGGAACTCCTTGCTACTTCCTGATCATGTTCTGATTTCTGCCACCTCCACACATTTCTCCAGCCCATACTTTGCTCCTGAAAGCTTTTCTTTTCTTCATCTACAGAAATCTTTCTCTTCCTTTAAGACCCAATGGAGGTGTTATCATCTCCATAAAGCCATGTAGTGTCTCTCCCTAAACTTCATCTCATAGCCTTTAACTCCAGGTTGAATTTTCCATGATTTATGCTTTGTTTTGCATCTTATGTCTTTGAGCATAAATATATATATATATATATATATATATACATATATATATATATATATACATATATATATTCATTCTCTGTTTGATAGGAAGACCTTTGAAGTAGTGGTATTTTGTCTATCTATGTCTGTCCCAATTTTACAGATGAGGAAACTGAGGCAAACAGTGGTCAAGTGACTTGCCCAGGAAGTATATGAAGCCAGATTTGAGTTCAGATCATCCTGATTCAGCCAAAAACCCTATCCAACATGCCACCTACATGCCCCTATCTATTTTCTATCTCTATATCTATCATTTGTCTGCCATCTAAGTCTATATCTATAGAGACCCATTTTTAGAATGATGTTACAAAAATAACAAAGGTTACAGGATTGATTCATGGGCTGATATATACCTTACATTGATTTCCAATATTTTGTTTTGCATGGCAATGAGGGTTAATTAAATGACTTGCCCAGAGTCACACAGCTAGTAAGTGTCAAGTATCTGAGGCCAAATTTGAACTCAGGTCCTCCTGAATCCAGGACTGGTGCTTTATCCACTGTGCCACCTAGCTGCCCCCAATTTCTAATATTTTTTTTACAGATGTCACACACTCACCTTGTGTGGATGAAGCCACTATGTAAAAAAAAACAATTAAAAAAACAATAAGCATGTCAAGGGAGTGTATCATAGTAGCAATATCATAAAATACTGACAGAAGCAGGGAGTGTTGTTTTGATCAAAGCTGCTTCCCTTTTTTTTTTTTTAACTAGCTTGTACCGTTCGATGGACAACCCACTTATATGTTAGACTTCTGCCCATTTGAATTCAATTCTTCCATGAGGGGCAACTCTATAACCCAATTTGTTTTCTGTATATGTAAGGGGGAATGTTTGCTGCTTGGCTGAGAGTATGTTGGATCTTAATGCTGTGCAGCTAGGTGAGCTGAGAAAGGACTTCTGGAGAGAGTTGGTGGACTTTGAGAGAGGTGGTTAAAAGAGGAAAGCACAAACTTTGAATGGCTCCCAGGAACCTTTGAAGTTGCTGTCAGTGACGAGATGCTGAAGGATCTTAGGGAGGGGAGAATCGGGGTTTTACTCTTAACTGTACCTGGGGTTACAAGCTCTGGCTTTCAAGGATTATGTTGCCAGGTCTACTTCCCTACACCCAACTCCCCTGTATGTGTCGTATGCCCCTGACAGCACATGAGCTCTTTGTAGGCAGGGACTGTCTTACTTTTGTATTCACATTCTCTGTGCCATGCACTGTTTTGTAACAGTAGGAACCTGATAAATACTTGTTCACTCATTTCATTGCTCACGAATCCATTCGTTTTATCCCATTCCTCCATTTTAGAGATTATGGAATAGAGGCCCAGAATGGTGAAGATCAAATGAAGTCATGCTTGGCGAACCCTTCAACTCCCATGGTGTACTAAATAAAGAGGAGCTGGAGTATTATTATTATCACAGAAATAATAAAGCAAGAAAAACCGAACAAATTCCCTCATGATCCAGTCCACCGCTGATTTACTGTTGTTCTTGTTGATGATGATTCCAATGGAAATACTGATAGTAAAGTTCATCGTATGTAGCACTAAAAAGGCCTTGGAGGTGACTTACTTCAACCCCCTCATTTTACAGATGATAAAACAGAGGCTCAGAGAGGTCAAGTCCCTTGCCTAAGACAACACAGGTTCTAGGTTGCAAAAGCAACATTTGCACATCGGTACTACGATGGCACAGTCTATGCTGTTGCTGTTATATGGAGGATGCCTCTCCAAAGTTAGTGGGCAATAACCCACATGTCATAGAGTGATTAATAGCCCATAACTGCTCTGCATCCATCACTTAAGTTTTGGGGGTAAGCTATTTACATTATAGCACCTCTTGGGATAATGGGTCCCATGCTTCTTCCATACTTTATAAAATGATATAGAGTTTACTTTGTCCAAATCTGTGATTTAAAAGCTCTAAGTTCTAAAAGAGCAGTGAGCACAGAAAAATAGAATCATAGATCTATAAAGCTGGGAGGGACCTTAGGAGCCAATAAATAGCAAGCAAATTACTTGCCCAAGGTCACACTGGTAGTGTTTCACACTTTGACTCAATTCACAGCATTCATGGTTTTGTAACTTTTGATCCCAATTTCAGTCCCCCTGTGTCTTTCCGGATGGAAAAGTACTAACATATTGAGTTTGTTCTTATACAAGAGCCCTTGCATTCTTTTCCTGTCCCCATTACTGCCAGTTCTTGTTCCAGTTCCAGTCTTGGTCCCAGTCCTTTTATCATATTTGTTAGTCTTTTCTAGCCCCTAATAATCCAGTTTTTGTCATTATCCTCTGCTTTTATCATAAAGCTTCTATAGAAAATTGGACTGCAAAAATTATAGTCTGGCCATGTAACAGGCTTTGCTGACATTAGGCCATGTTTCCTACTTAGATAAATGCCTGTGGCTGTGGTCACAGGATGGGATCTATCTTTCACACTGAAACCAGGGATTCTAGTCTCTTGGAAAAATCGAAACTCAGTGCTATTAATCTGTTGCAAATAGTCATAAGCAGATATTTTTGTGCTTGGGAAAAAGGAGACAATGTAGAATGGGGGAAGATGGGTTCAGAAGTGAAGGAGGGGAAAGCTGCTTCGGGGTACAGGAAGCATCCCCTTGAATATATTGAGGTTTCTATACAACTAAAGGGACATATGATGGTTCTTCTGGTGATAAATTAGTATACCCTTAGATGACACATTTGCCCAAACTGCTTTCATAATTTATAATCTGAATCGCAAGACTGGAGTCCGAATCCCCAGACAGATGAAATTATTTGATTCACTAATTTATATTCTTTCTAACTGTTTTAATAAACATGCTGTTAGTCCCATCCCTCTGAGCTTTGAA
Source organism: Dromiciops gliroides (assembly GCF_019393635.1). Taxonomy (NCBI): domain Eukaryota; kingdom Metazoa; phylum Chordata; class Mammalia; order Microbiotheria; family Microbiotheriidae; genus Dromiciops; species Dromiciops gliroides. The sequence continues at coordinate 22,554,391 of NC_057863.1, forward strand.
TAGTGTGCTGTTTGTGCCTATAAAAACACACTTGGGAATACTTCAACATATGCCAGAACTAAACTGAGTGAAATATGACAGTCTGTAATCAACGAGACACGAGATTTATCTTCTACAATTATTTGCATATAAAATAATAGTTTAAAGCTCATAGATCTAAATGCCTCTTATCCTGGATTACAGGCTTGTGTCTTGGTGGAATGGATAAATAATTAATTGGAACCTGTCTTCATTCTGACTCTGTCAAGTTGTCCCTTCGAACCAGCAGCTGAAAACATCTAAGAGTAGAATGCTCGCTCAGGTCTTGTTCAAATTGTTCATTTAAAAAGAAATCTGGAAAATGGTCTATTGCTAGACAAAAAAAGAGACAGTCCCTGCTTTCAAGGAGCAGTCTACATCCCAGTGTCCTTGCTCCTGATCACAGTTAGCCGGGATAGGACTGGAACCCAGGTATCCTAACTATAGGACTAGAATTCTATCCATGATGACATACAGCCGTGATAACCAATCATATTCTATGCTTATCTCCTCCTTTCCAAATTCCTTTTCTCAAATCAGTGAGAGCATTAGTCAGCCATAAGACACTGCACAAAGTGCCAGGGGTACAAAGGAAGGCAAAGAACAGTCTCTGTGCTCAATTACCTCACATTCAAATGGAGGAGAAAACATGCAAGTAACTTTGTACAAACTAGATATATTAATAAATAATAGCTATGTGATAACAATACATAGAATAAATGAAGAATAATCAACAGAGAGAAGGCACTTTCATAAAGAGGGATCAGGAAAGGAAGACACTAGCATGGAGGAGGACCAGGAAGGGCTTCTTGGAGAAGCTGGGACTTTGGTTAAGGCCTGAAGGAATTCAGAGACAGCAGGAGGCAAGACAAGTAGAGAGAGAGAGATCCATGCATGGGAAACAGCCAGTAAAAATTACCAAGTTAATGAGACTTGTTCTCCTCTGCAATTTTATACCTTCACTATGATTTTAGGGATTCTTGAATTCAACAAGCATCTATTGCCTGCCCACCCAGTATTTCTGTGAAGAGCCTGACAAGGAAAGACAATAACAAAATAGATTCTGCCTTCAAAGAGATTACATTCAAAGAGCTTCCATGGTGGTAGGGGAAGAGGGAAGCATGTACACATACATCAACAAGTAACTTAAAAATAACAAAGGAAATCCAACATAATATTTTTGGGGAGGAGCACTAAAATCTGTGGAGATTGAGAAATGCCTCATTTTGAAGGTGGCAACTGCCTGGGTTTTAATGGAAGTTATAGATTCTACAACATTGCTGAAAACATATTGCTATATCTCACCTTAGCCCCAGAATCACAGACTTTGAGAAACTAAAGGATGACTAGGAGCCATATAATCCAACCTGTACCAGGAAGTAATCTTCACTCTAACAAGTGATTGTCCTGATTTATTTTTCAAAAATGCCAGGAAGTCTTGAGCTTAATCTTTTATCAATGTGCCATCCATTGTTGGAATTAAGCCCAGTTGGGTATCTGAGGTAAGTAGTAAGATCTTTTTATCCTCATTAGGAATCTTTGTTTCTTGAATTTTCCTTTGCCTTATTTTTCTCTTGAGCCTATTCACTGCAAATATAGTTTCTAAAAGTCTTAGTGCAGTTTTAAACTATTAAAGCATAAAATGACATGGAGAGTTTTGAAACACCCTGTATGTCCTGTCTGCATTATAGATGTATGATTAGACTTGTCAGTGTTGCCCATATAGAGGTATTAAAATTAATTGCCTGTTTCTAGTATTTGATGATGCAGTATAATATTTATGATATCATCTGTTCTACTGAGGTTTATACTTTTCATTTTTATGGAGTATCACAAAGAAGTAAAATTTCCCCGAATTCCTATACACAAATGAAATGATAAGGGAAGTATTTTCCATGCATTTCATTCCAGAGGTGAGCTAAATCTACTTAATTTAATCCCTATCCTGAGTGCTGAAACAAAGCACTTAATCAGGGAAAAAAAAGTCACAATTTACAGATTTGAATTCATCAAATTTATTAGGATTTAGGAACTTGAAGGTCCCCCCTCTTTGTTTATATGAGAGCCATGAATATTGCTTTTGGAGTTTGGTGGCTTTCTAAAATTAGGGTTGAATAGTGGGAGGTGTGAGAGAAATCTTGTGGGCTGACAATCATGTGCTTATTGAAAGCAGAACAGGTTAAAATGGAAAGCAAAGGAGGTTTGGCACTTTTGCTGGATTTAGGAATAGCGTCTGGACCAAAGATAATATTTCAGGCACGACTTGTGAGGGTAGTGTGTCCCCTATTCCAACTGGCAGGAATAATCTTTATAGAGAATCAATTTCATAACCAAATTCATCTAAGGAGTATTCTATGATGTAAAGAGTACTGTGAAGTCTTTTCAGAGCTCCTTACAGTTGTTATACCATTTGAACCTCACAAAAACCCTGTGAAGTAGTTGTTTTTATTATGCCCAATTTAACGTTGAGGCTGAGCAAGATTAAGTTACTTATACAGCTAAGAAGTATTGGAGACAAAGTTTGAATTCAAGTCTTTCTGACTGTAAATCTCAAACTCTTTTCCAGTATAGTTCCCAACTGCCTCTGAATACCATTTATAGAGGACACTGAGCTTGTATTTCCTATCATTTTGAGGCCAATTAGACTGTGCCTGTCAAAATGTCCAATCAGTCAGTGTTAGCCAACAAACTGCATTAAGACTTATAGACGCAAAGAAAAGCAAAAACATGACCCTGGCCTTTGAGGAGGAGCTTACATTCTGATGGGGAAGACAAAATGCATTGTACTTGATCCATGCCTACTAAATTCGAGGTAATCTCAGAGGAAAGGACACTGGTGGGAGAGGGCAAGGAAAGATCTCCTTCCTATAGGATGTAGAATTTGAACTGACTCCTTCCAGGGTTAGGAAGCACAGTGAGAAATTACCAGGAAGGAAAGAGGGATAATGAGAAGTCACTTATGAATAGAGAATTTTGTAAACAAAATAATATGAGAAAAGACTGGAAAGACAGAGTGGTCCCAGGTTAGGAAGGGCCTTGACTGAAAGATAAAAAAAAGTTTAAACCTTACTCAAGAGGAAATGGATGGAAGCTGCTGATTTTTTTTAATAGAGTGATATGGCCAGAGAGATTCATGAAAAAGATTATACTGGCAGCTAATTAAAGGATGATGGGGTGGGACTGGGGATGCCGGAGGGTGGATGTTTCTCTAACACTTTAAGGTGTTCAGACAGGTTTACATATAGTATCACATTTGATTCCCACAACAACACAATGAGGTCTGAGTTATTAGTCAACAATGAGCTAAGAAGCATTTCTTAAACTCTTACTAATGTGATAAATGGAGCCTGCTCTATTAATCAGACAGGTCAAAAAATGCAGTCTCTGCCCAATTGGAGCTCTTGGAATTCAAATAGAGCCAGATAAAATGCCATGACTTTGTACAAAGATCTATACAGAGTAGATGGAAGGTAATCTCAGAAGAAAGGGGGATTGGGAAAGAGCCTCTGGAGGGTTCCTGTAAACATTGGCATTTGAGGTGTTTTGTGAAGCTAGGGATACCAGGAAGTAGAGATGAAGAGGAAGAGCTTTCCAGGTATGATGGACAGGCAGCGCAAATTCAGGGAGGAAGGAGAAGGAGTGTTCTTTTGGAGGAAGAGCAAAAAGGCCATTGTCACTGGATCCTAGATTCGGTGTATGGGAGTCAAGTGGAAGAAGATTGGAAATTCAGAAAGGGGCAGGTTGTAAAGGACTCTAGGTGCCAAACAAAGGGTTGATTGATTGATTCACTCCTTAATTTGTTTGTTTATTTGCTTGCTTATTTATTCATTCCTCCTCCTCCTCCTCCTCCTCCTCCTCCTCCTCCTCCTCCTTCTTCTTCTTCTTCTTCTTCTTCTTCTTCTTCTTCTTCTTCTTCTTCTTCTCTCCCTTCCTCCCTCCCTCTCTCCTCCCCCTCCCTCTCTCTCTCTCTCTCTCTCTCTCTCTCTCTCTCTCTCTCTCTCTCTCTCTCTCTCTCTCTCTCTCTCTCTCAGATCCTGGAAGTAATAAGGTACTGCTGGAGTTTATTGAGTACATGGTCAGACACAATCTGGTACTTTTCCAGGCTTAGCTTACACTAGAGAGGAAGTGTTGTATAGGGAATAGAAAGCCATCTTTTGAATTTGGGTTCAGTTCCCACTGCAGATATACTAGCTGTCTGACCCTAAGCAAACCACTTAACCTGTTAGTGCTGTCAGCAGGAGGAGCTGACAGTGTTTCCACATCAAGGAATTCCCTATACCAATGAATTCATATAACCAGCCTCAATTGCCATTTCACATGAATATGCTTCTGCATTTACATGCCTGACAAACTGCCATTCCTATCCCCAATGTGACATTCAAACTCCTATTTCCATGCCCTTCTGCAAGCTTTCTTCTATATCTGGGATTCACTCTCTGCTCATTTGATCCTGGTAGAATCCTTACTGTCTGTCAAGATTTATAGGGTGTTACCTCCTAAACAAGGCTTTTCTACCCTCCCATGTTTATTAGGGGTCAATTGATGATTAATTTATGAAATTATGAAATGGGGCAGGCATACCACGTTCTTTAGGTACTCTTTGGAAAAGACCTGGGTTCTAATCCTCCCTCCAACACAATAGCTGTGCTGAGCCTGAACAAGTCATTTAACTTCTGAGAATTACTTTCCTCATCTATAAAATGAAGAGATCAGACTGTATGACTTAGAAGTTCCTTTCTAGCTCTAAACCTGTGATCTTATGAGGAATCATTTCATCCAACACACTTATTTCACAGAGAGGGACCTGAAGCCCAGGAAGGTTATATGACTGATTGTATATTAACTCCCAATCCAATGATTTTCTACTATAGGTAGCAGAGTTAATCAAGGGAGTCCTCCCTCCATCACATACACACATACCCCTAGCATTACATACACAACAATGCTTCTCATTATGGTACAATTTTAGGGCTGGTTACCAGCACATTATACTGCTTTGAGCTATAGAATCTAATATTTCTCAAATGTTAGTGGCTGAACTAATGTATTAGAGAAGAGAAGGTAAGAAAACTGATAACCTAGTAACTCTGGACCAGAGTATCCCTCATGGTAGGAATTCACCCTTTATCTTGGCATCTCAAAATTCCCCTCTGCCTTCAAGCCTGTGCTCAGGTGTTACCTCCTAGGGCAAGCCTTTCCTGCCCCAGCCCAGTCATTTAAAAAAATGGTTCTTTTTATTTTTATTCAATTAACAAGTATTATTTTCTCTTCCTCCCACATCCCATAGAAGAAAAGAGAAAAGAAAAGAGAAAGATAAGGGAAGGGGGAAGAGAAAAGAAGGGAGAAGGGAGAAGGGGAGAGGGAAGGAAGAAAGGAAAGGGAAAGGAGGGGAAAGAAAGGAAAGGGGGAAGGAATAATAAGGGAAGAACAAAGGACAAGAAAGGGAACAAAACAACACTCTTGTAACAAATACTCATAGTTAAGCAAAAGAAATTTCCTCTCTGGTCATAATAAAAAAATGAATGCTTCATCACTCACTATGAGCCCATCAGCTCTCTGCAAGGAAGTGAGTACCATTCTTCATCACCCAGTCCCTGTATTGTTGGTCATTGCAATCATATTTCTTGAGTATTTCAAAGCTGTTTATCTTTAAAATGTTGTCATTGTATAGATTGTTCTTACTTTGCTCTGAATCATCTCATACAAGTCTTCTCTGAAACCATCCCTTTTGTTACTTCTTTGGATAAAATACTATTCTATTACATTCACATACTCCAATTTGTTCTCTCTCCCAGTGGTTAGTACTCTCTTCTTCCTCCTCAAATGATCTTGTTCCCCTTTAGCTATTTACCTGCAGCATCCTTCTAGCAGACTATAAACTCCTTGGTTTACAGGAAATGTGAAATAAGTAACAAAATACTAAGGTCACCACTGAGAGAGCGCTTCCTATACATTTTCAGAAAATGAAAAAAAAAAGATTCTAAAGTTGTCCACAGTCTGGCTTTTTGCCTTCTTAACAGAAGTATGATGCCCAGCCTGGTGGCTGGAGGAACTTGTTTTGAAAGCAGGGAAGGAGCTAACTATTCCAATAGCAATATCCTATCATGGAAAACTAGCCACCTGCTCCCCAACAAAGTACCCAGCAAGAGCAAACAGTGCCTGCTGGGAGCCACGGGCATCAGCAAACTTCATTTACAGAAACCTTTTCTTGGACATTTGTCAGTGGCAGCCATAGCAAAGGCTTCTGGGATCCTGGGAGAAGCCTGGGGTTTCCTGATGCTCTCATCATTGATTCATAGTCTTTTGTAGCCCGCAGTGCCTCTTCTCAGTCATCACTAGGCATGGTGCATCCACTTATGTTTTGCCAGATATCAAGATTGATGGATTGTGACTTTGAAGCTAGGAGGGGGAAGAGGTTAAGGACTATTTTTCCACCACCTATAGCTCTGAGACTGCTTTCAAGTACTCACTCTCTGCCCTATTACCCCATAACGCCCTCCTACATGGTAAGTCCATCAATCCTCTTCAGGTCCTAGGTAAGTAGTTCCCTTACATTTAGACTCAGCAGGGATACTAGGGCCACCAGAGGGGCTCGATTCTCTTGTGTTCATGCCAAAATGATGGTGGATGCTTTAATATAACAATGGGGAACCATAGCTTCTTTTGAGCTTAAAGAGCCCATCCAAAATAAAGAAGAAAGGATAGCAGGGAAACACAGGTATACACACTCTCCCTTCTCCCTAACCCCAAAACATTACTCAGCTCAGACAAAAGGAACTGTGAAATGGTCATGAACCTCCATCTGAAACAGAAATGAGCAGTTGGGGAGGATTTGGGACTTTATTAGCTTTTTCTGTGTGCATATGGGGCAGGGGAGATTTGTCCTTGACAGTACTATGGGAAGCCATCATGGAAGTTGAGGCCTAAAGAGACATTCAAGCATCTGGATTCAAATTCTGCCTCTCACACCTGTAAAACAAGAGGCTTGGGCTATATGGCCTCCATCATCCCTTCTGGCTCTAGATTTATGGGCCCATGATGTCTTCTCTGTCATTGTAGAGACAGTGGGACCATGCTTTCTTTGGTCTTTGTATTTTTCCTACTAAAGGCAGCTAGGTCATGTAGGACATAGAGTGATGGACATGGAGTCAGGAAGACTCATCTTCCTGAGTTCAAATCTGGCCTCAGACACTTACTAGCTGTGTTACCCTGGACATGTCACTTAATCCTGTTTGCCTCAGTTTCCTCATCTTTAAAATGAGCTGGAGAAGGAAAGGTGAGTCACTTCAGTATCTTTGCCAAGAAAACCCCAAATGAGTTCATGGAAGGTCAAACACCACTGAACACTAAGTATTCCAAAGAAGGCTTGTGAGAAATGGGGTAAGACTTGCTAATGAAACAAGTGAAATGAGGCTCTTGCCATTGAGGGCTCCTGTGAATCCTCATAGAGAGCCAGTATGAAGTAATAGCTAGGGAGGATGGCTTTGAAACCAGGAAAAGCTGGAGTTGTCAGGCATTGGCTGGAGCCAGCTATTTCATGTGAACCTTCATACCTCAGAAATCAGCAAATGCTGCAAATCAGGACTGGATTCATTATGTTGTTGACTGTCTGGGCCATCAGAAAAGTGAAGAGAAAGCATTAATAAATCACATTAATCTTAAAATAATGTTCTGCATACATATTTTGTCACACATTACCTCTCCCCAAAGCTCCCTCCCTAAGCTCATAGTTAAACATTTACCAGCACCCCAATTGTTCAAGTTCTACTTATGAGACATCAACTGCTTTGACTCTGTTAGGTGGATTCTCCCCGTCCCCCTTATCTTGCTGGGGTCAATGGTTCCTCAATACTTCCTGTGTCTACTCAATTTTGTTCCATTCCATTCTCTCAATATCTCCACCCTACCGCAAACTGGAACTCTATCCCTGACTTTCCAATCTGTGATAGGTGAACTTTGTGTCTTTTTTACTGGCCTATGCCTCCATGCAACTTCCCATCATTCCCTGGAGATGGCCTGCTCCCTATCGTCCTCAAACACCTTTTTCCCCTTTATGTATTTTCTTCTCCCATTAGTATTTTTTGAATTGTTTTATAAATATACTTTGTTTTTACATTACATACCTTTTCAGATTACCCTTACTCTTTGATGGGTTAAATAAAACTAATAATATTTTGACCTCATTTGAAAATATATGTAACGTTCCATTTCTATTACATTCCACCCCATTCTCTATTTTTCTTTTTTAATTAGCAAAAGTCAATGTTCTCTTTTTCCCTCCCATGCCCCATTGGGAAAAGAAAGGAAAGAAAATCAAATTCCTCATGATAAATAAGACCAGTAAAGCAAAAACATATCCCACATGGGCTTTATGAATCTCTGTGTATATATCTATGTATTATATATATATATCTATGTATTATATATATCTATGTATATATATACACACACATACATATATATGTATGTTTCCTTCTGTATACTAATTCTTTTATCTCTCTGTAATGTATGGCATGTTTCATCATTGGCCTTTTGTAATCATGCATGGTTATCTTAATCAGTGTTCATACAGGTTTCAAAGCTGTTTGTTTTAACATGTTATTATTTTGTAAATTATCCTGGTTCTGCTCATTTAATTCTCTATCAGTTTATAAAAGTCTCCAAAATTGTTCATTTAAAAAACCCTGATGTTGTAACATAAATTGCATTTTTGGTTCTTCTCATTTTACTCTGCATCGGTTCATAGAAATCTTTTCATAATTTTTATAATTATTTCATAATTTCTTATAGTATCACATTCATATACCAACATTTATTTAAGCATTCTTTAATTGTCTGGCATCACTTTAGATTCCAGTTGTTGGGTTTGTTTGTTTTTTAGCTACCACAAAAACAGTTGCTATAAAAATTTTTGTATTAAAGAAAATACTTTTTTCTTTCTTTGATCTCTTTTGCAGAGCAGTGATATAGCTGAGTCAAAGGGCCTGCAATGTTTAGGGACCCTTTTTGTATGTAATTTTTAATTGCTTTCCAGAATGGTTGAAACCAAATTTAGATCCAACAACGGTGCATCAACGTGTCTGTTTTCCAACAGCTCCAACAATACTCATCATTTTAGGTTTTTGGCATTTGTGCTGCTTTGATAAGCATGGAGTAGGATCTCACAATTGCTTTAATTGGTATTTCTTTGGTTAGTAATACAGAGATTTTTTTATGGCTATAGATAGCCTAGGTCTCTTCCCTGGAGAACTGCTTATTCATATTTTTACACTGTTATTCAAATGGTGTATGGCTGTTTTTCTTATAAATTTGAATTTTTTCCTTAAATATTTGTAATAATTCTCTATAATAGAAACTTGATTCAAAGTTTTGTTGTTAATTATTTCTACTTTTATCTTAGGTTTTTTGGACTTTTTTTTTTTTTTTTTGCAAAACGATTCTCCATTTTATATAATCAAAATTATCAGGATTTTAAAGAGAGTATCCAAGATAGTCCAAGCAGAGACTGTATCACCACCCAAATCAGGCGTGTCCCAATTCTTGAGGTTGAACTAGCTGACCTCAAGGTGCAGTGAACAGTTTACCTTCTGCTTCATTGAAGAAGCTTCTATGGCTTTCCATTGTGTAGAGAGGAAAAAAAATGAAGATTCTTCAGTTTGATAGGTAAGGGCATTTATAATCTGGTGCCAGCCTTTTATTTCCAGACTAAATACACATGACTTCCTCACCACAGACACTGTGGTAAGCTAAATGGACCTACTTAATGTTCTCTGTATGTGACACTACATCTCTACCTTCATGTTGTGCCGAGAATCCTCTTGATCTTCCCCTCTGCTTCTGGGAGCCTGTAGCTCCCTTAAAAGTTCAGTTCAAGGGAATCCTCTCTCAAAGAGCCCCTCTTAGTTATTAGTGACCCTGACTGAAATACATTATGTATTCATTTTGTAAATATCATTATACATATTGAATGAGACCATTTGGCTAAAAAGCTTTGCAAATCTTGAAGTATTAATGATGGATATTAAGGACCTGGACAAATGACTTTGGAGTTTCTTCACTATTATTTATACAGAATTTTGAGGTTTGCAAAGGATATATTTAGGGGATAAAAGAAGTCAAGTCTGATGGTAGGGATTGTAAAAGAGGCCAAATAGATGGAGTGGTAACAAATTATGGAAAGCCTTGAATGCTAGGCAGAGAACAATGAACTGTCTTTGGTAGGCAGTCTGAAATCACTGCAGATTGATTTTAACAGATGACTGATATATCCAGAAGTAAACAGAGAGAAATAGATGAAACGATGAATAGTATTCATAGGGCCTTAGATATGGGGTCCTCAGAGGCCATCTGGTGCTACCCCTTCATTTTAAAGATGATGAAACTGAGGCCCAGAGAGGTTGTACGATTTGCCCATAATCACATGGGTAATGTGACAAAAACAAGATCACGCTGAGATCTTATGACCCAACTTGTTCCATATCCATTGTCCTCTCTACTATATCACTTTTTTAGTGAGGCAATTGGAGTTAAGTGACTTGCCCAGGGTCACACAGAGTAAGTGTTAAGTGTCTGAGGCAGAATTTGAACTCAGGTACTCCTGACTCCAGGGCTGGTGCTCTATGCACTGCACCACCTAGCTGCCCCTTTCTCTACTCTATCTTGCTGCTCCTCTGAATTAAGTTTTAAGATAAAATTACTTCAATTTAAACTAAAAGATAGAACTATATGATAACCTAAGATTAAATTGACCAGCAGGATAAATGAAGATGATGATATGCATGACTAGTTTAATTTTAAAGTTATGTGGTATTTTATGTTAGTTGATTATTTCCTGGGTACTAAGAACAGTGGGATTCATATTCTTTAGGACGGGGGAGGTCCAACATTTTAAAAGTGATAGCTCAAAGACCTTCAGGAAAGAGGAAAAAATCTGGCCTTGGTTCAATGACTTGCTCAGTGGGGGAAATTTCTTCCCCTTCCCCCAATCCTCACCACTAAAACCAGTACAACAGCTTAGAGTAATAGGGTCCAAATAAAAGCAATTACTTGGGGGGAGCAGGGAAAGGTATGTTTGTGTTCCTTTCCTTTCACATGGCAACAAGAAATAGATTTTTATTGGACTGCCTTTTATAAATCAGGAGTGTAATAGGACTAAATAGTCAAATGATGAGTGAAGCATCTGTTAGAGTATGTTGCTGTCCACATTTCTTTCTGTATTTAACTCAGTATTTTTCACTTTAGTCAACTCAGCTTCTCATATCACTAACAATCTATCCCCAAAGCCCGATGCATCACAAGAGAACAGGGAAACCATCAGCAGCTTGATTTACCATACCTTATTGAACAACACTTTACTCACCTCCACTTTGAGGGTTTGGAAAAAAATAGTCTATTTCAGCAAAACTGGGAACAAAGCTATTGATTCCTTTTTGAAAGCCCAAACCATCCATCTGCAGAGTCATGCAAGATTGTTGTATGAAAGACAGCTTGTTTGAGAAAAACCCCATTTTTTTTTCTCTCACCTTTGGTATCCTGGCAGAGGTCCAGTGTACATTTAATGAGATGTGTTGACTGGTCCACATAGTTCAACTAAACAGCATTACTTCTTGGCATCAACATAATTTTGATTCGAATGGGGTGTGTGTAGACAGTTTACTTTAAACACACTAAGTCACAAAGTTGGAAGGGGTGTCTGTGGCTATTAAGTCCAACCGAAGCCACTAACACAATATTTCTTACAAGTTGTCAGCCAATTTAGATTTCTTCAGAAAACTTCCCCTGATTCCCAGTGAAGCCCATTCCATGTTTGCGTAACTTACACATACAATGCTGTAATGGAAAGATCACTGACTCTAGGGTGCCAACTCTGCCACTAAGTTTCTGTGTTACTTACCCTAGCTTGGCATCAGTTCTCATGTATGTATGTATGTATGTGTATATATATATATACACACACACATACACACACACACATATATATATATACACACATATACATATATAATGTATAGATATAAGATAAATAGGATGAAGGTCATATGAGATTCTTAGCCATTTCTATGTATTAACAGAACATAATAATTTTATGAAGGGAATCAACTATATTAAAATACAGTCATCAAAAAGGAAGACATTTAAGGATCTCAGATTAAGAATTCCTATACTAGATAATTACTATATTCCCCTATAATTCTAGATCCAATGACTTTGGTGTCAAGGACAGTTTCATATTTCGACCTTAATGCTACAATATGAAGACATCACAAGTAATGGCACACATGAGGTAATGGTGAGTTTGTCAAATTCACTCTAATGTCTTTTCTGTCATATTGATCATCACGATGATGCAAAGTAGGGCTTTCTTGCAACCCTTTGCCACCATGTCTTTCTTGGACATTTGGGAAGAGTTAAATTATTCTGAACAAGGTGCTATCTCAATCAATGATGTTGCCAGAACTCATTTTGGTAGCTTTTCAGAGTTCCTTCCTAGCCTTCATAGTTACTATGTTATTCTCAGGGAGCACAAAATCTTTCTTACTTCACCTTGATTTACATTCCTTTCCTTTTTCTAGTCCCCTCAATTTCCCAATCCCCACAAAAATTGCCTGCATTGGACTTTGAGGGGTTTTGTTGTTATTGTTGCTATTTTATGTTATAGATTAAATTAGATGGACACTGAACTGTCTTCCAAGTCTGAAATTATAGAAAGTTATAGCAGCATATTTAACATACTTTAATGTGTTGTGAAATTTTACTGTATCTAGCAGATCCCTTAGAAGTGCATCACAGTTCAAGATGATCAAATGTTAAGGAGAGTGGATAGAATATTGTGTTTTGTGATCTTGGACAAATGACTGAAGTCCCATGAGTTTCAGGAAATTTTCTAGGATTTATCTTTTGTAGAATGTTTATGACCTGGAAGATCAAGGAAAAACAGTCCTTGGGAGATTCCCTTATTCCTAGTCTTTCTTATCACACTCTAGCTTTCCAGAGATCCAAGGGGTTTGCTAAATGATTATCATAACATAGTTGGTCAAAGGCGAGAGGATTAGTAAATACCAGGTAATATTACTACTTACCCATTTGAGGGAGAGGAGAGAGGAAGCTCAACCCTAGGTTACCTGTTCTGGGAATGATTCCTTAATAAATGGGGCCTAAAATCTCTAAAATTAATGAGAGGTATAAATAATTAAGTAATCTATTCTTCTCCTCTAATCAATTTTTTAAAAAAATGTGAAAAATATGTGATTTGTTCGGCATGGAAAATATAAAAGATAGCACTTATATAATACTTTAATATTTATCAAGAGCTTGATGTATTATCTGATCCTCATAATAACCTTATAAGGTAGGAACTATTATTATACTTATTTTCTAGATTAGAAAACCAAGGCTTTTTAGTTTAATTTTTTTCCAGAAGAAAAATCTACCTTTCACCTCTCCTTCCCCAGTGGGAAAAATAAAATAAATCAAAACTTGTACCAAATATGGTAAAGAGGCAATAGAAATTCCTACAGTGATCATGTCCAGAAAACAATCTCAATTCATATCCTGAGCTCATCTTCTCTCTTTCAGGAGGTAGATGATATGGGTCCTCTGGAATCATGGTTGGTTATTGTATTGATGGGAGACAGGTCTTCAGTCTTTCAGAGTTGTTTGTCTTTACAATGTTGTTATTATATAAATAATTCTCTTGGTTCTGCTCATGTCACTATGCATTTGTCCCAACAAGTCTTCCCAGGTTTTTCTGGTATAGTGCTTGATCTATACCACAAAGAGATTAAAAAATAATAGGATCCACAGGTACAAAAATATTTATAACTGCAATTTTTATGGCAGCAAAAATCGGATATGGAATGGGTGCCCATCAGTTGGGGATAGGCTGAATGAATCGTTGGATGTGAATGAAATGGAATATGTTTGTTTTATGAAAAAGGATTAAAGGAACATTTTTCAGAAATACAGTGAGATAGTTAATCTCTAAGGCAGGATTTGAACTAAGGTCTTCCTGACTCTATCCACTGGACCACGTAGCAATTCCTTCTATGACTTAGTCCCTAAATTCTAGATAATCCTTAGGCACAATGTTTAATAATTTCCTATTGTCACATATTGTGCTTGTAATATTGAATTTGAACCTAGGATTCTAAGCCCAGCACTCTCAGGCTCATACCATGCTATCTCTAAAAAGAAATTATAAGGTGAAAATATGTGGACAAATGTAGCATCCTATAGAAAAATAGAAATAGAAAACTTTACAATTTTATAGATAAAAGAAATGATAGATCTTTTTGTTTACTGAGGATAACTTTACTTTTTTGACTATTCTCTTTGTCTTATTCCATTCTCATAAATTTGTAATTTACTTTTTTGTTACTTTTCCAGTATTTGATTCCTATAGGGATGATTTGTCTTCAATTTTGCCTTATTTTCATTTTTTAAGTTAAAAGAGGTCATTAATTTCAAGATTCTGCAGGAAGCCTTGAAGACATCGACCCAAGAGAACAAGCACAGTGTTATGGTCCCCAGGAGTGTGTAGTAAATATGATTTCATAGTCGTCCTAAATTTCTCTTCCAGTAGGGCTGGATATAACAGGTATGCAGGAGTAATTAAAAAAAAAAAGGAGAAGGAAACTCTGACTCTGAATTTCATTTTCTGTAGTCAAAGAAATGGTTTATTGAATTACAAATGTTTGAATTACTAAATGCAGAGCCAATGTAATTAGGGAACTAATCTCACCCTGGAAAGTCTTGCAAATGAGAAACTGAAAAGATACTTTTAGTTGCACAACATGCTCTCCTACTTGGGCAGGATTATTTTGTCTCAAAGGATTCGAATTTTTTTTGGGGGGTGGTGTAGGGCTAACTTTAAAAGTTCACATGACTTTAAAAGTGTGTGTGTGTGTGTGTGTGTGTATGTGCATGTGAGAGAGACATTGTGAGATAGAGGCAGAGAGAGAGGGACAGAGTCAGAGAAAGACAGACAGAGATAAAGACATCTCAATCCCCCAGGTGACTCTCTAAGACTATAAATAACAAAGGATTTATCATTCTGCATTTGTGGAAGGCATATTTGTATCAGGATTTCCTGACAATGATTCAAACATGGGCTGAGTACACAGTGAAACAAGACAAAAATGGTACTACCAAGGCCTGGGGAAGAAGAAATGCTTTATATATTAATTTGTTTTCTAAAATTATTTCATATCCAAAGATCCCTTCAAAGACTTAAAAATGTTTTTAATAGACTATAGTCTACGTAACTTGACAGAAAGATTGAAAGAATATACAAGGAAATGGTTCACATGAGAATTACTGTTGGTCATTGGAGAGTCAAACTGGAATCAGTGCTGGGGAGTTAGGATTTTAAAGTACCTATGCCCAAGTGATTTTCATACTTCCTCAACCCGCATCCTTATTTCCCCCAAATAATGCTCTTTCAATTTCCACATGACAGAATTTCCATTGAGACTGTACAATTTTTTTCCCATGAGGCGAATGTGGGAAGATTATCTTTCATTTGGTTTTCACAGACATTTTTAACTGTTCTGAATTTTATATCTGTACAATTTATCTTCTCATGGCTGTAAGCAGCCTATGAGAGTATAATATAATCAGAGATACCAGAGGATGGGGAAAAATGAAGTGGTTTCTGTGATGAAATGTTGCCCCTATTTCCTGCAACTACTTTCAATAAATTTATGCAAGATTTCAGAGTATAGCACACTAATTCTTAACGATGTACAACTTATCATGTTTTGGGGCTTAGGCCTTTGTCCAGGCAATTTTTTTTATTCTTGCTTCATGTTCAGTATATTTTGTTCTATTTATTTGGAATACTCAGAAAAATCATCATCACCAAAGAGAAACATTTGCTGAGGCCTCTCTGCTAGCTACTATACTATAAAGAGGGGGAAATGGTGGAGAGAGATTACATATGGAAAAGCAAGCTGATTGAGTTGCTTTGGATGTGAAAAAGGCACTCAAATTAACCAGCCATGTTTTCTTCTGCCTGAATATTTAATTGGTATCCCTATGAGACTGATAGAATTTGGCAAGTTTCTCAGAATGTTGAGTGACATCTCTGTTGCAAGCTTATAGGAGGCCATGGAGGGATTGGCATAGAAGGATTATGATTGGCTTGATTAGAGGGAACACCTGAACTGATAAAATCACAGAAGAATTGAACCTCAGTGTTTTATGCATTAAAATACTGTAGTAGCCAAGAACAACACTGGCCCTGAAAACAATTAATGAATCAATGAGTATTTATTGATTATTATATGCCACACAGGAGCCCTGGATTTGAGTACCTCCTGCCCTTAATAGCCTTGGAAATTCAGGGATATCACTTTTCCTCTCTGATCCTCAGTTTCCCCATCTGTAAAATAGGGCACTGATGCTTTCACATGGTTATCATGTAGAATTTTTTGTGAATTTTAAATCAGTATAAAAGTGTAATTTTTCATTTGTAAACTGGAAATCATTATGTAAGTATAAGACTTTGTATTAGCTCTTTCCTTGTAGGATGGTCTAGTCAAATAATTAATGATTTAATGTTTGTTAAAGGTCTTGCATCTTTCAGACACATATAACCAACACACATATACATATATAAGTATAAACATATATACAAACATATACATATATATGTGTGTATATATAGTTTATGTACAAAGAGAAAGAGAAAGGCTCTATGAGCCCCTTTATTTATCACTTATTCAACAAGTATTCTTGATCACTCCCTTTATGTTCAGAAGTGATATAAATGGTATAGAAGAGAAAAAAAGAAAAATAGTTTCTACCCATTAGTAGTTTCCAATGTGGTTGAGAGATGAGATGTATAGGTACAATATCCTACAACCACCCGGATGCATCTCACATTGAACTTTTCTGTTGATTGGGCTCACTGCCTCAAGGCTCTCCCCACTTCATTTTTTTTCTCTGCTCAGCATATCAATTCCCTATTCATTCAACACCAGTGGCTTCCTGCAGGATCAAATATAAAATCCTATATAAAATCCTCTCTTTGGCATTCAAACTCCTTCATAATCTGACCCCAACATTTCCACTCTTCTTAGACCTAATTTATCCCCACTCTTCTCCAACACTCTCACCTAATCTGCAATCCAGTGACACTGGGCTACTTGCTCTTCCTTAAGTAAGACACTCCATCTCCCAACTCGACATTTTCACTGGCTGTGCACAATTCCTGGGATTTTCTCCTTCTTCATTGTGACTTCCTTCAAGTCTCAGTTCAAATCTTGCCTTCTATGAAAGGCCTTTCCCAATTCAGCTTAATTAACACTGGTCTCTTCCCTCTGTTGATTATTTCCAATTTATTGTGATGATTGTTTGTACTTGGCTTTTTTTAATGTTGTACAATGTATTAGAATGTGAGATCTTTGACAGAAGGATTGCCTTTTGCCTTTCTTTTTATCCTCTGCTTTTAGCACATTACCTAGCACACAGAAGGCTCTTAATAAATATTGTTTGACTGATTAAAGAAAATGAAAGAATCTCAGAATTAGAATGAAAGCCAGGAGCCCCCTAATCCAATCTGTACTGCCATGAATCGGCCATGAATCAATACTAAAGAAAGTAGTCTTCCAAACTTCCTTTGAACACCTAATGTGAGATGAAACTTGTTACTTATGGAAATAGTTGTTTGCTTGTATAGACAGCTCCACTTGATAGGAAGGTTTTCCTTTTATCGAGCTTCAATCTGACTTTTTTGCATTTTCTACTTATTTTTCCTAATTCTTCCCTCAGGGGCCAAGAAGGACACGTCTAATCACTCTTCCATGTGACCGACAACCCTTCAAATTATTGAAGATAGTTATCATGAAACCATTAAAATCTTCTCTTCTCCAGGCTAAACACAGTCAGTCATTTCAATCCCTCCTCATATGAGATGAAACTCAGACTCTTTACCATCCTGTTTGTGTTTCTCTTGAAAACATATGTAGGATTTTAGGTATAATCGTATTGAAATCTAATGTAATATAGCAATAAATTATCCAGAGCCGATAGTAGGAGAATAAGACAATATAATTCAGTAATCAGACAGTAAAGGAAAACTAAGATAATGTATTGCAAAATGCTTTGTAAATTTTAAAATGCTCTATGGAATTATTATTATTGCCATATTTATTATGTAATAGATGAATAGAGTGGTCACTCCCACTGGTAGCACTTAATATCTCTTACCTGAGCCTGGGGAAACTTGCCTTCCTTGGGCTGGCTTGCTCACTACGACTTACTCTTATATTGGAAGAACTAGGTTTTCTAGAGAAAAACACCATTGTGCTATATTTTCTCAAATACTCTTACTGTACTAGGGATAATCCTATGGAGTGGAAATATTATCTCCTGCTCACCCACTCTAGTTCTTGAGATGTTACTAATGTGTTTTTAGTTATCAAAACACTCACAAAATTATACTTTAATATCTTAAAGATAACAACTTACTTAACAGTAGTAAAATTAAAAAAAAAGAAATCACAGTGCCACAGGTACTCATAGATTAAAGAAAATGATTAAATAATAAATGTCATAATCTACACTTAAACCTGAGTCATGCTCTCCAACCAACACTGTTGGAAGAGTGGTCACATGCAGCAAACTGCTAAGGAAACACATGAATAAGGGAAAGGGTATAAACTCAAAATAATTTACAGTTCTGGAACTTTAAAACTTGGTGTACACTTTCTATCTCAGGAATTGACCAAAACAATTCCTTAATGAATCTAGCTTTGGGGCCAAATGGAAGTTTCTTCTGTAAGGCTGGGTTGATTCATACTGGACTTGACAAACTCCTCATTGTGTACATCATATCTCAGGCAAACTACCTGATATGCTGTGTGACTTTTCTGATTCTCTAATTCCAACCCAATCCTTTGCCTAATTGGATTTGCTCATCAATCACACCTGTGGCATCAATCACTTCCAGATTCAAACCTAGGTGTTACAGTTCTCTCTCATATCCTCTTCTCTTATACTTAAGGGTTCAATTTTTGGATCCTCTCTTCCAACAGCCAACTCTAACTTATGCTTAAGAAGCAAATATTCATCTTTTGTCTGTAATCAGTTAAATTACATTTGCTTCCAAATCATTAAACAAGTCTCATGCACATATCTACTCAGGTTTCCAGGGTTTGACTCCTTCAAAATTGAGCAACAGCTATCTTTGGACTTTGAGTTAGCCCTTAATGAGCTTAGCAACTGCTTTTTTTCAGACTTTCTTTACAAAATCAGATCAGACTTTTCTCTGCAGAAAAACCTAAAGTGACAGTGCATCATAATTATATAAGATGCTAATTGTGTAAGGTGCTAATCTGGGGAAAAAAGGAGTAATAGAAGGACTGTATTCACTTTATAGAATCATAATTATTGGAAAGATGAGCTTCTAAATTTTTCCTATCTTTTAGAAACGATGTCCTAATTATAATAGTTAGGTGCATAATTTTCTTTAAAATATATATTTACTGCACCAAAACCACTTAAAGTATCCTCATTAATGCTAGTTATTTGTACAAGAGCTCTAAAATGGGTGAAATTGGAATATAATTATTCCACCTGAAAAACTCTAAGATCATTCCTTGCAGTAATTTATCTACAACGTCAACACAACTCTGCAAGTGAGATAGCTTTTTAAAGTACTGAACTATATGTTTCTTCCTCCATTCCTTTTTTCCTTCCTTACATCCATCAATCAATATTTTTTTAACCTTGATCATTTGTAAAGCATTATGCTAAGTCCTGGAGATTCAAAGATAAAAATGTCACAATCCCTGAGCTCAAGAAGCTATTGAAGGAGACAACATGAGTATTTATGAATATAAACAGAAAATATACAAAATGGATAGATATAATTTGGGGATGGGGTGCATGTACAGCAGTTGGGTACACCAGGAAATATTTGCTTCATCAATACGCAGTATTTGAACCGAGTCTTAAAAGAACACCAGTTATTCCAAGAGGCAGAGGTGATGACAGAGGGCATTACAAGTATGGAGGCCAATAATGAACATGCAAAGAGAAGACGAATAATGAGAGATTGTAATGCTTGGGCCATGTGTAAATCTGTCTTACTGTCCTGTATACTGATTAAGACTGATCGTACACCAATAAAACAACATTGACCAATGCTTGAAATCAAATTTGACTATCCAATGTTACAAGTATCCACTCCTCTAGGAACAGCCAACCAAGCTGATTCCTAAAAGTCTGAGCAAGTATGCCTTATGCTAATTCTCATGACAAGGTTCTGTATCTGCCCAAATGAAGCTTTCCCTCCAAGGTGGTAATTGGGCAAGACTTCCTTAATCAATACTGATCTCTTGCCAATATGGTATGCTCACATTTCCATACACCTGAGTATGTCCTTTCTGTGATTTAAGAGAAGGCTGATATCTGCAGCTTCTTATCGTTTTTATGGATCTATCTAAAGCTGTTTATTTTATGTTTACATTTTGATTGGTTACCTATTACTTATACTTATGGCAAAAGGAAACCATCCATAAATGTTAATGTAATTAATAAGTGTTTACCAGGTTGGTTTTTTTTTCACTTGATTTAGGGGGCATTCACATTATTAGTAGTTGGTTACAAGATTTTGTGGACACATAAATGCCATTAATTATTGTTCACCTAATGTTGGAGACACACATAACTGCCAAATGATAACACCTTTTCTTATTGCAGAAAAACAACTTAAGTAGCAACTATTTAATCACAATGTGGAGGCTTACGACAAAAGCTCATCCTAGTATAACATACTTATTCCCTCTATGGAGATGGAACATCATGTGTTGGCCATTATGAGCAGAGATGATCAAATGAGATAGCACATATAAAGCACTTTATAAACCATGAAATCTTATTTAAGTTCTAGGTATGGTTATTGTTATTATTATGACTATTATATGTAAGAATACTAGAAAGGAAGAGACTGGGTTATGAAGAGTTTTTAATATCAGATGGAAGGGTTTACATTTTATCTTAGAGGCAACAGGAAACCTCTGGTATATATTGATTTGGGGGCCATGGGGGCCATTTGGGGGACTTTAGCTGATTTGTGATTTAGGGAAACATTTTTTTAGCTGTGGGGAGAACCGATTAGAGTGGAGGAGAGTGGAGGTGAGGTGGGCCTTAATAATAACTTATCTATAGCTCCTCTATACTTTATATACAAAGACCTTAGTAGCAGTTTCTTTCCTTCTTTTTTTGGAGGCAATTGGGGTTGAGTGACTTGCCCAGGGTCACACAGCTAATAAGAGTCAAGTGTCTGAGGACATATTTGAACTTGGGTCCTCCTGAATCCAGGGCCGGTGCTGTATCCACTGCCCCAGCTAGCTGCCCCAGCAGTTTCTTAATGTTGCTTGTCATCCTTCATTTTGGAAGACTACCAATGATATCATGAAGGTGATGTCTTGACACATACATAAATTGAATTTAAGTGAGACAGACTTGCACGAAGTCATTATCCTCACTCTCTCTGACAGACTCGTAGACGTCCAGTGGCAAGACAAAAAGTCAGGACACAACTGGTGATAGTGCAGGAGACAGTCAATGACCTTGGCCTCTTGGGTGTCTGACCAAGCTCTAAATACTTCACAGAACATGCTTCATCCTAAATGTCAAAACGTAGTGGACATAAAGTAAAGATTCAAAACAAAGAAATCCAAGTAAATGGAATCCTGACATTTTTTCCAGTGAAGCCATGAAGGTCTATGAAGCCTTTGCTCTGTGGTCCCTTTCAACTCTAGTCACATCTACTATTGATGATCCTACCCCATTAAAAGTGGTCACATGGTCTAGACATCACAATGTCAATGTACTCAGTTATTAGATTGTTTGGAGGAGGGGGATTTGGGGTTAAAACAATACTCTTGTCCAGGTTTCAAGAAAACAGGAAAACAACTTTCAATAGGAGGAAAGTTCATGGTAAATACTTGACAAATTATTGTTAAAAAAAAAAAACACACAACCAAACAAAACCAGCCCATCTAATTTTCCCTTATCCATGCAAACATTTTTTGCAACCCACCTATTTCATAGAAATTAGAGAAGCAGCACGGGGTAATATATAGAAAGTTGGATTTAGGGTCAAGAACACCTGGGTATGCATCCTGCCTCAGATGTGTAAACGCTCTGTGGAACAGTTTCCTCATCTTTAATTACATTAAGGGTGTTGGATGTTAGATTTTCCAAGGCTTCTTCTAAAGCTATGAACCTCTATCTTTCAGTCTTTCAAGTATGCATTTGACCTTCAGATAACATCCATTATTGTAGAAGTTTTCATAGGCTTTATATTTGGAAGGGATATTAAAGATCAGTATCATTTTATAGATGATGAAATGGAAGACCAGAGAGATTAATGGACTTAATGATAGTCACACATCTACAAAGTGATTGAGTTGGATTTGAACTCAAATTCTCCGACTATAAATTGAGGCTTCTTTCCACTGTGGATCCTTTCTGTTTCTGACAACTTTTTAGCTTACCTTGTTCTATACCCATTTCAATTTTTCACCACTTTAGTGCTACTGTCTCTCTTTTTGATGATGATAATTACTCTGGAAATTAGCTTCCCTCTCCATTAGCATGATGAGAGGATCTGGGAATAAGTAAGCCCTGCCTTCTTAGGACAGGTTACTAGAATAGACCATGGTGAACTACTGACCTCCTACCTCCTAATCAAATTATCATTCTCTCATAATTATTTGAAATTGTGATCTGAGTTCTTATTATAACAGGGAACATGAAATGCTAATAATAGCACAAATATTTCTCACATTATTTTAGATCAAATTAGATAAAGCCTTTATTGAGTGTTTCCTATGGCCAAGGGACAAGTCTTACAAAGAGAAGGATTTTCAGTTGTTTTTCTGTCATGTCTGACTTTTTGTGACCCCATTTTGGATGTTCTTGGTAGAGATACTGGAGTGGTTTGCCATTTCCTTTTTGAGTTCATTTTACAGATGAAGAGACTGAGGCAAACAGGGTTAAGTGAGATGCAGAGGGTCAGTGTCAGAAGTCAGATCTGAACTCAATAAGATGAGTTTTCCTGACTCCAGACCTGACACTCTATCCACTTAGCTACCTCAATGGCCAATGAGAAGAATACAAATCAAGAAAAAAGACAAACCCTGTCTTCAAGTTTATAGTTTAATGAGTGAAACCAACATATAAAAAGAACTTGAAAAGTTGGGGTATGTAATTGAGAAGCGAGAGTGGAGGTGGTAAAGTAGTCCAGAGAGTAAAATGTTCATCCAGGTCAAAGGTGAACATGACTAGCCAATAGAGGTTCTAAGGAAGAGTTCACCAAAATGGGGAAGAGGACACAATGGTGAAGGTAAAATACCATCTTCTACTAGAATTATTTCCCAACCCTTCTTAATTTTAGTATTTCCCCTCTTTTATTTCCTCTCCTACACATAGTTTCTCTCTCTCTCTCTCTCTCTCTCTCTCTCTCTCTCTCTCTCTCTCTCTCTCTCTAACTTTGGTTTGTCTCCTCCACAAGATTGTGAGTTCCTTGAGGGTAGGAACTAACTTTTACCTCTTTTTGAATCCTCGGAGCTTAGCACACATACTGGGAAGCCAAATGTTTATTGACTGACTATTGACTGATAGCATGAAAAGGTCACAGCATTGTAGGTCAAGAAGTAGTGCATGGAGTCAGAAATTGAGTTTTCATTGTACATCTTATAAAGTTCCTTTAAAAAGTACCTTATAACTTTAAAAATGTTATATATGACCATTTTGAAAGTGAAGTAACAGAAGCCAAGAGGTTGTGGGTTTTCTGGGATCACATAGCTAGCACGTCAAATAATTACTTATTCCAAAAGTTGGAACAGATCATAGATTCAGACATAAAAGGGGCCTTTTCTAATCCCCTCACTTTTCAGATGAGAAAACTGAAGGGTAAAGGTTTTGCCCTTGGTGACAAAATTTAAAAATCTCACAGGCAAGATCTGAGTCACGTTCTTTCTCTTCAAGTCTGGCCATCCATCCCCTCCATTATGCTGTCTCTCAGAGGACATTCAGGCTAAATTAGACCTGAAGAGGAATGTCACCTAAAATATCCATCACAAAAATCATTCAATATCCAACCGAGGACTAACACTGAAGGGAAACCTCCCACCTTTCAAAGCATCCCAGTTCACGTCAAGATACCGCTACCTTTTGTTTCTTACAGAAGCTTCTTTGCAACCTCTACCTTTGGCTCTTAGTTCTTCCTTCTTGAGTCAAGTAGAATGTCTCATCTCTCATCCGTGTGACAGATTGATGTACTTTTCAAAGCAAGAAAGAAGGTTGTTGCTACTGTTGTCTCAGGTCTTGCCACCACCATTATCATCCCTCCCCTGGTTTGTTACTTTTCTCCAGGCTAAACATCTCCAGTTTCTTCAATGGATCCTCACAGGGCATAACCTCAAAGCATTCATCATCCTGGTTGTCTTTCTTTGGACACTCTGCAGCTTGCCAATACACTGCTTAAAATACAGTGTCCAGAACTAAATGCAGTATATGCTGTTAGTTAAGTGACACAGTGGCTAGAAAACTGAACTTGGAATCAGAAAGATCTGAGCTCAAATCTGGCCCCAGACACACACTTAGCTTTGTAAGCCTGAGCTAGATGCCCTCTTTCTGCATCAGTTTCCTCATTGGTAAAATGGGGATCATAATAGTATTTACCTTCCATTGTTAAAGTGGGAACTAGGTGGCCCAGTGGATAGAATACTGGGCTTAGAATCAGGAAGATTCGTCTCCGTGAGTTCAAATTGATTCTCAGACACTTACTAGCTCTGAGACCCTGGGTAAGTCATTTACCCCAGTTTGCCTCAGTTACTCACGTCTAAAATGAGCTGGTGAAGGGAATGACAAATAACTCTTAAATCTTTGCCCAGGAAACTCCTATTGGGTCACAGAGAATTGGACATGATTGAAAAGATGAACAACAATAAAATCCATTGTTAATGTAAGGGCAAAAGAAGATGGTATTTGTAAAAGATTTTGCAAACCATAAAGCATTTTATAAATGCAGGCTATCAAATGCCAAATACAGTTTGCCTATAGCACAGTGTAGTTTTCCTCTCCCCTCCCTCACTTTACTCCTCCCGATGCTGCCCAAGAGCTTGTCCTCATTTTTGGATGCCCTAAAACTCTGTGAAGATGATGTTAAGCTTAGAGCCATTAAATACTCTAATCCCTTTCCACACAAAGTATCGTGTAGCCCTTCCCCCTCCATCCTGTGCTTCTGAAGTTGATCTTTTGAATTCAAGTGAAGTATCATTTGGTATTTCATTTCCTCTCCAGCTTGCCTGCAGTGTCATTCTATCTAGATTCCTCTACATGGAATGTGTAGGTAGCAACTGTTGGTTCTTAAAGGCTATGACATTAAAATATATGCTCTGGCAGACTTTCCCAGCTGTAAAGTTTTTAAGTGATAGACTCAATATCTGTTGCCTAAAGAACAGACTTAGCAAACTTTGGGTTGCACCAGGGTGGTCAATTGGTGATTTCTTTTTCTTCCAAAGCAAATCTTAAAGATTCTCTCATTAGCAGTACAGGGACTGCTATCTACATAGGTGAAGGGTATATAGAGACCAGCACTATAAATTTCTGATATATTTAAGTCATTTAAACTCATGCTTCTAGTCCATCAAAATAATTTTAGGTAATGAAACTGCCACCTGATAGATTTGCTTTCTATAGAACTGCTTAATTTGCCGTCTTTGCCACCATCCAAGTAGCAGATTAAAGTGCTGAAAATGGGAAGTAAACCCATGTCTTTCCTATTCTCAGGAAGCTGTTATTGCCATTGCTCCCCACTGCCTGTCATTTCAATTATATTTCTATATATTTTTAATAATGCAGACCACAGAAAATCTATTTCACCCAAACAACACTCTCAGGCAAGGCTTCTAACACATATTTCTTTGGGCCAAAATCCCTTTGCTGTATCTTTGCCTTAATCAATTTTTAGCTTTTATATAGACCTCTCATTTCTGACTCACTTTTGAGTTGACATGAAAGTTTCATGGGTGGATGACTGAGTGTAAAACACTCATTTTAGAAACTAGTTACTCTCAGAGAGTTGAAAGCACTGACACCATTTTAGAATAATTTCTTATAAATCCATCCTGTCACAAACAGGTCTTTTTGAGCAAACATTATACTTTTGACAATTTATTAAGGAAGAGCTTTTGATAAAATTAAGGATGGAGATAACAGCAAGAGGTAACATATGGTCTCCAGTACATGAGGCCAGTGCTCATCGACAGTTTCCATTGATTTAATAGGCTTTAGAATCTTTCATTTCTGGAGCTGGTGTTGGCAGCTGTTCCTAAAATTATATGTTTGCTTCTGCTTGGAAATTATGCCTCCAAAAATCTCTAATTGTAATTAAATGGTGTCTTCAGATTTATTTATAATTTTCTTTTCAAAATATCGAGTCACTTGGGCCATTGTATAGCCAACACAGGGGACTTCTTCCTGAACTGCATCTTTTTGACTATGAAAAAAAAATAGTGTGGGATTGATGTCTCCAAAAAATAGGCATGTCCTATAAATAGAGAAACATGTGGCTAATTCTTTGCAGCGAGGAAAAAAGCTAATTGGCAGGTGTTTGGGGCGTACTACCATAAGGCATATTTCCTTGCAGGCATGTACAGTTACATTTTTGTCTTTGAATCCTCAGAGCTTAGCTAAAATTGGGTACTTATATGGTGATTGGTTGCTTGAGTATTGATGATAGAAGTGCTGCTAAGGATGGCTGGCTCTTCTTGTACACAAGGAGAACCTGTAGCCAGTTTAATTCATATTTGTGTTACACCTTAACTTTCACAAAGTGTTCAACATCCTTTATTTTCTTTGTAATGGAAGAAATATTGGATTTGTAGTCAGAAGATACCTGCATTTGGATGTGACTTTTGAACTCTGTGGTTGTCAGGTTAAATGGTGAAATGAATAGGGCGCTGGGCTTGGAAACAGGAAGACAAAGATTCATGTCTTGCCTCAGACATTTGGTAGCTGTATGACTGTGGACAAGTCATTGAAACTCTGTTTGCTGCAGTTTCCTCAAATGTAAAATGAGGATAATAATAGCATATACTGGGGAGAGCTAGGTGGCACAGTAGATAAAGAATCAGCCCAGGATTCAGGAGGACCTGAATTCAAATCAGGCCTCAGACACTTGACACTTACTAGCTGTGTGACCCTGGGCAAGTCACTTAACCCTTATTGCCATAATAATAATAATAATAATAATAATAATAATAATAATAATCCACTACTGGGATTATTGTGAGTATTAAAATTGAACTACTTACAAAACACTTAACACTTACTTGTAAAGCCTGGCACAGAGTAGGTTCTATGTAAATCTTAGTTATTACTATCATTTTAAGTATTATTACCTCTATTAATTTTATGCCATATATTATATCTTTTTTCAGTGCAAAAACATTTATTGTATTTTTTCCAGTTACATGTAAGGGTAATTTCAACATTCATTTTCCTAAGAATTAGAGTTCCAAATTTTCCTCCCTCCCTCCCTTTCCTCCCCCCTTCAAAAGACATCGACATCAATCAATCTGATATAGGTTTTATAAATATATATACAATCCACAAGTGCTCTTTTTTTCAATTTTTTTTCTATGGTTGTGGATAGTATGCTTCATTATTAGTCCCTTGGGATTGTTCCCCAACTCCAATTTTTTATGGTTCTCTAGGGTCTTGTATTTGAAAGTCAAATTTTCCATTCAGTTCAGGTCTTTTCATCAAAAATACCTCAAAGTCATATGATTATCTCAATAGATGCAGAGAAAGCTTTTGACAAATTACAGCACCCATTCCTAATAAAAACACTAGAGAGTTTAGGAATATGGGGAGCTTTCCTTAGAATAATAAACAGTATCTACCTAAAGGCATCAGCAAGTATTATATGCAATGGAGATAAATTAGAGGCCTTCCCAATAAGATCAGGGGTGAAACAGGGATGTCCTTTATTGCCCCTATTATTTAATATTGTTCTAGAAATGCTAGCTTTAGCAATCAGAGAAGAGAAAGGAATTAAAGGAATTAGAATAGGCAAGGATGAAACAAAACTATCACTCTTTGCAGATGATATGATGGTATACTTAAGGAATCCTGGAGAATCAAGTCAAAAATTACTTGAAACAATTAACAACTTTAGCAAAGTAGCAGGATATAAAATAAATACACATAAATCATCAGCATTTCTATACATGACCAACAAAGTCCATCAGCAAGAGATAGAAAGAGAAATTCCATTTAAAGTAACGGTAGATAATATAAAACACTTGGGAGTCTACTTGCCAAGACAAACCCAGGAACTCTATGAACACAACTACCAAACACTCTTCACACAAATCAAATCAGATCTAAATAATTGGAAAGATATCAATTGCTCATGGATAGGCAGAGCTAATATAGTAAAAATGATAATACTGCCTAAATTAATTTACTTATTCAGTGCCATACCAATCAGACTACCTAAAAATTATTTTATACAGCTAGAAAAAATAATAACAAAATTCATCTGGAAAAACAAAAAATCAAGACTATCCAGGGAAATAATGAAAAAAAATTCACAGGACGGTGGTTAGCGGTACCAAACCTGGAGCTTTACTATAAAGCGGCAGTCATCAAAACTATCTGGTACTGGCTAAAAAATAGAGTGGTAGATCAATGGAATAGGGTAGGCTCAGGAAATGCAGTAGTAAATGACACTAGTAATGTAGTGTTTGATAAACCCAAAGACTCCAGCTTCTGGGATAGGAACTCAGTATTTGACAAAAACTGCTGGGAAAACTGGAAGATAGTATGGCAGAAATTAGGCATAGACCAACATCTTACACCTTATTATTTGATATATTGGTATTCTTACTTCAAGAAGTGACCAAACATGAGATAGAGTATATTATAAAATGCAAAGTGGATGATTTTGATTATATTAAATTAAAACATTTTTGTACAAACAGAAGCAATGCATCCAAAATTAGAAGGGAGGCAGAAAGCTGGGAAACAATTTTTGAGGCCAGTGCTTCTGATAAAGGCCTCATCTCTAAAATATATAGGGAATTAAATCAAATTTATAAGAATCCAAGTCATTCCCCAATTGAGAAATGGTCAAAGGATATGAACAGGCAGTTTTCTGATGAAGAAACCAAAGCTATCTATTCCCATATGAAAAAATGCTCTAAATCTCTAATGATTAGAGAGATGCAAATTAAAACAACTCTGAGGTACCATCTGACACCTATAAGATTGGCTAAAATGACAAAAAAGGAAGATAATTAATGTTGGAGAGGCTGTGGGAAAATTGGAACACTAATGCATTGTTGGTGGAGCTGTGAGCTGATCCAACCATTCTGGAGAGCAATTTGGAATTATGCCCAAAGGGCAATAAAGCTGTGCATACCCTTTGACCCAGCAATCCCACTTTTAGGTCTTTTGCCCAAAGAAATCATGGAAGGGGGAAAGGGACCCACATGTACAAAAATATTTATAGCTGCTCTTTACGTGGTAGCAAGGAATTGGAAGTTGAGGGGGTGCCCATCAATTGGGGAATGGCTGGACAAGTTGTGGTATATGAATACAATGGAATACTATTGTGCTGTAAGAAATGATGAGCAGGAAGAGTTCAGAGAAACCTGGAGGGTCTTACGTGAGCTGATGATGAGTGAGATGAGCAGAACCAGAAGAACATTGTACACAGTATCATCAACATTGAGTGTTGACCTACTGTGACGGACTATATTCTTCTCACCAATGCAATGGTACAGAAGAGTTCCAGGGAATTCATGATAGAAGAGGATCTCCAAATCCAAGAAAAAAAAAAAAAAGAAAGAAAGAACTGTGGAGTATAGATGCTGATTGAACCATATTATTTCTTTTGTTTTGGGTGCTGTTTTTTTTTTTCTATTTTGAGGTTTTGCATCACTGCTCTGATTCTTTCTCTTGTAACAGGATTAATGCAGAAATAGGCTTAATGTTATTATGTGTATATATATATATGTGTGTGTATATATATATATATATGTATATGTATAGAGATATATAGATATAACCTATATCAGATTACCTGCTGTCTAGGGGAGGGGGGAGGGAGGGGAGGGAGGGAGAAAAATCTGAAATTGTAAAGCATGTATAAACAAAAGTTGAGAACTATCTTTACATGTAATGGAAAAAATAAAATACCTCATACATTAAAAAAAATACCTCAAAGTCCTCTTTTTTATTGAAGTTCCATTTTTCCTTTGAAAGATTATGATCAGTTTTGCTCGGTAGGTGATTCTTGGTTGTAATCCCAATTCCTTTGCCCTCTGGAATATCATATTTCATGCCCTCCGATCCCTTAATGTAGAATCTGCTAGATCTTGTGCTATTCTGACTGGGCCTACATAGTACTTGAATTCTTTCTTTTTGGCAGCTTGCACTATTTTCTCCTTGAAATGAGAGCTGTGGAATTTGGCTATAATATTCCTAGGAGTTTTCATTTTGGGATCTCTTTCAGGAGGTGATTCTTTCCATTTCTATTTTACCTTCTGCTTCTAGAATATAAAAGCAATTTTCCCTGAAAATTTCTTGGGAGATGATGTCTAAGCTCTTTCCTTGATCATGGCATTCAGGTAGCCAATAATTTTCAAATTATCTCTCCTGGCTCTATTTTCCAGGTCAGCAGTTTTTCCAAGAAGATATTTCACATTGCCCCCTATTTTTTTATTCATTTGGATTTGCTTTATTGTGTCTTGGTTTTTCATAAAGTCACTGGCTTCCATTTGTTCAATCCTTATTCTTAGGCAATTATTTTCATCAGAGAGCTTTTCCAATTGGCTTTTCAAGCTGCTGACTTTTTTCTCATGTCTTTCCTGCATCACCCTCATTTCTCTTTCCCTTTTTCCTCTACCTCTCTACCTTTTTCTTCAAAATCCTTTTTGAGCACCTTTATGGCCTGAGACCAATTTGTATTTTTCTTGGAAGCTTTAGCTATAGGGATTCTGAGGTTGACATATTTCTCTGAGGTTGCACCTTAATCTTCCTTATCACTAAAGAAACTTTCTATGGTCCTCACCTTTCTCTGTCGTCTCATCTTGCCTTTCTTTTACTTGACTTTTAGCTCATTAAAGTGGGGCACTGTTTCCAGGCTGCACTATCCCAAGATTCAGAAGGTCCCAGGTGGTAAGATGTAAGGATGAGCAGGTTTTTTATTCACCTGGCCTGTTCCCTGGTCCTTAGATGACCCCAGACCAACTTTCAAATCAACCAGCTTTTTTGCAGTTGTCAGCTCTGACAAGCCTGTGCCCCTCCCCCACCTGGGCCACTGCTACTCATACCTACCTCCTGATTCCCAGCAGGGGTGAAAAACCCAAGTTCTGCCTTAGCACCAGCATAGACCCCTGTAGTCTTCTCCCTGTCAAGGGCTCAGCCCTCTCACCAGACTGTGAGCTTAGTTCCAGATGACACTGGCACTGAAGCTGATACAGAGGCTCTGGGGGGGTCTGCTTCTCTGGTGAGGCCTTCCTGGGGCTGGATCTGTGTCAGGACCACTGTGGGGTTTGGTTCCACTCCTGTGTCAGCACAGCAGCTCCCTCCTTCTGACCTTCCAAGCTGTCCTTGGAAGATTATTTCAACACATTTTTCTGTGGATTTTGCTGCTCCAAAATTGTCCTAAGGCATTATTTGGATGTTTTTGGAGAAATCATGTCAGGAGTTTGAGAGCTCACTGTCTTTCCTCTCCCATCTTGGCTCTACCCCAGGAGTCTGACATATATCTATTAGATGTATAAGCAAGTCATTTAATTTGTCTATGGGGTGATCAGGGCACACTAGCATCTCTGGTAGGAGGGCTTGCTAAGCCTGTTTCAGGTCTGCTCATCCATTTTTGGTGTCCACCCGTAACTCAACTCTCACTTGTGTCTCCAAGAAGCTCTAGCATTCTTGGTGACTGCACTTAGATAAAACTGTATTGGCCAATGGCCTAAACCAGGCTGGGGATAACCAAGTGGTCTCAAATCTGTCAGTGTGTTAGGGGGAGGTCTGTCCCAAGCATGTGAAGATGTGCCCTGGTGGGATGGGCAGATGAGAACATTCTCATGCCATAATGGTGGCTGAAGCCGGCACTATGTAGTGATTAGAGTTTGGTCAAATTTCTGAGATTCAAAGGTCATCTAATGCATTAGCCCAGTCAGGTGTCACAGCTTTTGTCTCTCCACTGGACTTTGATGACTCTGGAAGAGAGAGTGAGACTGAGGACTTTGGAAAACTCTGACTCATTTCTATCCAATTCACGAGAGTTGTTTCCCTTTGAAAGTGAAGGAAGGGGGCAGTTAGTTGGCACAGTGGATAAAGCACCAGCCCTGGATTCTGGAGGACCTGAGTTCAAATGTGGCCTCAGACACTTGACCCTTACTAGCTGTGTGACCCTGGGAAAGTCATGTAACCCTCATTGCCCTGCCAGGAAAAAAAAAGAAAAAAGAAAGTGAAGGATGAACAATAAGCAGATCACTTATTCTGTCTAAGCCTGAGTTTCTGTAAAATAGGGCAGTAATATCTATGTTACTTACCTTTAGAGGTATACTACAGAGTTATAGATAGAGAACTGGTGGTATTGGTCTTACAAAGTCTCTGTAAGAGGAATATCTGTTCTGAGTACTTTTATAATATCATTTCACCTAGACTGTTTTGGGAAGCCTTTTTCAAATACCATCACTTTGTCAAGTCGAGAAGTCAAAAATCACTTATTCCGTTGTTTGCTATGTGATAGGCAGTGAATTAGAGATGCAATGAAAAACCCAAACAATTGCTGCCCTCAAAGAGCTTACATTATGCCACTTTTTAAACAATATTCTAACAGGGAAGTGACATAATACATATAACAAAGATAATTTGAAGCAATTTCCGAGGAAAGGTACAAGCAAAGGATGATAATGGGGTCTGGGGCAGCCAGAGAAAAATCGCTTTCAAAAGGTAAGAGTTGAGTTGAGTTTTGGAAGAAGCCAGGGAAACCAGAAGGTGGAATTGGGGAGGGAAAGTCTTCCAGGCATGAGAGACAGGCAATGAATAGGCATAGAGTTGGAAAATGAAGTATTCTTTTCTGGCAGCAGTGAGGAAGCCATAGTCCCTTGATCATAGAATGAATGGAAGAAATGAAAGTGTTGTTGTTCATCTTTTATTTTGGAAGAAGATCGATGACGTCATGAAAGAGTGATGTTTTTCCCTGTGTGTGAATTGGATTTAAATGAGGCAGAGTTGCACAGATTGTCAGCCTCACTCTCTCTACCAGAATCATGGAAGTCTAGTTGCAAAGCAAAAGTCAGGGTAACTGGCAACAGCCTGAGTGCAGTGGATTGCCTTGGCATCTCCCATGTCTTATTAAGGTCTAAGCACTCAAGAACATTGGAAAGGTAGGTAGGGATCTTCCAAAGCTTTAGCCATTGCACCAAGTACATATTTCCAAATTCTCTTCTTTAACTTTCTTCTGGAAATATATTTAAAAGAGGAATTAATTAAAAAGTCAAACACTTAAGCTGTCATTATATTTTTGAGCAGACTGTTTCATGCCTTCTTTTCAAACTACCCTGAAATAGGATTTTTCCATATTTATGCACATCTGTACTTTAAATATTTGCAATCATTTAGTTCTTCTATTCCTTTCCTCTGAGTTTTGAGACCCTACTTAACTCTTAGTTAATGGGCTGAATGTAAAGATCAGCTTTGACTCTGCGATTGCTTTAGGATAGATTGGTCCTGCTAGCAGCAGTGTCCTGTGGGGAGGCTCTTTGCCCAATCATCTCAGATCTCTTCTTTCAGCTCTCTCCTTTCTTGAGACCAAGAGGCTAAAGCACTGGGTGTTTGGAAAGAGGATGTGGAGACACATGACATGAGGACAAAGGCAAATCCTAGAAGGTCAGATTACCCTGGACTTTTGTTTGGGAGTTCATTTAGGTTATGGCAACATTTGAGAGTTTAGCAGCCATAATCATTGAACCAATTGGAGTATATGGACAGACTCTCAAAGTTCTTGAATTTCTGGAAACTTTCTGTAGGTAAAATTAGAATTAAATTAATATCTCCGAGGGAAAATCTTTCTAAGTGATCAAGAGACTGGTGAGCTGTGAACCAAAAAAGGAGAAATGTATTTAGGAATAAATGTAACATCTCCCACAGGGGTTCAAAAAGTCATTTCATAAGTATAAGATGAAAGTAACATGTAAACAATCCAGGGGACATTAGGGAAGTACATGCCTAATATGGGTCAATAGATGGTGACTGTATCCAATAAAACTAGTGTTATTAGGCTGCTTTAGGAAAGACATAGGCATCAATAAGGATGTGAGAATACCACTATACTTTTCCCTATTAGACAAGTTTCAGAATATACCATTCAGCTATGGACATCCTACTTTAGGAAAGACATTGTAAAAAGAGAGATTGCTCAGAGGAGAGCAACCAGGATGATGGAGGGCCTCTAGTTCATGTGGTTCAGGTCCAATTGTAAGAACTTGCTGTTTTCAGCATGGAAAAGAGAAGGCAATGGGGACATAATAGCTGCCTTCAAGTATTTGAAGGGATTTCACCTAGAAGAATTAGTCTTGACCTGCTTAGATTAGAGGAAAGGAACAGGAACAGAGGGTTCAATTCATAAGGTGACAAATTAAGCTCGATGAGAGGAAAAAACAACAACTTCATAATATTTAGCTTCATGATATTAGCTAACCCAAAGTGGAAAAGGCTGCCTTGGGAGGTTCTGCAAGCAAAGGCTAGATGATCACTTGCTGGATATGGTTGTAGTGGGAATTCTCTTTCATGTATAAATTGAATGAGGTATTTGCAGAGGTCCCTTCTCAGCTTGAATTTCTGGCATCCAGTAATATTTCTATTTGTGGAATGCTTGTGGACCTAAGCTGCCTTTGATGAGATAACACATTTTGAATGGAGCAGAATGTTCCTTCTCTTATCTTCTCACTATGAATGATAAGAACTTAGGGGACTTCAGGTTGTTAATGGTAGGAAGAAATATTTATGAGTATTTTATTAGGATATATATGTATATGTGTGTATATATACATATATACACATATATATATAGATATATACACATATATATATATACATACACACACACACACACACACACACATATATATATATATATATATATATATATATATATATATATATATATATATATATATATATATATATATATATATATATATATATATATATATATATGAACAGCTAGGTGGCACAGTAGAAAAAGCACCAGCCCTGGATTCAGGAGGACCTGAGTTCAAATCTGGCCTCAGGCACTTGACACTTAGTAGCTGTGTGACCCTGGGAAAGTCAATTTACCCTCATTGCCCTGCAAAAAAACAAACAAACAAAAATAGGTACATATAGACATATCATTTATATGGATAATGTATACATATATACGTATATGTGTGTATATGTATATAATAGGTATGTGTTTATGTATATATGTGTAGCATATATAAATACACATATACACATTGACATATACACACACTCTCTCTCTCTCACTCTCACATTTTTGGAATTAAACTTTTATTCCTGACCATTAGTTCTTATTCACTTTCACAAAGTTTTCATGGATCTTATACATTTCCTATTTCAGAAGTACTAACATAGAAATCATTTGTATTTCAGAAATTATTAGAAACTGAGGTACAACATAATGTAGTATATGTGACCTTCAAGTGTTTATCTGCCATGGCATTATTTCTTCTAAAAGATCTTGCATTTTCCAGTCCTGATAAAACAGCTATGTCACATGTTAGCAGAGTGGTCTGCCAACAATGACTGTGATTTTGAAAATTATAACATAATATTTAAAAAAAAAACCACACACACCTCCCTAGAACCCTCTAGTTCTCTGAAATGAGCTTCCATTGCTCAAACCTGTAATAGTCCTTACCAGATCACTTTAGACCACATATTCCCCCAAGTCAGGATTATAAAATGATTACTAAAGAAAACGTGATGCTATATTTATCACTGAGAGGCTACAGATGTCAAGTGCAGTGGTATTGGGTCTAAAGAGATTAAAAACACTGTTTTTCATTTCTCTATTAGCATTATAATACCCCAGGGAAATGTGAACTTGACAGATGCATTATGGATTTATGCAAATGACATCACAAACTGAGCAAAGTAGCAGACACCTTTCTAAAAGAGGAAGAGGGGGATGCCTCCTCAGCAGGTGTGCTGCTGATATTTGCATGTCTGTCAGAGAAATACACCCAATAAACTTTCTTGAATTAATTTAGTTTAATTTCTCCTAAATATAGATGCCTTCCTTTTGAATAGCTACTTATTGTAGCCTTCTACATGCCAAGATAACAATTTCTGTGCCACTGCCCAATTGGTTATCAGCCAGAGACTGAGTAAGCATCAACCCTTTGTACATGGTTTCCCTAGGATTTGAATAATTAACAAGCTAACGTCCTTAATTGCCCAGCCTCACAGCTTCCAATCAAAATTTGGCTGACTACCCTTTCTCTGCAAAAACCTTTATTCTGAAATTTCATTTAAAATGTATTCCTTTTTTCTTTCATAGAAGGTTCCTTTATTCTCCTATAGGAGGCAGTGAATTATAGTTCACTGATTTACACTTCACGCCTCTATCATGCATTTTTTATTCTTATCTCTGTTATTTGTCTCCTCCCCTTCTTCAGGTAAATAACCTCCATAATTTCTTTACTTATTTTTTCCCCTACAAGGAACTTTATATGTTATTCAATAATGGACTTTCTGGTTTCTCCATGATATTTTCTTCCCTTTAAAACAAACAAACAAACAAGCAATGTAAGCAGAGTCTGATACTGCATTCCAAATGCCCACACTCTCTGAACCCTAATTTTCCTTGTTTTTTAATCCAGGCAGGGCAATTAAGGAGTATGTATATATTCAATAATAAACATACAGGAATGCAGGTTCTTTAAACAATGACATTTGAGGTTTGTTCAAAAGATGCTGAGCTACCCCTGCTTCTATTTCCCTTCCTGTAAAAAGGAAACTGACAGGAGCACAAAATGAAACATGATGGCATTTTATACAGTCTTCTCAGCCACATATCTTTTTGAGGCTGAAGGATGACTAATATGGAGTCTATGGAAATGAAACCTGGCAGATCCTTACTGGCTCTGATTGGTACCTATTCTTGGTATGCATACTATCATTTGGAACGTATAAGAGAGACTTGATGGAGTATCAAAAGAACAGGGTAGGAATCCTGATTTTACAGCAGAAGGTACTTTAGGTAGACTAACCCCTATAAAAGACCTGAAAGGGTTCTGACAAATAGTAGAGGGTTAAAAAAAAATAAGCTATTTCCCCATGTATCTCCATGAAGGGTTAGGTTAACTGTTACCATTTGGTGTTGTTTTTCAGTCATTTCAGTGACCCAATTTGCAGTTTCTTGGCAGAGATACTGGAGTGGTTTTCCATTTTCTTCTCCAGATCATTTATGGATGAGGAAACTGAGGCAAACATGGTTAAGTGACTTGCCCAGGGTCATACAGCTTGTAAGTGTCTGAGGCCAGATTTGAATTCAAGATGAGTCTTCCGGACTAGACTGGGAGCTCTATCCAGTGCCCCACCTAACTGCTCCACATGACTAAGTAGCCTAAGGTAAATGATTTTGAGTTACATGCTTAATTTCCTCTTTTATTTAGGAGCATATAAAGGTTATTAATATAATCAGATCTGTAAGCTTCTCTCATGATTGCCCCTAGGATAAAAAAATAAACAACACAGATATCTGGCTTTTTAATCTGTGATTCATACCTCTACCCTATTTAGTTCTGTATACTACAAGTAATTTACTAGCCTCTTCACTTGTATTCCTGCTATGTGCAATTAATCACAGACATGAATCACAGAGAAGCTATTACTACTCATAGTTTTACATAAAAGGAGATAAGGAATTAGAAACAGCTTAAAACTGGAGATATTTGAAATTAAATTTTTGCTGTCTATAAGTAGAAGGATGGGAATAGGGGCAAGTTAGAGCTTCACCAGTTTTCTGAAGATGTCAAGGAATGACAGGAGTTAAACACTCTTCTCTCTTTTTTATCCTAACCCATCAAAATATACACATATACATATGTGCGTAGGCTGATATATTCACACACACAAACAAATAAACTAATAGATAAATGAATGAATGGATGGATAAATAAATGAATGAATAACTAAACAAACAAATAGATGAATGAGCAAATGAGTGAATAAATAAGCAAAAATAAATAAATAAAAAGCTAGATAAATAAATGAATAGTTAAATAAATTAATTAATATAGTATATTAAACATATATATGAATATATACGTAATCCATGTTATATTTAATATAATTTACCTATAAATTTTCATTCTTTATTCATTCATTACTTTATTCCCTCATTCAATTTCTATGTAGTTATAGGCCACAGATTCTGGAGCCAATCCTTCAATACCCAGACTTTAGTCTCAGAACTTACATAGCTGAACACCTATAGCAGCTTCTCTCTCTTCAGCTGCAGTGACTCCTTTGTAGCACCACTTGCTCTCCAAATCTGAACCCTAGAACCCGACACTTGAGATTCTCCCTTCTTGTGTCCCCGTAGCGCTACATCACATCCCACCAAGGTAAGAAGAATTTCTCTGTCCCTTTGAACAATTCCCAGGGGTGCATTCACTAGAAGCCTTCTTTATTTTTTCAGAGAATCAGAAGTCGGCCTCAAAGTCTGACTGGACTAAAGTTACATCCAAAACTGAACCAGTGCTTTAGATGGTTTCTGTCTAAGGTGGAGCACAGTAGGCCTCTTATTCTTTGGTCCTACACCAATGCAGACTTCAAGAAAACGCTAACATTTTTTTCTCACGTGAACAGTTATCTAACATTGTCTCTGAAATCTCGTATTTGAAAAGCTATTGTTATATTCATGTTTCTTATTCTTCCTTAGTGCTCACAGTCTTTTTTTTTATATTTTTCCTCTCACATCTATATAAATGTAAAGTAGATATAGTTAACAGGTAAAATATTCTGCTATTCTGGGTGATCTTATGTTTGAACCGAAAACTGCATTCATTTGAATGTTCCTTGTGAGGCCACATCAGTTTATTTAGGTTTTTGACGGTTCAAGGAATGGGCAGCTGGGTGGCACAATGGATAGAGTGTTGGGCCTAGAGTCAGGATGACCTGAGTTCAAATCTGGGTCCAAGCACTTACTAGCTATATGAACCTGGAAAAGTTACCTTATGGATTTTTTTTTTTTTGTGGGGCAAGGGGGGTTAAGTGACTTGCCCAGGGTCACACAGCTAGTAAGTGTTAAGTGTCTGAGGCCGGATTTGAATTCAGGTACTCCTGAATCCAGGGCTGGTGCTTTATCTACTGCGCCACCTAGCTGCCCCCACACCTTATGCTTTTTACTTTGGTTTTCTCATGTGTAAAATGAGTTGGAGAAAAAATAGCAAACCCATTCTAGAATCTGTACCAAGAAATCCCCAAAAGGGGTCACAAAGATTCTAAAATGACTGACCAAAAAAAAGGCCAAAATGTGTCAAGGAAGGGAAAATTAAATACACAATGCCAAATATTTGTGCCATAAATAAAATTGCAATTTCTTTGTGGTTAATGAAACAGATAGTGCAGGAGAAGAGAAGAGGGTAGGCGTTGACCTTCTGTTAAAGTATTTATTCCCAAGTTGAATTAATTTGTTTTGTATGTTGAAGATGTTCCATTACATATACACTATAACAGAACTTCTCAAAGTGGGGGTCTCTGATATCCTTTCAGGGTCAAAGGTGAGGTCAAAACTATTTGTATAATAAAACAAAGGTTTTTAAATTCTAATACCACAAAAATAGTGATGGATAAAACATAAACAAAAGCTCTTGTTTGTGGGTGGGTAAACAATAATTTTTAAGAGTGTAAAGGGGTCCTGAGACCAAAAGGGAGAAGTAATGCAATATAATATAATGCAATATAAGAAAAATATGATAAGATATGACGTGACTGACAATATAATATGATAATATAAGCTTACTACAATAATATAGCATGTTTTAACAACATAATATTATACAATCCAATGTAATGGAGCATACAAATATTTTACATGCATGCATACACTTACGTGTACATATAAAACATGTGACGATACCTGTATATATATACATGTTTATGTTTTGTGTACACACATGCATATGTACATGTAACAACTGGATTTGAGGTTTCATTGATATAAGGATTCTCCAGGTAGAAACTCCCCCCAGGGATACAAATCAATACCTTACCTATATTTAAAAATCTTAAGAGAATTATTCTGGTTAACTAACATGCCCATGATCATGTAATTATTGTGTATAAGAAGAAGAATTTAAACCTAACTCTCCCTGATTCTAAGGTCAACTATCCATTACACCTCACATGCCTTTCCATTGTTTTATATGCTAAATCCACTTCTCATCGTTTCATGTTTATACAGCAGACTCTCATGAGTTAAATAAACAGAGGTCATAGAAGCATTCATTCATCTATGTGTTTGCTGGTGGTGTTAATTGCTTTTTCAAAATTGCTAAGTATCACTTTCTGTTGTTTACATTATTATTCTTTTGTATTCATAGCTTTTGGATAATACTAATTCTATCTTTCCATCAAATTAATTTATTTTATTTGGAAGTCAAATTTTATTTGCTGATTACTTTGTAATTTGCATTTATTTAAAGAGAAGAAGTCAGAAAGAAATCAGAAAAAACATCCAAAGAAATAGAAAATAAATGGATGTAATTGGCTTCATGGATGTGTGGGGTTTGATTTATTTGAATGTAATGAAATCAAAACTGCAGGTGATAAATGATGTGAAATCAACAAAATAGGGTATTGACACCCTGTCATAGCCATCTCTGGATGCTTAGGATCTCAGGATTTTAGAGTCAAAAGGGACCATGGGATTATCTATTAAAGAGGTCCCTCATCTGGAGTTTGTGAACTATACATATACATACACATAAAAATAAGTCCATGTATACATCCACATCTATATGTGTGTATATATAACACATGTGTACGCACATATATGTCTATATAATGTATATACATGCATATATCTATATAGATATATGTGTACATGCATGCCCATGTTAATAACAGCATTTTAATACAATTGGTTTCCTTTGTAATTCCATGTATTTTATTTTATACATTTAACAACATGACTCTGTGAGGAAGCTACACCAGACTGACTGCCAAAGAGATACATGACACCAAAAGTGTTAAGAACCCTGAAACTATGACAACTCTCTTGTTTTATACCAAAGGAAACTGAGATCCAGAGAGGTTCAGTGATTTATCTAAGAAATAGAGGCAACACCTTGGTGGCTCACTGGATAGAGTCCTGGGCCTGGAGTAAGGATGATCTGAGTTCAAATCTGGCCTCAGAAACTTCCTAAGGTGTTTGATCTTAAGCAAGTCACTTAAACTCCATTTGCCTCAGATCCCTCATCTATAAAATGAACTAGAGAAGGAAATCGCAAACCACTTTAGTATCTTTGCCAAGAAAGCCCCAAATGGGATCACAAAGAGTTGGACATAGTTGAAAATGATTGAACAATAGACAAGAGTGGAAGATGTGGAATTAGATCCTAGGTCTTGTAACTACACATCGCACTGTGTAATTAAAAAACACATAAAAAACCCAAAATTAGGTTCCTTAGGTTTCTTGTTCTTCAAAGGAGTGGTTTTAGAACTTTTGTCTTTTCTTAATTCATTGATTATCCTTTATTTTCCTTCAGCAATGATGCGAATCTGAATTCTGAGACTCTTTGCTCTCCTTGCACTTCTCTTGTATTTCTGTAGTCCACAGAGGAGGAGGCTCTGGAGTACTGTCTCCTGGTTCATTTTTATCCCCTTTCCAGGAAAGTCCTAAGGGTCAATGTCACTTTTGCTTTTTGTGGCAAAATCAAAACATCCTTTCAATTTCCTCATGAACAATATCCTAAAACAAAAGCAACACAAGATGCAGATGTTGCTACATCAAAGTGTCATTTTCTTCTCCATAAATTATGTACTTCACATTTCTTTCCAGAGACAAAAGTTTAGATTTCCCTTGAACTGAAAAAAATAAATCAATGGAAAAATTTATTTCAAGACTAACTTGTTCTAAAATTAAGAAAGTTTGAGTATAGGTTTTAATTTTTTTAAAAGCCAATGATGTTTTGGTAACATTTACCATCTGCTCCCCACCCAAGAACTTCCAAGATCTTTTAAAAAATCTGCAATGTTACAAATTTCTCGCACTTATATGATATGCTTGATATTTATCTTATTATTATTATTATTTTTTTTTAGTGAGGCAATTGGGGTTAAGTGACTTGCCCAGGGTCACACAGCTAGTAAGTGTTAAATGTCTGAGGCCGGATTTGAACTCAGGTACTCCTGACTCCAGGGCCGGTGCTCTATCCACTGTGCCATCTACCTGCCCCTATCTTATAATTATTAAAGCAATATTTCATGATTTTAAACTTATAGGATCATATATATTCCTTGACCCAATGGTAGTTTAGTCAGTTCTACTATAACATTTATTTGGAAAATGCAACGTTGTTTAAAGGCAATTGTTATATTAGTGAACAGCTTTGCCATATCATAAAATTTTGAATTGACTTATTGATTTGTTATACAATAGGAAAGCATAAAGTTGCATTATTCCACAATAATTCATAAGCTGTATCCCTTTAAAATACCCACTTTGACAAGTAAATTTCATCTTTATCAAGGCGAAGTAATATGTGTCTTGTCTATCTTCTTGTGCCGTAGGAACTATTGGGGAAGGAAGGGTGATCTGGCCCTCATCACAGTACCCTCCACCTCCCCCCCGCCCTCCCACTATGAACTCTGGACCCCAAAGCTAGAGTTACCTCCTTACAGAGACATAGTGGACAACAAGAAATGAATAAATCATGCACTAACAGAAATGGGCACAACCATTTCATTAGTTTTCATTATTGTGCTTATTTTTTTATATAAAAAGGTTCTACTAGGGATGAGAGAATCATTGGGGAATAACAGGCATACAAAAAAGAAAAAAGCCATCGATAAAATCTTTAACAAAGACAAAAACAACTTGGAAAGGCTTACAAACTCTGTTCAATACAATAGCCACACACAATTGCAAAGGTACCCACCTCACAGTTATTAGATTGGCTAATATAACAAAAAAGGAAAATAATAAATTTTGGAGAAGATGTGGAAAAATTAGAACACTAATGCATTTTCGGTGGAGCTGTGAACTGATCCAACCATTCTGGAGAGCAATTTGGAACTATGCCCAAAGGGCTATGGGACTGTTCATACCCTTTGACCCAGTGGTAACACTGCTAGGTCTGTATCCCAAAGAGACCATAGAAAAGGGAAAAGGACCCACATGTACAAAAATATTTATAGCAGCTCTCTTTGTGGTGGCAAAGAACTGGAAATCAAGGAAATGTCCATCAATAGGGGAATGGCTAAACAAGTTGTGGTATATGAACGTAATGGGATATCATGCTGTAAGTAAGAATCAATGAGCAGGAGGACTTCAGAGAAACCTGGAAGGACTTATATGAACTGATGCTGACTGAAAGGAGCATCCCTTCAATTTTCCCAGGAGAACATTGTACACAGTAACAGCAACATTGTGTGATGAACAATGGTGATAGACTTGGCTCTTCTCAGCAGTGCAACAATCCAAAACAATTTCAAAGAACTCATGATAGAAAATGTTCTCAATATCCAGAAAAAAGAACTGTGAATTATGAATGCAGATTGAACCATACTGTTTCTACTTTTGGACTGTATTTTCCCTTCTTTTTTTGAGGTTTTTCCCTTGCTCTCTGAATTCTTCTTTCACAAGATGACTAATGTAGAAATATGTTTAATGTGATTGTACATATAAAACCTATATCAGACTGCTTTCATCTTGTGGAGGAGGGAGGGAAGGGAGGGTGGGAGAAAAATTTGGAACTAAAAATCCTATGAAAACAAATGTTGAAAGCTATCCTTATATGTAACTGGAAAAAAAAACTTTAACAAAATTGCAGAGGTACCATGAAGAAACATGTTATGAACTTGCCAACAAAGCAGTGATAGACTCACACTGCATACAGGGACTTGTATTTCTTGACATGGCTGGATGTAGTAATTTGTTTTGTTTGTATATGCAAATTGTTACCAGGATTTGTTTTCCTTT
The DNA here is from genome assembly GCF_019393635.1 of Dromiciops gliroides. Lineage (NCBI taxonomy): Eukaryota > Metazoa > Chordata > Mammalia > Microbiotheria > Microbiotheriidae > Dromiciops > Dromiciops gliroides. The sequence goes on from NC_057863.1 coordinate 22,598,675, forward strand.
CCTTTCCTTTCCTTTCCTTTCCTTTCCTTTCCTTTCCTTTCCTTTCCTTTCCTTTCCTTTCCTTTCCTTTCCTTTCCTTTCCTTTCCTTTCCTTTCCTTTCCTTTCCTTTCCTTTCCTTTCCTTTCCTTTCCTTTCCTTTCCTTTCCTTTCCTTTCCTTTCCTTTCCTTTCCTTTCCTTTCCTTTCCTTTCCTTTCCTTTCCTTTCCTTTCCTTTCCTTTCCTTTCCTCTCTTTCCTTCTTTCCCTCTTTTCTCTCTTTCCCTCTTCCCTCTCCCTCTTTCCTTTCTTCCATCTAGGCATGGGGAGGTAGAAGGGAAATAAAATAGATTGTTGATCATTTAAAAAAAAATTAAAGGGGACAGCTAGGTGGTAGAGTGGATGAAGCACCAGCCTTGGATTCAGGAGTACCTGAGTTCATATCCGGCCTCAGACACTTAACTCTCATTGCCCTGCAAAAAAAAAAAAAAATAAATAAAAAAAAAAAAATAAAAAAAATTAAACATAAATCCTTTAAGAGAGAAAGAAAAAGCAATTCAGTAGAGTTTCAGTGAATCTTCAGTTAAAGTTATGTATGCACCACAACTACTTAGAAATAAAATGTAAATTATAAGAGAACTACTGGTCTTGTTCTTCACTGTTTGTTTGGGGAAGGGGAAGTAAATGAAGCAAAATAGACTCCCAGGGCTCAGATGGAAAAGCATCATGGTGTGGTTGAAAGAAGGCTTGATCTAGTCAGGGCACTGTATTTAAATACTGCTTCTGACACACATTACTCTGTAACTGTGGACATGCCATTGTTCCTTTCCAAACCTCAATTATCTCATCCCTATTTAAAAAAAAAATAGCCTCACATGGCTATTATGGGGAAAATGCTCTGAAAACCTTAGAGTCCAATTATTGCATTTTTTTTAAAACAAAGATTAAAAAAAATAAAAGGTAGTTAAAATAATCCAATAAAGGGTAATTTTAAATTATACCTTTAAGCTCTTATGGAATGAAGTAACTTTAACGCAGTAGAAAGAACAAAGAGAATACCATCTGGTAACTTTCAGAAGCAGATAGAAAATTAACCAACACCTCTAAGATTTGAAATGCATTTCCTAAACCAATTGCATTTGAATAGGTTATGGAATTTTCCCAATTACATATGAACAAGATTGGTATATCTCAAGATGAACAAAATAAAGCAGTGTGTATAATAAACGCTTATTAATTAGTTAATTGATAAATTGTCATTTTAAATAGTCTTGGATTGGCTGACTATTGCTGGGTTTTGTTTGTTTTGTTTTGATTTTCAGCTCATGAAGAAGGATTTACCAAATTCTGGGGGTTTTCCATTCTATGTGAATGTTTGGAGTACTCACACTCATAGAAACAGAGGAAATCTGCTAAGTATTCAAATATTTATCGAATAGACTTCAATCTTCTCTATTCTGAATTTCAAAAGCAGATAAGTGGAATATTTTATTCTTCTTTTCTAAAACCCCAAACTTAAATATTTCAATGAATTAGAGCACTGCATAAGTATTTTTTTCAAGAAGATTCAAATACTTTTGAGATTAAGAATGAGGAAAGAACTTAAAGCAATAAATATTTCATTACTTGGAGGATCTGTGATTTCATCAGAAAATATATGCTAAATTAAGCTACTTTTTACTTACTAAAATATCAGCTCTTTTTCTCCCTTTTTGTGGATTAACAAACAAAATTCTTTCTCTCATTAAAATTCAGTTTAGGGACAGTTAGGTGGCGCAGTGGATAAAGCACCAGCCCTAGATTCAGGAGGACCCGAGTTCAAAGATGGCCTCAAACACGTAATACTTACTAACTGTGTAACCCTGGGCAAGTCACTTAACCCCCATTTCCTTTAAAAAAAATCCTACCATCTGCAAGGACCCTTAATCCCTAAACTAACTTGTGCTTATTGTAAATGTTCATATATCTACATTTCCCAATAGAATATAAATTCTTTGAGGATAAGAGGTATGTTCCTTTGTTCTTTGTGTTACAGGACATAGTACAAGACCAGATATATGAGGTGCTTAATGAATGCTTACAGATTGATTCATTGGAAGACAGTAAAATTGATCTGTGTGCTAAAAAGGTGGTCAACACTCCCATAACCTTGATGAAAGGGCCAGCCTAGTTCCCTCTGTAGCTGACTATAGTTAATCCAATCCAGGTTATCAAAGTTGGGTTACATCAGACTTTTAGGCCATTGTTTCTGTGCTGATTCTCACACAGTGTAACTGACTGTGTTGAGGGGAGAATGAATAAGAGTTCTGGGTAAGATCTCTGTATGCTTGAGCAATGGAGGGCTGAGAGCATCATCTGTTATCTTGAAAAGTCATGTTGCAGGGTGTTCATAATCACAAGAACAGATTGTTAAACTCTCAATGTGAGCTTTTACACCCCAGAAATTAGGTAACACTGAAAATGAGAGTCTGCCTTATTGTATTTATTATTTTTCAGACTTAAAGAAATATTAATAAAGTGATAAAGAAGGTTTTGTTAGTGTAGATTAAAGCTAAAAGTATATTGTGGATACAGGTTGACAGCACCCCCCCCTCAAAAAAAAAAGCCATGCCAGTTGAGGGGGCAGCTAGGTGGCACAGTGAATAAAGCACCAGTCCTGGATCCAGGAGGACCTGAGATCAAATCCTGCCTCACTCAGACACTTGACACTTACCAGCTGTGTGGCCCTGGACAAGTCACTTCACCCCCATTGCCCCACCTAAAAAAAATAAAAGCCATTTATTAAACATTCACTGGCACACCCATGGTTATGTGTGTCTTTGTAGAGAATGCACTACTTTAGACTGTTGGTCCCCAAAGCAGGAAGTATACCAGAGTAATGGGACATAATGATGTTATGTTGAAATGTCAGAGACTGCTGTGACATTGACCATACTTCTGATTCTTTCCTTCTTCTCTTGGCTTCCCCTGTACTGAGGGCTGTGGAATGCTTGCTGTGAAGGCTGTAGCCTTGTAAACTCCTTTTTAGGGGCAGATGAGGTGGGAAGAGAAGGAGGTCATTTAGCTCTTTGGTTTTATTGGTGTGAGGAATTCCAAAATATTCTATTTGAAATAAAGTCAGGGAACTTGGTTTCAGATCCCATCTCTAGCAACTCATATCTCTGTGAGCTTGTGCAAGTCTTCTTTGGGCCTCAGTTTCCTTACCTGTAAAGTGAAGGGGATGGAATAGATAATCCCTAAGATCCCTACTGGCTTTAAATGTAGGATCCTATGATCTCTCTTGTGGAAATGCCATCCCCCCTTCCCCTCTATACCCCCGCCCATGCCTGGTAGCCTATCATTGGGGATTATTTACTTATTTTCTCTTTAAAGAAGTTTTCTGGTCCTTAAGTAAATTTTCTGATGAAATCACACATTTTTCAATTGTTGGGCTATTTATTTGCTTTGGTTGCTACAGTGAGAACAATTTGAGTCTTAAAGAATGTGCCAAAAAGAATAAGAACTATTAATGGCTGAGTACAGTATAAAATGTCACAATGTAGGTAAAGATACAATTCATTATTTCTTTAGGCTCTTTTTACCATTTTGGACTTTTTGGAAATGAGGTACACATTAGCCTCTCATTTTTTCTGAATAATCCCACTGCTTAAGAACATTTTTTAAAGTCAATTTGTATGATTATATCTAATACTAAAATAGCATGGTGTGGAAGCCTTTTATCCTTTAATAAACCATGACATTTTCCTTCCATTTTTTTTTTAATCAACAAGGTTTATTGATGCCTTTGCCTTTTAAATCATAGCAATCTCTAAATATTCCCTTCTATTCTCCCTGATACCCCAGAAATGAAGCCTTTCTTGTAACCAGGAAAAACAAAGAAAAGCAGTGACCAGGTCTGACTATATTAATAACCTTCTCCTGAGTATTTTCTGAGCCTCTCTATGGAGAGAAAAAAAAGTTGGTTTGATTTCACACTTTCTCAATTCACAATAAATCATTCAAATCCACAATTTACCTTCCTTTGATTAATCTTTACATTTGCTTTGGTATTCCTTGGTTACATTGCACTATTCCTGCTTATTTTATTCTATATCATTTCATCAAATCTTCCCATATTTTTAAAATTCTTCTTAATTGTTATTTATTATGTACAAAATGTTCTATCACATGCTTATATCATAGTTTATCAGTAATTTTCTATCTGATGGGCTCCTAATTGTTTCCAGTTCTTTGGAAGTATAAAAAGTGCTCTTCTGTTGATATAAACACACACAAGTATATGTGAATTTGTTTTATTTTGTGTGTGTGTGTGCGCGTGTGCACGCGCATGCCTGTGTATGTGTATGTGTGTTTGCAGTTAGGTGGTGCATAGAGCACTGGGCTTGGAATCAGGAAGACTCATCTTCATGAGTTAAAATATGGTCTCATGTATTTACTAACCTTCTAACCCATGGCAAGTCACTTAACCCGGTTTGCCTTAGTTTCCTCATATGTAAAATGAGCTCATGAAGGAAATGGCAAACCACTCCAGTATCTTTGCCACAAAAACCCCAAATGGGATCATGAAAGGATCAGACACAACTGAAATGGCTTAACAACAAGAACAAATTTTATTTATATACGTTTTTGCATATATATGTTTATGTTATGAGCACATACATATGTACATGTATATGTATACACACATAACTCTACACACATAAATCAACATATGTTTACATTTTTGACATATTGTGTTAATTTGTCCAGTTGTAGGGTCATAGGGTCAAAGGACATGAAAATAATAACAAAAATAACAATAAACAATCTTTTATATAGTGTTTTACAGTTTGTAAAATGTTTTACACATGTTTTTTCATTTATTCCTCATACTAACCCTGTGAGCTGGGTGCTATTATTAGCCACATTTTATAAATGAGGAAAATGAGTCTTAAAAAGTTTAAGTGATTAGAGTCAGGTCATGAAGCTAGTGAGTGTCTGATGCAGAATGTAAGCTCAGATTTTTTCCCCACAATTCCAAATTTTTCAGACTGTCTGAATTAATTCAGTGGCTATTACCAAAGTCCATTAGTGTTTGTCTTCTTCTGGCCCCTCTGATGCTGACTGTTCATATTTCTGTCATTTTTCCCAGTCCATTTTTTTTATAAATCTCCTGTAATAGTCAGGCTTGACTCAGCTTAGTCCTTCATAAGCCTGTGTTGGATATTAGAGCAGACTGAAACATTGATAGGTTATTAAGCAATGAATAAAGGGATATTGGCTTAGCCATTTCATATGAAGTATATTCAAGAAGTAGACTTATTGGAGCGCTTAGCTTCACTACACACAGCCCTTGTAGCCTTCATCCAGAAACACTTCTAGTCAGCAGGGCAATGGTGACTATCCTGTGGTCCTATGTCATATGCCAAATCTGAAGGGGCTTCACTCCACGTGGATTGCCTTTTTTTAAAAATTTTTATTTTAATTTTTTTTTTAGTGAGGCAGTTGGGGTTAAGTGACTTGCCCAGGGTCACACAGCTAGTAAATGTTAACACACTTAGCCAATGATGAAACCCATGTCAGTTCATCCAGAAGCTTTCAGAAATCTAGTTCAGTGGAGGTTCAGCTGGAGCTTTAACCCTTGGGGTAAATAAGTCCTCAGGAAAGCTTTATCCTTTGTATTTTATTTTATTTTACTTTATTTTTGGAGTGGGGGGAAGAGATGGCAAACAGACAAGCAAAATCAGTACTAACTCAAAGGAGTCAGTAGGAAACCTATTATTTAGCAATTCTCTTACACCAAAAACCCTTTAAAAAGATTGTGAAATAGTGGTGTGATAACATCTGTCATTTTCATCTTCTTTGTCTTTATCTTCTTCCTCCTCTTCTTCCATTTTATAAACATGCTGTTTTTACTTGACTATGAATAAATGATTTTAGCTTTAAATAAAGGCCTCTAAAATTACTTTGCAGGATCATTGAAAAATTCTTGATTTTTCATAATTCTGACCATTCAAACAAATAAATGTAGTGTTTTAGAGCTGAAGAGGATATAAAAACTCAGCTAGCCTGGCCCCATCCTTATGTAGAAGAGAATACCATGGTCCAGAAGGCTTATGTGACTTCTCTAAGACCACAAAGCAGGGCAGTGATATATGTATGTATGTGTATGTGTGTGTGTATAAACACACAGATATATACATATGCATATTTATATCAATAAAAGTAGTGAATATATATTTACTACATTTTACTTATATACACACACATATATACTTACATACATACACATATTTTAACTGCACCGTACCATCTCTTGCCATCTTGAATGTCCTAAATCATTTTGATCCATTTTTTTGTTGCCACATATTTCTTTGTGGCTTTCTTCCTGGAATGCCTTTCTGCCATTCCCTTCAGAGTGAAACTAACTTCTCTTTCGTATTTTGTAAAAAAGCACATCTCCTGCCAAATCTTTCCTTGCAAAGTGAAGTACATAAAAATATTCCTCACCTACTTAGAGCTGAGATAAACAGACAGCTGAACATATCACAAACAGATAAATGTACAATGACAACATCTAAACAAATATCTATAGCTCCATTATTTGTCTCTATGCAGATAACTACCCTTATTGGGTAGCTGTGTATTTCATAACACTTTACTAGGTAGACACAGTGGACTGATAAGAGACACGGTCCTACTCATGATTTCACAATGGAACGAGGGCAGTAGAATAGCAGAAATCATAATCCAATATAAAAGAACGCAGTGTTAGAAATAGAAAACTACAAAATAAATAAGGGACATCAAGAGAGAAATTGCATGAGTGTGAAGGTATTGTTTCAGTTATTGAGTAACCAGAGAAAAGTGGGGTTCTTAATGTCTATCTATCTGTTACTTTATGTGCTGCTAATAGTTGTTTAGAATGTATAGGATAATATAGAGTGACTGCTATTGTCTTTTAGAACTGATTTCTGTGTTATCTAGTCCCACATTGGCATCATGTGAATACATTTTAAAAGGAAACACATTATCTGGACTGTTATGATTGACAACTTCAACTGAAAAATAATCTGGGGTGCAGATAGGTGGTGCAGTGGATAAAGCACTGGCCCTGGATTCAGGAGGACCTGAGTTCAAATCTGGCTTCAGACATGACACTTACTAGCTGTGTGACCCTGGGCAAGTCACTTAACCCTCATTGCCCAACCAAAATAATTAAATAAGCAACCAAATAAATAAATAATTAGATAAATAAATAAGTAGATAAGTAGATAGATGATAGATAAGTGAATGAATGAACAAAGAAATAAAAAAATGAATGAATGAATAGATGAATAAATAAATAAAGAGGCAAATAAATAAATGGATAGACAGGCAAAAGGATAGATAGATAAATGAATGAATGAACAAGCAAAGAAATAAATGAATAAATAAATAAGTAATCTGAAGAGATTTTTTTAAATCAATCCTTTCAAAGCAAGTTTTGCAAGATTTAGAATTGTCTTCTTTTGTGGTCATAAATCAGGGCTGAAATTTTATTTTGATGAGAGATAAATTTTAGAATTTTAAGTGATGAGATATTTCCAATTCATTCATTTTTTAAAAACTCAACTTATTTTTGTTTTTGTTTTTTATTTTTCTTATTTTTATTTTTTTAGAGCAATGAGGGTTAAGTGACTTGCCCAGGGTCACACAGCTAGTTCAGTGTCTGAGGCTGGATTTGAACTCAGGTCCTCCAGAATCCAAGGCCAGTACGTTATCCAGGGCACCACCTATCTGCCCCTTAATTCATTCTTATAAAATAAAATAACTTTTATATTTTCCTAACAGGAAAACACACATTTCTGACACTCAGGCTGGCCATCTTTATTCCTTTCCAGTTTGCAGTCCTGACTGCTCTGACTTTCTCTGCAATGCTCCAAGCTAGGCACCTTCCCCACTTATCCACTTCCTTCATATGTTATTTTCTTCTATTAGAGGGGAATGACTATTTTTCTATTTCTTTGTGTGTGTATTCCCATCACTTACCACAGTGTCTGGCATATATCAAGCAATTAATATATGCTCATTGACTTCCTAATATAGGGAAAGAATTCATAAAATGTGTGTCTCTAATTGTTCTCTAGTCCTATTGATTATCTATCTTCATGTCACACATATGTATATTATATTTGTATATGTAAATGTATATATTTTCCTTGTCTAGGGTATTATGACATCTTGCAATAGCCATTCAGATCATCTAGTGTGTCCCTTTCATTTTACAGTTAGGGAGAAGGCAGCAAGGGTTGTTGAATAAATTGTATAAGGTCTTACCAAAAGTTGTGGTAAGACTAGGTCTAGAGCCCACATTTTCTGATTTCTGATACAGTGTTTCTTCCTTTGTAACACACTATGTTCATTAATTGGTTATCTCCATTTTACTGCCCCACATTATCAACTCAATATTTTTCATCTCTGCACATTCAGGAATCATTAGGAAAGGGAAATTGCAATATTTAATTAAGTGCTTAGCACTGTGATATATAAAAAGTCTGAGAAACAAAGTTTCTGGATAATTAATCATTTTATTAATCAGGCTAGTGGATAATTAATAAAAGGGATCAGTGGCAGTGTCAAATGCTAAAGACCCTGCATGGAACCTGGTGGATGCTTTTATGCCATTGTAAAAGTGGATGTTCCTGAGGGTAGCAATCAATTCTTATTGGTTAACAATGAGAAGAATGGATATTATAATGAGAGGTGGGCTTATTTCAGTGAGGTTCTGGGGGCTATGGACTCTTATCAATCTTGAATAAAAAGACTTCTCTATCATTCATACTACCTCACCTAGGGGAATCCAAAGAAAAGGGAGTCTACCTCTGCTCAGACCTGGCTGACTAAAACACAATGGGCTGGATTTCACTTAGATCAAATTCTTTGTAAGGTTTTTTTAAGTTGGGTGGGATCTCCAACCCAGGATCAAAAGGCATGTACCCTAAGGTTTTTTTCAATGTCATCCATCAACAATGTTCTTCACTTCAATGTAATTCTATAATTTATTATTAATATGAGAGAAATCATTTCTCTCAGCACAGTGCCTGGTACCTAGCAGGTAATTCTTAATAAATCATTCTTTCCTTCCTTCTTTTAAGACACATATACATATATGAACCAGTTATTTATATACCTTTATGAATGTAAATTTTGTATAAAATTATGGTAGCAATACTTTTTTTTTTTTTTTGCGGGGCAATGAGGGTTAAGTGACTTGCCCAGGGTCACACAGCTAGCAAGTGTCAAGTGTCTGAGGCCGGATTTGAACTCAGGTCCTCCTGAATCCAGGGCCAGTGCTTTATCCACTGTGCCATCTAGCTGCCCTGCAAAACTTTTGCTAGAGGCCATTTCAAAGTCCTTAGTTTTATAGACATGACCCTGCATTATTTAACTATTTAGTGAAAGGGTCCTTTAACTTTATTGTATCAAAGTCTGGTGAAGCCTTTGAAACAATCCTCAGAATCATATCCTTAAATGCATAAAACATATAAGATCAGAAAGGAAATAAATTTATATAGAAATACAGCTTCCATATTTTTTATTAAAAAGTTTTTGGACCCCACGTTAAGAACCCCTGTTCTAGGAGAAGTTAAACAGAGTTGATGGACCCTCTATGGAGAATGGAAGGATACAAACTAGTGTTAGATAGAGTGTGAAAAAGTGTCAGTAGGCTGTAATCAGTACCACTGAAAGGAATACCTAGGTCAGTGGTACCAAAGATCCCTTGAGGTACTGAAAAATGACGTGTTTCTGCAAATATTGTGGTGTTTTCTTCAATTAAGCTAATTGGGAATGTAAAAGGGAATTGATGGATTAAAGCATCCTGTAGCATATTACCCATGATTTGAGTGGAAAAAGTGGAAGAAAAGATAGCATCAAAGACATCTATGAAAAGAAGAGGAGGCAATCAGCCTGTTGGGAATCTCGGCAGTTTCTTCATTCCTGTAGTTTCCCCTTTGGTATGACATTCCTGACCTGGTCTTTCTTCTGTTGACTTCAAATTGGGCTAGAAGGTTAAGCAGAGGCACTGTTCTGCTCCTTTGAACCCAAGCCACATGGCTGATGCTGGTTTCTGAACTTTCTCCACTACTTAGTAAATAGCGTAGTCTTCTACACCACCCTACATGCAGGTCCTCTCTTCAATCTGCACTGGATCTCAGAATCAGAACTTGTTATTGAGCAACAAAGCCACCAGATTACATTTATACCCTCAGCCTGCAATAGTTCTGCCCAAATGCTTCTTGTCTTAGTGCACAGCCTCTGTCCTCTTTCATTCCCTGGGTGCCAGAATGTTCTATATGGCACCTGTCCAGGTAATGCCTTCAATGGTGGTAGAATTATTTTGATTCCCTATGCTGATCTGGGCTCATTACATTTTTCTTATATTTTTGGGTGTTGTTTTCTAGATCATTGTTGAGACAGCTATGTTGGGCGGGGGAAGGCTAGGCTGTATTTCTTCCTGGTGCTCTCCAAAGTTGTTTATCTTTATAGTTTTGTTATTGTCTATATTGTTCCACTGCTTCTACTGATTGAGTTCATTAATGTATAAAAGTTTTCAAAACCATTCTTGTTTACAATATTTTTATTATAGTATAATCTTATCTCCTAGTTCTGCTTATTTTACTTGGAATCAGTTTATATAATTCTTTCTATGTGTTTTAAAGTCATTCATTTCCTCATTGTTTTAGCGAACAAAAGCACTCTACACCACAACTAATTCAGCCACACCTCAATTGATGGACATTCTTAGTTTCTAGGGATTTTGTCACCACAAAAATGACTGATTATAAATATTTTACATGCAGAGCATCTTTTTTCCTCATTCTTTGAACTCTTGTGTATACACATGGCAGTAGCATAGCTGGATCAAAGGGCACGCACCATTTAGTAACTTTATACATAATTCCAAATTGCTTTCCACAAATAGTTTATAAATGTGCCTATTTCCCCATGGCCAAGTCAACATTTATAATTTTGATTTTTCCATCATATTTGCTACTCTGGTGTGAGTAATAGGAAATCTCAGAATGGCTTAAATTTGTATTTCCCTAATTAGGAATGATTCAGAGCATTTTTTCCAAATACCTATAGATGACTTGGGTTTCTTCCCTTGTGAAGTCTTTTCATATCCTTTCCAGGTCAACAATTTTGAGTAATAAGGAAAAGAAATAAAAAAAAAATAAAGGGGACCTAGCAGGGCCAGATCTCAAATTATATTACAATGAAAAGATAAGTGGAATAGATTAGGTCCACAATATACTAAAATAAATCTATCTAATTTTCTGACATTCAATAAATACAAAGACTATATCTACTTGGAGACAACTCTCTATTTGATTTTTTTGGTAAATTTATGGAAGAAAACAAACATTTCCTTGACATAGTACAATAAAAAGATGATAGCACATGAAACTGCAAATCTACTATGCACAACTTGCTATTCCTTTCAAATATATGTTACTATATCAATTTATTTCTTCTTTCCTTCCTTCCCCCACCTTAGAGATGTCAATCATTAGACATATGTGTGTAAAATATTCTATACATACTGATATTTATCTGTTCTTTCTCTGAATACAGATAGCATCTTTGTTCATATGTCCTTTATAGTTAATTGAGGTATTCATAACAGTCAAAATAACTTATTTGCTCAAAGTTGTTCTTGAAACGATATTTCTGTTATGGTATGTTACTGTATTCATTTGGTTCTGCTCATTTTGCTCTTTATTATTTCATGTAAGTCTTTCCATGTTTTTCTAAGATCCTTGAGCTCATCATTTCTTATATAAGTTCTTTTTTTTAAACTTAATTATCTTCAGAAATAAACCAAGTGGTGGTATTGCTAGGTCAAAGGGTATGGGTAGTTTAACAAGTGTTTGGGAATAATTCCAGATTGTTCTCCAAAATGGTTGGAAGGACTCCCTATTTGAAAAAAAGGCTTCTGGAAAAAATGGACAGCTGTTTGGAGGAAATTAGATTGAAGCCAACACCTCACACCTCACACCTCACACAATGAACAGTTCCAAATGGGTCAATGACAGTAAAAAGGTAACATCATAAACAATTTAGAAAGACGTGGGGAGAAATTACCTAATGGATTTATGGATACAATAAAAACTCATGGCTAAACCAAGAATAAAGGGGATCACAGGAGATAAAATGGATACTTTCAGTTATATAAAATTAAACATATTTTAATCAAATTGAATAAATATGAGATTAAAAGTGAAACACTCAACTGGGGAAATATTTGTAGGGAATTTGTTTTATAAAAGTCTCATTTTCAAGATAAATAAGGAACTGATTACAATTCATAAGAAAAGAGACAGATACCTCAATTAATAAAAAGTAATCCACATTAATGTACAGTTTCCAGCATCACAATGTTCCCAAAGGTAGAGATTTTTTATGCTTTCCACAGCATCTAGAACTGGCTTGTGTGCAGTAGACATTTAATCACTTATAGAGCTTCAAATATTCTAGGGTTCAAGGATGACTATCTCATCCATAATTACTGCTTTAGCCTTAATTTATCCTGAAATTCTTTACCATGATGAGGACATACTATTTTTTATTCATAAAATTATAACTCATGCCACACACTCTAGCTTTTAAATTGAGAGAAGTCTAGCCTTGTCATTTAGTGAGATGTTGTTTTTCTTTAATCTTCTGCAAGGTATTATTGTCCTCAAAATTGTGTAGTTGAATATCCTTCATGTTAATTATAAGCCCACATTAATTTTCAGGACTTAAAAGAACTCATAGCTGATTTTTAAAGAGACACATTAGTCATAAAATATTGACTGTAAAATGTCCATCTTACTCTGGGAAATGGAGTTAGTTCACATTTCTGACATTTCTGTCAGCTGTGGGGAAAGCAGCTGATCAAAATGTCCCTTTTGTCAATTTGCATTAAAGCAGTTGTAGATAAAAGAGAACATGACATGAATGTGTCATTTATTCCACATTATGGAAAATACAAGATAAAACAACTGTAAAGATGTTTTCGATGGTGTACCCCCAACAAAGCTGACTACAACCCTGATTTTGAATGAATTAAAGACTAGGGTTCCTTCAGATTTATACCAGATAAGGTTGCCTTCATATAATGAGATCATGGATTTTAAGGGCTGAAAGAGACCTGAGAAGAAATTAAGTGCAACTCTCACATTTTACAAATAAACTGAGGCCAAGGTTTGCTTAACTGACTGTCAAAGTCACTCAGTGGAGTTGAAGAGCCAGGATTTGAATCCATTTCTTCTGATGCCAACTGTGCATCCATTATTCATTCTTTCCTAAAATAAAATGTTATAGCATGGATAATATTCTATTTTTTCTTTAATTTTATTTTAAGCAACATATATTGTTCTCTAGATTTTGAATATGGGACTGTATTTTTACCTCACCAAAATAATTTCTCTCAAGCTTTGCTATTTTTTTTAAAAACACTTTTCAAAATATCCTTTTTTTAAAAACAAAACCAAACGAGATACAAAGCCTGCAATGTTGTGTTAGGTATAAGTGACAACTTGATATTCTAGGTATATCAATTTTTCATCTCTTCAGTATCAGAATGAATCTGTTTATTTACTCATGTAAAGCTTTGCACCCTTCCAGGTCAACTATATATACTTGAAAACCAAACAAAAAGTGTTTCTTTCTAGGTATCACTGAATTAGTAGCAATAAACTTTTCAAAAATGGAATTTGTTGGTTGACAAGAATATTCAAATAAAAAGAGACATGGTGGCCCAATGCCAAGAGAAGAGAAATTCAAAGGAAAGTTGTAAAGGCATCTTTAAATTGGGGAAAAGCAGATCAGCAGGTTTGGGTTTTGTAACATACAAGGCATAGCTACAGCCAAGAACTCCTTGGGGAAAATCTAGTTGATCAGAAGAATTATCAGATCCTTAATTTAGATGTGGAAGTAACCATGTAGTCTAACTATCTCATTTTACATATAAGGAAACTGAGACCAAGTGATTTGCCCAAGGTCATATGGATAGTAAGTAATAGGGACAGGATTTGAACCATGTTCTTTGACACTAAACCTGATTTAATTCATTTGCAATACCATGCTGTGTGGAGTATTGCCTAAAAGATGACACTCCTATACTGGATGCAGAGGTCATAGGTGTTGAAGAGTTTTAATGATCCAAGTACTGGGATGGAAAAGAAAACAACGAACCAGAAATTGACCTTATTGGAGAAAAGTCATGATGACCTGGAGGTCCAGAGTTGCCAACAACAAAGATCTTATAGGAGAGATGCCTGTTGAGTGATGGTGGTATAATCAGAATCGGAAATGTGCATTGAGGAGAAAGGAGTAGCCTGATTCCCTATGGCTATGGATGTCAATGGATGTGAGGGAAGGCACAATTAGCCTTGGAGAAGGTTCCAAATGTGGTGCTATAAGGAAATTTAGGTTTCAGCAAACACTAGAAGATGGAAAGCATAAATAAATAAACAAACAAACAAAAATAAATAGATAGATAAATGAATAGATGGATAGATAAGTAAATAAATAAGTAAACAAACAAGTAAATAAATAAATTGATAAATAAATAAATAAATGAGTGAATAAGTAAATAAATAAGTAAGTAAACAAATAAATGAATGAATGAATACACAAACAAACAAATAAATAAATAATCTAATTAATTAATTAATGCATGCATGGATGAATGGGTGAACAAATAAATAAATAAGTAAACAATAAATGAGCAAGTGATGAAATAAAAAATAAATGACTGAATGAATAAATAAATAAATTAAGGGATAGATAGATAAATAGATAAACAAAGATAGATAGATAGAAGATAGATAAATTCAACATAGAAACAACGGGATTGTTTTTTTTTTTTAGTCTGTGTCTTATTCTGATCTTCCTTTTCTTCTCTACAGAAAAAAAGTTCATTGACCTTTTCCTTTTCTCCTTTGTAAAATTCATGTTGCTTTTCCAGAGAAGAAACTGAGAGTTGCACTAATTTCCTTTACCTTATTTGAGATTTGTAGCCTATTTTCATAAGATTGATAGTTTACATTTCTCTTCATATGAAAACTGCCCCTTCATATCCTGAGATGCTCCTTATCTCCTTACCTCCCTTTTTCTCTTCTCCCTTCTATTTTTTTCTCTCTTCTCACCCCACCTCCTTCTTGTCACATGCCAATAATTCTTCCATAGTGGCAGCAGCTGATAATAGCTTTTTGATATATTTTGTACTACTTACCATCATTCAAATGTCATTTGCACATTTTGTTTACAATGTACACCATGAAAGTGACAAGTTACTATAGAATTCTAGATTTCCATTTTGTGGGCCATAAATGATTTTTAAGAAAACAGATAACATACTGCCAAGCTTTTGGCAGCTTAAGAACTCCTCCAAATCTCAGTTCTCCCCAATAGAAACCAGTCTCTTCTCATGTGATTAAAGAAACTAACATTCACTACAAAAAGGGAGACCATACCATATTGGAGAAAGTGAAAGTTATAGCATGAGTTTGCATTAAAGTTTTCATATTGCATATTTCATAATATTCTCTTCTACCATATTGATATTTTAAAATATTAAATTGGCCTAAAATGTACATACAAATATATTTGATTTTGTAATCAAATATATGTACTTAAATTAGGTACATATTAAAGTTATTACTCCACAGCCAACCTCTAGATCCTTTGTATTTGAAATGACATCGATTCTTGGAAGATATTCCAGTGAAGCAGAAATTCTAGTCATTTCTCTGGTATGAATCTAGCAACAGACTTTCTTCAGTCTGAGAACCAGCCTACCTAAGTATGGAGAAGCTCATTACCATATTTCTGTCACTAGATGCTTAATGTTTTGGCACCAATCACCAATGAAACATACAAAGATAGAAAGAAATAATGGCCCCCTTGCAACCCTCTTTTACTTCAGCTTTGACCATGGAACATCGTTCAAACATGCGACAGAAGTTTCTTTGTAGCCATCAAACAGTTTAACTCTTGGCATTCTGAATATGTCAACTTTGTCCAAATGCCAAAGACTTAATATAATTCTGAAAGGAACTGACTTTCATTCATGTTGACATTTATTTCATGGGATACTTCATTATCTTGACTTTTAGTACCTATAGGTATATTCACGAGATGGCTATCATGAAAAGAGTTATACTCCCTGCCAACATATGTTGCAGAAGATTTGTTATTTAGTCATTTTTCTTTCAAATTTGTCCAACTCTTCATGACCCCATTTGAAGTTTTCTCAGAAAATATATTGGAGTGGTTTGTCATTTTTTCCTCCAACTGATTTTACAGATGAAGAAACTGAAGAAATTAGGGTTAAGTGACTTGCCCAGGGTCACACAGTTAGTAAATGTCTAAGGCCAGATCTGAAATCAGGAAAATGACCTCACATTATTCATTGCGCCATCTTGGTGCCCTTACAGAAAATTAGGTCGAACCATTTTCCAGAGAACCTAATAAGAACATCTAAACAAAGGGTTTACATATATGGCCCATGAAATATTTCAAGAATTGATTTCAAGGAGACCAAGGGTTTTGATGGGAAATATTTTGATAATTGTATTTCAACCTAATTGGTTTCCCTTGTGATACTATGGATTTCATTTTATGAATTTAAGAACAATTTTCTAAAAAGGGGTCCAGAAACTTCCCCAGACTGTCAAAGATGTGCTTTACACACACCCAACAGAATAAATCCTCTAGCCTGCTTTAAATCAGCATATATTACATGGAAGAGAAGGCAGAGTGCAAGAGTCAGGAAGACTCAGGTTTAGGTATTTTCTTTTACACTTGAACTTGAGTCACCATGAACCATTCATTTAACTTCTCAGTGCTCTAGGAAACTCTCTAAGACTTGAAGACAAGTTGCTTACTTGCATTAGTTAGAGGAGTTACTCCACTGGAACTTTTCTACATCGATGTAGTCATAACTCTGTACTTAGAAACAAAACAAAATAAACAGTAGGAAAATTTTGGTAAAAATAGAATATATATTATATATACATGCATGTATACATATACACACATATACATATATATACATATATATGTATATGTGTGTATGTATCTGTAGATACAAATATATACACATATATACATATACACATACATATCTCAAAACATTTTTCAGGAATAAAATATATGATAGCAACCAGAGACTTATAAACTACTTGGAAGTCTCTTTACAATATATAAGAAATATTTCCTTAAAGAGGCCAGAAGGAGAAACTTTACTCCTATGGATCTAAAAATATTTATAGAGATCCTTTTTATAAAGTAGGAAAGAACAGAGAACAAAGTAGATACCTAGTATATTGTTAATGGCTCAATAAATTGAAGTATATCTTATGAATTAAGGAAACATTACTGTTTTGTCAGAATTGATAAATCTAAATAAATCAGAGAAACATGAGAAAACATATATATATATATATATATATATATATATATATATATATATATATATATATATATAATGCTTAATGAACTAACCAGAAGCAGGAAAATAATGACAACAATAATGTAAAAAGAAAACAAACAAAGTTCAAAATTTAACTCCATAATTACAGTGACCAACCTTGGCCCTAGAGAAGGGGAAAGAAAATGAACTTCTTTTCTATCTTTGGAGATGTTATGAGTGGGGGATGTCACCCATAATGTCAGACATGTTTATTGTGTTTGACTTTACTCAAGTCCTTTATTTTTCTTCATTTTTTTCTTCATTTGGGAGAAGAAAGCAGCTCAGGACAAGTCCTGGGCCCAGCCAGGAACAGATAGTAGTTACAGCACTGGAGTCTTCATTGCAGGCAGCTTATTCTGAGGCTCAGCTCATGGACTAGTGAGTGGGTTTGTTGGTTGGCCAGGGTGAATTGGCTGCAGTCTCTGCTGAAGATGGAGTGAAGTGCCCTATTTCTGAGCCAGTGGGGAGAATTGAGTGGTTGTGGCCCCATGGGGGAGGGGTACAAGTACGCCAAGCTTCCAACCATAGAGAATCAGATTTCAATCAGACATCTGCTTCTGGGATGAGATGAGTAGGAAAAAACAAAACAGAAACAAACCAACAACAAAAAATAGACAGCTTCTTTGGGGGAGGGGTAGATCAGAATACACTCTCAGAAGAAGATAATAATGAAGTCAAAGCTCCAACATCCAAAGCTTCCAAGAAAAATATTAATTGGTCTCAGGCCATGGAAGAGCACAAAAGGGACTTTGAAGAGACAGTAGGAGGGATAGAAGGAAGATTTAGAAAGATGGAGGAACAAATGGAAAGAGAAATGAGAGCAATGCAGGAGAATCATGAGAAAAAAGTCAACAGCTTGAAAAGCCAAATGGGAAAGGAGATAAAAAAGCTCTCTAAAGAAAATCATTGCCTAAGAATTAGGATTGAACAAATGGAAGCAAGTGATTTATGAGAAACCAAGACAAAGTAAAGCACATCCAAATGAATAAAAAAAAGAGGGTGATATGAAATATCTCCTTGGAAAAACAGCTGACCTGGAAAATAAATCCAGGAGAGATAATTTGAAAATCAGTGGACTACCTGAAAGCCATAATCAAAAAAAAAAAAAAAAAAAAAGCCTAGACACCATATTTCAAGAGATTGTCAGGGAAAATTTCCCTGATATTCTAGAAGAAGCAGGTAAAATAGAAATCAAAAAAATCCACAGATCTCCTCCTGAGGGGGATACCAAAAGGAATACCTCCAGGAATATTATAGCCAAATTGCATAATTCTCAGGTCAATGAGAAAATATTGCAAGCAGCTAGGAAAAAGGAATTCAAATACTGTGAAGCTACAGTATGGATAACACAAGATCTAGCAGCATCTACATTAAAGGACCAGAGGGCATGGAATATGATAGTCCAGAGGGCAAAGGAATTGGGACTACAGCCAAGAATCACATACCCAGCAAAACTGAGTATAAACTTTTTTGGGGAAAAAACTGGCACTTCAAGGAAAAAGAGGACTTTCAGGCATTTGTGATGAAAATAACTGAAATGAATAGAAAATTTGACTTTCAAATACAAGACCCTAGAGAAACATTAAAAGGTAAACAGGAAAAAGAAATGATGAGGGATATTAAAATATTAAACTGTTTACATTCCTACATAGGAAGATAATACTTCTAACTCATAAGATCTTTCTCAGTATTAGAGCAGCTGAAAGGAATGTACTTAGACAGAGGGCATAGGTATGCATTGAATATGAAGGGATGATATCTTTAAAACATTTATTTTTTGTTTATCATTTTTTATGTTGAGCAGGCAAGTGGCTTATGTCTGGAGCCAGATGGGGGCTTAGGGCCTCCTGGATTCAGGGCTGGTTCTTTGTCCACTGTGTCACCTAGTTGACCCATGATGACATTTTCAAAATAAAGTTAAGGGTAAGAGAAATGCACAGGAAGAAAGGGAAAGGGAGAGGTGGATTGGGGAAAAGTAGTTCACATAAAAGAAACAAGAAAAATCTTGTGGAGTGGATGGGAAGATGGGGAAGGAGCAGGGAGTGAGTGAGCCTTACTCTCATCAGAATTGACTCAAAGAGGGAATAACATACACACTCAAGAGGATATAGGAATATATCTTGCCCTGTGGGAAAGTGGGAGGGGAAAGTGATAAGTGGGGTGGGGAGGAGGCAATGGAAGGAAGGGCAGATTGGGGGAGAGGGCAGTAAAAAGCAAAACACTTTGGAGGAGGGATAGGGTGAAGGAAGATAGAAAATAGAGTAAATATCAAGGGGATGGAATAAGATGGAGGGTAATACAGTTAACAATAGCAAGTGTGAAAGAAATTATGACCAGTATGTTATCAGAAGGATGTATGAAAAATGCAAAGGTTAATCATTAATGTAAATTTGGGTAGAGTCCTCTAGTAGAGTGCCCCAAGGATTAGTGCCTTGGTTGTGATATTTGACTTTTTCTCTTAAAATCAATGTCTTAGTTAAAAGCATAGATAATCAAATTTCCATATGAAGCAAAACTAGGGGAAATAACTAACCAGTAGATGACAGGGTCAAGATCCAATAACCACTCATCAGATGTAAATATTGAGCTGAATATAAGACAAAATCGGGGCAAAAGATAAATTCAAAATCTTCTATATACTTATGTTCTAAAAATTAGCTTCACAAAATGAGGGAGGCAAGACTAGAGAATAATTCTTCCCCAAAACCATGGTCTGAAAGGTTCAGCAGATAGAAGATTAATGATAAGGAATCACTAGTGATATGCCAAGGAAAAATGGCCAGCATCAACAACAGAAACATTGAGCTATTGGGATAAAAGAGGTATTTGTGACAAGGATTCCTAAGGTGCTAATATCACTTGCCTTCCCTGGTCAGACAACCAGTCTAGCATTTTATTCAGTTCAGTGCATGGCATTTTTTGAAAGACATTGAAAAGCTAGAAAGAGTCTAGATATGGACAACCAAGATGGTGAAGAATCTAAAGAGTATTCCATGTGTTAAGGTAGATGGGAAATGGGAATGTCTAGCTAGTAAATAAGAAGATCTTGGTGGGGGTGGGGCAGGGAGGTAGGGTTGGAAGTAGAAGATTGCTTTCTTCCAGGTTTGAAGGGTTTTCATGTGGAAGAGGATTCAGCTTGTTTGGCTTGGCCACAGAAGGCAGAACTAATAGCAATGTGTAGGTGTTAGAAAGATTTAGTTTTCTTGATGATATTTTAAGACAGGAAACAACTTGTTCCTGATGTGGGAGTCATTCCCAAATCATTTATCTCAGTACAGTCAGACCATTGAATTTTTAGAGCAAAGATCAAAATCAGCACAAAGTTAGAATAATAAAAATTAGGAAAATATAGTGTGCACATTTAAAACTTCTAATCCCAGATATTTAAACAAGTTATTGATGCTTTAAAATTGGAAATGAATGAAGGATTGGCCAGACACGGATTCTAGGAGTTTCAGACAAAAGTTTACTTGATTTAAGGAAAAAAAAACATAACAAAAACACTTCATAACAATGACAGCTGCCCAAATGTGGAATGGGATGTCTCAAGAGGTCATAAATTTCCTGTCATTAGCTATCCTCTATTAGAGGTTTGATGGGATAGCTTGTCCATTATGTGGCAGAAGTTATTTTGGTCCAGGTTTGAACTGAAATAGTGTCCTCTTAAGGCCTTTGTAATACTGAGATTCTGTAATTCTGTGAATTTCTGTCACAAAGTTGATTTCCTGGTAGAATATAGAGCTTAGGTTAGTCCAGGTGCATGTCCGAAGCTAAAAATTGAATTATTTGTTTGATAGCATGGGAAAATATGGGCAGTAAGATGATATTGCTGGATTTATTCCATTTGGAATTGGCAACCACTGGGTTTGATTTATGGGTTGACTTTAGCATTCAAGTTCAATTTGAAGTAAACACAGGAAGATACCACAGAGAAGAATACTATAATCAACCATAAGATGAATGGTCAAGTGACATAAATATAACAATGATGTATATGCAACAGTGTATCCAGAAATAATCTTTTTGTAAAAAGTATAGACTGTGATAAAAAATTGATGGCTAAAGAATAAAAAAAACCACATTTTTGTTCATTTCTATTCCACTTACATTTATATAACTGATCAAATAATCATCTTTTTATCAGCTGACCAGCTATGTAAACATTAGTCAATGATATTTGGTTTCCTATTTAATGGAATTTTGATGTATTTTGCCTTTATATCATTTGTGTTTACATTCATATTCCTCTCCCTCCCCCTCTTAGGGAACCACCTCTTATAACAAAAAAAGATTCCCCTCAAAAAAAAGGAAGAAAAGGGAAAACATTTGAACAAAACCAACCAATAAAGCAAAAAAATCTGATATTATGTGCAGTATATAACACTCATCAACCCTTGCCCTCTGGCCTTTGCAAAGTGATAGAAGTCATGTCTTCTTTTGTCTCTATTTGAGGACCAACTTTAATCATTATAATTTTCCAACATTTGGTTTCCTTTTTTTTTCATTATTATTGTTCCTTCCATGAGCACTATTGCAATTATTGTGTATGTTGATTTTCTGGCTGTGCTTAATTTAATTGGTATCACTTCATATGTCTTCATATGTCATTCAAAGTTTCTCTGTATTCATAATTTTCATCATACTTATAGCTTAATAATCCATTATATTCATGTACCTCTATTTGTCTAATCACTAGGTACTGGATTCAAATCCAATTAATTTAATTAAATATGTATCAAATGTCCAGTATAAAAGGAATTGAGTCCCTTTCTGATCTTACAAAGATAAAAATAACAATTGTTATTCTCAAGGAATTTATAATCTAGTAAATATATGAAATTTATATACAATTCCATTCATTTTCACAAGAACTTTAAAATGTGATTAATAATGTCAGATACTGGTAATAGATTAAAAAAATAAAAATTTAAGGACTAGCATTTTACTGGGGAGAAAGGTAAATGTATAAACATGAGCTAATTTGAGGAGAGCTCAAACTCTAAAATTACAGAGATAAAGAAAGTATTTCTATAGGAGGTGACATGTGACTTAAACCTTGTAGGAAGCCAAACTTTCAAGGATGCAGAAATTAGAAGATGAGAGCAAAAACAGCCTGTGAAAAAGCTGGATCATAAGAGCTAATATGTGGAATTTGAGAAACAGCATAAAAGACTATTTGGCTGTAGTATAGAGTGTGTGAAGGGGAGTGTTGTGAAATCTCTGCAAAGGCACATGAGAGCCAAACAAGTAAAGGCCTTAAATGCCAAGCAGAAACACTTGTACTAATCTTAGAGGCACTAGATTTGCACTAGAAATTACTGAGCAGAGGAATGAATTTTTCTGATATGATTTTGGAGGATAATATTGGCAACAGTGAAGAAGACTGATTGGGGATTTGAAAGACTAGAATTGGTGTAGAAGAACAAATTGTGAAGCAATTTCCCTAGTTCAAGTAGAAGGGGATGAGGGCTTCCACTAGGGTGGTGGAGATGAGATTCATGAAAAGGCAATGGATAGGAAATATTCCATAGGTATAATAGACAAGGACAATTAAGATGGTGCAGTGGATGGAGGTCTGGGCCTAGAGCCAGGAAGACTCATTTTCCTGAGTCCAAATCACTTACTAACTTTGTGACCCTAGGCAAGTCACTTAACCCTGTTTATTTCAGTTTCCTCATTTGTAAAATATGCTGGATAAGGAAATCACAAACCTCTCCAGTATCTGCCAAGAAAATTCCAAATTGGGTCACAAAGAGTCAGACATGACTGAAATGGCTGAACAACAACATAATTGACAAGAGAAATAATTACACCTTAGGGTGATACGTGCAGTGGTAAACCTCTTTATCTCTATAGCTAAGATAGAGCTAACAAGGATGAAAATTGTTCTGATTTTCTAGCAAAACTCAGAATTAAAGTCTGCTAACTATTTTAATGAATTGCTTTCAGTACAAAACAGACTAAGTCATTATTCATGTTGTTTTCAATATTGCATTTTCAGTCTCTTTTATGACATGATTATCTCAAGTCTCTTAGTCCAATGGGCCTCCTAAACATAGGTATATATCAGATTTAGTATTATTTCAAGGCCTGTTGGAGTTCACCATAGGTTCGCTAATGACTGTCATTATGTTTCCTTCCTAGCTGTGCTCTTTCTTAGGAGGATTTTAAACTGATGTCGTTTATAAACCTTAAATTTATAACAGACCATAATGATATTATCTTGGTGTAAGAAGACATAATGGGCTTATTGGCTTATTTTGCTTCCTAGGGTGTCCCTGTGTCTGAGTACAAAATTTAGTCAGATGCTCTACACTGTTTAGATCCTAGCAGAACCCTCAGGGGTATAGTTTAAGTACAACTCCTATACCCACACCCAAGACCATTCTTCTTACATTAGTAGAATGTAAAATCCTTTTAAAAAAATGACAGTCTTTTTTGTTTGTCTATTTTTCTTTGTTTTGGACTTTATATAGATTTATCCCTTCTAATTAAATGGACATTTTTGGGGGGAGTTTTGTGGAAGCCACAGATGATACTCAAAGGCCAGCAGATGATATAGAATAAGTTTAGAAATGTAGAAATTCATAAAATATACAAATAACATTGTATAATACCAAGAAATTTCATGTTTTAATTCCATAATAATTCAGACTTCTTCTCTGGTATGAAGGGAGGGCCAAACAAAAGGTTACATCGATTTTCCAGATTTCTGGGGCACCGCACACCTAACCCTTGTGATTTGGAAGGGATAACTGTACATATGACTTGTTTTAATGCCTTGTACTGGGAAGTTGACTTACTCCAACAACTCATAATGTCACTGGCAGGTCAAGTCCACAATGGTGTGTCTATTATTTTACTCCCAGGGTTCTAAGGATAACTCTTTTGGTGGCTATGTTCTAAATACTAACCTGAAAACCCAAATTAATATGTTTCCCCGTAACCATTAGCCAGTTAAAACATCTTTAACAAAGGCAGTTTTTAATTATATTCTATTCATTTTAATATTCATTTTAAAATGATTTCCAAATTTTCTCCCTCCTTTTTGTCCCCTCCCCCATCCATTGAGAAGGCAAGCAATATGATACACATTATACACATGAAGTCATGCAAAACATATTTATATATTATTCAAGTTTTAAAAAGCAAGAAAATAAAGAAAGTGAAAAACAGTATGCTTCAATCAACACTCACAGTTCATCAGTTCTCTCTTTGGAAGTCGATAGCATTTTGCATCATGAGTTCTTTGGCATTATTTTAGAACTTTATATTGATCATAGTAACTAAGGCTTTCCCTGTTGATCATTGTTAGAATATTGCTGTCATGTATATTTTCCTAGTTTGGTTCATTTCACTTTGCATCAATTTAAATGTCTTCCCAGGTTATTCTGAAACCATGCTGCCAGTTATCTCTTATAGCACAACAGTATTCCATCATAATCATATAACAAAACTTGCTTAAGCTTTTCCCATTTGATGGACATACCCTCAATATCCAATTTCTCACCAACACAAAAATGTCTCTAAATTATATTGTACCTATAGGTCATTATTTCCTTTTTCTTGATCTCTAACAAAGGCATTTTTTTCAAGCAAGAAAGGATAAACAGCAGTTATGAAGAATTTCCTCTCAGCATATTGGGGATTGAATACTCTCCCACAAATGTACTCAGAATCCCACAAGGGGGAAGAGTGAATTGAATTTCAGATATGAAGAAAGTTTCCGGAACATATATGGCCAAGACAACTTGAAACTCCACAACTACAAGGTGTTGATGTCATTTCTATATGGAAAGATTCTGCATGCAGTTCCTTTTTGCAGGGTACAATGTCTCCTTTGGCCTAGAGGTTCATCTGGGTTTGCTTTTCCTAGGATATTTTGCCTGTATGAGGCAATTTGATGCTGCACTTGATAAAACAGGTAACTCACAGACTGTTCTGGTTGTACAGTAGACTCTATATCTGCAGAATTAGGACAAAAAGCAACTGGGATGTCACTTTGCAATAGAGCCAGTTAGGCTACTCTGTCACTGGGAAGATGCTGCTAGGCTGGACCAGGCAGGTTGCTTAGTCCATAAGCTATTCTCCAAATGTAACATCTTTGCTGGATAAATCAATCTACTGTTTTCTTCTCCTCATTCTTTGATGGGCAGCTATGGTCTTTTGCCATCCTCAGCCACTGACTTGAGTGAGTGGTTCTGTATTTCTTCAGTTAGAGTGTTGCCATGGTTTTTGTTTGTTTGTTTGTTTTTTGTTTTGTTTTCCTTTGTTTTTCTGCTCCATTTCAACTGTGCTCTTTTAGCTAGGGGAGGGATCAGGAAACAATCAACTCTTGAATCAGTTTCCTGACCCTCAAGTAGGGCAATGCTTTTAGCCTATGATTGGCAAAAGCTTTTCTCCTTTGATTCTTTCTTATCCCTATGGTTGTTTATTACCTCAAGAAAGGAAATGGAAAGAGGCTTACCTCTCCTTTTGACAACTGATTCTTAACTCTAAAGTCTCATCACTCCATGAGCCATTCTACATTGCTTTAGGGTGATTAGTTTCAGCTCAGTCATTTTTACCTTTCCTTTTCCTTTGGGCATATTATGTAGATGAGTATCTAGAGATAACATTGAGAATATAGTTATATTCATTGTCATGGTAGTGTTTCGTAAATAATTAAAATGTATATCTAGTGCATATTTGTTTTCCATCTGATGTTATTTTCCATTACCTTTCAAAATCTGTCTTTTATAGTCTTTGCAGACTATCAGCTTTTGTTGGTCTTACTAGGGAATCTCATCTTCCCACCACACTCTATACAAATGTGCATTTTGAATTGAATAGAATAACTACTGAGAAATAAGTACAATACTGGACTCCTTCAGTAATAAACCTTCAATTCCACAATCACCCTGGATTGGTGATTGTACTCCCTTAATCATTAGCCTCTGGTTGCTGGGTAGACTGATACTGGATAGACCGTTCTTTTGCCTCCCTTTGGGCTTTCTGTTCAGACTCTGTTACTATTTCTTTTCAATTTTCCTTCTAAGTTTCATGACAAACATTTTTACATACATAGCCTACATTATGTGTGTGTGTGTGTGTGTGTGTGTGTGTGTGTGTGTGTGTGAGAGAGAGAGAGAGAGAGAGAGAAACAACATCTAGGAATAAATGTATCTTATTTTATAACAATATCATAGCAGCTCCCATAGAAGTACTATAACATATGTGTAATTTTATCACATTTGAATTATCATAGTTTTATTATTGACATCTTATGAATATTACAAATTAAAAATATTTTATGTTAATTCATGATACTCAATTCATTTTAGTAGAAGCATATGGTGATATAGTAGAGTGTAGTAGCTGGAGTCAGGAAGAACTGAGTTCCAGTCCAAACTCAGACATTGACTAGATGTGCAACCCTGGGCAAATCACTTGAACTCTGACTGCCTTATTTTATTCAAATGGAAATGTAAAATGAGGATCATGGTACATACCTCAGGGCTGTTGTGAGGATCAAATGAGATAACATTTGTAAAGTGCTTAGCACAGTGCCTGACACATAGCACGTATTTAATAAATGTTTGGCCCCTTCCCCTTAACTGGCTCTTGAAAAGTATTGTGAGCCATTAAATGTGATAGTTATTCCTTTTTAAAAATTTTTTTTGGGTTAGGAAATTAGGGTTTAGTACTCAGCGTCACACAGCTAGTGTCAAGTGTCTGAGGCAGGCTGTGAACTCAGATCCTCCTAACTCCAGGGCCAGTGCTTTATCCACTGCACCACCTAGTTGCCCTGATAATTATTCCCAAAAGAAGTATAGATTAAAAAAAAAACCTTATAAGAGGCAGCTAGATGGTGCAGTGGTTAAAGCACCGGCCCTGGATTCAGGAGTACCTGAGTTCAAATCCAGCCTCAGACACTTGACACTTACTAGCTGTGTGACCCTGGGCAAGTCACTTAACCCCCATTGCCTAAAAAACAAAACAAAACAAAACCTTATATTTGTTATGAAAAAAAATCTCCTCTTTGAATTCATGTGGTTGGTAACTGCTGACAAAATAACTCTGTTACAATGCAGAAATCATAAAGGTAAGAAGAAAAACCTAGGTTTTATTACAATTAAGCATATGTTCAGATCACAAAGAAGAAAATAAAGCTGAACCAACATTAAGATTCTAGCAAGGTCTCATCGAAAAAATTACTTCAGAGTGACAGACTAATCATTTTTTTTTTTTTAGAAATGACATTTTTGTACATTCCTCTTAGGTCATAAAAGTTAATAAAAAGACATATTCATATTCCTATGCTTCCTTACATAACCTAACAGTTGAACAAACATAATTTAATAAAGTCATAATCTCATATATTCCCTAAGGAAACAAACATAACTAAACAGACTCTATAAGTAAACTGAGTCAGGTTATAGATTAAATAATATTTAGAGTTCACAAATAGGATAAGAGGAAGAAGCGATGTATGTGTTGTCAAAAAATCAGTATAGTTGAGAATCTTCCTTTGTCTCCTTGTGTAAGGAATGTTTAACACCCCAACTAAATTTTCACATCCCATGTGACAGATTTCAGTCTTCTCATCTAGGAGAAATAGATCTGACCTTTCCAGAACATTATTATAACTTGGGTCAGGTTTTAGTAAGTCAAGGTTAATATTAACAGAAGACGGGTTTTTAGTTAACCAACATGTCACTGGTAAAAGGGTGGTAGGGGTCCTTAGATATCCCCCTATAGATATTTACAATATCACACTCAGTCCAATTAGAATTAAAATGGTACTTTATTGGGCACTAGAGAAAGTGACCAAGAGGGAAGTAGAAGACTTATCCTCAAGAGGAGGAGGTAGCTTAGATACCTCTTCCTCCCAGAACAGAAGGAAGGCCAAAGCTTTTATAGGGTTTACTTGGGGTAACCGCATGAAAATGGAAAGATGCTTTTGGAGGTGGAGTGGGGAAAGAGTCCTGAGAGTCAGGGGGATTTTCTTCTTTTTGTGGAATGATAGTCCTGACCTCTGGAGTTATCTCTGTCTCCTAGCCAAGGTAATAGCCATGCCTAATTGACTTTACTGCTATAGAATTCTATGTCCCCTTACTTCTTAGGTGTGTCTGTCTTGATATGTACTTGACCAAGCTAAACTTTAATAGTACCTTAATTCATTAATATGTCTGTCCTGTTATCTGGTCACCTGTGGTTTTGCTTCTCAAAGGAGAAACTTCGTCCGAGTTATCATAATATCCTAATTTACCCTAATAGCCTAATTTAGCCCCATGTCACAAGAGTTGCAAGAGGAGGCCCTGAGCCTAGAATAGTAAAAATAATAAAAGGAAATAAATTCTTGTAATATTGTTAGTGAATTCCTTGGGGGTTACATCGTGATGATTATAGAACTTAATGCACACTCGTGTGTCCTATTGCTTCTACTACAAAATGCACAATCTTTTATTTGGTTTTACTCTTCACAGTCTGGTTCCAATCTGGTTTTTTTGGTGTTTTTTTTTTTTCTGGTTCATTATACATCATTTCCCTCCAGTCATTCCACATTCTAGCCAAACTGACGTATTTGTTGTTCATCTTTTGGGACTTTGCATTTTTTGCATTTGTCTCTTTACATAGGTTATCTACTTCACCCCCATACCACAATTTACACCCTTTCCTCCCTATTTTGGAATCATTAGTTTCCTTCACACGTCAGCCCAAGTGCAACATCCTATACGAGATCTTTCTGGATTTCCCCCTAGGAGCCAAAGCCTCCAAGAAACTATATTGTGTTTATGTGAATATGTTGTCACTTGCAATAAAATGTAAGCTCCTTAAGTGTATCTACTGTTGTCTTTGTTTCCCCAGTGCCTAGGACAGTTCTTAATATATGCTGGTTAGCTGAATTAAGTATGAAGAAGTCAGTTTTACTTAGTGGTGGTCTATGTAGGTTTACCTTTATTTTTGGATAAAAAACAAGACTGATATTTTTAACTGGTCTGAAATTACTTTATCAACAAAAATCAGAAAATCTTAGAATCTCAGAATTGGAAAGAAAATAGGCTCAATGCGTTTTGCTGCATTTCTACAATGAAAACACAACAAAAGAAAGATGTTCATTAGCTTAGAAGAGACATTCTAGCTCAGACTAGTGGTGTAGATTGCCTCTAGAGACTTGTAGCTGCTCAAAGTTCAATGAGGAAGGCTGCTGCCAAAAAAGAGACAGGAGGGAGTTTTGGTTTTCAGGAGAATGGTTTCTTTGGATTGAATGGGGTTGGTCCTTGCACCCAGCTTCCAAACATTGGAATAGTGTTATCCAGATTTTTGTGTATATTGGCATTGTTGTTGTTTCTTTTGGCTTTCATATATGAGTGCCTGAGATATTATTTTTATTTCTTTCATCTTATTTCTATGCAAATAGTTGTATTTAAGATCTAAAAGTTTAATCATTATTATGTGGTTGGTTTATTTAAATGGAAGCATACTGTTGGGAGTTGAGTTAAAGTGATGAGTAGGTGAAGGAATATATTCTCTGCCAAAAGGGTTATTCCTAGGATCCTAAGAAAATTAAAGTATAATCTCATGATGGTGGTCCTTCTTTGAGAACTTAGACCTGCCAGTATAAGAACAGATTGGAATGCGTGAGCCAGCTTAGGAAGTGAGTAGATGTCTACATGCATGGTGTGAATGCTATGACCCTATAATATCACTAGCCAACCCATACATGCATTAGATTGGTAAGGACCATGACTCAACTTCATTGTAACAAAATACTCTCTTTGATTAACTCATTGTCTTAGCTCCGAAGTTTGTCACATATAGATAATGGTTGAGAGAATATTAGTTCTTCAGTTGTTTTCAGTTCTGTCTAACTCTTTGTGACTTCATTTGAGGTTTTCTTGGCAGAGATACAAGAGTGGTTTGCCATTTCCTTTTCTAGCTCACTTTACTGATAAGGAAACTGAGACAAACAGGGTTAAGTGAGCTATTTAGGGTCACAAAGCTAATAAGTGTCTGAGACCATATTTGAACTCAGGAAGATGATTCTTTCAGCTTTCAATCCACTATACCACATAGCTGCCCTGAGAGAAGTCTAAGCTATCCTATTTGATAATATTTCCCAATTCAGAGCTGGCTTCCTTCAGTTTGGGACTCAATCAGTCAAGTGATAACTATGTTTGAGTCTTATGCACCTGAGTGACTGGAGACAAAGTATTGAAGGGGTCTGTGCCCTGAAGCAAATAAATTAGCTTCCAGGTCTCTTCTCATCCAAAGCAGCCTTTCAAACCTCAGACTATTCCTACACTATGGTGTTAGGCTTCCCCTTTATACTTTAATGTCTCTTTCTTTGCTCCTAAGACCTTGAAGCTTCATGGAAATCTTGACCAGTATATACTATTTCACATATTATAAAACTGAAACAGAGGATTTAAGTTATTTGCATAGGATGACAGCACTAATAAGTACCTAAGGCAGAATTTGAACTGAGATTTTCCTGATTTCAATTCTAGAGCTCTATGGACATTGCTTATTACTGATTAAAAATACTGCCCTTCAAAAAACACAAACATGCCTAGCAACATATACACATTCAGATAAAAATTCTATACAATTCACTTAGTTACAAATCACATAATATCGTATGTGTTACTCCTAAAAAGTACATTTCATGTAGTTGTTAAGACCTTTAAATATTCCCTGATTCATTAAAAAAAACCCACCACCATTAGAATGTGAGTTCCCTGACTGTCAGACAGACACTCTCATTTTTCTTTCTTTTTTTATCCCAGTACTTAGCATAGTACCTGGCACATATAATGCATTTACTAAATATTTCTTGACTGAATGCCAATATAACTTTTACTGTCTGATCTTCTGATGTTCGGTGCTAAATGGGGACAACTTTGCTATATATGTTTGTCCTGTCGAGTAGACACTGAGCCTAAATGGAACAGGGATTGAATTGGCTATATCATCAAGATACTCTCCTTCTTGAATGGCATTGTTTGGGTTGCATCAGACCCCCAAACATTGCATAGCCTCCTGAGACTCCTAATCACTTCACAAACTTGTTCATCTAATTCTTCCAATAATCAAGACTGGATTTCCCCTAAGGGACAACAAAGAGATGTATTGTAGGCAAGTATAGGCATCAGTATTTTACCAGTGTTTAATTGAATGGGAGAAGAGACATAAAAGATATTGGTAAAGAGAAAGGACACCAAGAAAAAATTTCCTGGTCACTTAGTGAAAGTTGGGGATAGTCAATGGTCAATGGATAGCTTATTGGTATCCACAAGATTTTAAAGTTGTCAACTATTATTTATTAAGATGTATAAATGGTAAAGATAGCTGGAACTAGTTGGAATATCTCATCAGAATTGTTAAGGACTTGAAAATATGTGCCTTTAGTTCTCTTTATGAAGAGCTTACCATTTTAAAAACTTCCATGACTAGTGACATGTTATTTTTTTAATTCCTCTTGTAGAGGAATTATGAGAGGACAAGGTTGGGTCACAAAATGTAAGAACATCTGGCTAGAATAAATAAATTCATGTTGTTGTTGGTTTCCTATTTTTGAAAAGGAACAAAGACATCGTAGGGTGAAATAAATTAGATTTATGAATTTAAATGAAGCAGAGTTGCACAAGGTCATCAATATCACTCTCTCTTCCAAGTCGTAGAAGTCCAGTGGCAAGACAAAAGTCAGGAAAACTGGTGATGGGACAGGATATAGTAAATTATCTTGACATTTTTGATACTTGACCAAGCTCTAAGCATTCCACTGTATCTGATCCAGTCACTTTTGTGATCACTGGAATGAATTGTTCACATTTGCCCATTTGAATGGGGGAAGTACTCACATACTTTCAATAGGTATTCCCCTAACTCACTGACAAGTTTAAGGCTTTTTACTTACCCTTAATCTGCTTTAGCCCATATAAGGAGACAGTTTTACTACAGTATAGCCACTGCACATAATATAGCTTCTTGGAGTCACAGTTGAGAGTTAGGTAAGAAATAGACATGAAAAGCAAATGAAGAGGAAAAAAGTCAAGTAAAAATAGTACGATGAGCAAGCAAAAAAAGTTGAGAATTATAGAAAGTTTCTTCAGTGACAAGGAAGATCAAGGTGCACCCTCAGAAGAGTATAACAACCTCAGGGCCCCTATATCCAAAGCTTCCAAGAAAAATATGAATTGGTCTCAGGCCATGAGACAGTAGGAGAGATAGAAGGAAGATTTAGAGAAGTGTAGAAAAGAATGGAAAGAGAAATCAGAGCAATGCAGGAGAGTCATGAGAAAAAAGTCAACAGCTTGAAAAGCCAAATGGAAAAGGAGATTAAAAAGTTGTCTGAAGAAAATCATTGCCTAAGTAATAGGACTGAACAAATGGAAGCTAGTAACTTTATGAGAAACCAAGACACAGTAAAGCAAATCCAACTGAATAAAAAAATAGAGGGTAATATGAAATATTTCCTTGGAAAAACAGCTGACCTGGACAATAGAGTTAGAAAAGATAATTGGAAAATTATTGTACTATCTGAATACCATGATCAAAATTAAAATTTAGATGTCATTATCCAAGAGATTGTCAGGGAAAATTGCCCTGATATTCTAGAAGAAGAAGGTAAAATAGAAATTGAAAGAATCCACTGATCACCTCCTGAAAGATATCCCAAGAAGAAAACCTCCAGGAAGATTAGAGCCAAATTCCAGAACTCCCAGGTCAAGGAGAAAATATTGCAAGCAGCTAGAAAAAAGGAATTCAAATACTGTGGAGCTCCAATCAGGATAAAACAAGATCTAGCAGCATCTACATCAAAGGACCAGAAGGAATATGATATTCCAGAGGGCAAAGGAACTGGGACTACAGCCAAGAATCACATACCCAGCAAAACAGTATCTTTCAGAGGAAAAAATGGAACTTCAATGAAGAAGAGGAATTTCAGGCATTTGTGATGAAAATACCTGAACTTAATAGAAAATTTGACTTTCAAATACAAGACCCTGGAGAAGCATAAAAAGGTAAACAGGAAAAAGAAATCATGAGGGACATTAAAACGTTAAACTGTTAACATTCTTACATGAGAAAATAATACTTTCAACTCATAAGAACTTTCTCAGTAAGTAATACACAGAGGACGCAGGTCTGAACTGAATATGAAGGGATGATATCTGTAAAGCATTTAGTTTTTGTTTATCCTTGTTCTTTGGGGGGCAAACAGCTCTTCAAGCTGTTTACTTTTTTCTCATGTCTTTCCTGCATGACTCTCATTTCTCTTTCAATTTTTTATTCTACCTCTCTAATTATATCTTCAAAATC
Source organism: Dromiciops gliroides (assembly GCF_019393635.1). Lineage (NCBI taxonomy): Eukaryota > Metazoa > Chordata > Mammalia > Microbiotheria > Microbiotheriidae > Dromiciops > Dromiciops gliroides. The sequence continues at coordinate 22,632,447 of NC_057863.1, forward strand.
CTTTTTGAGCTCCTCTATGGCCTGAGACCATAGAAGCTTGGAAGCTTTAGATATAGGGGCCCTGATGTTGACATTTTCCTTGGAGGGTGCACCATGATCTTCCTTGTCACTAAAGAAACTTTCTATGATCCTCACTTTTCTCTGCCTTCTCATCTTGCCTTTCTTTTACTTGCCTTTTAGCTCCTTAAAGTGTGGCACTATTTTTAGACTGCACTATTCCAAGCTTCAGAAGGTCTCAGGTGGTATGATTTAAGGATGAGCAGGTTCTTCACTTACCTAGCCTGTTCCCTGGTCTGTAGATGATCCCAGACCAACTTGCTAATCAACCAGCTTTGTGTGTTGCAGTTGTCAGCTCTGCCAAGCCTGTTTCCCTCCCCCACCTGGGTCACTGCTACTAAAGCCTACCTCCTGTTTCCCAGCCGGGGTGAAAAACCCAAGTTCTGCCTCAGCACCAGCATAGACCCCTGTAATCTGCCCCCTGCCAAGAGCTCAGCCCTCTCACCAGACTGTGAGCATAGTTCCAGATGACACTGGCACTGCAGCTGATTCATAGGCTCTGCGTAGGAGCATCTCTTTCTTTGGTGAGGTCTTCCTGGGACTGGATCTGTGTCAGGGTGACTATGGGGTTGGACTTCACTCCTGTCTCAGCACAGCAGCTCCTTCCTTCTGACCTTCCAAGCTGTCCTTGTTTGGAAGATGATTTCAGCACATTCTTCTGCGGGTTTTGCTGCTCCAATAGCTCACTTGATCAGATTGATAGTGAGTCACTCCCAAAAGAATGACAAGACTCAGTGACTCAGTTTCCCATGTTTTATTGCAATAGTGTCAGTGACCACAGGGAGAGCATCATGGAGGTGTCCCCAACATGAAGTTTTAAGAATAAACGAGCCTTGATGGTAGTGGAGTGTGTAAGCAGAAGCAATGACTCACAGTTGAAATGATTCAATCATTAGTTGAAGGACAAGGGAACACCTGTCAATTTAACTTGCTTGGCCAATGACAGGAAGCTGGGTGGGAGTGAGAGTGGTGTTCAGAAGATACACCAGAAAGTACAGGTTTAGACCTAGTAGCAATAGAAGACTGAACCAGCAGCCATCAGAAAAAGGGAAAGAAAGGCCCAGGAAAGTACTATTGGCCTTAAGCAATAAGGGCAGGCCACACCTGTTCTAGAGAGAAGAGGCATTTTTTCCATCAAAGTTCGAATAAGGAAAACAATCTGGCTCAGAGAAGCTACTTTAGGTGAGTAGACTAGTCTTTTTGTTGTGGGCCTTTCTCCTTTCTCTCCATGCCTTATGACAACTTAGTGATGGCTGAAATGCAATTTAACTTTTATTTTCTTAGGTCATAGAAGCAAGACTGAAAAGCCTGAGGTTATCTGTAACTGTGATCAATCATGGAGCCTGCTCTTGAAAAGAAATTTTCAGTTTCTGCCATTTAAGAAACCCAAAAGGAAATGGGGTCAAAGGAATCAAGCAAGCTCCCAATAATGTAGCTGAAAAGCTTTGGGGGTGTTACAAAATCAGAAAAAATATCATCCCACCCCAGCTCTCACTGTCAGGCCCCAAATTCTGGGAACTGTTAACTATGTGTTCCTGCTCTGAGAATTTTACCAATATCTCTTGGTTGATTTCATGGTGAAATGGCAAGTCACATTAATGTTTACAACACCCTGTCCAATATATTATTCCTCGCAAGTGTCATGAATAGACCTTTATATAATCTATTCCTTGCAGTCAAGCTTGAAAATGCAGAAATGAATCTCAGAGCAGGTATTCAGATATATTTCCAATTGTCTGCGAAAGCATCAAACTTCAGTGGGCCAAATTCCACTTTCTCTGTGGAATCATCAAATGAAAAGAATTTTTGACCTCAGAGCATCAAGAAAACATGAAACTGTATGTATCTTAATAAACAAATGTTTAAAAATGCTATTATAAAACATTGGTTCTGTTTTGACACTTGAGTTTGCCATGTATTTAGGCATAAATTCTGCCCAAGCCAACTCTGTAGTGGATAGAGAGACCTTTAAAGGAGAGTTATTGATGGTGGTGATATTGTCCTGGTCGTTATGCATGTATGTGGGGATTCTGACCCAGCATCCTGGCATAGAAACAAAGGAAAGATTAATGCAACATCATTCATTGAGGTGTTTAGAAAAAGTATTATTTCTTTTTTATTTTTTAAAAAAGTATTATTTCTAAAGAATATTCTAAAAATTTTTACCTTAGTATCCACATTTAAAAAAGCTCTATTTTCTTTAAACCATCAGCCCAAATCATAAAACGTTCTTAGATTTAGACCTGAAAAAGTCTTTATATGATATCTAATCCAAAACCCTAATTTTACATGAGGAAACTGAGGCCTGGAGAAATTGTGACCTGCCCAAGGAAACACAGGTAGTAAAGATCAGAGGTGTGACTCTAACTTCTGAGTTATCTTATTTCAGAGACAATGCTCTTTCCACTGTTCCAATTCATCACATAAGGGATAATGCCAGGCTCTTGAATTTAGAAGGAGAAGAGATGTTGGAGATCTGGACTAACTCCCTCTTTTTTTTTTTTTTGTGGGCCAATGAGGGTTAAGTGACTTCCCCAGGGTCACACATCTAGTAAGTGTCAAGTGTTTGATGCCGGATTTGAACTCAGGTCCTCCTGAATCCAGGGCTGGTGCTTTATCTACTGCACCACCTAGCTGCCCCTCTAACTCCCTCCTTTCACAGAGAATGAAACTGGGTCCCAAAGAAATTGGGCATGGTCATGTCTCTATCTCTATCTCTGGATAGCTATATGAAAAATAATTATGTATAATAAATATACATTTATACATAATAAATTATTATATATTATAGGAAATATATTTTATATTATATAATAATTTATATATACACAAATTTATTTTATATATATACATATATATATATATACGCCCCATATTTGTTCTAACATTTGCTTCTCACCAAAAGTATAAAATGCATCAGCTAGATGGGCTTACCTTGACAGGGGAAAGTTGCTCTGTTGTTACATAATTGTAGGGCTCACCCTACATTAAGAACGATTACTGACATTTGTACTTAAACCCAGATAATAATGAGTATCTTGGACTTAGTAATGATAGAAATATATTCATATAATCTCTTATACCAGTTTGGTGTCACTTTGGAAAAATCATTTGAGTGTCTTTCCTTTGGATTTTTTTTATTAATGTATAGAAAGAGCTAAAGTATTTTCAGTAAAATGTGCAATTGTTTTATGGGAATACATGGACAAGAATTTCCCAGGATAGATGGGCATGGCTAGCTGGAAATCTATGTAGTTGGAATAATTGGAAGAGAATTGATGACATCGTAGCTGTATTGACATTGTATATTTCAAGTGGGAGCAATAGTTTAAGCACAACTCTCAATATTTTTTTTTAAATGGAGAACTTACTATGTGTTCACCACCATGCTAGAAATCAGTAGGGTTACACCTTTGCTGCTCTGGCATCTACTCAAAATAACTTTGTTTTTATTTTTTATTGTTTTTATTTTAGATTATATGAAGTGTCCCTATGGAATATAAACTCCTTCAGGTCAGGGCCTGCATTGCTTTTATATTTCCTTCTCTAGCTTGTACCCCAGTGTCTGGCACAGAGTAAAAGCTCAATAAATGTTTATTAATTGACATAGTGTTTTACTCACTACATTTCCCAATTTACTCTGGGCTTGGGAAGAGAGGGAAGTACCCTGGACACAGTTTTTTTTTTTTTTTTGGTGGGGCAATGGGGGTTAAGTGACTTGCCCAGGGTCACACAGCTAGTAAGTGTTCAGTGTCCGAGGCTGGATTTGAACTCAGGTCCTCCTGAATCCAGGGCCAGCGCTTTAACCACTGCGCCATCTAGCTGCCCCGACACAGTTAAATAAAAACATACATTTACACATAGTCAGTCATTAACATGAATAATTCAGACAGTCAATGTGATCTGAGTTCAGAGAAGGGTAGATGAGTAGGACATAGAGCACTCTGGTAATACTTCCTGCAAAAGATGGGACTAGCCTAGTGTTCAAGAAAATCAGTGTCATAGAGATAAAGGGAGAACGTTTCCTACCCTTTCAATCTTCTTTCACTTTCCTCCCATTATACTATCAGCCTTCTTGCTGTACTGGACAACATAGTCCTCTCACATAACAATCCATCTCCCATCTCTGCTCCTTTGCATGTTTTGTTCCCCATCCATGCAATGCTCTACTTTGCATTAGTCTTTTAGAATCCCTTGGTTCCTTCAAGTTTCAGATCATCTTTTCTAGTCTGCATATAGGTCAGCCAGGTGACAAAGTGGATAGAGCCTGGAGTCAGAAAGATCAGAGTTTAAATTTGGCTTCTATTTCACCCCGGTCAAGGCACTGAACCCTGTTTGCCTCAATTTCCTCATCTATAAAATGAGCTGGAGAAGGAAGTGGCAAATCACTCCAGTATCTTTGTCAATAAAACCCCAAATGGGATCATGATGAGTCAGACACGACTGAAAAATTACCAAAGAACTTTGTATATATTCAATCTTATTCAATAGACATTTTTTTTTGTTTTTTTTTTGTTTTTTTGTTTTTGGTGAGGCAGTTGGGGTTAAGTGACTTGCCCAGGGTCACACAGCTAGTAAGTGTTAAGTGTCGGAGGCCGGATTTGAACTCAGGTACTCCTGAATCCAGGGCTGGTGCCTTATCCACTGCGCCATCTAGCTGCCCCACAATAGACATTTATTAAGTGACTAATATGTGTCAGGTACTGTACTATTGATAAAAAAGTAAGACAGTCCTTGTTGGCAAGGGGCTTACAATCTAGGTGAGGGGAGACAATGCACAAAAGAAGAAAAGAAAGTGGTGGGGAAGGGAGGAGAGGGAAGAGGTAGCATGTGGCAAGAGAGCATCTTGTTTCATGGAGTTGAAACCAAGAGAGAACAGCAGATGTAAAGTACAGTGAGCTGAGTGCATTTTTTTCCTTTATAGAAAGGAAAACAGTGGGAGGAGTTTGGGGGCAAATAAAGCTGAGAGAGAATAATATTAATCAAGGCAATGAGGTTAGAATTACTGTGCTTAAAAAAACAAAAGAAGTAATGAGTTTATCCTAGGAGAAGTATGTTATTCTATGGAGGTGAAAGCAGAGCAGAAGATACAAAGTAGAGAGATACATAAATCAACCTGATAATTAATGAAACAATCAATATAGGAGAATTAAGGTCTTTAATCAGGGCAGAGGAGCTATAACTTGGTATATCACAAAGCAGATTGCCAGGAAAACCCAAAGATGGGGACTGAGGACAGGGTTGATATGGGGTGACAGAACAGAGGGAGCTATGAGACTACCCTTGGAAAAATAAGTTTCTCACAGATAGAAACTACTTAATGTAAATGAACCTTTTTACATAATAACCTAAAGTCCAGCAAGGAAGCCTGGAAATCTTTGGGAGGGGATAATTTGTTTGACAGATCCAGAAAACAAATCAAGAGTCTGGAATTGACAAAGATTGGTCAACCCCAGGCAATTCATGGGCTTGGGAATGGAAACTAGCTTAGGATCAGTCAGTTCTCAGTAAATTGTGGTTATCATATACATCACCTATGTGCCTAGATGGATCTAATTTCCTGCCTACTCTGTATATATTACTTTTGTAACTGTGTATTTATATGTTGACTTCTTCAGAATAAATGTGCATTCAAGATAGGTACTCTTTTTGCCTATCTTTTTACACTCAGTACCTAGCAAACAGTAAATGTTGTGGGTATACAATGGGACATGACTGAAGCAATACTAAGGTCTGCAAGAAGATATGCAGATTATGGATGGAAGCTACATATCCTATTGATGCCCCATTATCAAAGATCCCCTCTTAGTTATCTGGACATATTTTTTTTTTCATTTCCCCTTGCTTTGTAATGCCCTTCCCTTATTTGTTTTGTAAAGATATAAAAGACCTGTTCTCTTACTCCAATGGGACAGTCGCCATGGTGATCTGTACCCTGGCCATGTATCCCTCTCTCCTAATAAATCTCTTTTTATTTTACAAGATTCACAGTGAGCCTCCAATTCTTTGGGAAAGCTAGCCCCCTGAATCAGGTCATGAATCCCCCCAAACTGTAAATACTTAATAGTTGCTTAAAAAAAACCCAGTTACTCCAGATTGTTGTTGTTGTTTTTAATGTGTGCCTAAAACTGAATATTGGCAGTATTCCCAACGTGGACTATCCAGGACAGAATACATCACACTTAGAAATATGCAGATTTTGGATATTGTTCTTTCCTAACCACAGCCTATAATACCATGACCTTTGTTGGCTGCTACATAACACTATTTACTCATTTTGATGTTGTCATTGCCAATGCACCAAAGAGCAGATTAACTGTTACCACTGCTAAAGCTCTGCCAGTTCGTCTCAGGATAGCATTAACATTTTCCCCATCATGTGTTATTATGGATGATTATTGAACTCCCACTTCACAAATATTCCAATTTCATTTTCATAGGAAGTACTGTATAGTCATGTTTTTGTCAATCTACATTTTGAAGTTAATTTTGTGAAAAAATAATTTTTAAAATTTATATTATGTTCTAACTAGCTAAGTTTTTTATTTTTAAATTTGAACTCCATCATCCTATGTACCAGATATGGTAGGATGATCAACTGTGAAAATCTTAGCTCTTTCATCAATACAATAATCCAAGACAATTTCAAAGGAATCATGATGAAAATAAATTGCTGTGCACCTTCAGAGAGCATATCAATGAACTCTGAATTCAAATTGGGGTATAATTTTCTCACTTTATTTTTCTAGCTTTTTTGTGATATGGATAATATGGAAATATCTTTTGCATGATTTCACATGTATACTTGATACTGCATTATTTACCTTATCTGTGGGTTTTGAGAGGCAGGAGGGAGAGACAATTTTGGAATTAATTCTGTTTTGCTAATAATAAATCAATAATTAATTGGAAACTAAACTAAACTAAAACTAAACTAAAATAAAACATCCACACCTAATTCTACTTCAAGAGACCCAAGATTTCATAGGAGTAGGTCCCAACTCCACTAATTTGAATGATTACAACCTTTGACAGTTAGAAACATGTTAGAGATTGAGGGGACTTCAGAGACCATGAGCTTACCTTTCTGGTATTTTAATAATGTAGAACTGCCATAGTAGTTATTTTCCCATCTCTCATTCCTATGGGTGGTTGTGCCCAAGGAAGGTGACTACTACTTGAATTCTAGGTTGCCTTATAGATGACTACTCTGAAACTAATATATTATGAACCACCACTGCTCAGTCTCAATAGTCAGTCAGTAAGTGTATTTAGTTCATAGTAAAGCAATGAAATATTTTCCCTGTAAAACTTAGGTGTACTTTCATCATTAAACACAGTGTGTGTATATATTATAACAGTAGTCAAGCATACTTAGAGAAAGCATATGATCAAGATAGTTTAAAACTCTAGTATCTTGTACTTCAAGTCTTTTATTTCCATTTGAGTGCTCATAAAACATTACCATTGTTACAACATCTCTGTTAGAAGAATTGTTCAGTTGGGTACCCTAGGTCTCCTTCTCTCCCCAATATGACTTTGATTATCAGGGCTAATTCCTCCTTGAGTCCACAGCTGGTTCTCTCCTCCTCTTCTTCTTCTTTTATTTATTTATTTATTTTTGTTGAGGCAATTTCAGTTAAGTGACTTGCCCAGGGTCACACAGCTAGCAAGTGTCAAGTGTCATAGGCTGGATTTGAACTCAGGTCCTCCTGACTCCAGGGCCAGTGCTCTATCCACTGCGCCACCTAGCTGCCCCTTTCTTCTCTTCTTAAGGAAGTTTCTTGTCTCCTTGGTTTTGTAAAGGAGGAAAGAAGGGATCATATAGTGACTACTATGTGCCAGGCACTTGGTAAAAATGTGAAAAAGAATACCTTATTTGATCCTCACAACAACCTTATGTGGTAGGTGCTTTATAATCATCATTGTAGAGTTAATAAAACTGAGGCAGAGAGAAGGTGAGTGACTTGCCCAGGATCATAGTTAGAAGGTGTTTGAGGGCCAATTTGAACTCATCTTTCTGATTCCAGCCCCAGCACTCTATTCACTGTGCCACTTTTATATCTTTGTCTATTTGGACTATAAAACTCCTATAAAAATTTCCTTCTGTATTAAATGTTTTGTATTAGTTGAGTGCTCCTGCTTCAGAACAACATTTACTATCATAGAAGAAATTAGATAATTATATCTAATGTCCTTCCTCTTCTGAAGAGCAATTTCCTTTTAGTAACCAGGTTCCTCCTCTACTTCTGACTTTGCCTTGGCTTAGCTGAAGACCTTTGAACTCAGGTTCTTAAAGACTCCTATGGAGTCACCAAACTTTCAACACTATCATTGGCAAGCAATTTCTCTAGTCCATCAGAGATAAGTTTTTACACTAAAAAATCAAAACAAAATATTATTTTAAGATGCTAAATCTAATTTAACATTTCATTCTTTCATATTTTTCATTATTACTTTCACTCTTGGTTTTAAGTTCATTCATCAGACATTTTAACATATTAAACAAAAAGATATACTTAAAGTTTTATCAAGCACTTAATTCATAACTGACAAAGTTGGAAAGTGCTATAACTATCTCTATGAATATAAAGCACACAATTTTAAAGGGACGGTTCAGAAATTCAGTGAAAAATTCAATCGTGTATGTACATGTGTGTATGTGTGCAGCAGATAGAAGCAAGCAATGACTTGAATTACTGTTGTCTTACGACTATGTAGATAAAGTTGAAATTCTAAAAGGGAGATGATCCTGGCATTTATGATTTTCCATTTCACATAGCAAGGAGATGCGTTTTAAAATCAGTATTTTATTAGTAACAGTCCACACTTACTGCCTAAATATTTAATATGACCAAGTGAGTACTTCATTTGACAATTATGGATAGAAATCTTCTCTCACAACTATTAAGGGAGAGAACCAGAATTATTTCAGATTGGTACCTCTATATTGGATGAGAGAGAGAGAGAGAGAGAGAGAGAGAGAGAGAGAGAGAGAGAGAGAGAGAAATGGAAAATGATGGTGTATGTCATGAACAAATTTATTAGACAATGTTTTATTATATATGTTTTATCCATGGCCTTACCTGAGAAACAATGTTCCAAATGGTTAAATCACTTTATTGAATTGCTTCTTTTGAAAGTAGTCATTTTAAAATACCCATTTGATTTCCCTTCTATCATTTATAAGCAGGAAATAATATAAATATGTTTCCTTTACTGAAAAAGAAAATAACCAGTATTCAGTTAAGTTTTTTTAATGAAAACTGACAATGATATGAGTAATCTGTTAGAATTTTTTTTTTAGGGGGCAGCTAGGTGGCGCAGTGGATAGAGCACCAGCCCTGGAGTCAGGGGGACCTGAGTTCAAATCCAGCCTCAGACACTTAACACTTACTAGCTGTGTGACCCTGGGCAAGTCACTTAACCCCTAATTGCCTCACCAAAAAAAAAAAATGCTTTTTTTCCTCCTTTGTAATTTCATCCAACCATGGATATGGCTGATGGTCTGGGAATCATGGATAATACTGGTAGTCTGAGAACTCTTACCATCTCACAGGAAGTAGCCTAATCACAATTTAAAATATCTGCCAACTTAAAAAGTACTCCAAATGTGAATAATTCTCCTAATCTACCTTCTCTCTTTGCCAATTCATATTGAATATAGTTTCATTATATTTTAAAATGATGTAAAGCAGCAGCCTGAATAGAACTTACTTCTGTCTCCATTCACTTGGATCCCATTGGAATGGAATCACTTCAATGGATTCTAGTGATTTTGGGTTTCAAGTAAGTAACTCTGCTCAGGTGAGGGGCAAATGGTGAAACTGAATAGACATGGGAAGTATTTAGAAGAGGGATAAGGACTTGACCTGTGATTTCATTAATCAGGATAACTAACAAACAAGGAAACTCCCACTAACAAGGCAGATTGGCATTGTCACTGCAATTTATAGTCTTACAGACTTGCCTCGAGAATGTAGCTGTGGTTATATAAACAACATGTATAAGAGACAGGGAAGAAACTCAGGTCTTTCTGACTCCATTACCAGTATTCTACCTCTATACTACACTTCCTGTTGTTTAGTACAACCAAATAAAATAATCTGAGCTAGGGAGGTGTAGGGTGGTATAGAGGTAGAGAGCCGGTCTTGCACTCAGAAGAGAAAGATCTGAGTTTCAGCCCTGCCTCTGACACATGCTATGACACATGAATGACCATGGCTATGCACTCTATAATTGCTATGAGACCCAAATAACATAATGCATTTAAGCTGACTTGCAAATCCTAAAGCATAATATAAATGTTGTTTAAAATCATAATCATCACCATCCCTTTCTTCTTCTTCTTCTTCTTCTTCTTCTTCTTCTTCTTCTTCTTCTTCTTCTTCTTCTTCTTCTTCTTCTTCTTCTTCTCCTACTCATTCTCTTCCTCCTTCTCCTTTTCCTCCTCCTCCCCTCCCCCTTCTCCTCCTGTCACCACTGCCCCTTCCCTCATCACCATCATCATCATCTCTCCAAGGTAGATCTTTATAGTAATCAGGTTTCTTTTATGTATAAGCATCCAGAAAATAGATCCAATTAAACTGTTGGGGAACACTTGGAGATAACAAAGGTAGGGGACATACAAACAAACATGACTAAATATTAGAGTTTAGAAAGAAATATTTTTCCTGATGGCTCAGCTAGATAGTATCAGTTATAGTTTGATTTTCTCAAATTTTTTCTCCCAGTTCCAATTTGTCAACATGCAGTACAAGTCAGAAGAAGAGGCAAGAAAGTCTAAGCTCTTATTGATAAAGGAGACTTGATAGTTATGGGAAGTGATGCTCTGTACTTTTTAGTTTGTCTTCCTATGAGACCAGATTTTCAAGGTCAGTTCTATCCTCTGTAGAATACTCTTTAAATTTCACTTTGGCAATAATCAGTTTCAATTCCTTTTCAAAGAGGCCACAAGCAAATCTACCCAATGTAATCCATTCAGATTAATAGTAGCACACTAGGAAAATGGAGATCCATTAAGTACCAAGCTTCATTATCTTATATTTGCAGTAGCCTTTTAGTGCCAGAAGAGACAATCCATCACCAAATCCAAGCTGCACAATTTCTAGATGAAGATAGAGAAGGAAAAATGTTAGCTCAATGTCTCAAACCTTCTAACAGAGAGCCAGAATTGAAACCCACCTTTTCTTCATCTAAATCCAAAACTATTTCTATATACTACTCTAATTTGCAATAATTCACATTATTCTGGATGCTGAAACTCAGTCATCTTTTGACACCAATAAAAAATAGTAAGTCCTCACTCACTGGACCTTCTCTCCCCAACTTATTTTGCAGATGAAATCCATAGCAGAAGAAGCTCAGCTTCCAATCCAGCAGCTTCAAATGTTTCCCCCTTTATGGTCCTTCTAGGAAGGGATTTTTGTTGAAACAAAATTGAATATTTTCAGTTTAAGATTGCCCAAGGTAGATATAACTGTCAGCCACCTCTGAATTCCTATAGCTCTGGTCTCCATCAAGCATCTGGCTTGTATGATTTTATCAATACTTTAGTAATTCCCTGCTTGATTGGAAGTCTTAAAGGGAGTCTTAACCTGGGGTCTATGTACTTTAAAAAAATGATAACCATATTTTGAAATAATTGGTTCTTTTGTGATACCATTCATTTTATTTTATGCACTGAAAAACATTATTCAGAGAAAGAGTCCAAAGGTTTCTGCAGACTTCCAAAGACATCCATAACACGGTAAAGGTTAAGAATTCACTGCTTAGAGAGAAGGAAATATTTTTGTTACATGCCTAGCATGGTAACAGGATTCATTCATAAGATTGTATTGTTACCTTCTCACTCATGATATATTCAACATTATTTATATTCCTCATATAATGTACTGTTTTTTCATTCTTCTCATTTTATTTTACCATGTTCTGAATCCACTTTAGAAAATATTGTTGTCATGCATGAGAACTGAACTTGGAGTCCAAAGATAAGCTTTCCACCTCTGGTACCTTCATTTACTCACCTTGAAAAAGCCACCTGCCACAATGAGCTTTGGTTTCTTACTCTGTATCATGCAAATGATAATACTTGTATAGCATAGATCTCAAGAATTTTTCTTAATTCAAATTAAAAAAATGAGAAAACATTTGTAACTATAAAAACCAGAAAGTAAAGTAAATTCATTTTAAAGTAAATTTTCAAGACACTTTTCCTTGGTAAGACAGTTTGTAGAGAAAGTGGTAGTCAATGGAAATATATAATATATACAAATTTGCCTGCCTTCTCAAGGTGAGGAGTGGAGGGAGGAAAGGAGGGAATTTGAAAGGCAATTTTTTTCAATGAATGGTAAAATTGTTTTTACATGTAATTGAAAAAAATATAAATTTTTTTTCTTAAAAAAGAAAATGATAGTCAAACACTGTTAGATGTGGAAGTAGCCTTAGTCTTGTCCTGAAAGAAGACATCACAGAGTCACAGAGTAAAAAAAATGACTTGTAGGCTCAAAGTCTAGTAGAAAACACTTGATATAGAGAGCAAGCCCAGAAAGTTTTAGCCAAGCTGAGTTCAGATTGTGCCTTTGGCAGTAATAGCTGCAATATCTGTTTCTCTTTGACTTAATTTTATCATTTTTGAAATATGATTTTATATATACACACACACACACATATATATATATATATATATATATATATATATATATATGCAGGTACAAATATGTATTTAGAAATACGTGGATATGCATGTATATTTGACATACATGCATGTGTGTATTTGTGTGTGTGTGCGTGCGTGCTACCTGGGTCAAAAGGATTCTTAGGTTCATAAATTTAGAGCTCACTTTACTTATTTTACATATGAGGAAACCAAGGCATGAGAGATTAAGTGACTTATTCAGAGTCACACAGCTATGGAGTGTCTGAGGCAGAATTAAAACCTAAATCTTCCTGACTCCATATTTGCCACCCTATTTATTAAAACATTTTACGATAAGGAGAGTGTTACCGCTCACTTAACTTAGAAATGTGAGTTATTAGTTATTATTACTGCCTTAAAGTCACACTATTTAATGGAGGAAGTCAAATCGGGCTTTTTTCAGATTAGTCTAGTGACCTCTCTGCTTCCTTATGCTTTGTGTTGCTCTTCCTGAATATTCTTTTATGTCTTATTTTAGGTAACAAGTATGATCAAAGCAGGGCCCGTTTCCTTGCTACCTTTGCCTTGGTGTAACTTCTACAAATGGTATCAGCCAATTAACAGCTCTTTAATCTAATAGATTGTGTATCAAGCCTGGGTGACAGGAAGACAGGGCATCAAACTAATTAACAACCTGCCGCATGAGGAGGAAATTGCTTCTTGCTCAACAAACATTTAATAGGTAATAAAATGAGGCTGAAAAATGTGAAACCAGCTTGGTATTTGGCTAAATGAAAATCCTGTAAGTTAAGATGGAGGCAGGTGGGGTGACAAGTGAGAAATGTTTAGAGCCAAGGTGATTAGTGCTGTCAAAACATTTCACCTTTTTACATTAATGGGGAAAAATGACTGCTTACAAAAGGGAAGGAGGGGGACCTGCTGAAGTGACCTTTTCTTTTTTCCAGTAAAATCTTCAAAATTAAAAAAGCTCTCTAAGAAAAGTCATGATGTGTGCTGAGATGTACTAGGTGGCAGGGTAGTGGAGAAAGCCCTGGACTATTAGTGTGTCCCAGTCTGAATCCTGCCTTTGCCACTTACTACCACTGTGCCCTAGAACAAGTCACTCAATTTCTCTGGAACCCAGTTTCTTCCTCTGCGAAACAGAGATGTTGGACTCTAAGGTTTTGTCCAGGTCTAAATCTATGACCCTATGTGAAAAAATGATTGGGTTTTCTAATGTCAAATGAAGGGCAAGAACCAACTGTTCATGTTCAAAAGAGGATCAATGGGGTTACCTTCAAACCCTGACCTTTTCCTATGACCTGTAATTGATATCTGAGCCTTGCTAAGGAAATGAAAAGTTTTCAGTCAGTAAGCCATTGCTGATGGGGAATTTCCCTTAATGTAAATGACTTTGTGATGTTTCAAGAGATCTGAAAGTTTTCAAGTACAGAACATTAGAATCTGAAAATAGGCATATTCATGAAGGTACAGAGAGCCCAAGAGCAGTTAGTTTGGGGATATTCTGTTCTAGGAGTGATTTCTTCTACTTGAATTTTCTTGTCAACTAATGTTTAAGAAGCAAGATTTTAGTCATATTTTTCCCTTCCCCTTTGAAAACACAAAATCTTTGTTTTTTCAATTCTTTCCTTGACTTGAGTCTAGCTATGCTTAGAATTTTCTGTCTTCACTCAAATTATACATTATATGGTAAAAGTGTTGTTCTAATTAATAATAACCTTAACATAACCATAATAATATGTTTTAATGTTTTCTATGGTTTTATGCATATTTCATTTTAGCCATACAACAATATTGGAAGATAGGTGTCCCATTTTGAAAATGAGAAAACTGAGACAGAGATAGGTTAAATGACTTGCCCAGGTTCACATAGCTAGAAAATGACTAGGGGTGGATTTGAATTTATGTCTTTCTGACTGCAGGTCCATCAGTCTACACACTTGAACCACCTAGCTTCCTTAGTACTTATTGAACTACCCTACAAAACTTTAATAGCTTTATTTGTCATTTCATTCCTGAGGGCATCATTTCCTTTTCTTGATACAGATTAGAGCCCATACATGCCTTCTCATGCAGTGAAATGGTCATCCATGTCTTCTACCCAGTGTCTCTTGGTTACCTCCCTGTAAGTCTTTTGTACATTTCAAAGTACCAATGGGATACTTAGGTTGTCTATAGGTTATCCCTTACTTACGACTTTTTTATCACAAATTTCCTCAAAATTATTCTCATGTCACATACTGAACATATGCCATCAATACAAATGTGATCTGCCATTTTGGCTACCCATGATTATCATCAATGTGTTCCATTTTCCTTTGGGTCATGTACAAAATTAATTTCTCAGAGGCAGTGAAACTCCAAGAACTGAAGCCATTCCTGGAAGGACAGGTAGCTCAGAGAGATCATTACTATTATTTCTCCCTACCAATGAAGCAGCTTGTGATCATGAAATACATTATACAATTTTCCACATTCAATTCACTGGACTAGGCTGTCTTCTTCCTATTAAGATTGGATTCAAATCAGAGTATATTTACACATATGTCTATAGTATTTGTCCCAGATGTACTCATGCACATAAACATGCACATATACATTACTCAGACCATACACATATTAATATGTCACAGTATTTCTCTATCATCTATCTATCTTATCCATCTATTTATCATCTCTCTAATCTATTTATATACTGTAATGATTGGAATGATGCCACCTGCTGGAGACTTACTGTATGACAATGTTGGGGGTGGCAATTAGGAGGGGCAGAGACACACAGAAAGAGACAGTCATACAGAGAAACAGAGAAATACACAAAGAGAGACAGAGATAAACAGAGATACAGAGAGATAGAGACAAAGAGATATACAGAGAGACAGATAAATCAGAGAGACAGAATTGCAGAAGCAGAAATAGAGAAACACAGAGAGGGAGAAAAAGAAAGAGACAGAGATAGGAACAGAGACAGACAGTCAAGCCAGAAAGCTAGAAACACAGAGAAAAATAAATGGACACACAGATAGAAAGATGGATCACAGAGATAGTTACAGAGACAGAGGAAGAGAAGCAGAGACAAGCTCTGCCATGAAAGGAAGGTCTTTGAGGGTAAGACCATGCGTCTTTTTGTTGGCATCAGGAAGTGATGTTTGCTGGTAGGAGGAGGAAGGCGGAGCCGGGCGCTCTGTCTCTCTCTCTTTCCTGAGGACTCTGGTGGAGAAGGGAGCTAGAAATGTGCTCTCCCTTTAATAGATAGATGCATGTAGGCCTTTCTCTCTCTCTTTACCAAAATTTTATTCTCCTTAATAAATGCTTAAAAGTCTAACTCTTGCTAAAGCTTATAATTTATTGGTGACTACTCATTAGATATTTTAGACAGTTTAGCTAGAATTTTAGCCCTTAACAATACCTATGCATATTTCTCTATCTGTCACTGAGCTAGCATTCATTAAGCATCTATTATGTTCCAGGCACTGTGCTAAGCATTGGAGATGCAAAGAAAGGCAAAAGACTAAGTTCCAGCTCTCATTGCATAAGATAGCATGTAAACAACCATGAAAAACAACAACAAGAAGCCATACACACAGGATAAATTGGAGACAATTAACAGACAGAAAACATTGTTATTAATAAGGTTTGGGAAAGGCTTCTTTTAGAATATTGGATTTCAGCTAAGACTTGAAGGAAGCCAGGGGAACTA
Source organism: Dromiciops gliroides (assembly GCF_019393635.1). Classification (NCBI taxonomy): domain Eukaryota; kingdom Metazoa; phylum Chordata; class Mammalia; order Microbiotheria; family Microbiotheriidae; genus Dromiciops; species Dromiciops gliroides. The sequence goes on from NC_057863.1 coordinate 22,648,862, forward strand.
GGAGGTAGAGATAAGGAAGGAAAGAGTTGTACGCCCCTTCTATGAGTGGACTCTCATTCTCCTCTCTTTTTGTCTTTCTTTTTCTTTCACTTCTATCTTTGTTTCTCTATCATCCATGTCTTTTTGTCTATGATCTCTGTGTCTGCCTGCCTATCTGTCTCTCTAGAACAGCTATGTGACATAGTTGGTAGAGCACTGGCCCTGGAGTCAGAGGATCCTAGTACACATCCACCCTCAGACACTTGACACAATAGCTGTGTGAAGCCTAGGCAAGTGATTTAACCCAGTTGTCAACCCAGTTGTCTCAAACATCTGGGGTCATCTCCAGTCCTCCACATATATAGATTGCCACTGCACCTAGATGGCTCTGGAGGAGAGAGTGAGAATGGTGACTTTGCACAGTCCTGCCTCACTTCAATCCAATTCAGCAGAAGTCATGACATCACCTCCCAATGTCATGGTCCTCTTTGAGGACAAAGGACAAACAGCAGAAATCTCTGTATCTTTGTCTCTGCTTCTCTGCCTCTGTCTCTGTAACTGTCTCTGTGATCCATCTTTCTATCTGTGTGTCCATTTATTTTTCTCTGTGTTTCTAGCTTTCTGGCTTGACTGTCTGTCTCTGTTCCTATCTCTGTCTCTTTCTTTTTCTCCCTCTCTGTGTTTCTCTATTTCTGCTTCTGCAGTTCTGTCTCTCTGATTTATCTGTCTCTCTGTATATCTCTTTGTCTCTATCTCTCTGTATCTTTGTTTAATCTCTGTCTCTCTGTGTATTTCTCTGTTTCTCTGTATGACTGTCTCTTTCTCTCTGTGTGTCTCTGCCCCTCCTAATTGCCACCCCCAACATTGTCATCCAGCTACCTATCAACTGAGAATTTTAATAGTTGTAACTCTCAAGAAAGAGAGCTATTTTTACTACATGTGTTTGTTGTGGGAGGAAGTAGAGGTGGGTAGCTGATGGAGTGCAGAACATTAAGCATTTCCCATAATCAAACTATTCTTTCTAGGTAGCCAGGATGGGGATTTTCAGACACTTCTTAGGGGTAGTTATTTTCCCCAGTGGCTCCAAGGTTGCCAGGATTCTGCTAGGATTCCTGAATCCTGAAAAGCTATTTCAAAGTCACTCATGTAGCTCTTTCACTACCCCACTGATGAAGTCATACTTCCAAGTCATTGCAAGAGATCATCTCCAACTCTCCGATCCCTCAGTTTATTATTTTTCACTAGCAATAAGGTACCCCTCTGACCCCATTTTGAATTGGCCACTGCTATGAATTCTTTCTCTCTCTCCCTGGATCTCTTCTTAAACATTATTGGCAAATGCCTTAAACAAAAGACCATGTTGGTTTATCTTTTAAAAAGAAAAAATGTCCGAATGCACCTGTACTTGGAAACCTGAATCTGAACGTAATTTTGGTTGGCAAACCTCAAGAGAGGTATAATAGAGCTGGCAAAACAATCAGGAAAGATAAATTCTGAGAAGAGCCATTACAAAATGTATAATAACATGAAGAGTAATGATAGGTGGAAGATAAATAGATTTGTTCACTGAATTCCTTAATATCAGAATTAGGTGACCCCACTTGTTACCTCAAAAACAGTCAGGGGACAAGCAACTATTCAATTCAACAAATATTTATTGAGTTTCTTGCGTGTATAATATATCCTAAGTAGCCTAGCTATGTAAAATAATTATTTCTTTAATAGGAGGGATGGGTTGACAATAGAAAAAACTTTAAAAAGTTTAAATATATTAGAGGCAGATGATTTATGATTATTTAGTGAGAGATACATCCAGACAATGTACTGTATGGTGGAGATATCAGACTTAAAGAGAAAACGGGCCACTAAATGGTACTTCAGTATCCCTAAAGGCCACATGTTGACTTTGAAAAGCACATGATCTACATTATATTGTACTTTAAAATATTTGGTTAAGTTGCCCCAATTACGTTTTTATCTGTTTATTGAACTGGAATGTCTGGTGGCAGCAGGCCATGAATTTGACACCTTGGGTGTAATGGATAGCATACTGAACTGAATGTAATGGATAGCAGACTGCAATTGTAGTCTGGAAAACTTTGGTTCCTTTTATTATTGAGATATGTGACTCTAGATCAGCTAATTTACCTTCCCTATGATTCAGCCAATTCCCTAAACTTTATTGTTGAAGTTCTAATGAAGTTTTATCAAGGTGTAAATTCTAGAGACCATTGAGACATATGTATTTATTTTTTAAAATATTTTAACATTTTTATTTAGTTTTGAGTTCCAAATTCTATTCCTCCCTCCCCTCTACCCTCCATGGTAAAGAATAAGATATCGGTTATATGTGACCGATTATATAAAACATTTCCATATTAATCACTTTGTATGAGAAAACTAGAATAAAAGGGGGGAAAAGAAAGTGAAAAATAGCATGCTTTAATCTGTGTTCAGTTAATATTAGTTCTTCCTCTGGAGGTGGATAGTAAGCTTCATCATTAGTCCTTTGGGATTGTCTTGGAATGCTGTATTGCTGATAATAGCTAAGTCATTCACAGTTCTTCATTGAATAATATTACTATTACTGTGTACAACATTCACTTCACTGTGCATCAATTTATGTAAGTTTTCCAGGTTTGTTTTTGTTTCCTGAAATTATCCTACTTGTCATTTTTTATAGCACAATAACATTCCATTATGATGATATACCACAGCTTGTTTAGCCATCCGCCAGTGGATGGTAATCCCTTCAATGATCAATTCTTAGCCACCAAAAAAAAGAGCTGCTATAAATATTTGTGTACAAGTAGGTCTTTTCCCCTTTTTGGGAGATGTTTTTGGGATATAAACCAAGCAGTGGCATTGCTAGATCAATGGATATGTGTGGTTTTATAGCCCTTTAAACTTGGTTCAAATTATTCTCCAGAATGGTTGGTTCAGTTTACAACTCCACCAACAATGCATTAGTGTCTCAGTTTTCCAACATCACCTCCAACATCCAAACTTTTCCTTTTTTGTCACATTAGTCAATATGATAGGTGGGTTGTCTTAAATTGCATTTCTCTCATCAATAGTGATGTAGAGCATTTTTCTATGACTATAGATAGCTTGGCTTTCTTTGTCTGCAAACTGCCAGTTCATATTCTTTGACCATTTATCAATTGGGGAATGACTTGAATTTTAAAAAATTTTACTCGGTTCTCTATATATTTGAAAAATGAGGCCTTTATCTAAGATACTTGTTGCAAATTCCACTGATCCACCACTCTATTTCTTAGCCAATACCAGAATATTTTGATAATTACCACTTTATAATACAATTTGAGATCTGGCACAACTAGAACACCAACTTTTATACTTTCTTTTTCATTGATTACCTTGATATCCTTCACTTTTTGTTCTTCCAGATGAATTCTGGGGTTTTTTTTAGCCCTTTTTGATAGTTTGATTGATACGACACTGAATCAATGAATTTTGAAAGAACTGATTGTCATTTTAATTATATTTGCTCAGTCTACCCATGAACAATTAATATGTTTTTCAGTTGTTTAGATCTGACTTTATTTGTGTGGAAAAGTCTTTTATAGTTGTGTTCTTATACTTCTTGAGTTTGTCTTGGCAGGTAGAAATACAATTATTTTATATTGTCTATAGTTATTTTAAATTAAATTTCTCTAATTTTCTCTCACTGCTGGACTTTTTGGCAATATATAAAAATGCTGATCATTTATTTGGGTTTATTTTGTGTCCTGCAACTTTGCTAAAATTATTGTAATTTCAAGTAGATTTTTAATTGATTCTCTAGGATTTTCTAAATATAATATCATATTATCCATTCTAATTACTTTAATTTCTTTTTCTTCTCTTATTGCTATAGCTAACATTTGTAGTACAATATTAACAAATAGAGGTGATAGTGGGAATCTTTACTCCTGATTGTACTGGGATGATTTCTAACTTATTCCCACTAGAGATAATGTTTGATGATGGTTTGAGATAGATATTCTTATCAATTTAAGGTAAGATCCATTTATTCCTATGGTCACTAATGTTTTTAATAGGTATAGATGTTGTATTTTGTCTGCATCTATTAAGAAAATCCTATGATTTCTGTTGATTTTCTTAGTGGTATAGTCAATTATGCTGATAGATTTCCTAATATTGAACTAGGAATACACTGTTGGTTTAAATTATACCTGGTCATAGTGTATGATACTTGTAGTATGACACTGTAATCTATTTGCTACTAGTTTATTTAAATTTTTGCATCAATATTCATTAAGAAAATTGGTCCATAATTTTCTTTCTCTGTTTTGGCTCTTCATGGTTTAGGTGTCAACACCATATTTGTGTGATAAAAGGAATTTGGTAGGATGCCTTCTTGGCTTCTTTTTTCAAATAGTTTATATAATATTGGGATTAATTGTTCATTAAAAGTTTGGTAGAATTTGCTTGTGAATTCACCTAGTCTGGGGGATTTTTCTTAGGGAGTTCATTGATGATGTTTAATTTCTTTTCTTAAGATTAAATTGGTTATTTAAATATTTATATATTCTATCAATCTGAGTTATTTATATTTTTGTATATATTCATTAATTTCATGTAGATTGTAAAATTTATAGGCATAGGGGCAGCTAGGTGGCTCAGTGGATAAAGCACCGGCCCAGAAGTCAGGAGTACCTGAGTTCAAATCCGGCCTCAGACCCTTAACAATTACTAGCTGTGTGACCCTGGGCAAGTCACTTAACCCCAATTGCCTCACTAAAAAAAAAAAATTATAGGCATATAATTGAAAAAAGAGTTCCTGACAATTGTCTTAATTTCCTCTTCATTGGTGGCAAATTTAACCCTTTAATTTTTTTATACTAGTAATTTGGCTTTCTTCTTACTTTTAAAAAATCAAATTAACCAAAGGTTTATCTATTTTATTGGTTTTTCATAAAACCACTATCTTTATTAATTAGTTCAAATTTTTCTTTTAATTTTATTATTCTCCCCTTTTATTTTCAGAATTTCCAATTTGGTGTTTAATCGGGGATTTTTAATTTGTTCTTTTTTCTAGTGTTTTTTTTTAAGTTGCATGCCCTATTCATTGATATCCCCTTTTCTCTATTTTATTGATGTAAGCAATTAGAAATATAAATTTTCCCCTAAGTATTGCTTTGACTGTGTCCAATGAATTTTGGTATGTAGTTTCATTGTTGTAATTTTCTTTAATGAAATTATTGTTTCTATGATTTGGTCTTTCACCCACTTAATTTTTAGGATTATATTATTTAATTTTCTATTAATTTTTTGTTTCTCTTTCCAATGTCCATTATTGAATGTAATTTTTATTATAGTGTGATCTGAAAAGGATATATTTACTATTTATTTTTTTCTTAATTTGGTTGTGAAGTTATTCTGTCCTAACACATAGTCAGTTTTTGTGTAGATGACATGTACTGCTGAGAAAAAGGTATATTTCTGTTATCATTAAATTTTCTCCAGAGATTTATTATGTCTAATCTTTCCAGATTTTTATTCACCTCCCAAACTTCTTTCTTGTTTATTCTTTGGCTGCATTTGTCTAGTTATGAGAGGGGAAAGTTGAGGTCCCCCATCAGCATGTTTCTTGTTGTCATGCTTGCCTTGATACAAAATATTGCACTAATTGGCCAAGTGAATTTTCTTTTTTTTATAGTAGGAATATAATCTTTTCATGTTAATATTATACAGAGTAATTAAGAGCCTTCAAAATATCTACTCTAGTCATGATTGTGGAGACATAAATGCTTTGACTTATCTACTACAAGTCTTTTTTTTTAATGTTATAATATAGGATATTGGACATAGGGACATCAATTTAGAGTTAAAAGTACCTCAGAGGTCATCTAATCCAAGCTTCTTAGAGAAGAATAAAATCATCAAATTTTAGAGTTGAAAGGGTATCTCAAAGTCTGCCTAGTCCAACTGATGCCCAAAGGAACCCCTATTCTAACATACCTGGCAGGTGCTTATTCAATCTTTAAGTGAATATCTCCTAGAAAGGAGAACCCAATGCTTCCTGAATTAAACCATTTAAGTTTTGAATAGCCTTAATGGCTACAGATTTTTTTCCTTGTTTCCCAGATAAAATAAGGACACAATTTGATTATTTACAGTTTGTATTCATGGCTTCTGATTCAAAGATTATAGTTTCATATATAGAAAAAGACCTCAGGAAATATCTAGTTAACCCCTTTCTTATTTTATACTGGGAATAATTGGGGCCCAGGGAGTCAGGATTATAAATCTAGTTCTCTGACTGTAGAACCAATGTTTTTTCCACTGTACTAAACTTTGGGGCCAAACAGAAGTCTAGTTTCTCCTTCATATTTTAATCTATTATAGACTTGAATAAAGTTATCAGGTTCCATTTGAATCTTTTCTTCTCCAAGCTAAATAACCCTAGCTCCTTCAACTAGTCATCTTTTGACATGGACTCAAGCTCTTTTTCCATCCTAGCTATACTCCTGTGGATACCCTCCAGCTTATCGATATTCTGCTCAAACCATGATTTCTAGAACCAAACATCATATTTTGATGGAGTCTATTGAATGTAGATTATAATGGGACTTTTGCCTCCTTAATCCTGTAAAATAATTCCTTCTTAATCTAAGTAATTGAAAGCTAAATGCAATTACCTGGGGTTCTCCCCTGGAGACTCCTTGTCACTCGGCAACAATAATTAACAATTACATTTTGAATTATGCCTTCAACCACTTCTGAAACCCACTAATTATATTTAATCAAATTCACATCTCTCCACCTACTCTGCAAGAATTGTATGAGATATTTTTATTGAAAATTGCCCTTTTTCCCCTACAATCTAGGTAAACTGTACTTATACCATTCCCCTCCTCTACCAGTTTAGTAACCCTGTCAAAAAGTATGATATTACTTATTCCAAGTGAAGCCATGTATGTAATATTTGCTTTGCAATCATTCATTCCTTCCATGAACACTCAATGTTTCTTTAATTAACAATTCAGACTTTCCCTAGGATTCAAAGTCAAACTCATTGTTCTGTAGCTTATAAAGTATTCTCTTTTTCAAAAATCAGGTGAACATTTGCCTTCCTACAATTTTATAATATCTCTCCAGTTTTCTACCATGTTTCAAATACTACTGATGGCTATTCAGTAATTACATTGGCTAATTCGTTCAGTAACTGAGCACGTAATTCATTAGGGACAAGTAGCTTGAATTTATTGAGGGCAATTAACTTCTTTCCTACTTTTCCCATCCCTTTATTTTACTCTTCCTCTAACTCTTGAACCATCTGGAGAGGTCAAGCAAGAAGAATGCCATGATTGCTTACAACTATATGGGCTAGTTGGGAATCTCCAATTACAATTCTCTGATGAGATGGAGGTCTAGTGGGCCTTACTATCTTTTCTGACACTGTGTCCTAAGATCTTGTGAACCATTTCTGCAGATATACATTTCAACCAAACATCATCATTTGACTTGCTGGTATACCCTCTCAGCATTAGCCTCTCCATTGTTCCATTAGGATTTTCTGATCTTTCTATCCACCCTGCAGCTGAACTCTCTTACATTCGTTGCCTCCTCAAATTACCATGTGAGTTCTTTGAGAGTGTATTATCTTGCTATTTCCATTTCTGTCTCCATTCTTACTTCCTCAGATTAATGTGAAGGATTAATGAGACAATATTTATTAAACCTTTAGCACACTACCAGTCACATAATAGACACTATAAATATTATTATTATTTTCACAAGATTCCTGGCAAATATATGTTTACTATTTTTTAGTTACTCTATCTCTGATAAGGATTCAACCATCCCTTCTTACAAGCCATCAGTTCAGAACTCCAGATCAAATTTTCAGAGATTACTTTTTTTTTTTTTTGTGAGGCAATTGGGGTTAAGTGACTTGCCCAGGGTCACACAGCCAGTAAGTGATAAGTGTCTGAGGCTGGATTTGAACACAGGTCCTCCTGACTCCAGGGCTGGTGCTCTATCCACTGCGCCACCTAGCGGCCCCCAGAGATTACTTATTTTGCTTCATTTTGCAGGTGAGGGATTTGCGACCCAGGCAGGTAAAATGTCTTACCTATAATAACAGAGGCAGCAAGTTGAAGAATCAAGATTAGATTATAGCTCCTCATACTTCAAATACAATGACCCACAAATTAATGGATGTGAGATTCACAAAAGAATCCATCTACCATATGTAACGACACAACAGCTTTGTCTGCTAAACATGATTGTTTCATTGCCCACATCTATGTAACATATATACCATAGTCATCAAAACTAGAAAAAACACAGCATCTGGAGCATCCTATAATAAAATCGGCAAGCTGACATCTTGTAGAAGTCTATGCCATGGCCCCCATTTTTCCTCCTCACCATGTTGTGTATACTAGCCAAAAAGGTATATTTGTGAAAACTCTATTAGTGAAAAGATAACAATGAAAAATGATGGATTTAAATGGAATGGTTAGTATGTGCTAAGTGCTGTGATTATTCCTCAGGATACAATTCAAAAATCAAAATAGGTATTGCCTCTCAAGGAGTTCCTAACCTAGTTGGGAGAGATCACACCTATAAAAGCAGTGACTTGCAGGAGAGATGGTAAGGCCTCAGGGTTCTCTATTTCACCATGACTGTAGATGTAGACTTCTTGCCCTTCTAAGTGGTATGATTAGCTTTGTCTGCTGTACAAAAAGTGGGATGAATTGAAGGGTTTGGGGAGTGGGCGACTGAAGAGGCAGAGAATGGATATAAGGTTAAGAGTGGAGTGGATAATCTAGTTTCCTTTCCACAGGGGTGGGGAACTGAAAGGAGGGTCAGATTCCAACCACAAAAGGAAAAAAGAAAGAGAACATTTGTAGGAAAGTTGGGGGAAGACGACCTCTCCTAGGTACCCATTTGGGATGTGGGCAGTGGACGAACAAGGGTTCTCTTCACAATTTATCAATTGCCATAATCGTGTGTATACATTCCAAAAAGAACCTTCGCATTTTAGAATTACTCACATATGTCACATGGGTGGATAAATCATATTACTGAGAAATGTAGAATGTATTCTCTAGTGGTCAGATCATATACTAGATACAATGAGTTTCTTTGACAGTCTCAAACTGAATTTCTACTGCTTTTTAGTCTAAATCCTGTTTATGTGGCAATAAGTCTATTATAATAACCTCCCAAATGAACTCCTACATATAGTGTCTCCTCCTTCTAATCCATTCTCCTCTCAGATCCTATCCTGGCTTTCAGTAATCAGCTGTTGTTCTTTCCAAAATGATTTACATTTTATTGAATCTTTTTTTTTTTTTAGAACAGAATGGGGTGGGGGGGGGAGTAGCTCCCTCTCTGACTAGAATTTCCCCAATCCTACAACACTTCAGGGGTTTTGTGTCTCAAGACTTAAATTATGTCAATTCCTTTGGATCACTGTATTCCATTTCAAGTGCATTTTGACATTTTATATATTTCTTTAGTTCTACCTGACATTTCAAGAATAACTAGCTATTGATTTTTTTTTCATTAGTTATGTCCCCTGTGCCCATGTGATGTCCAACACCTAATCTAGAGCACCCTATGATAAAATAGGAAAGCTGACATCTTGTAGGGGTCCAGGTCATAGCCACCATTTTTCTTCCTCACCATGACATACTGTAGTAGGAAATTTTGAATCCTAAAGGTGATTGTTTTTTTTCCTGTTCTGAATATTGCAGAGGGCATAGATTTTTGAACCTGGGAGACAAATCCTCAAAGAAAGATATTCCATGAATGCTAGAATGGTGCTAAGGCCCTAAGAGAGCCAGTGATGATAGGCATCCCTCCCATGAAATAAATGTTTACTATGTGCAATCTCTAACAAAATGTACTGATCATTATGCTTTGTGTGCTTTGAGGAAGCAATCAAGGAAACAAATTCAGGATCTTAGGTAGAAAGGCAGAATACTCTATTCTGCCAAGCACATAATGAAGATGGTAATTATGTAGAGTAATAGATTATGCAATGTTCTTGCAGTGTAACGGAAAACACACACACACTCACACACACCTCCCTCTACATTGGGGAGAGGAGTGGATCAGTGTTCTTTGGAACTGCAATACAGGTTTCTGGAATTTTATATCTAAATTATTTTAACTGTAATTTCACATTTATATTGGGATTAAAATGAAACTTACTTTAAATTCCATTCAATAAGCATTTATTAAGCACTTGCTATGTTTCAGGTGATGGCATTGCTAAAACAGAAAAAGAAAATCATACCACTCCTCCAGGTGCTTATATTCTTGGGGTAATTAATTAAAATAAATAATAATAGGAAACACCAGCTGATGACAAAATTCATGAATTGAGATCACATTCTCTAAGACTTAAAATTATTCAAAAATTTCATGCAATAACTTCAATAAATGATTTCAGTATTGGTTTTAAGTCAACTAATATTTGATATGATGTATTAGAGCTACAAGTGATGGAATGCTAAGTGTTAAGTTTTCAGATCACCAAAATGCATGGTGGGCATAAGGAAATATGACAATAAAGGATCATGCAGAAATGGCATAAAAATGGTAATACAGATGTATATGACTGTAACAGGAGGTGGGGCCAGTACTTTAAATACACAGTCTAGGAGCTCCACTGTATCCCTATACAGCAATGAGGCTTGTCCCCATTAACTTGGATTTTCAGAACTCATCTTTCATCCTTGCTCAGAATTAGAAGGCATCTTAGAAGTGATCCTTTCCAACCACTGAACAAATCAATTTATTTTGTTCAGTCATTTTCAGTGTTTCTATTCGTGAACCCATTTGGGGTTTTCTTGGCAAAGATCCTGGAGTGGTTTGCTATTTCCTCTCCAACTCATTTTATATGTGAGGAAACTGAGGCAAACAGAGTGAAGTGACTTGCTCAGGATTACACAGCTAGTATGTGTCTGAGGCCAGATTTAAACTCAGGAAAATGAATCTTTCTGACCCCCAGACTGGAACTCTCTCCACTGTGTCACCTAGCTGCCCTATATGAGATACCTGAAAAGTAGTTTTTTTAGCTATTGCTGAATCCCGGGGTACTGTGCAGCTAGGTGGGGGCAGTGGCTAGCGTACTGGTCCTTAAGTCAGGAAAAATCTTCATGAGTTCAAAATCCAGCCTCAGACACACACTAGCTGTATTACCCTGTGCAAGTCACTTAACCCCATTTGCCTCAGCTCTTCATCTGTAAAATGAGCTGGGGAAGGAAATAGTAAACTACTCCAGTATCTTTGCCAAGAAAATACCAAATGAGGTCACGAAATCACTGATAAATGACCTAATAACCAAAGGGTTTGCAGATTTCACTGTCTTAGCAAGGTATCACATTTCATTTTGATCATTGAGTGTGGAAATTAATATTTTATTATTTGCCCTGTAACTTTCTTCCACTGGTCCTTGGTCATCTCTCAAGGACCAGACAAAGCAATCCTAACACCCTTCCCAAATGATAGACATTCAAATCTTTGAGGACATCTATTTCCTCCTGTCCCTGCTCCCCTGTCCTGCTGTCTTCAGAATAAACACATAGATCTTTTTATTATTAATTCATAAAGATTTTATCTTGTTGGGATTCAATTGCAATTAAGAAATTCATTCATTTTTATGACTGAATTGGTGTGTTAAGTGTAGGGATTCAGAATGCATTGACATATTTTATCCACTTGTGGTTTACCATGAACCAAGAAACCTTTCCTTTAGTCTTTTAATTGCAATATAGCTAAAGAGTTCCTGCAGAAAAATACTTGAGACACTACATTGTGATCTAATCAACAAGTACTAAAAATTCTTTCCAATTCAGTTAGGACTTTATGATTGACAGTGGGTATGGGATATAATTGGCTTCTATGTTTCCAACACTAGAGTTTGAGAATGGTTGAGTACAATAAACTTTCATTTGATAGTTACCATCTTGCCTCTGACACTTATGGCATCTCTAGAGTAGGCAGTATGCCAAGCCATATGCCACAGCTCAATATAGTTGTATTTCTCTTCAAGTAAAACCAATAGGGACACTCTGAGTGACATTTTAGGGTTGTTTTAGCTTCAGAGTGGTTCTTCGTTTAACAACAAAAACACTTTTGGTCTTATCTCAGTCACAGAAGTCTTATAAAAGAATCTGGCTAACAAGACATATGTCCTTTTGAATTGTATCATTTATGCACATTTGAGGATTGTCTTTAGTATTTGAATGACTGCATTAAAGGGAAGTGAGCAAGAACAAGTTGAGAAAGACAGTGAAACATGGCTAAAAGAAAAAAAAAATGTCAGTTTGGAAAATAAATCATAGACCCAAAGAGTTTACAGTCTGAAAGATAACCAGGGAATAATTTGCTAAGTCAAACACTTTCAAGGTTTGATAACGTGGCCAACCTGTACAAATAGAATTGTTTTCAGATCTACCTCTTTCTATATTAATTGATCTCAAAAGTGCACTTAGGTACAGAATTAGTGCGGAAAATATTTTGACCCAATTACATCAGTTTATCATGTCCATCAAGTGACGTATTGTGGTGCAGAGGATGTTAACCTAGGAGTCAGGAATACTTGGATCCAAGTAATACTTCTAGTACATACTAGCTGTGTGATTTTGGGAAACAAGCGTTATATCAATGTCCCAAGCCAGTTTTTAAGACTAAAAATAACAGACAAATTGTTGATTTGCTTTTTGTCTGAGATGGGAGATACAATGTCATGTGTGAGAAATGGCAAGAAAACTGAAGATTGTATGAAAGTGTGTGATCTAAAATAAGCCTAAAGAAATAGGTTGTGGCCACATCATGTGAACATTAGCTATGAAACAAGAAACAAAGAACAAGGGAGACCCTGGGTTAGATTGAGCAAAATAGTGACATAATTCAACCTTATCTTTAGGAAAATCACTCTGGCAAGTTCATAGACTTTAAAGGGTGGATAGAAAAGATAAGATTTGAGCAGGAAGAACAATTAGGAAGTTGTCCTGGTATTCCAAATGAGAAGGGCTGAAGACCTGAGAAAGTATGACAGATATACAGGGTGGGCCAAAAGTCATGAATATTTAATAACTCCTTTATTTTGTTAAAATTTACAACATCAGAGCATCATATACAGTATATGTAGGAAATGAATTTACATTATGCCTAAAAAGTCAATTCTCATAAATTGTGAAAAATAAAGAAAAATATATTTTCAAAAAGTTATTAAAACATCAGACTCCGTTGTGACTTTTAGCCCACCCCATATAAGGAACACTGAAAAGAAAAACAAAAATGTTATATACACATTGGAAGACTGGGGTAGAAGAAAACAGACTGTTAAGACTATGACCACATTCCTGGTATTTATTTGTTGGTTGGGTGGTTATAGACCAAACCCATGTACTACCAGGGACACCTATTTCATGTGACACCTTGCAGACAGTAATGGCATCAGGAAGTTTATTGGACTGGAAGAAACAAAACTTCTTGTTTAGGTAATTGAGGTCTCTTTATAACAATGGATTTGGTGAAATAAACTAGAAATACATGAAATACACACTTATTTTTGCCACCACTGGCTTATCTATACACAAATACTGCAGTGGATATAATGGTTAATTTAGGGAAACATGCTTTTCTGTATACTCAGTGAAATTTAAATCTACTACTTTGGGTACAATGGAAGGACCAGTTATTTTGCACTTGGTCACCTGGCAATGGGGTAACTAGGTGGCACAGTGAATACAATGTTGGTATGGAGTCAGAAAAATGCCTCTTATTGAATTCAAATCCAGCCTCAGACACTTACTAACTGTGTGAACCTGGGCAAGTCAATTAACTGTTTGCCTCAGTTTTCTCATCCGGAAAATGAGCTGGAGAAGGAAATTGCAAGCCATTTTAGTATCTTTGCCAAGAAAAGCTCAAATGGGCTCACAAAGAGTTGGACATGATTGAAACATTTGAAAAATGACAACAATCACCTAGAAATGGAGTTAAGGAAAATATACCAATGTTTTAGGACTGCTTAATTAGTTAGGCACATCAAAATCCCTAATTTGTGGTTAAAACCCAGACCAAAACTTCAAGTACCCTCAAAAGGGCAACATATTCCTTTCCTTAAAAAAAAAATTAAAAAACAAACAAAAAAACCCAAAAGTAATCACTCATTATATTCCTAACTGATTCTTTGTGGTGAAGACCCTAGGAACTGGGGACAGATAGGAGAGGTGGTGGGGAGGTTCAATCCACATGACTTGTCACAACTAATTCAATAGATGAAGAGGGAAGTACTTAGGATCACTCTCAGGTAGTGGAGCTGTGATATGAAGGAAATACAATTGATCCATTTCCTTCCAGAAGTTATATTCTATAAATTCACAGTGAACACTAAATTAGTGAATCCTGAATCATTGTTCCTAGAAGAAAGATTGGTTTAGGTTGCTACAAGTCTCTGGTAACAACACTTATTTTAGTATTTTCCACAGTGCCCTCCAGCACAGACATTTCCTCTTTTTTTTTCTTTATGCACCATAATATTGATTAATTAATTTTTAACTTACAGCCACATCATTGTAATCTCTTAATGGAATTTAGACCTCTCTTTCCCAAAATGGAAAGAATGAACAATGGTGAGGAAAGTTCTTGAGTTTTAAATTCCCTTCTTCCTAAAAGGGAAATAAACCATAGGAAGACAATGGCTATAAAAATTAAAAGATTTTTTTATTTTATTAAGCAGGGAAGAAAACCTAACAGGATCATTGATACTATTTAACCTATCTCTGAATGGTACAACATTCAATAAATTGCAAGAGTTTACATTCTGTTTAAACAAAGACAGGTAAAGAATTTGGAGGAAAGGTGTGTGTATGTGAGTGTGTGTGTGTGTGTGTGTGTGTGTAATTCCAGGGGTGGAGGACGTGACCTTTGGTACACAAATCAGAAGGCATTTTTGGTCATAGGTAGTTGAGAAATCTCTTCAAAAAATCAAAAGGATTCTTCCAAAGTTGGGGAATAGCCAGATAAGGTTCATATACATAGTCACATATCCTGAGTCAGATAAGTGTTTTCTTTGGCTTTAGCGTTACTGATTCCCTGCAAGTTAAGCTGGGTTTACCCTATGTCACCCAAAGAATTGTTAGTGTGTTAGCGAATGAAGCCAGTCTCTATATAATTGTTTTAGTTACCTGGTGTAGTAAAAATTATTTGTGGTAAAAATTATTATTGGAGTTTAAACTGACTCATTTGGGAGGGGACCCACCTGGCTCACCCTGAAGTTATGTATGCTACTGAGGTCAGAAGGAGAACTCTCCATAGGCATTTTTTTTTTTTTGCAGGGCAATGGGGCTTAAGTGACTTGCCCAGGGTCACACAGCTTGTAAGTATCAAGTGTCTGAGGCCGGATTTGAACTCAGATACTCCTGAATCCAGGGCTGGTGCTTTATCCACTGCGTCACCTAGCCGCCCCTCCATAGGCATTTTTTGAAGGACCTCTCCTTTTGGGAGAGGAAAGATTGAATGCTCCCTGAAGGGAGGCAGAGGCACTTCCAGAATGCTAGCTCTCTCTCTCTCTCTCTGACTTCCGCCCTTCTGGTGGCATGAGCAACTGTGGATTTTCCAGGTCTTGGTGAGTTAATTACAGAAAAGCCTAAATTCCTTTGAATTAGCTTAACTGGAAATGATCTGGGGGTTGCATGGGCTAAGTTTAGAGTTAAGAGTATTTATCTGTATTTCTTTTTTTCCTATTTTCTTATCTTTGATTTTTATTAGTTTCACCTTTGTTGTTTAATTAATTCCCAAGTAATAAAATCTGATCCTTTGTGAATTAAAGCTTAAAGGCTTCTTTCTTATTGGCCTGGGAGAAATATCTAAAAAGGGAAGTTCAGAGGGGAGGGTGAACCTAAAAGGTCCCTCATATTTCCAGGACCCCAATATTCTGTCAAGTCACCCAATTAATGCTCCATATATCAAATTTTGGCCCTCACACTGGATAATGGGAGACTCAAACAAATCAAGATACCCATTTTCACATATTTAAGTACAATTTTGGGGGGAATTTTTAAACACCAAAATCACCAAGAAAAAGAACAGAAACATGAAAAACATGATCCTAAATATTCCATTGAAAGGACACATTTATAATATGAAAACTGAAAAAAGGAAGGCGATATAACTTCTTGTTTTACTATAGCTCAGAAAATGCCCATGAAGTGATTCCAATTTTTCCCTCTTCTGTGTATATCTGTGAATGTGTGTGAAAGCACCTGTCAGTATTAATTTGGGGGTTACGAAAACTTTTAGTAAGTAGTTTAGTTCACAAATATGGAATCTGCAAATAATGAGAATCTGCTGTACAATAGAAAGGAAGATTAGTAAGATTCAATAGAAGGAAGAAGGGTGATAATTATGGTTCCAGAATCCATACTATACTAGAAGGTTCTCAAATCTATTAAATTAAAATAGCAATTGATATTGGATAAATCCAATAATAAACCATTTGCATAGGTAAAAGTTATCTAATATAAATTGTGGGAGACATTTTTTTGAACAGTGGTAAAAAATGTCAATACCTTTAAATGCAACATGATATTTGACTATGTGGGCCTTTACAACATACACTATTATACACTCCAAGTGATGCATTTACCTAAACATGGGAAAATCATCTAATTTAAAGAGATAGAAAAATTTAATGAAATATGATGATGTGTGGAAACAAGGACATAGAACAATAGAAGGCAGTAGTGTAGGACAAATTGAGTTGGTTATATAATGATTAAGGTGCTAATGATGGCAGTTATTTTGCATTTTGTGGTTTACATATGTTATTTCATTTGGGGCTTATACTAGTTCTCTGAGATAACCCATATTATTATCTCCATTTACCAGAATATACCATGGAGACTAAGAGCTTAAGTGATTTGCTATCCCAGGGTCAGTTTGACAGATTCAATCCCAAGTGTTCCTGACTTCAATTCCACTGTTCTGAGGGTTAAAACACATTGCATCCTTAATAAAAGTCAAAGCATCTAGAGTAAAATGTTAATAGATTGGGGGGAAATGACTGTAAATATTTGATAAATCCCTAATGAGAAAAGAGATCATTTTTCTATTATATTAATAACTGATCATTAAATTAGGATTAAGTTATTTCCTTTCTATTTTCTCATTCAGGGGCCAGCCACTGAAGATCATTCAGCTGGTCTCTGAAGGATAAGACTGATAGATGAGATTTACCCAAATCCTCTGTGTACATGCTCTTCAATCTTAGATGGGATCCTACCCAACTAAAGGACCTTATTTTTTTCTCAAATAAACAGTTTCTAATCTAGGTGAATTCTAACCACAGAGTCTTAAGCCCACATCCTTGGGTCCTTCCACTGGAGTTTAACCCATGATGGATAAAACCAATCAGAGTGGTCTGGGTCGAGATAGATTCCTTTGTCCAGATTGCTAGAGGAAGCTGATTCTCATGATTCAGCCATGTTTTCAGCAGAAGGAGCTGAAAGCTTTTAGCCTCTTTTCTCATTTGAAAGGTCATCCTATTATTAATTGTTCACTAATCAAGGTTAATTTTCATCTGTCAGAGACACCCTTCCTTTCCAAAGGTATTAGCATTCAGTGGTCTTCCCGGTTTTGTCTTTGGTTAACAAGAGAAACCATTGATTTATTGGTTATTATCTAGCCTAATTAATAATTGCCCAGAAACTCTGTCTCTTGGACTTTTAATTTCTCTCACTAATATCCAATAATCTTCACTGAAACAAGAATAAGAGCCATACCTTGATAGGTAAATGTTCAAAACATATGAATGATTGTTTTTTACATTGTAGGAAGAACTCTTCAAAACATAATCATCTAAAATATTCAAAGTATTTGATAAACTGGAAAAGGTAAACTAAAATTAATTTTAAATTTGAAAATATAGATTAAAAAAACAATGCTACCAGGTAATGAGAAATAATTATTAATAGCCAATATTTTGG
This sequence comes from Dromiciops gliroides, assembly GCF_019393635.1. Lineage (NCBI taxonomy): Eukaryota > Metazoa > Chordata > Mammalia > Microbiotheria > Microbiotheriidae > Dromiciops > Dromiciops gliroides. Next base: position 22,666,825 of record NC_057863.1, read on the forward strand.
GGGAGCTAGAGATCTTCCCTTATTTTTTAGTCCTTGCTTCCACCCCCACTGAAGGTCTGAGTTATCTATAAAAGTAAGATTCATCTGGGTCAAACCAGACTTAGGCTCACAGAGGATTCTTGGATAGAGACTGATCCTCTTGTCTAGATAGCTAAAGGATATTACTTATGAGGTTAAACTGATGTTGGGGGTGGGTTTAATTGATCAGATTGATCATGAGGCATCTGAAAGAATTGCAAGACCCAGTGACTCAGTTTCCCAAATTTTATTGAAAGATTGTTGACCACAGGGAAAGCACCATGGAGATGGGTGTCTCAAATAGGGGGAAGAAGAAAAAGTAACTTATCTCTTCATTATCTTAATCTCCTCCTTGTGGAAGGTTCATGTGATATCTTATCCTAATTTGGACTTCCTGGGATCCTAAAACTATCTCCAAGGTGAGCACCTTTTTCTTTGGAGGTGTGTTTTTTTTGGTTTACATGTCATAAGGTGAACCTATGGACAAATTCAGCCTTTTCTGCACATGCACATAGAGACATGCTTATACTTGTCAAAGCCAGAAGGTCTCTGTGTTTTTAGTATCTCTTTACTTAAGATCTGGTTTTTAGGTGTCCTGTCATCTAGGAATATTAATGGCTATTAATGGTTAATGGTCCCTAGTTACATTCTCTGTTGATCGTGGTGGTTGATAGGGATTGTAACCTTCTTGGTTACTGTAAGAACACAAACCTTAGTTTCTCTGTTAACCCTTTTAGGGACTATTGATCTTAGGTTATCTGTTAACCCCTTTTAGCTGCTATTGATAAGTTATCTGTTAACACTTTTAGCCTCCTCCATCAAAACCACACTTAGATGAAAGGATTTTGCCCTGACTAGCTTGAATGAAGACTTGCATTCCTTTCTCTGATGTTATCCCTACACTTCATTTTAATATAAACCACCTCCAAATCATGTCAATGAATTAGATTTGATTGATGTAAAATGACAAGCCTCTTATCAAAAAGGAATAAAAATCCTATAAAGGTTGCCATGTGCACTTTTGGGACCATGAAAAGCTACCTTTACCCATAGAAATTGATAGATTGATAATAAGCTTATACAAACCTTGTGTCTATAGTAATTATTTTAACCATTATACCAGTCCTACAGAGAAATAGGCACATGATTATTCTGTTTTTGAAGCTGTGAACTCTTATCAGCTTTTTTGGAAAGCTAGATGGCACTGAAAGGGAAAGCAAGAATGACAATACCACCAACAAAAACCAATAGACCAGGTCATGTAGTCAACTCTGGGAAATGCCTGTGGACCCCAGCTGAGTACTGGATGACACTAGTGGTCATAATATGGGGTAGAGAACTCAAAAGTTAGGGACAAATCAGGATCAAAATGCTCAGGAGTGGAAGTGAACACAAGATACCAGAAGAGCAGGTCCAATATAATTAATTGAAATCTCTTGCTTTTGTTGTTGTTGTTGCTATTGGTGTTAAATTCATATTGACATAATTGATTTTACATGATCTACATTTCTCATACATCCAATGCTCCCATCTCTCTTTCCCAGAAAACAAAACTTTGTCAGAAATATTTTTTAAATAGAAAAAAAGCATTAAATTCATTTTTCTATACCCATAGTCCCTAACTCTTCAAAAACAGAATGAAGTATCCTCTCAGATCGTTTCTTTGGGCCATGAAAGTCAATATCATTTCATAGTATTTAGTTTGGTCTGTTTATTCTTCTGCTGTTCTTTCCATTTATGTATCTGTAGTCATTGTGAATCTCGTTTTCAATAGGTTCTTTTGTTTTACTTTGCATCAGTTCCTCTAAGAATTTCAAGGTTTATTTATAATCTTTACATTCAACATGTCTTTCCTTTCAGTAATATTCTACTAATTTTGCATTCCAACTTATTTTGCCATTTACCAATTGGTGGAAATATACATTGTTTTTAAAAAATAATTTGCTACTACAAAAAGTGGTGCTATAAATATTTGAGTATATATAGGATCTTTCCTTTTATCATTGAATTTCTTAGTGTATATGATTATTGATGACTATGGATTAAAGATTATAGACATTTTAAGACTAAAGTAATTTGTGTTAGCTTATTGTGAACACTAATGGGATGATTAAACCTTTGGGGCAAAATATTTAAATCCTCACAGGTCCTACATCACATGCCCTTTTTACATTCCTAAAATTGGTGTCAGGTTTGGTCTGAGATGAAGTCATAGGTCAGGTAGGAATGAAGCTATCCTCTCAGAGAACATGTGGACATTATAGTCAAAAGAAGTCGTCCTTTTTAATCCTGAGATAATCAACTCTCTGAATAAGAAAATGAATTTATTCACACATTCAATAATTTGTAGCAGTTGATCCTATCATTTCTAGACATGTAAATTAGCTCTAAACTCTAAAGCTTAGTTGGAAAATTGCAATGTATAGACTTATAAAATGTTAGACCTTAGAGAACCTTAGGTGATATTTAATTTAGCTTCTCATTTTACATGACTGCAAGGTAGATGTGAAGATAACATTTTGGTATCTAGGCAGGATTACATGATCTCAAAGTCATAATGAGGCTAAGAAGTCTTCGAGGCTACGTGTTAATTTGAAAATAATCCTGTCTCAAGTTTCATTAAAAAGTGACTATTCAAACTCCACTTGAAAATCTTGGATGAGGATAGGGGTAGGTAGGTGGTGAATTAGATAAAGCACCAGCCCTGGAGTCAGGAGGACCTAAGTTCAAATCCGACGTCAGATACTTGACACTAGCTGTATGACCCTGGACAAGTCACTTAACCCTCATTGCCCTGACCAAAAAAAAAAATCTTGAATGATGGTGTTAAGGGTTAAAATTCTAGCTAGTCTGTCTAAAATATCTAATGAGTGGTCGCCAATAAATTATAAGCTTTAACAAGAGTTAGACTTTTAAGCATTTATTAAGGAGAATAAGAATTTGGTAAAGAGAGAGAAAGGCCTAGATTCCTATCTATTAAAGGGAGAGCACATTTCTAGCTCCCTTCTCCGCCAGCGTCCCCAGGAAAGAGCGCGAGACTGAGCGCCAGTCTCTTCCTTCCTCCTCCCACTAGTCCGCGTCACTTCCTGACTCCTGGTCTTGCCCTCAAAGACCTTCCCTTCATGGGCAGAACTCTTCTACAGTAAGTATCCAGCAGGTGGCGTCATTCCAATCGTTACAGTCCCCCCTGTTGTTCCTCAAGAAACAAAATGTTTCCTTGACGGAACAGTAAAAAGAATATAATAACTATTGCTAACTAATAATATGTGAACAATAATATAGAAAAGGAAGAGAGAAAAGTTTTGTCCAGAGGGGCGATTTTTTTTTTTTTTGTCCTCATGAACCGACGCTTTGACATTAGTCTTGCAAAGGGAGGGCCTCTGCAGAGGGTACATGTTACAGATGATGTATATTATAACAGAAAGGGAAAAAAAAAAAACAACAAATCAAAACTGTTCATTTAAAGTCTCTGAAAGTCTTTTCTCAGATGTCCTCTAGGTGTAGTCGTGGAATGGAAGTCTTTTCAGGGGTTGATGTGTGGATGCTGGTAATCAGCCAGGAAAATTTCCTACAAAATTGAGCTTAACACAACTTTCAAATAGCTTTGTCAATAATCAAATCAAACAATGAAAGTTCTCAAAAACATGTCTAAGGGAATTCAGAATCTTAGTTGTTACACATGAAACATATAATAAAACAAAAATTGAAACATTCTTTAAAATTATAATATTACTATAGTCCCCCCCCTTATGGAGGGTAATTGAGAAGACAATTGCTGCAATATTAATTATTAAAAATAATTTTTATCTGTTTCATCACTTTTTGCATCATCTGCCTAATTATCCTCATGCCATTATGAGAAATTTTAAAATCTAATATAATTAGTAACAGATGTCAAGGCCAAATTCAACACTGTTATTTATCATGACACCTGAGATAATTATGGGGGTTACCATAAAAGAACAGAGAAATGATGGGATATGAGCATTCCCACACTTGAGCAATATGTACTGCCCATACAGTATGCCAGGCTTAAAATAGGTGGATGGAATATACGTCCATGCCACCGAACATATTGGAGGAAACTGAGTCAGACTTAATCAGATGCATGGGATTGAGATGGTCCATGGCATCAGGCATATAGGAGGGAGCATAGAAGCCAGGTGTAGGAGCGAGATGGGTGGGATGAATACTTCCAGCCATCTGTACAATATTGTGGGGAAAAATAAAATAAAATATTAAACCAAGAGAATCCAACCTCAACATTTGTCAAAAGCCGTTCCCTCGGCCATACCTTGACTTCATGCATGTCTCCCCTCATGTGACAGTTCAGTGTCTGCTCTTGCATGTATTCCTCTTGTGATTGGATGGCATCTTGGCCAACTGGCATCTGATAACTCAGAATAAAGGCAATTAATGTCTTAAATGATAAGTTCCCATAATCCAAGTCTCATATGGATTTAAAAATTGAGGATAATAAATGATTGCAAAAAATGTGAATACATCTTGACTCAGAATATAATATATAATTATGCAACAATTTCAAATAATACCTTTTTTTTTACTTAGTATACAATTACTTTTGTGAAAAATCAGAACATATTTAAATACAAGTTAAAGCACAACAGAATCTCAAAGAAAACTTTTTTTTTTTGAAAAAAGAAAACTTACAAATGTTCCCCTCTTTTTTTTTTTTTGGGAATATGCTTATCAAAAATAATACTTCTAGAATCAATTTACACTTGCCATGGCAACCAATTTGCCAGGGAAATGCTTTAAAGAGTTTGATCAAATAATCAGTTGAGGAAAAAAAAATAACAAAAACAAACAACTCAGAATATGGGAGCACAATACTCCTAGAATTAACATTGTATTATGAAATCAAAACCATGTTTCAAAATTAGATAGATGAATGAATAGAAGAAAATACACGTGGAATAATAAAAGACAATGAAATTCAAACTAGGGAAATCTAAATGAATATGAACTTAATATTAATAAGAATATTACAAAATATAAACTTGATTGCATGACTATAAAAAGCTTTTACAAATATTCTCCTTGTTTTAGAAACTAAGTATAAGACACAATCTCAAAAGCATTAAAATCTCTATGAAAATAAACCCATACCATTAATTTCAAAATGTATATATAATAGCATAGAAATCCTATGTAACCTCTGAACTGACATTAATACTCTGAGTGAATTCAGAACACTTTTGATTCCGATATCTAAAATCCCCAACACTCATATCAATACCTTGCTGCTTACTTCTACATTTCTCTAAAATATATATCCTTCCATGGCAAAAGAAGCAGAGTCTTGAACTATGTTGATGGTTGTCATTCTTATTCAGCTTAAGTTTTTCTTCTTTAACCCCTTTATATTGTCTGTCAGTCTTTTCACCATACAAATGCTTTATAAGATTACTAATTAAAGACAAAAGCAGGTTAGCAAAATTATGAACAAAACGAGCATATCTGGAATTTAAAGGGCTTTCTAAGGTTGTCTCAGAAGCACAGCCAGGCTGGGGAAGGGCTGAGCCTGAAGCTGCAAATGTAGTTAGAGAAAGTTGCGCATGAGCATTAGATCTCTGGACTTCCCAGGCCCGGGAAGCAATGGGCTTGGCCATGGGAGGAGTAGAGGGTGGGGTCTGGAGAGGAGGGGAGGGACCAGAGCAATTTGAATCAGACTTGATTTTGAACTCAGGCCTGGATTCCTCTTCCCCCACTTTGCCTCCAGGTGCTAGGGGATTAAAAGCTTCTAGAGGGTGGGTCATTGCCTCCAGGCATGCAAAATTAGAGCAACAATTACTGTTAGAACTGGGAAAAGCTGCAGGAATCTCTTCAGGTTTCTCTGAAAAAGCATGGTTGGGAGAGGGAGAGATATTTCCTTGTGTGAGTAAGTTGCTGGCTCTTCTAACAAAAATAAAAAGAAAAATAGAAAATCCACAAAAACAAAGCATTAACATGATCTTATCTCCCATTTGTCTGGTTAAACAGACTAAAATCAAAAATAGGATAATTAGGGAGTTTAAAAGGTCCATTTGAAAAAATTTAAAGGGAAAACACCAGGCAATTCAGCAGTACTTAAGATTTAAAGGGTTAGGGTAGGGAAAATTTCTTACCCAACCGGAAGATCAGAAGTGAGGTTCAGCTTTCCTCTTCGTGGTCAGCCATCTGTTAAGGGTTAAAATTCTAGCTAGTCTGTCTAAAATATCTAATGAGTGGTCGCCAATAAATTATAAGCTTTAACAAGAGTTAGACTTTTAAGCATTTATTAAGGAGAATAAGAATTTGGTAAAGAGAGAGAAAGGCCTAGATTCCTATCTATTAAAGGGAGAGCACATTTCTAGCTCCCTTCTCCGCCAGCGTCCCCAGGAAAGAGCGCGAGACTGAGCGCCAGTCTCTTCCTTCCTCCTCCCACTAGTCCGCGTCACTTCCTGACTCCTGGTCTTGCCCTCAAAGACCTTCCCTTCATGGGCAGAACTCTTCTACAGTAAGTATCCAGCAGGTGGCGTCATTCCAATCGTTACAATGGTAAAGTTATCATCAGCCGAAATCATTCATTACCTTTTTGTTTTCCTCTAATTGTTCAGAAGACCTTCCTTGTGATAATAAATCTTAAAATCTCTTTTTAGGATTACCCACATATTATTTTTGTTTCATCCTTTTTAATAAATACACACAACAGCTTTCTTTTTATTCTTTATTTTCAAGAAAACTAATCTATATGACTGACTAATGGCACCCCACAGTTAAAGGTCACCAAAATAAGAAGGGAGAGGTTCAATAGGGCATGATCTTTCTGTAACATATACCCAAATAAGACTTGCACATGGGAAAAGCAATGGAAAGGATAATATTAGGGAAATTTAAGAGGAAAAGGAAGGAGGTTATATTATATAATAGAAAGGAAAGATGACCAATAGACAAACTGTATCTTTCACAGAAATCTATGGAAGATAAAGAAAGCTAGATGAGAGGCCTAGAATTTTGAGAAATAACCAAAGCAAAGGACATGGACTATGTTCACCTAATATGAAAGGACCTTGTTAGACCACATTGTTGGACTGGTACTCACACTGCTGAGATTGTAGGTCCATCTGAATTAAAGTACTATAATTTCAGGAACTCTCAGTGTAAAAACTCTCTCCATAATTTAGTATCATGACACATCTATGACTTCTTAAGACAAGTTGCAGTTATTAGCAGAAGGCACATAGGAGTTAAATGGATAACATAGCTAGTAAATTTCAAAGACAGGATTTATATTCAGGTGTTTAATAATTCCAAACCCATTGCTCTTTGTACTACTATTCATTGACTATAGAGTAGATATATAATAAATAGATGTATAATGTACACATTTTCTTATTATCAAGGGTACCTTTAATCATACCATTTCTTTGCTTATCTCAATGATTTCTGCTTTGAATTCCCCTTTGTTATTTATCATTACTATAATGTCAAGCCTTCCTATAGGTTAGCTACAGAATAGGAAATTTTAGTACATTCAGTTATCTTAAACCAATGTGTATCTTTTGGAACTGGAGTTATTTCCTGTAGGCAACACAATGCTGGGTTGTTCTTTTAAATCTATTCAATAACCTTTTCTTTTTGTATGAGAATCTACTCTATTTACATTCAAGTTTTATAATTATTATGCTTAACCCATACCATCTTTTATTAATCTATTCGTTAAAAAGAATGTTTCTTACCTCATTAATACTAATCTTTTCCCTACCATAACATGCTCACACATACAAAAGAGTAGGCAAGGTTATTAAATTTTATTCTACTAACTCTTCTATGAAAGTTTGGCTCCTTGACTTCTTGTTTCAGGCAGTATCCTGAATCTGGGATTGTCCGCTCTTTTCACTAGCCTCCTTTCTTTGATTTTATTACTCTTTTTCTTTATTTGTAATACTTTTAACCCAATGCATCGTTTTCTTTCTTTCTCTCATTTTATTTGGTCTTGAGACACACAGAGTTATTCAGTTGTTAATCAAATCAATACAATGTTGTCTTTAATTCCTATATGGTGATTGAATTGAAATAGCTACAGGTTAGTCACAGTTGTTAAGTATCTATTGATTAAAACACTTAGCCTAATAGATCTGGTCTGTTCCAAAGACTAAATGATCTTGATGGTTTTATTGGAAAAAGCTTTTTGAAATTGGCCCTTTTGGCTTTAAACTTCTCAAATTTGTCTTGATTTTTAAAATGTCTACATCTTGTCTGTTAAAATATTTCTTCTATTTGGCAGGAAACTGATTTTGAGATGTATGTGTTGTATATATGTATATATGTGTGTTTATGAATATGTATACATCTATACACAATATCCTTGATAAAAAATTATATATAATTTATATATTTATGTTTTATTTATATATCATATATTAATTTTATGTATATATACTTTATATATTTATATATATTTATGTATATATAATTTCAGCTTTCTACTAGTCTTTATTTTTTCCAATTCAAATTTCTGTTGTTGTTGTTGTTTTTTAATTTCTAAAATATAATCCATTTCTTCTTAACTCCTTGCAGGGTCATCTCCTTTGTATTATAATCTTGACATTTAACAATGGTGTTTCTATGAGAAGTAAATTTGAGTTTCAAATCTCTCTTCCTGTAAATGAGCAGTTAGATGGCATAGTAGATTGAGTCAAAGGCTTAGAGTCAGGAAGATTCATATCCAAGAATTCAAATCCAGTCTTAGGCTCTTACTGCCTGTGTAACCCTGGGCAAATCACTTTAACCCTGTTTGTCTCAATTTCCTTATTTGTAAAATGAATTAGAGAAGGAAATGGCAAATCATTCTGGTGTCTTTCATGAAAAAACTGCCAATATGGTCACAAAGAGTTGGACAGAACTGAAAATGAATGAATAACAATCCTTCAAATCCTGATGATTTCTTTCCATTCTCTTTTTTTTATGTTTATGTAAAATTTCCCTGCATAATTTCCAGAAATATAATGGTTTGCAAGGAGATGGGGATTGGTCTCCTCTCGATAAGAATATAATAGTCACCATTCAAATTACACTCCTCTGGCCCTGTTTGAAGAAAAAGGTCTCCCTCTCCCCACCCCCGAAACAAAATCACATGGTTCAGGGAAACCCTGGGCTGGTCACAATTAGGTCTGCTCCTGAGCTTTGTCCATATGAGGGAGGAATTGAAGAATTGTCCTTGTATCACCTCCCCCTTTGGCTAAGAAATACTGCATTCCTATTAGCTAGTTTTTGCATGTAGATTTTAACTCTTGAGTAATCAAAATAATGGTGGAAAAGGGCCTGTGATCCTCCATTTTGTGGTCACCCACCAGCTGGACAAGGGGTGGCCCATTCTCACAAAAATGACAATAAATGAGCTTTTGACACATCACCAACGCTGAGTTACAGAAGTTATTGGAGGAATGATATAACTCACATGGTTCATTTCTGTTCTTTTTCATGTTCTCTAAGACTATGGGCTGCAGAAAATGTGATGCCATGCATAGGTAGAGGGGATTTCTTCCTCCTGTCTTCCTTATACTATTGAAATTCCAAAGCCACTTTCTATTCCTATCCTATATCTATTAATATTGGAAAATTTGGCTAGTCATGAAATCAAGCTCAACCTTGGTTTCGTGTTACAGTTTCACCATCATAAAGGTTTTAAAATTGTAAAAGACCAGGATCTCCATTTTGAATGGTGTAGTAGACTGGTAATGACACTTTATTCAGACTGCTTTTTTTTTTTAATGTATAAGGTATTTTATTTTTTCTGTTACATGTAAAGATAGTTCTCAACTTTTGTTTATACAAGCTTTACAATTTCAGATTTTTCTCCCTCCCTCCCCTCCCTCCCCCCTCCCCTAGACAGCAGGTAATCTGATATAGGTTATATCTATATATCTCTATACATATAGATATAGATATAGATATATACACACACATATATATATACACATAATAATATTAATCCTATTTCTGCATTAATCCTGTTACAGGAGAAAAAATCAGAGCAGTGATGCAAAACCTCAAAATAGAAAAAAAAAACAACAGCACCCAAAACAAAAGAAATAATATGGTTCAATCAGCATCTATACTCCACAGTTCTTTCTTTTTTTTTCTTGGATTTGGAGATCCTCTTCTATCATGAGTTCCCTGGAACTCTTCTGTACCATTGCATTGGTGAGAAGAATATAGTCCATCACAGTAGGTCAACACTCAATGTTGATGATACTGTGTACAATGTTCTTCTGGTTCTGCTCATCTCACTCATCATCAGCTCACATAAGACCCTCCAGGTTTTCAGTGCCATACCAATCAGACTACCTAAAAATTATTTTATACAGCTAGAAAAAATAATAACAAAATTCATCTGGAAAAACAAAAAATCAAGAATATCCAGGGAAATAATGAAAAAAAATTCACAGGAAGGTGGGTTAGCGGTACCAAACTTGGAGCTTTACTATAAAGCGGCAGTCATCAAAACTATCTGGTACTGGCTAAAAAATAGAGTGGTAGATCAATGGAATAGGCTAGGCTCAGGAAATGCAGTAGTAAATGACACTAGTAATGTAATGTTTGATAAACCCAAAGATTCCAGCTTCTGGGATAGGAACTCAGTATTTGACAAAAACTGCTGGGAAAACTGGAAGATAGTATGGCAGAAATTAGGCATAGACCAACATCTTACACCTTATACTAAAATAAGGTCAAAATGGATACATGATTTAGACATAAGAGGTGATACCATAGGTAAATTAGGAGAGAAAGGAATAGTGTACCTATCAGATCTTTGGAAAGGAGAACAGTTTTTGACCAAACAAGAGATAGAGTATATTATAAAATGCAAAATGGATGATTTTGATTATATTAAATTAAAACATTTTTGTACAAACAGAAGCAATGCATCCAAAATTGGAAGGGAGGCAGAAAACTGGGAAACAATTTTTGAGGCCAGTGCTTCTGATAAAGGCCTCATCTCTAAAATATATAGGGAATTAAATCAAATTTATAAGAATCCAAGTCATTCCCCAATTGAGAAATGGTCAAAGGATATGAACAGGCAGTTTTCTGATGAAGAAACCAAAGCTATCTATTCCCATATGAAAAAATGCTCTAAATCTCTAATGATTAGAGAGATGCAAATTAAAACAACTCTGAGATACCACCTGACACCTATCAGATTGGCTAAAATGACAAAAAAGGAAGATAATAAATGTTGGAGAGGCTGTGGGAAAATTGGAACACTAATGCATTGTTGGTGGAGCTGTGAGCTGATCCAACCATTCTGGAGAGCAATTTGGAATTATGCCCAAAGGGCGATAAAGCTGTGCTTACCCTTTGACCCAGCAATTCCACTTTTAGGTCTTTTGCCCAAAGAAATCATGGAAGGGGGAAGGGACCCACATGTACAAAAATATTTATAGCTGCTCTTTACGTGGTAGCAAGGAATTGGAAGTTGAGGGGGTGCCCATCAATTGGGGAATGGCTGGACAAGTTGTGGTATATGAATACAATGGAATACTATTGTGCTGTAAGAAATAATGAGCAGGAAGAGTTCACAGACTGCTTTTTAAAGAAGGCTTACATTTTCTGTAACTGGAGATTAACTTTAGTGGAAGGCTTATCCTTGGGTTTAACCAATGCCTTTAGGAGGGTTTCTGATTAGTGCCAATTTGGAAATGGTGCTTTATGTTACCCTGTCAAAATGGATTTCACTCTGAGAAAAAGAGGTGATGGGTTATATTAAGTCAAGTCAACATACATTTCACTTAGCTATTGTGCTAAGCACTGGGGATACAAAGGGAAGGGAAAATAACAAGGACAATAACAACAACAATAATAGTCCTTGCTATCTGAGAGCTCACAGTATAATAATTGAAAAACCATGATAATGGATATGTACAAAAAAGACATCCAAGGGATATTTTGGGGGTAATATCAGAGGGAAAGTCCTGGAGTTGGAGGGGATTGGGAAAATCTTCTTGCAGAAAATGGTATTTTAGCTCCGATATGAAAGAAGCCAAGAAAGCCAGGAGATGGCACCTGAAGAAAGAAAATTACATGAATAAGAGATAGTCACCGAAAAGGCATGGGGTCAAGAGATGGAATACTATGTGTGATCAAGAACAAGGAAGCCAGTGTCACTGAATCAAAGAGTACTTGAAGGAGAATAAAGTGTAAAAAGCCTGGAGTATAGTGAAAGTCATGGGCTCCATAGTCAGAGGAACTAGGTTCTTGTCTTGCCTCTGTTGGTCAATGTGTCAATTTGATTCTCTCAGAGTCTTACTTTCTTGCCCATAAAATGAACAAATTCTACTGGAGGAGCTTTAAGTTGAATATACACACATACACATGCACATATGTATATATGTGTGTTCATGTTTATACATGTATATATGTCTACATATTATATTAATATGTCATTATATACAAAATGACTTACAATATAATTCCAGTGTTCTATAGTTTTTCCATAAAGTAGTAATAAAGTAGGTGGTAAAGAATATTTTGTGGTGGTTGGGCTGTACCCATTTATTGTATTTTCTTCTGTATGTATAATTTAGCCTATTTTCATACTGTAACTAATTAACAGTATGTTAAGGTACCATAAAATATGAACATTAGTCATTTGAGGTATGTGATGAACTTTTTTTGTAGTTCTATTTCTAATCCAAATATTATTTATCTCAGTAATTTATAACTTCAAATGTTTATGTATAAAAAGCTAAGTGTATATGCATATATATATATATATACATATACATTGAATATAGGTTTGCATTCACAAAGAGCCATTCTTTCCTTTATGCCTACATATACATTTATCACAAGTGTCAGAAGGAAAGTCCCATTGGAACTGAATGCATTCTAATCAAGGAAAAGGTTGGAGGAGATAGATATAGAAGGAGAGCCAACATGATTGAAATTCCCCGATACTAGTATAATTCTTTAGTGGCTTGGCTTTCTTGCCTTTGTCAGAGTGAATAAATATGGCCCTAGGAACATAACTGTGGTGGTTTATGAATCAAGCATCAACTAAATTGGGTAGCAGCCAAGAACCTTGTTATCTACCCTCTGAGCAGGAAAGTTTCTCTGACATTGCCTGAAATTGGTCAATAAGAAGGAGCCTGTGAATGCTGCCTTTATAGTCAATTAGATGGAATTTAAAGCATATTAATTATCAACAATAAAACAGATTCTACTAATGATATGTTAATTTTTTAAAAGAGCCATCAAAGTCTAGTGAAAAGAAAAGAGTTGTAATTAGAGTCAGAAAGATCTGAGTTCAAATATGACCTAAGACATTTATTTGCTGTGTGACCCAGGACAAGTCACTTAACCCTGTTTTCTTCAGTTTTCTCATCTGTAAAATGAACTAGAGAAGAAAATGGTAAACCATGCCAGTATCTCTGCCAAGCACAACTCAAATGGGGTCAGGAAAAATTGGACTTGACTGAAATAACTAAATAACAATAACCCTCAGACAGTTGTCTAAGACAACAAATTGTAGAACAAGTGCCTATCTAGAAAAGGTAATTTTCTCATTGGGAGTTGCTTCTACTAATGATATAATAGGTACAAACATATACAAATTTAAATGCAAATATCTATATCTAAAAAATAGGTATTTACATATCTATCAATTAATCTATTCAATCTATATCTATTTATACTCTTGTCTTTAAAAATGGATCATTAATTTCAACTTGAATTGAACAAGTTCTTACTTAGCACCTACTGCGTTAGGTACTAGGAATACAAAGACAAAAATCAAGTAGTTCTTGCCTTCATGGAGTTTACATTTTTTTTTAATTAAGTATTTTTTTTCCCATTGCATGTAAAGATAGTTTTCAAATTTGTTTATACAAGCTTTCCAATTTCAGATTTTTCTCCCTCCCTCCTCTCCCTCCCCCCTCCCCTAGACAGCAGGTAATCTGATATAGGTTATGTATACACATAGTAACATTAATCCTATTTCTGCATTAGTCATGTTATAAGAGAAAAATCAGAGCAATGATGAAAAACCTCAAAATAGAAAAAAGCAACAGCACCAAAAACAAAAGAAATAGTATGGTTCATTCAGCATCTATACTCCACAGTTCTTTTTTCTTTTTTTCTTTTTTTTTCTTGGATTTGGAGATCTTCTTCCACCATGAGTTCCCTGGAACTCTTCTGTACCATTGCATTGGTGAGAAGAATATAGTCCATCACGGTAGATCAACACTCAATGTTGATGATACTGTGTACAGTGTTCTTCTGGTTCTGCTCATCTCACTCATCATCAGCCCATGCGAGACCCTCCAGGTTTCTCTGAACTCCTCCTGTTCATTGTTTCTTACAGAACAATAGTATTCCATTGTATTCATATACCACAACTTGTGCTGGTTTGGTCAGTGCTGGGCTGCTGCCCTGTGCTGGGCCTTCCTTTTGCCCGAGTCAGACCGACCTTTTCCTGAAGTCTTCTAAATTATCTCTGGTTGGAAGAATGTGTCTCTCTGCCGCTTTGCAGGTTCATTCTATAGTTTCAGAATCCTTCCAGAGGCTTGATTTAATGTTCTTTTTGAGGGAATAGAAGGAGAGCTCAGGCAGATTGCTGTTTCCTCTCCACCATCTTGGCTCCGCCCCCCAGTTTACATTTTTACTGTGAAGAGGCATCATAGATACTCTGTTATGATGGGGAAAAACAACAACGCTTAACCTCTCTAGTCTTCAGTTTCCTCACCTTTAAAATAAGTGTAATAATACCTATAATATTACACTCACAGCACTGTTGTGAGCTTCAAATGGATTTATATTGGTAAAGAACAATAGTTAACAAATAGCAGTTATGATGTGTATAGTGCTTAGCACTTTACAATTATTATCTCATTTGATCCTCACAACAAACCTATCAGGTAGGTGCTATTATTATCTTCCTTTTACAATTAAAGAAACTGAGGCAAGCTGGATTTGTTTTTTCTAATTCAAAATCCTAGTACCTTGTCAATAAACTGTTACCTTGCATAGTAGGCATTTATGGAAATGGGCAAGGTATCTGATTTCATCATCATAGGGAACTGCTGCTGTGAGAGGTCAGGTCACTCCAATGCTGCAGATCACAATGTACCACTGAGTATAACAATAGATTAGTTCTAAGGAATTGTTTATGATCTATCGAGGTTAAATAACTTTTCCAGGGTACCAACAGAATTTGAATCAAAGACTTCCTGTCTCTAAATTTAGCCCTCTATCCAGTTTGTCACTCTGTGTCTACACAGATAAACATCTATTTTTCTTCTAATATCCATAGCTAGTTATGGATATATATTGAACACAATTATTTGTTAGTATCTTTATCTTGAATTCCCCTAATATTTGAATAAATGAGTGGCATCAGCAGGATTAAGTTGAAAATTAATTGTCAAGAAAATGATAGACTTGGATTTATTCCCCTGCTGGGTTGAACACTCTGTTTGATAATGAGGACCCCTCAAACACACTCCAGTAAGTGACCCCACGATGGGGGATGAATAAACATGGAACCATTTGTTAAAACATAATCACAATCAGTTTTTCTTAGTGACAATTTGGAATTACTGAACAATTACCTGCAGCCTCCGTAGAGATTTTTGTATCAGATTTCTCAAAATCCAGAAAAAAATGGCATTATTGACCTTTCCCTTATTTTTGATTCTAATACTCTCTCCCCCAACTCTTTATCTTGAGTTAGTCTGCCTCAATACTCCAATCTATTTAATGTGTATCCTCTCTCTAGCAATGTAGACTGCATACCATCCATGTCTACCCATGTTGTTCAATTTTTATTTTATTTATTTTTATTTTTTGCAGGGCATCGAGGGTTAAATGGCTTGCCTAGGGTCACACAGCTATTCAGTGTCAAGTGTCTGAGTCTGGATTTGAACTCAGGTCCTCCTGAATCCAGGGCCAGTGCCCCCTCATGTTGTTCAATTCTTTTTTATGCCTGGCTGTATGTATTCAACATCTCTGATTCCTTTATCTATTGTTCTCCCACCATCAATTCAGAAGTGGAAGAGAGAAGTACAGAATTGGGGGTCATTTTGTACTTTTCTTTCGTTCTTGTGAGTCTATGGCCAAATAATTCTTCAGCAAACAGCCAGATTATTTGCCGTAAATGCATTCCTATTTATCTTAGCTGTTTTTCAGGGAAAAGGAAAACATATTTTTTGCAAAGGTGAAGGAATTACTTTCAAATTTGCTATTTGCATCTTTCTAATTTTGTTATACAGAGACAAACCTTTATGAATTTTCTTTAAAACTAAGATTTTGTGAGTATTCATAGTTAGATAATAAATACCTAAAATAATTTATATGAAACATTTTTATGGACAAACCTGGTTAATTATTCCAGGGATTAAAATAAGAACAAAGTCAGATTAACACAGGCATGTAAATGTGGTCAAAGATGGATTGGAGCTGCCTCATGGTATCTCGACACAGTGACTAGAGAGCTGGCTCTAGAAACAGGAATGTTCTGCCCCTAATTGTCATTCATTCTTTGATTTTGAAGAAGACCAATGATGCCTTGAATTGGATTGAATTGAATTGGTGAATTGGATTGAAGTGAGGGAGACTGACACAAAATCATCAGCCTCACTCTAATCTTCCAGAGTCATTAAAGTCCAGTAGCAGGACAAAAGTCAATATTACTCATGAGGCCCAGGATGCAATGGATGCTCTTGGCATCTTCGATGCCTGACCAGGCACTAAATGTACCACAGTGCCTGCTGCAGCTGCCTTTGTGGCCTTTAGAACAAATCGTTCTCATCTTCCCATTCTTGTCAGGGGAAGTCTTCACATGCTTAGGGTAGATAGCCCCTTAACTCACTGATGAGTTTGAGGCCTGTATAGTACCCTTAACCTAGTTTAACCCATCTACTGAAATGGTTTACAGATGTGACTACTATGTAGGCTATCACTTCTTGGAGCCACATGTTGAGTGCCAGGTGGATGAGCAGCCCTGAAAAGAATTCAACAAGCCTTCATACCAGAGGTGCTAGTACTCCTTGAAAACCCCATTCACTTTTCTGGGCAGCTAGGTGGCACAGTGAATAGAGCACTGGGCTTAGAGACAAATCTGGCCTCAGACACTTACTAGATGTGTGATCCTGGGCAAGTCACTGAACCCTGTTGGCCTCAGTTTCCTCATCCTATAAAATGTGCTGGAGGAAGAAATGACAAAGTGCTCCAGTATCTTTGCCAAGAAAACCCCAAATGAGGTCAGAAAGAGTTGGGCACAATTGGAAAATGACTGAACAAAAGTTATTTCATTATATTTTGGGACTGGAGCTATCTGCTCCTGATATATGCTGGATTGTATGACCATGGGTAAGTCACTTCTGAGTGCTCTAAGCAAGTTTATGACTTTAAATTCCAGAGACAGTGTGAACCTGCATCAGTAAAGGGCTTTCCTCATGTAGGCATTCCTTGTACCAATAAAATCATGGGTTTAGTTCCTATCCTACTGTCAATGAGACTGTTTAATTTTCTTGTAAGTAGAAAGGATTGAATAGTGTTATTATACCATATATAGACTGTTCATTTCATGTAATTTGCAAGTATGTATAACTATTTCCTAAAGGAATAACATTTTGCTCAACATATTTTAGAAAATTATTGTCTAATTCATTTGAGAACATTCAACAACAAACAGTATTAGTTATTGATGTATATTTGATGACATTTATAAAAACAATTAGTAGCCTCATTTTACATCTCATAGATGTAAACATAGAGAACATAATTGGATACAGTACAGTGAAAAAGTATAAGATTAAGGAAAAGGAAAATTAATTGTACCGTCCTGTTGCCGTAACTACATAATGTGAAACTTTTGAATGAAAATAAAAATTAAATTTGTTTTTACATAATGCTAAATTTTTTACTTTTGCAAACTACAAGGTAGTTACTTTGATCTCCCTGAGTCCACTTCACTGTTACTCACTGTTACACAGTGCCTGAAACATAGTAGCTAATTAATAAATAGTTGCTTGCTCAAATGACTGTCCTCCCGCCATTTTCATTCTGTTTGATATTGTGATCATAATCAAATTAGTCTGCTTCTACTCCCCAAACTCTCTACATATGTTAGAAAGAAGGAACCTCAGAGACCACTCGGTACAGTCTAATTTTCCAAATTATGTAGCCTAGTGATTTTGTAGCAAAAGAAATTCTGCAGACATGTTTTAGTGACAATTATTCTAGTGAAGAACTGACAACATTTTGGAACACCTGTATCCAGGACATTCAGACATTTGTTTTACCATGGAGTGGATTTTTTTTTTTACTAATAGAAAATTAGACATTCCTCAATGCTAATTTGTAGTGAAAAAGCCTGTTGTCATATTATTTTTTTCTCTCTCCTTTCTCTCTCTTTCTCTTTCCCCATCTCTCTGATTCCACTCCTCTTTTCTCTCCTCTTTCATCTCTCTGTGTTTCAGATTTATATTTATATCATTACTCATTATAAATAAATATATTTCAGTAACATTTTAAGAATTATAATATTCCATTCAGCCTAATTTTAGATAAAGAGGGTAGAGGCTGAAATCTTGCTTATTTACTTATAGAAAGTAGATTTAATTAATTTTTGTTGTTAAATATAGGCTAATAATGATAAGTCTTTGCATTTTCCCCTTCTTACTGCACATCTTTGTTTGCTTTTTCTTTCTTTTTTTTTGATAAGGCAATTGGGGTTAAATGACTTGCCCAGGGTCATACAGCTAGTAAGTGTTAAGTGTCTGAGGCCGGATTTGAACTCAGGTACTCCTGACTCCAGGACCGGTGCTTTATCCACTGTACCACCTAGCTGCCCCTGACTGCACATCTTTGTAAAGAGTATCAATCCTCTTTCCAAAGAAAATTAAAAAATGATTATATAGCTTTGGTCTTATCAGTAGTTATTATTCTGAACATCAGTTATCATCCTTCAGTACCATCGGTTATATGCTACATTGTACGAATAAGCAAAATTAATTTGTTCTCCCTCTGTCTCCGTCTCTGTCTTTCTACCTCTCTCTATCTCTCTGTCTCTTTCTCTATCTTTTCCTGTTTTTTTATCTCTGAACATATAATGTTGCATATAACATATAGAATATATTAATATGAATTTTAAAGGCATAATGACAGTCAACATGTATTTATTAAATTCCCCAAGTATTTAGTCAAAATGATAAAGAATAGAGAAAGAAGTTAATAGGGAATAGTTTATCAGACTTGTTTTGGCAAGCCCACTCAGAAACATTTGAAAAGTCCACATGTAACATAGGATAGTATCATTCTCTAAGCTAATGCATTAATTATTTTTTTATCCCTTTAGAATTTTCCAAACTTTCCACGTCTTAACTCAAGAGCATATGTCTGCTTAAATAACACTAAATTCAATTTGATTGAAAGATAGCAAGGGCCCTGCCAATGTGACCTTATCATCCAAATGAAAGGGGATCAATTCAGTTAACCATTAACTCGTTTTGCATATCTGATACTGAATATGAGTATTTGTACATATTAAATTTGAATAACATTCATTGAGTTCATAGTATGCACTAGACTTTGTGCTAGGCACTGGGGA
This sequence comes from Dromiciops gliroides, assembly GCF_019393635.1. Classification (NCBI taxonomy): domain Eukaryota; kingdom Metazoa; phylum Chordata; class Mammalia; order Microbiotheria; family Microbiotheriidae; genus Dromiciops; species Dromiciops gliroides. The sequence continues at coordinate 22,686,440 of NC_057863.1, forward strand.
AAACAACAAACAACAGGAAGAAGAAAGGCATTCCCTTCTCTTCAGGACTACATGCTACCTGGTTCATGTGCAAGTGAAGACATAATCCTTTTGATTTCTTTGTTCCTCTTTTAAAAAGGACAACAACATGCTACCAGAGGGACATATTGTGTACATATATAAAAGGACTATATGTAAATTAGAAGCAATATAGGAATTCCAAGAAGGAAAGAGTATATGTGTATGGGGAAGTAGGTGGGTAAAGGTTATCAGGAAGACCTTTTAGTAAGAGGTGGCAGCTCTTTGCACTTGTTTACTTTGGCAAAATGTATGGTTCAAGGGAGAGAATGTTAATCTTGGAGTCTTAGGATCTTACTTCAAATCCTGACTCTATTATCTGCTACCTCTGTCACTTCGAGAAAACTACACCTTATCTTTCTATAGCTCACTTTCCTCATTGGTAAAATGTTATGGTTGGAATAAATGACCTGTGGGATCCTTTACAGATTTAGGTAAATTATACTAGTAAGGAAGCTAGGGATTTTGTAAGAGAGGAGAAATAATTATATTTTCAAAATGAGAGATTATCTTTGCAAAGCCTTTCAGGTAGAAAACGAAATGTTACATATGGGAAACATTTCAATCAGAATTTCCTTAAAGGAGAGTAATATGAAATGGGAGTAAAAAGGTAAGAGTCAAATTGTGGAGGACCTGAGGTGCTGAGCTGATAATTTTTAAATCAAATTTTATCCTCAATCATTGAATATTTTTGAGTAGATAACTGACATGGTCACATGTAGATTCTTAGAAATGTGAATTTTGAAGTTATCATAAGATAGACTGGAGAGATGGAGAGATTTCAAGTAGGGAGAATATTGCAATGGTTAGGTGAGAGATGAAAAGGACTTGAAGTAGTATACAGCTATGTTAATGGAGAGTGAGAGATAGATATGGGAGCTGTCATAAAGATAAACTCAACAAAGCTTGGAAATTGATTGGATTAGGTGAAGAATGAGATAGGGAAGAATTAAGGATCACTTAGAAGTTTTGAATTTAGGTGACTGAAAACTTGGCAGTTCTCAGCAGAAATAGGGGAGCTTGAAGGAAGTAGGGAGGAGATTCTTCTGAAAACATTTTGAATTTAATTTTGGACATGTTGAGTTTGAAGGGCTATTAGGATATCCAAGTAGAGATGTCTAATAGTAAGTTGGTAGTGTCCCTTACACTGTAAGATCCTTGAGAGCAGAATCTTTTTTGCCTTTATTTTCTTCTTCACTTGTTAGCACAGTGTCTGGCACATAATAAATGTTTAATAAATTCTTTTTTGCTTAATGTAAGAATGTCATTCCTTTTTTAAATCCTAAAAGTAGTTTTTAAAAAAATTTCCAGTTACATGTAAAAATAGTTTTCAACACTTGTTTTGATAAGATTTCTAATTCCAATTTTTCCCTTTCTCCCTTCCCTCCCCCCTCCCCAAGACAGTAGTAAGCAAACTGATATAGGTTATATATGTATAAAAACATTAGACATATTTCTGCATTAGGCATATTGTGAATGAAGAATCAGAACACAAAGGAAAAAACTCAAAAAAGAAAAACAACAACAACAACAACAAAGTACAAACAGTATGGTTCAATCTACATCCAGAGTCCACCCTTCTTTTTTCTGGATGTAGAGAACATTTTCCATCATGACTCCTTTGTAATTATCTTGGATCATTGTATTCCTGAGAAGAGTTAAATCTATCACAGTTGATCATCATACAATGTTGTTGTTACAATGTTTTCTTGGTTCTGCTCATTTCGCTCAGCATCAATTCATGTGAGTCTTTCCAGGTTTTTTTCTGAAATCCATCTGCTTATCGTTTCTTATAGTATTCCATTACATTCATATGCCACAACTTGTTCAGCCATTCCCCAATTGATGGGCATGAGCTCAATTTCCAATTTTTGCCCCCACAGAAAGAGCAAGTATAAATATTTTTGTACATGTGGGTTCTTTTCCCTTTTTATGATTTTTTTGGGATATAGACCTGGTAGTGATATTGCTGGGTTAAAAAGTATGCACGGTTTTCTAGCCATTTGGGCATAGTTCCAAATTGCTCTCCAGAATGGTTGGATCAGTTCAAAATTCCACCAAATAATGCATGTGTTCCGATTTTTCCACAGCTTCTCCAACATTTGCTATTTTCATTTTTTGTTATATTTGCCAATCTTATAGGTATGAGGTGGTACCTCAGAGTTCTTTTAATTTGCATTTCTCTAATCAATAGTGGTTTAAAACATTTTTAATATGGTAATAGCTTTGATTTATTTATCTGAAAATTGCCTGCTCATATTCTTTAACCATTTCTCAATAAGATAGTGACTTGTCTTCTTATAAATTACATTTATTTTCCAATATATTTTAGAAATGGAGCCTTTATCAGAAACACTGGCTGTAAAAATTGTTTTCCAGCTTTCTGCTTTCCTTCTAATTTTGGATGCATTGCTTTTGTTTCCACAAAAACTTTTTAATTTAGTGGAATCAAAATAATCCATTGTGCATTTCATAATATTCTCTATCTGTTGTTTGGTCATAAATTCTTCTCCTCTCCATAGATCTGAGAGGTCAACTATTCCTTATTTTCCCAATTTAGCTGTGGTATCACCCTTTATGTTTAAATCCTGTATCCATTTTGACCTTATTTTGGTATGTGGTATAAGATGTTAGTTTTATGACTAATTTCTGTCATACTGTCTTCCAGTTTTCCCAGTTTTTGTCAAATAGTGGGTATCTTATCTCCAGAAGCTGGAGTCTTTGGGTTCATCAACCAGTAGATTACTATAATCATTTACTACTGCGTCTCCTGTGCCCAACCTAAGGAATGTCATTCTTAGCACCAAGCATATAGATTTGGTTGTCATTTTCATGAAAATGATCCTTAAACCCATAGGAGCTAATGAACTCTTCTATTCAGTTCCATTTACCAAATATTTATGTGAGCCTATTATTTTTTGGGCCCTGTGGGAGACAGTACATAGAAAGAAAAGAGCAGAGTTGAGTATACAATGAAGAGCAATGCCCACATTTAGAATAAAGGAAGATTATCTAGCTCAGGAGACTGAGAAATAACAGTCTACTTTGACTACTTTGAAAACAGTGTTATGCAACAGAGAGAGGAAAGCCCATAGGAATAGGGGATGGTTGGCCTCAGTTTTCTCATTTATAAAATTAAATAACAAAAGCATCTATCTCTTAGAGTTATTGAATCAAATGAGATAATATGATAAACACTTTGCAAAATTAGAAGCACTCTGTCAATGCTAGTTATTGCTATTATAATCATTCTAAAACAATAAGCAGAAAGATCAGATAATGAAAAACTTAGAGCAAATAAGGGTTGCTTCATGAATTTTAAGGACAAAGCTATATCTAGTGTAATATCAGGTTACATGGTCAAACTTTCTGTGACACTGGGCTAGAAGCTTAAGCTGAAATGCTTTATCTCTTGAAGGAGGTGGGATAGTCAGAAATGTGCACTCAAAGGCTGATGCTCACTTCAGTACAATTTGCACTGAGAAAAAATGCAGGAAAGTAGACTCTCTTTCCAAAAGTCAATGAAATGCCTGAGTTTCTCTGAAAAATTCCTCAAAGATGCCCTTTAAAAATCTTCCAAAGAAGCTCTTTCTCATCCCATGACTCAAATGAAGTCATGGAAGCTTTTTCACCTTCTGATTTATTGAAGTAAAAAATAAGGCAAGAATCAAGAAAAAGCATTTTTTTCCTCAAGAACTTGGTGTACAGCTGAGAGCTTAGGATATATATTTCCATTATATATGTTTACCTAGTTGTCACATTTTCTCAATATTTATACTCTTTAGGAAACGAATTGTTGAATATGGTATTTGTGGGCATTGGATATCAGGGGATTTAGTGAGGACAATTAGTCCCTAATCATATCATTGTTTCTTTGGGGGAATGCAATTCCACCATCATTATATAGAATTATGGTTCCTTTTCTGAGCATTTTGCTGACTTAAAGTATTATGACTGTCTTTATACATGTGCTCCTCTCTGATGTCATTACTTCTATTATAGAAGGTGTCTCCTTCTGGATACTGGCTTAGGAGCTCTACTAACTCATTCAGACCATCACCCTGTTTAATAGAATAGCATTTTACAAAACTATAATCTTGCAACAGCTAAACATTATGATATTTGTTCTTCTGAAAGTACTTAATTTTAATACAAGAAGAAACAATGAGTAAAACATTTTAGCAGATGAGAGGATATATTTTAGAATACTACTATACTTGATTCTATAATGATGGAGATATGCACTGAGAGATGCATAAAATCATTCAATGGCTTAAAAAAACAATCTCTATCTAAAATCGTTGGCCAATAGAATGATGAAAATGTGTACATTTTACCCAATTAGTTAATAAGCAAATTAATTATGTATAGGCACTGTGCTAAACATTGGGAATAAAAATACAAACAAAAAGAGAATACCTATTTTCAAGGATCTTATAGTCTAATGAAGAAAGATAGGATACAAATGGAAGATGAAAAATGGGGGTGGGGAAAAGAAAGTACTGGGTGTGGGGGTGTGATAGAGACATCCAAAAGACTTCAAAATCAATACAGCTGGTAGGAGAAGGGGAGAAGACTGTGCTAGGCCCCTTCTTTAAACGGAAGTTTTGAAGCTCATGGCTCTGTTTTCCAATTACAGGGTCTAAACAAAGGGGCAGAGGCTACTGATAAGATCAGAATCCTAAGGCTAATTCAGTCTTGCAGGATAATATTTCCAGATGATAAGTTTCTTGGGGTATGAAGTTAAGGGTGAAGCTCTAGTAGAAATAGTCAACCAGACTAGGGATAAGGATTTCTTTACTACCAGCTAGGCAAGTTTTGGGCACAGATATAGGAAAGCAAAAAGGAGGGGAGGGTGGGTATTTACTTAGATATATCCAGTAACCAAGGGTAGAGATACTATGTAAATGATGTCTTTGCTTCCAGGAAATGTAAGTACAAACATTTCATTGTGAAGAATTACCTGATTATGATGTACAAGAATAAGTTGGAGGTAGAGTTAATATATAGATGGCCAATATAGTCCCATGAAAAACCAGTCAACCTGGAATCCCCAAATGGGTTCAAATCCTGACTCTGACCTGTCTTTGATAAATGACAAGTCATGCAAAATCTCTCAACTGCAAGTTTTGATTCCTGAAGTAAAGATGATTATCCTAATGCCTTATGAATCAAAGGTCTAAAGCTTACAGAGAGCTCAGAGGCCATTTGGTCCAGTTGTCTCATTTTACAAAGGAGAAAACTGTGGCTCAGGGAGAGTGATTGACTTAGACAACACTACACATAGTAAGTAGCAGATGGGAGAGTGAAACCCAATTGCTCTGATATTCAAACCACCATTCTTTTTCCATTGTACTATGATGCCTCTTAGTATTTTGTTTCTTCATATTTTTAAAATTTTTGTTAAGGAAAATGTTTTATATATTTAAGATAACTATATAGATGTAAACTATAATGATTATCTTAAAATTTATTTAGTAATGCTCTTTTTCAATTATGTAATATATGTAATATATTTCCATTGGCTAGCCTGGCTTCTTATAGCCACCTTTCCATACATTGTTGTATACCCAAGGCTTAGAACCATAATGTTAGAGCAGATGGTGTGTAAAAAGGAGAGTCTTCTACAGTCTTCTAGAGTCTAGAAAACTCATTACAAATCCTGCCTCTGTCACTTATTAGTTGTGTTTATATATGAAGTGCTTCGTAAACCTCAATGTACTATAAAAATTCAATTATTAGTAAATTATAATTGGGATCAGAATTTGGCTTTTAAAAGTGGCAATGTGTCGAGGTGGTTGGTAGAGTGTGGACATTTCTCTTATGTCCAGGTGCCAGTTAGGAAACTGCAGGTAGGGGACAACCATATGCTCAATCATAGCCTCCAATACTCTTGCTTTAGCATGTTACTGCACCCCAAAGGAATTGTTAATACATTAGAATAAAATGTTTCCTAATGCAGTAGAAACTTGACTTTATATCAGCTAATCATTCTTTTATCTTTTTTCCCATTCATGTAACTGCCTTCAGTAACTTTGTTTTGTTGTTGTTATTCAGTTGTTTCAGTTGTGTTTCTCACTTCATGATCCTTTGTGGGGTTTTCTTGGCAAAGATACTGAAATGCATTGCTATTTCCTTTTCTAGCTCATTTCTAGCTCATTTTGAAATGAGGAAACCAAGGCAAACATGGTTAAGTGACTTGTCCAGGATCACATTGCTAGTATGTGTCAGAGGCCAGATGACCTCAAGAAAATGAGTTTTCCTGTTTCCAGGCATGCCATTCTATCCACTGTATCAACTGACTGCCCAGACCTTGTTTTGTCTAATCTTTTATTTGGAAGAACAACTTTATGATTTCATTTGACAAATGTTTTTACTTCCTCAGTTGCATTATGATTAAATTGGTTGTTGTCAATTGGTCTTAACCATCAGGCAGGGTTTTGTTTCTGTGGGATAATATTCCAAAAAACTGACTTAGAAATGCATTTTCAGAGGACAACCAACCTGTTTAATTGTTGTGAATTTCCTGAAATTTGTTTGTATAGAGACTAAATAATCTTCTCAAAGAAAATCCTGAAAATTCAAGTTAATCATTGATTGGTAGAATGTAAAGTGCTTGAATGGAACAGACTATTTCTACATTGGTACTCAAAGGATTTCTATAAATCAGTGTGCATTTATTAAATACTTACTGTATGCCAAGTACTATATTAAACTCCAGGGATTAAAAAAAGACAAAACTACAACAATGACAACAGTTGTTATACTGGAGGAACTTATGTTATGTTGATGCGGCACATACACATTTATAAGAATATGAAAGTTATTTGTCTATATATGCATATGCATATATAAGTATACACATCTATTTATATAGTTAATAAATTGGAGAGATAACCACTAGAACTTAAGAGCGGATCAGAAATGTGGGCATTGACAAAAGGGCTGACTTTTGAAAGAAACTAGGGATTAAAAAAGGTAGAGATAAGGAGTAAGAATATCCCAGGTCAAGGTAGAAAGACATATGTGGACATGTGTATACATGTAAGTAAATCTTGTGAGGGTTAATCTTCCACTAATTTAGACCATGTAAAGCTACTTTGACGAAGGCATCACATAAAATGAGAATTCAGATCTATTTGTTTTAGGCTGTTCCATGATGGTATAGGGGATTTTGTCATCAGAGGACATGAACTCAAAACAAAGCTTTACCCCTTATTTGTTGCATGACTCACCTGTGCCAGTCACATCTCCCAACATTGAGAATTCACTTTCCTCATCTGCAAAATGAGGAGGTTAAACTAAATCAGAGGTTTTTAAACTGGGGGCTGGGACCTTTTATTTAAAAAAAAAATGATAGCTGTATTGACATAATTAGAGGCATCGAGGTGGTGCAGTGGATAAAGCACCGGCCCTGGATTCAGGAGGACCTGAGTTCAAATACAACCTCAGACACTTGACACTTACTATCTGTGTGACCCTGGGCAAGTCACTCAACCCTCATTGCCCTGCAACTCCCCCCCCCAAGATATAATTAGTTTCCTTTGTAATCATATCCAAGGCATACATTTTAACCATAATTCTGAGAAGGCATCCATAGGACAGACATGCATGCACACATAAACATATACATACAAATGTGGAGTCCATGAGAAAAAAAAATAGTTACAAAGACCTGACATAAATGTACCTTTCAGCCTCAAATCTCATGATTTCTATGAAATATAAATGCCAAATATCCTGAGTGTGAAATATGTACTGGTTGCCACAAGAAGAAATCCTAGTCATATGTGAATTATGAGCCCCACAACATTCCCCTTATTGGACCATTGATATTATGCGGGGTGATGAGCCATGATATTGGTAGATTTAGACATTTAGTCTAAAAGACTATATTCTAGGCACTCTGTGATTTCTCAGCAAAAGCAATGAACTACCTCCTATTCCTAAGTGTTCTTGTCTAGTCAGTTCTTCTTGAATTAGAGCAAGCTCCATCCTTTACAAAGAGAAGTATGCTTAAAAGAAAATATTTTGAGGACTTGGTGCACTAAACAGTGATACCATTTTTGCTTTTAATGATACCTTTGCATTCTAGTCGCTGTCTGGGAGTATCCTGCTGAGTGGTCTGAGTCCAGAAATGCACCCTTTCTGTTTGACAGATTGAAAAATCTGTCTCTCTTCTAGGGTATAAGTGGGTTAGCCATTCAAAGAACTGCATGCTAACTTCCAAGTATGGAATTGCTTTCCTTATATGATTTCTTAGTGGAAAGGACAAGTTCTTTATCCAAAATGTTGTTATCAACACTAAATAACTGTATTGAAGATCTAAGTTGAAGGCAAACATTCATGATTTTGAAAATTTAAAATGTTTTACAATTGAGTTTTTAATCTCTGTTTTGATCATGTGATCAGAGGGATCTATGTGTACGTGTATGTATAACATATGTAAACAAACCTTATATACACACACTATATATATATATATATATATATATGTATATGTATATATATATATAATGTATTCTCAAGAAGGAACACATCTCCATATCCATATGTGAATATGAATGTGCTGTATACACACATGTGTAATGCATGCATATCTATGCATATATACCCATGCACATAGACATAAGACTCTCCTCTGTCATAGATACTATAACTAACCTGTGTGCCTATAAAGAGGTAGAGTTGTTCAGAGGAGAGACAGATTCTTCTTTTTTTATCATTTTTGTTTGTTTTGTTTTTGCGGGGCAATGAGGGTTAAAGTGACTTGCCCAGGGTCACACAGCTAGTAAGTGTCAAGTGTCTGAGTCATATTTGAACTCAGGTCCTCCTGAATCCAGGGCTGGTGCTTTATCTACTGCACCACCTAGCTGCCCTGACAGATTCTTCTTTCTGGCTTTGAGAAGCCTGGAGGAGAAATAAGTCTCCCTAAAGAACAACTATGAGGGAAAGAGAAAACTTTGGCAAGCAGATATGTCTCCCCATTCTTCTTTTCCTGACTTGATCATTCTTTTCAATTTCTCAGTCACCTCTTTAGCTAACTACAAAATCCCAAGGATCATAATGAAGAAAGAAAAAGATTTCATTGAGCTCTATGAGCCAAGCACTGAGCTTTGTGCTAGGAATTCAAATGCAATAGATGAAGCAGACCTTGCTCCCGAGGGGCTTCTATACTTACAGGGGAAGGTAACACATATAGGAGAATGGAAAACAGGGAGGGGGATTTAGGTCTCAGTAGTCATAGCAATGGCTAGCAGAGTCATAGAGGAATGAATTGATGTACTCTTACCATTAATAGGAGTGTCAGTTTAATTGTCATCCTTTTTTTTTCTTTTTACCAGAGCTAGTAGAAAAAGAAGGGTGGTCTAGGGAAAAGGACCTGAGGTGTCCTTGACAAGGAGATGACTGGAGTTCAGCATGGGAAAGGGTGATTATGGTTAGTGTGAATCTAGACGTAACTTTCATCATTCGGGAGCACAGAGCTTGGCATGTCAGGGCCTTGGTGTGCTTTGTCTGAGGTGGAAAATGGAGAATAGCAGGGGGTTAGAGAATAGAACTGGAAATGTATTTTGAATGGACAGAATGTGTCCCTCCTTCCTGGAAGATGTGTCTCAATTGTGCCCCTCATTCTGTCCAGCTTTTGTCATGTTCAAATTGTTCTCCTATATTTTAAGATCCATTAGAGTGAGGCCAGTCGGCTTTTGTGTGTTTGCTTGTTTGTTTTTCCAGAGCAATTCTGTTCATACCATCATCATCATTTCCTATCCATCTCCTCATACCTCCCCACTTCACCTCCCTTGATCCCTCTGATTGGAATTAGTTGGGGGGGTGGGCATTGGAAAGCTCATTTCACATCCTCCACCACTTAATGAGGACACCCAGAGAATCCATCCTTATTTCTCATCAAACTTCTTTCCTGGAAAGCATGGTCTACAGAAACTAATCATTCTGCAAAGTATAATCAATTCGGAAGTTTGTAAGCTTGTACTTTTTAGATCACCCCCTAACTTTTGTTTTATCTTCTCCCTTTATATTATAAACTCCTAGAAGCTAAGGACTGTCTCATGCCTTTCTTTGTGTCCCCAGCCCTTAGCATAGTACTTGAAACATAGTAGGTGATTAATAAATGTTTATTGACTATGGACTATTAAATCATAGATTTTTTCACATTTTGTACAAGGAAATAAGGCCAAGAAATTGTTTTTTGTTTGTTTGTTTGTTTGTTGGTTTTTTTTTTTTGGTGTGAGGCAATTGGGGTTAAGTGACTTGCCCAGGGTCACACAGCTAGTACATGTTAAGTGTCTGAGGCTGGATTTGAACTCAGGTCCTCCTGAATCCAGGGTCAGGGCTCTACCCACTGCACCTACAAGACATTCTTACAGTGAAAATCCTTATTATCTGTCCCTAACTCCCTGTGTATGTCTTATTCTTCCTAGCCTAGAAGGTAAGTCAGAGACCACTTGCCTTACAGAAATTATAAAGTCAAACTCTCCTAATTTTATATATCAGCATAGACTGGACCAAGGTCACAGAGTTAGTATTGAGGAGGACAATTGGGATTCAAACTCAGTCTTTCTGATTCCAAACTTAGTCCTCTTTCCTTATGCCATAGACCCCCCCATACAATATAAATGAACGAATAAAATAAATTTTAAAATAATTAAACACTTTGTTGTTGTTCAATTGGTTCTATCATGTATTCCTCTTAGTGACCCCCTTTGGGGTTTTCTTGGCAAAGATACTGAAGTGTTTTTTTCTTGCTTTCCCCAGCTCACTTTACAGATAAGCAAACTGAGGCAGACAGGGTTAAGTGACTTGCCCAGGGTAACATAGCTAGGAAGTGTCTGAGGAAGGATTAGAACTCTGGTTCTCTATCAATTGCATCACACAGTTGCCCCTAACTTACTTAAAAATGTATTATGTTCAAAACACTGTGATAAGTGCTATGAAAAGACAGCAAGCCCTTGATTGCAAGAAGCTTACATACTAATTGGTGACATAACACATATAACTACATATAATACAGAAACATATGCACACATTAACCCACACAAATAATTACATATCCACCTATGTGCACACATACAGAGACCCAATTTGTTCTCAATTCGCTGCCATGTATTTTATTGTATACTTATTACTTGTGAGACAATCAGGGACCTGGGGCCAGATAATGCCTTTATATTTCTTGAGTCCTCCTGACATCCATCTGTACTTCCCTTAGGCTTTGATCCTTATGAAGATTTGACATGAAGAAAGAGATTCATAGACTCTTAGGGCTGGAAGGGATTTTAAGAATCATCTGAGCATATTAGTCCCATGAAGGTCCTTCTATATACTCCATCTTTCTCTCCTTTGCTTTTCTGTTCCTGGTCTGGAGGAGATAACAAAGAGTCTGGTCCTTAGGTGACTTCCCTTAGCACTAGGGAGGAATTAGGGGGCTGGAGAGAGTTGGATTTTATTCTAGAACACTCATCAGGCAAGAGGCAGGCATTTATGCAAAGCAATATAGATAGGTGGATGGATAGATAGGTGGATAGATAGATAGATGGATGATAGATGATATATAATAGGTAGATAGATAGACAGATAGATAGAGCTATTATATAGCTTTCATTTTGTAAGAAGTATTATAAAGCAGACTTACGGATAGTTTTGCAAAAGCTATTAGTTGCAAAAATTCTATTTGGTTCCACAAAATTTATGTTGGACTTCTCCACATTTTACCATTTGCCTCCTAGCTATCGTCATCACATCTCATTTCTCCTCAAATCACTAGGCTAAGGTAATACAAGAATTGCCTTTGGTGATACATTCAAAAATCTTTCACCAACACAGATTTCCATGGAAATTGTCCAAAAATGTAATATAAAAAGCAATCAGAATGTCACAGTATTTTATCTGGGTTAGGGTGCCCAGAGAAGTGTTTTCTTTTTCTCTCTTTCTGCTGACTCTGGGTCATCTTGGTGTAATGGATAGAAAATTGGACTTGACATCAAGAAAACCTAGTTTTAAATGATTCCTCTGACACTGGCTAGCTCTATGACCATTTAAATGCCCTGAACCTCATTTTTTCTCATCTATAAAGTGGGGATGAATAATATTCAAAGTATCTACCTCAAAGGATTATAGCAAGACTCAAATGCCATAAGTATGCAAAATGTTATATAAATTTTCAAAGTCATCTAAATGCCAATTATTACTTTCTGATGTTCATAATTCACTGCTACCAGTAAGCATGGACTAAACCTGTTTGAGCAGGAAATAAAGTAGAGCTATCTACTTCAATTAAAATAACATTCATTAATCACATATCATTTATAAGGTCCCATGCTGAATACTGGAAATACAAAGAGAAAATACACACACACAACTTTTCTGTCAAAGAGCTTCATAAAAAAAGAACAGTGAATTTTCATAAAAATATAATGGAGGCTACAAAAATAAATGTATAAGTGAGGTTAGAAAGAAAAACATGGAAAACTCAAGGAAGACAGCATAATTTGTAACTGGGGAACTCAGAGAAGGCCTCTTGAAAGAGGATCCAGTTGACCTAGGCCTTGAAGGAAGAGAAGGGCTGCAATGAATGAATGATTTCTTTTAATGAAAAAAATGCTTACTACATTCCATACACTGTATTAAATAGAGGGAATATGAATAGAAGAGCCAGACCATCTCTGTCTTCAAGGATTTCATAGTCTAGGAGAGGAGACACCACATATAGAAGGTTTTAGGTGTAAGTCAGAAGGAAATATCTTGTGGTCAGGGTACCTTGGAAAATAAGATGGTAATGTATCTTCTTAAGTATTATTTCCAATGATAAAAACACATTTGTTTCTACTGTTGAAACTTTTGATAGTCCCAAAGTCTTTGTTGGTGGCAAATTTTTTTCTGATTCATCAGTGGCTATGGATGTTAATGAGATTGGGGCTAGGGTACTCATAGAGGAAATTTCCAGGTTGCTTCTATACAGGAGGTGATTTTCTTGAAAACGGCTGTGGAAGCTAGGCTCAAAATAGGAAATTCAGTCAATTTATCTCTCTGTTCTTTACACATGGTATTATATATTTTCCCTGGATTCCAGGAACACATTCCTTTCTAACTTCTCCCTCCTAGAATTCTTCTCTTCCTTCAAGGCCTGATTGAATCACCAACTTCAACTTCTCTGACCATTTCCAGATATTGTTGCTTTCTTTCTCAAAAACTATTGATCCTATTATCTAAGAACCCTCATTATCAAGTTAAGTTATTGCCAAGATACAGGATTATCCCTTATCATTGGAAGGGACCTCAAATACAATATAGATGATGGGGATGACAGCATATTGTGAGAAATAATATATCATGAGGCACTTCAGTTGCCCCCCTTTTTTATTAAATGCTGGGATTCAGACTCACTGTCCCTCACAAGAACCCACCCAAATGGAAGCAAGCATTCTGACTCAGACTGGGTGAGGTCCAAATTCTTTGAATTGATTACCTTATATGCAGGTACTGTCAAGAATCAAAATAATTTTCAGTCCATCAATCCACCTTTAATTATGTGAACCAATTACATTTGATTGGTGTATAATAATCTGCCTCAAGAGAAAAAAACATGAAAAAGTAGTCACTCAGCCTCTTTGGATGAATAGAGGTTAAGAAACTGTGAGATTTAAAATTGACTTTAAGAGCATTAAACTCCCCCTTTAACTTTTCCCTTCATATATCTCCCAGACCAGTAAGAAAAGAAGCCTCTGAGCTTTAATCAGTGAGAGAATAGCCTTTATTGTTTAGACAACAAACAGGTGATACCAATTAGGGAAATAGGAAAATAGAAATACAAATGAATGGTCTTAGATCTAAGCTTAGTCTATATTCTTTTATAAAACTCACCGAATCCCCAAACTGCCTGTCAGGCTGAGAACCAGAGCCGATCACCAAAAGCATGCGCCATCAAGCCAGAGTCTGTGAGACACAGAGAGAACTTCCATTCTCACTCTCACTTTTAAGTTGGTGTCCCGGAAGTACTGCGTGCTTGGCCATACTCTCCGGGCAGCAGGAGGTGCACAACTGTTCATCAGGGTCTCCTCCCCAAAAAGGGCAGTCCTTCAAAAGCCGCTTTACCACATTCCCCCCTTTGCTTCATTTGAAAAACGAATGAATTTGCTCAATCAAACAGCCAAAAATAATATCCTGTGCTAGCTAATAATATGTTAATATCAATATAGAAAAGAGAGAGAAAAGTTTTGTACAGAGGGGCAGTCTCTCATGAATGCGATGCTTTGACATTGATCTTACAGAGGGAGGGCCTCTGCAGAGAATACATGTTACAGATGGTATATAATAACAGAAGCAGATAGTAAAAAAACTAACAAAACAAAACTGTTCATATAAAGTCTCTTGAGTTCTCTAGTCTTCTTGAAGTGGTAAGATGTCATCAGGAGGAAGCTGGATTCTGGTCTGGAAAACTAGATTTTGGACTCTGGTGTGGAAAACTGGATTCTGGACTCTGGTCTGTAAAGCTGGATTCTCTTCTTTAATTGTTTGAATTGTTGGATTTTTACTATACTTTAGCATAGCATTGTCAATGATCAAATTAATAAATTCCATTACATTCCCTCCTTTATATAATATCAAATTAATAAATTCCATTACATTCCCTCCTTTATATAATAGAGGGTTGAGGTACTTATGCAATCTATAACACTTTTTACCACCATGTGCCTGGATCAAAGCCAAATTTAGTATGTGTTCATGACACCTGAATAATGTTATGGAAAGATTATCGTAGCATATCTCAAGGCCGCTTTACCACAGAGCCATGTTGTCAATTCCTTACTAGTGGAGATTGATAAATTAATAATAGCTTACCCCAATTTGTGTCTCTTGTACTTATCCTAACTGTTCCAATATGGAGGAGAAATTCATGTGTGATTGTGTCTGCATATTCTCATGTTGTGTTGGGGGTTTGGGTGATTGGGTGATTTATGAATCTTTTTCTCAGATAAGGAGGAGGGAAGAAGATGGAAAACATAGGGTGAGTCCTGATATGAGCAACTATCTTGTTTTTTGAGACCAAATGGATGAAGATCAGAGGAAAGAATTACATAAAAGAATGGCAGGGAAGGTCTGCTGAGATGGAAACACAGTCATGCCTTGTAGATCCAGTCCCAGACAGGCCATACCTCCAGAGCCTCAGGAGTCTACATTAAAGGATTTGAGGGCTTGGAATATGATATTCAAGAGGACAAAGTACTTAGAGTCACCTACCCAGCAAACCTGCATCTAAACTTTCAGGGGGAAAAATGGGACTTCAATGAAAAAGAGGACTTTCAGATATTTGTGATGAAAAGACCTGAACTAAATATAAAATTTGACTTTCAAATATAAGACCCTAGTGAAGCATAAAAAGGTAAACAGGAAAAAGAAATCATGAAGGATGTTAAAAGGTTAAACTGTTTACATTCTAACATGGGAAGATAATACTTCTAACTCATAAGAACTTTCCCAGAATTAGGGCAACTGAAAGGAATATACTTAAACAGAGGGTTCAGGTATGAATTGATTATAAAGGTATGTTATATGTAAAGTATTTATTTTTTGTCTATCCTTTGTGTGTGTGTGTGTGTGTGTGTGTGAGTGTGTGTGTAGGTCATGCATGGTGGGGTGGCTTGTGTCTGAGGCCAGATTTGGGTTTGGGGCCTCCTGGTTCCAGGGCTGGTGCTTTGTCCACTATTTCACCTGGTTGCCCCATGATGACATCTTTAAAATAAAATTAGGGTGTGAGGGAAAGGGAGAGGTGGAATGGGGTAAAGTAACTTACATAGAACAAACTTATGGAGTGGAGGAGAAGATGGGGAAGGAGTGGGGGAGGAAATGAGGCTTATACTCATCAGAATTGGCTCAAAGAGGGAATAGCAGATACACTCAAATAGGTATAGTAATACACCTTGCCCTTCAGGAAAGTGGGAGGGGAAGAAGATAAGGCGGTGTAGGGGGGCAGGTGAAGGAAGAGAGGGCAGATTGGGGCAGGAGGCAGTAAAAACCAAAATATTTTGAGGAGGGATAGGGTGAATGAAGATAGTAAAGAGAATAAATATTGAGGGGAAGGAATAGGATGCAGGGTAATACAGTTAGCAATAGTAACTGTGAAAGAAATTAATGAGCAGGATGCTATCAGGACCTATGAAAAATGCAATCCACCTACAGAGTAAGAACTGATGGTATCTGAATACAGATTGAAGTATATTTTTTGTTAGGTCCTCTTTCTAAAGTTACTTTGTCTGTTTTCTTTCACAACCTGACTAATGTGGAGATGTTTTGCATGACTGCACATATATAACTTATATTGAATTGCTCTTAAGGAGGGGTTGGGAGGGAGGGAGGAAGAGAATTTGGAGCACAAAGTTTTGCTTTTTTGTTTGTTTGTTTTTTAGTGAGGCAATTGGGGTTAAGGGACTTGCCCAGGGTCACACAGCTAGCAAGTGTTAAGTGTCTGAAGCCAGATTTGAACTCAGGTACTCCTGACTCCAGGGCCAGTGCTCTATCCACTGCACCACCTAGCTGCCCCTGGAACACAAAGTTTAAAAAAAAATCAATGTGAAAATTTGTTTTTACATGTAACTTGGGGGAAGTTCTAAATAAATGTATTATTTTAAAAAAAAGAACTTTCCTCAAAATGACTCCTGTCTTCTCACCCTGGAGGAAAATCCCTCTGTGCTTTATGCTCTCTTTCTGAAACTGCCAAGTTCCTCTCAGAACCTCTTCTTAGTGTAAGGACCCTGGACAGCTCTCTAAACTGGCTTCCAACAGAGGGAGGCCTCAGTTCAAGTCTTGACTCTGGCACACACTAGCTTAGGGACTCTTGGCAATTCAGTGACTGTTAGCTAACAGTAAACAAACATTTATTAAATAGTCACTATGTTAAGTGCAGGGGACTCATAGATACAAAAAGAAAGATAATTCCTGCCCTCAACAAGCCTCCATTCTAATGGAGAAAGACAACACATAAAATACATAGAAGGCACTTGAAAAGCTGGGGGGTGGATGGAGAGAAGGTGCCCCAGTTTCTAGAAATTAAGTTTTTAGGAGGAACTCATCAGTAAGAGAAGAGCAAAATAGTAGTAAAGGATGTCTCAGGATAAGAAGACCTTGGACATAAATAGATATTCCAGAGTGAGAAGGCCATAGGCCTTCTCTCCAGGGTGAGAAGGCAGCTGAGGCATGATGTCACCTTCCAAAGATTCAGATGGAGAACCAAGAGAAGAAGGAATAAAACATTAGGTGAAGGAGAAGGGTGCTGTTGGGAAAGCCAAGTTAAATTCAGATCAATCTAACACTCATTTACTAATCATCTACTGTCTGAAAAGGAAGTATTCTCTTAGGAATTGAAAATATAAGACTAAAATCTATCAGTGGCCCTGTTCTCAAGTAATGTATATCCTTAGGATGGTGGGGATAGGAAGGAACCAATTTGTAAAGAGATTAGTATAATGCAAATTAGGAAATGATGAGGGCATAGGAGGGATTCATATGAGTGTCCTAAGAAAAGTTAGGACATTTTCATCTGAGTAGGAGAAGGGAGATCAGAAAAGCCCTCATGGCCTTGAAAGATAAGAAAGATGATAATACTAATTGCTAATAGTTATGTAGTATTTTAATTTTTTCAAACACTTTGCAAATATCACCCTGAAAAGCCTTGATGAGGAAAGAATATATTTTAGGAATGGGTCTTGGACTTGCAAATAAACAAAAAAAATAATTTATATGCAAAATTAAATATACATTTCTAGCTTACCTAATGTACATGTACTTGTGTATATGGTGAAGAGGATGGTGTGCCCATCATGGATTCAGGAAGTCTCATCTTCATGAGTTCAAATCAAGCCTGCCACTTACTAGTGTGTGACCTTGAGCAAGTGACTTAACCCTGTTTGACTCAATTTCTTCTTGTGTAAAATAATCTGGAGAAGGCAATGGCAAACCACTATAGTATCTTTGCTGAGAAAACTCCAGATGGGATCATGAAGAGTCTAACATCACTGAAAATGACTGAACAACAATATGTGTGTGGGGGGGTGGGTAGGTTTTTCTAGCAGTGCTCTACTTCAGTGACATCACACTCAAATAGAAATGGGAGCCATTAAATCATAAATACGGATGCCTGATGGCTATATAGTGATTTAGAAAACCACATTATATTTTCCAACTATAGCTTAACATGTTTTCTGTGGCACTCAGGAGAGCTGTTGGTATATTATATTCCAGTAACATGTTTAACATTTCTCATCTACCTAAGAATAGAAACAAAAAAAAAAAAGTAGATGTTAGGTTTTTTTAAGGATTAGGAGTTTAGTTGGTCAAGAAGATCAGAAAGTTAGGGAGGAAGGGGGACCTGGTGAAGCTTCTGCTCAAATCCCTGAAAAGTGGAAGCTAGACTCAAGAAATTTAAACAACTAGAAGAAAAATAATAGAGCAGAGCACATGATGGTATAAAAAAGATCTACTAGAGACAATTGATAAAACACATGACTTTTGGTCGGGGAGGGGGCTTTTAAAGTTGGGTCTCTGAATTGTACAGTACTTTTGTGTTACCACATGAAGTTACCACTTACTTGTTACCACTTCTCAAATTCAATGTAGACAAGATCTTATTTAATTCTAGGAATGCCAAATGAGTTACCTTAGAGTATTCTTTATGACCTTTTTTTGGAGTCTAGGATAATTGGACTAGTTTTTGGTCCTCGTGGCTTCTAGAAAGGGCTGATTTCTGTGGGGATACCTTAGTTATTTTGGCAGGCAGAAACATTCAGCATTAAAATTGAAACAAAATACCTTTATGATGCTTTCTAAAAATGCCAAGTTTTGTCCACATGAATAAAAAAGAAACAAAACATCAGTTGAAGGTAATATTGCTTTGAGCCCTTTAGGAAGGACATTTAACTATGAATAATGTACGCAAAATTGTTATTTGACTTAATGGAAAAGTGATAAATATTGTCAAATTGGGAATAATCTTATAATACAAGTATCTGAATAAGATATTCATAATACCTATTCAGCCACTTCTCTCTTGTGTATTGGCCATATGATTCAGGTACCATCCTGCAGAGGAGCATCTGGATAGGTCAGTTTAAATACATGAAAGGTATTGTATAATTAAAAAAAACAAAAACTCGAGTTTTGCTAAGCCAAAATTCTCCAGTAGTGAATACACGAAAATAGGAGCTCCATTCATTATACCCTTCACAGGTTCATCGTTACTGTACATGTATTCCCTTAATAGGAGACAGTATCAGTACAAAGTAAAAATAATTGTTTCTCCTTATAGAGGAATGCTCCAAGAAAAGCCTCCAGGGATTTGACTAAGCAAGTTCAATTTTTTCCAACCATATCTAGAAAGAGAGGTACCATCTGCTATTGTCACATAATTTACACAACACTTAAGCAGAGACCGAACATGTCAAAACCTGCCATTTGTCTCTTGGGAAATTATACTCTTTTAGGAGTGTTGATGACCCCCTGGTATAACTTTACTTGATAATATTTCTAGGATAAAGGGAATATATTAAAAAATCCCACCATATTTTATAACATTTCATTATCTACTGATTCTTCCTCTCTTTTTCCCATATACAATTATTTTCAAATACAACTCCATTGATGAGTCCTTTTCTTTTCTACACAGGAGCAAGTGCTCCTCTCAAATTAATTCAGGTGTATTTTGTATTTGTTTATCTGTGAACATATTACCTACCTTCCTTCTGTGGAATGCAAGCTTGCCAAGAACAGGGATATTTAATTTGTGCCTTTTTAAAAATCAGTCAGCCTAGATCATAGTGCCTTATGACAGAATAAATGACTAATAAATACTTGTTAAATTCAACCTAATAAAAGAAAAGAGATTAGAGGGCGTGAACATATGTTAGATTTTTGTGCCATATAACATAGTTTTCCCCTTTATATCTTCTATATCCCCCTACCCCCACCAAAGAGCTACCTTACACCTGTACACTGTAAGGGGGCTAAAATTCTAGCTATACTATCTAAAATCTAATGAGTGGTCGCCAATAAATTATAAGCTTTAGCAAGAGTATATAAGTATTTAAGTATTTATTACAGAGCATTAGGATCAGAGATAAAGGTAAAAATCTAACTATTACAAAGAGACTCTATCATCCAACCCACCATGGCGAGGTCAGGAACCAAAAAAGAGAGACCCTCCCCCCGCCTCCCCACTCGCCACCAGCATCAGCTTCCTACTTCGTGTCCTCCTCCCAGAAATGGGAGGCTCCTAAAGTTGATTGGCTGGTAGCCTTGATAGACAGTACTGACGAGCAAATGTCATTTCCCGACACATCTGCAACCTTCATTTTTTCTTCAATTTCTATCTATGTAGCCATGTATGTTGTAATGTTTATTTTTTGAAAAAAAATGATAGTTATAACCATGCTCTTAATTGGATCAAATTCATTTCATTTAGTTTACAAATAATACGTTACTGATATTTGCATAGTGCCCTAATGTTTACAAAACACTTTTTTCTCTGTCATCTTATTTAAGCATAGTAACAACTCTATTAGATCATGTATAACTTCCATTTTACAGATGAGGAAACTGAGACTCAATTAGTATGAATCACTTGCCCATAGTAACAAACTGTTAAGGTAAAAGGCAGTAAAGTATTAAAACTAGATCTTGCCTGACTCCAGAGCTAATGTCATCTCCATATATGTATCTTTTAGATTCTTTGCATTTTGTATTATATTTCAAAATTTATTTATTTCTTGTTTTTGTGTGTGTGTGTGAGGCAGGTAGGTGATGCACTAGAGTGCTGGCCCTGCAGTCAGGAAGATTAAAGTGCAAATACATCCTCAATCATGTACTAGGTGTTTGGCACTGGACAAGTCATATAAACTTAGCTGACCTCAGTTTCCTCATCTGTAAAATGGGGCTATTAATAACACCTACCACCCAGGGGTCTTGTGATTATCAAATGAAATAATAATTATTAAGTGCTTAGCACAGTGCCTGAAACATAGTCAGTGGTCTATAAATGCTAGCTATCATTATCATTATGCATTTCTTGGCTTATTAGTCAGATGCATACATCTAACATTCCTTTTCAACCTGATTCTTAATTTTCTGTATGTTTTCCTGTTTATACAACCCTCAAATACCCAGTTTATAGAAGGAAAAATTGAGTCACTCCAAGATGAAGTTGTGTGGCAAAATTTACCAAGGAAGTTAGGAACAGAATCCAATTTTGTCTTTCTCAATCTGTTTCCATATCTTGTCTTTTAATGATGATTCCTTCTTTTGTGTGATGACCTTAGCCAAACAAGAATAGACTGCTAAGCTTCCATGTTTCCTATTTTTGTTATTGTTCTTCTCATTGTTGTGCATGTAAGTGTAGACCCAGTTTAACCAAATAAGCAGATATATTTTATAAAATATGGTTATGTACATTAATTTTATAGTTTACAAATATATATTTATAAAATATATTCCATATATTCCAAAGTACAGTTAATTAATATTTGAACAACTCAGTTTATGCATTTACTTGCTATATTAGTTAAATATGCAAATATATGAATAATTTGTTATGGATATCATCAGTTTTTCTGTAGGGACATACCACTGTGGGAGCTTCCATCACTGACTTATAGGGTAACACATCTTAGCCAATGGAAAAGTCTAAGGGAAGTAACTGAGGCTCAGAGAAATTAAACAACTTGTCCTGTCACATAGCTATTAAGCCACAGAAACAGGCCTGGAACCAAGTTCACCACATTTTAGCACACCAAAGTATAGTGGTAAAGTTAAATTAAGGAATTAGATAGATAGAGCTACTCCCTTCTATACCCAGGGGTATTGAAAGTGCCCTCCCATATGTGAAGAAGAGAATGAAACATATTCTTATATTGATTATGGTTGAAGGAATAAGATAAGAGCTATGCACTAAGGAACATAGAGTATAGTCAGCAACAACAAAAAAGAACTTGATTTATCCTGAAAGCCTTAACCAAAGTCCCATATTGTATCATTGCACCATTGATGAAATGAATAGGCCTGTCAGCTCCAGAAAAGCACATTCAATTGCAAGTTGTGGTTAGATAGCCAAAGCACTCTGAAGCACAAATTAAAAAATAGTACTATAGAAATGGTGCCTGACAGATAGAAGAGCTATGGCATTTAAAGAAAAAAATATTCATGTTGTACAGGGCTTGTATGCTTAAAGTCATTCAAAAGCTGAAAAAAATGAAATATTTGAAGGAGGTTACACATGGATTTAGTGTTATATTTCCCATAAGAAAATGGGTCATTTTCTTTCTTCCTTCCTCCTTCCTCTCTCTTCCTCCCTTCCTCCCTCCTATCTCTCTCTCTCTCTCTCTCTCTCTCTCTCTCTCTGTCACCTTCCTTTCTTCTTTCCTTCCTTCTTATTTCTTTTATCTCTCCCTCCCTCCCTTTCGTTTTCTTTTCCTTCCTCTCTCCCTCCCTCCCTCCTTCCCTTCTTTCCTTCCTCCCTCCTTCCCTCCCTTCCTTCCTTTCTTCTTTCCTTTCTGTTTTCATCAAAGATAGTTAAATGTCAAACAAAATAGAAAGTACTGAATGGGAAAATTATCACTACTCTTATAAAATGACCCTTTAATTGGGTAGTATGCGTTTGGGGTTGCTGTAATCCCTGGCAGTCAATGGAAATGAACACCAAAGTTGAAATGTCATGCCAAAGAAGAATCAGGCATTCATGAGCTGTAAGATTAAGAGTCTAGTCAAAACAAGTCAAAGTGATAAGGTTAGCATATGCCATGCTGACTCTCTGCAGTATAATCTAAAAACACACACAATACATTTGGAGCCCAAGATGAATAACTGACTTCTATTAATAAACAACATGAGTCAGACAGGATATCAGACTATTAAAATGTTCTGAAATTTAATTGCTGTTAATTATTAATCTGTTTGATGAACAACTCAAACAGTAATAATATAGAAAAATACCATTTTCTGATATTTATGATCCAAAGCAACCTTTCACTCTTACATCTGTTTGAGCACAGGAAGGGTAACATCAAAGGATTCAGTGTTATTTTTTGTTTATTTCTGAAGGCTGCCACAAAGTATCATTAAAATGACTGAACAGCTGTTTTGTAAAACCGTTTACCACCATCTACCTTTCTATGCACTTTTCTTATTGGATAATCATGCTCATGACTCTCCTGGGACATCAGGCTTAATAGCCCACAATAAAACCTGCTAGAAATTTTCTTTGAAACTTGTAATATATCCTTAACCACCACCCCCCTTTATAATTAAATTCTGTTTGATGTTTTATGGCATTTAAATTATGATATTCACGCATTTATCATTGGTGTGACCCTTGGGCAAGTCACTTAGCCTTCATGAATCTCTTTCCTCATCTGCAAAATGGGAATAATAATGCCATCTATTGCATGGGAGGTTGGTGTGAAGAGTAAATGAGACAGAGTACCATAAAAGACTTTGCCTAAAAAGCTTGGCAAACTTTAAAGGATGATTCAAATGCTGGATGTTATTATGCTCTTCTTGTCACCATCATTATTGTTAATAATAATAACATATTTTTCAATTGTTATCTGAAATATAGTAAATATGAGGAAGAAAATGTAATAGGGGTAATTTCTGATTTATGAAGCAATTTAACATGGGGCATAACAAGTATAAATTCTAAAAAAAGGTTTTTGTTTTTTTGTTTTTGTTTTTGTTTGTGTTTGTGTTCATTTCTGTCTTAGGGGAAACAATATGGTTTTCTTATTGCATGAGGGTCAGTGTCAACTGGCCTGACTGTGGCGGGGGTTTGCAGGGGTGGGGCGCTTTACTCCCAACCCCATTAGTTTTAGCTCTCTGTGAAATAGAGAAAGGAAAAGCTATCTCTAGAATCCCAGAATCTGAGTTGGAAAAGACCTCATCCAACCTCTTATATAACAGTGATCCCCTCTCACTCCTTTTTATTTTTCCCCCTCATTTTCTTTATCAGAGAACCACAGAGTAGATGGTAGAGATAAAGCTGGGCCTGGATTCATGGAGGCTTGAATTCAAATCCAGCTCAGACACTTACTAGCTGTGTGACACTGGGCAAGTTATTTAAATTCTGTTTACCTCAGTTCCCTCATCTGTGAAATGGGCATAATAATATCACCAACCTCTCTGGGTGCTTATGAGGACTCATAAAGATCATAATTGTACAGCACTTAACAAAACACCTGACACAAGGTAAGCACTATATAAATGTTAGCTAATGTTATCATTATTAGATATAGAATTAAAAGTCTTAAATCTCTTTATGTTGCTTACCCTAGGAAAATTTCTCTCATCTACAGTTTTATTGAAATGTGCAAGATGCATTGCTTTGGGGCCCCCAGGATCACCTACTTTGTTGGCATTGTGACATTGATCATTATTAACCTCAAATAGTTGATGCGAAAACTGAGGCTCCAAGATGTTTCTTGTAGCAAATATCAGATGTGGGGTTTGGATACAAGATTAGCTGAATTTATGTCAGGCATAATGTATGCAGTAGGCAGTTTTACCTTTCAAAAATCCTAGACCAGGGCAGGAGTGGAGGCTGAGAAACATTGGGCTGGGATGTAGTTATTGTTTCTTCTAATTCTATGAATTTAATTATGATAGGCACACATTTATTTTAAAATATGTGTATTACTTTGTAGATTGACTCCTTTGCATGTTGAGCCTTTTTTATGGTCATTTTGAATGGGGCCTTCTTTTCTATTCCCTTTTGGATTTTGTTAATGCTATATAGACATGTTATTGAGGTAGGTAGGTAGGTAGGTATCTGGTGCAGAGGATAGAGTGCTGGATTTGGATTCAGAAAGAACTGAATTTAAATCTGGCCTCAGATACTGGGTGACTGCGCAGGTCATTTAACTTCTTATTATTTCAATTTCCTCAGCTGTAAAATAACACATACTTCATGGGGTTGTTGTGAAGATCAAATGAGATAATATTTTTAAGTGCTTAGCACAGTGCCTTGTTATGTTCTAGGCACTCAATAAATTCATATTCCCTTCCCCACTTAATTTCATTGATTTATTTCATATTTTTCTACTTTATTAAAGATACTGATTGGATAAATTAATTTCTTTACTGATTCTCCATGGTTTTCTAAGGAAAGCATCATGTTATCCATAAGTAATAGGTTTGTCTTCTCTTTGCTAACCTTTGTTTTTTGGAACTATGCAAAATCACATTAGGGAAATGGTTGAGAGTTATTCTAAAATTACTCAGGATTGTGGAGCAAATCTTTTAATGTTTCTCCACAGCAAATGCTTTTGGTGTCCAAATCACTATTTTTTTTTTTTTTTTTGCAGAGCAATTGGTGAGTGTTAAGTGACTTGCCCAGGGTCACACAGCTAATAAGTGTCAAGTGTCTCAAGGCAGATATGAACTCAGATTGTCCTGAATCCAGGGCCTGTGCTTTATCCACTGTGCCACCAAGCTGTCCCCCCACGTCACTTTTAAGTAAGTATCTTAAGCATTTTCTTCTTTAAAACAAAATGAAACAAAAACATAGTCCTATCAAGTGGTTCAAGTCACTGATTACTTGACACTCCCTACCCTGTTTTCATGGTAATGGGTTTTTGTGAGGAGCCAGAAGGTCAACTCTATTCACTTTTCCTTCCTACCTGACAGCAGTGATTCTTAGTTTGGTTAACAATCTTTCTTTCAGGAACAATTTAGCTAAAGCCTAAAGCTGGTCATAGGCCATAGGCTACTATATTTTACTTATAGTCTTTTCAAAAGGCCACCTCCTTCAGTAGCCTCATTTTATATATGCAAATTGACTGTCTGATGCATTTTAAACCCAATTAAGGCTTCATTAGTTTAACTAGGTTAGCATTATCTATTTACTATGTTAAAATCTGCATTCAGAGTTGCCCTAACTCCCAAACTGCTGTGTTTCCCCTGAAGTTCCCTTCAAATGGTGTTCTGTTTCTGGAGCCTTGTAAAAATGCCTATTTTAGAGTTAACTAAACCCACTGACATAAAAAGAAGATGCAACTTGTTTGCCATTGCATTAATGGAAGTACTTTAGCTATGTAGGCTCTAAAGAGAAATCTGAATAGGCAGATCAGAACCTTCTTTCCTTTCAGAGGCTGACTGTAGTGTAATATCTCTCCATGCTCTATCAGCAATCTTTCTTTTTCACTCCATGGTCTCACTCTAATTCTTCTCTTATGTCTCAGTGAATTCCGTAGTATTCTCGTGTGATCTATTTGGCAAAGCTCTTAGATCTTTTACTTATTTACATATACGTAGTACAATCATCAAAATTAAAAAAAAAGTTAGCCAATTATAAGAAAATTCATCCTAATTGCATTCATGGCATATAGAGATTTGGCAGCACCCTCCTCCTTACTTTCCAAACTCGCATTCCTTCCGTTGGAGAGTCGCATTTTCCTATTGTTTCCTCTACATCATCATACATGAGTAATTACACAAAAGCTTTTCAGAACACTTGTATAAGCTTGCTAAAGTCTCTCCGATCAATTCATTTGCCTTAAAGGGGGAGGGCAGGGAAGAGGAAGAAGTACAGTAGAGTCAACACACTTTTCAGGTTACATACCCAGCTTTGTGCAACAATTGAATGCCAATCGAGTGTCTTCCTTTCTAGCCATTAGCATCACTCTATGACATACTTTTATTTAGGATTCCCTTGCATGTTCCTTAGGTTTGTGAAAGAAGTTGAATTTTTGGTTGTTTTGCAATATTGGTTATCACACCATTCATCTGATGGACATTTATTATGAGTTTATGACCAAATCTCAGCACTAGGTACCATGTGTTGTTTGGAGTGTCAGGAAGGGATGAATGAGGTAAATGACCTTTGAGGTTCCTTCCAGCTCTAGTCATATGATCCCATGATCCTATACTAGACATGACTCCTACTTTTTTGGGGGGGGAAGCAAAGATGTAATTCTTCAAGGACAATCTGAGAACGTATCCCAAAGTCAAGATCAGTAGAATCTAAAATTTGTAAAATATTTTCAATGATTTGTATGAAATGTGTGCCTGTGGAGGTAGATATAAAAATGTTACACATAGAAATCATAGAAAGAGAGAGTTAAAGTGAGGAGGGACTTCATTGTATGGAGTGTTCAGGAAGGACTTGCATCTCTGCCAGGAGAGCTTGCCAAGCCCTTTTCAGGGTTGCTCATTCACCTTCAGTATCCATCTGCCACCTGACTCTCATCTTTGCAAAAAGATGTACCATGGACAGCAGCCAGTTAAAGTGTCTCAGCCACTGGCTAAGCCTGGTTGAGGTTAATTGACAAGCCTCAAACCTGTTGGTGAGTTAGGGAAATGTCTGCCCCAAGCATGTGAAGACTTCCCCCAGTGGAATGGGCAGAGGAAAACAACCTGTTCCAACTTCCATGAAGGTGGCTGAAAACAGGTCAGGTAGAATGATTAGAGCTTAGTCAGACACTGAAGGAATCAAAGTTGTCCACTGTCTTACCACTGGACTCTGATGACTCTAGAAGCGAGTGAGGCTGAACAACTTTGTTCAACTCTGTCTCACTTAAATCCAATTTACACACAATTCAAGACTTCATCCATCACATCCTGGTATCATTGGTCCACTTTGAAAACAAAGGGCAATTAACAACAATAATCCAACTGTCTTATTTGAAGATGAGAAATTGATGTTAAAGAGTTTAAGTGATTTGCCCAATGTCATGCAGAGACTACGGTGAGGTCACTATGTTCAAATTTT
The DNA here is from genome assembly GCF_019393635.1 of Dromiciops gliroides. Classification (NCBI taxonomy): domain Eukaryota; kingdom Metazoa; phylum Chordata; class Mammalia; order Microbiotheria; family Microbiotheriidae; genus Dromiciops; species Dromiciops gliroides. Next base: position 22,714,257 of record NC_057863.1, read on the forward strand.
TTATATGCAGGTTAACTGATCAGATAATTTTTTTTGCATTTTCCATTGTTTCTTTCATGTAGATTCAGGTCCAGAATATTTCACTTAATAAATATTCAAGGAGTGAATGAAAAGTTTTACATTATGGGAAGAAGCAAATATAACACAATTTTTCTCTAAGCATAAGCAAGTAGACTGAGGAGTCAGGACAATGGGATTCTAATCCTGGCTCTGCTTCTGACGAATTTGGACAAAACAATTCACATCTCAAGCCATCTCTTTTTTTTTTTTTCATGTTTTAATTTAGGGAATTGGACAAGATTTCTTACGCTCATATTCTGGTCTATCTGTGAAAATTTTATTTACCTGTTGGCCTGAAATTTAGTGGGAAAAAAAGGAGTGGGGAAGATGTAACAAAGGCAGAATAACTTGCAAAAGATTAAATTTGAAGTTCTGTATTGTGAGAGTTGGAATGATACCCCTGCTGGGAGGAACATTGTGAGCTCTGGTCTGAGGGGAGACATGTTAGCGTCTGGAAGCTGGCAGGTGGCATCTAGGAACTTTTCTCTGTAGAGCCGCCTGTTAGACTTGTCAATCAGAGCTACCAGCCAATTAGCTTGGAGCTATGTGTGTGTGGATGGCCCTGTTTCCTGTTGAAGAGGAGGCTTCTGGGAAGAGGAAGGGGTGAGGTCTCTCTTTCGCCTGGGACTTCGTTCTGAGCGGAGCTGAGATGCTGGCTCCCTGAGATACATAGATGAAGGAATTTTGGCCTCTTTCACTCTGATCACTAAATTCTTATGCTCCTTAATAAATACTTAAAAGTCTAAACTCTTGCTAAAGCTCCTGATTTATGTAGATCACTCATTAGATTTTTAGACAGTTTAGCTAGAATTTTAGCCCCATACAGATAGCAACTTTACAGTATAAAAGTACAGTAGAATTTAGAGCTAGGAGGGATCTTCTGGGTAATCTAATAAGTCAATAACAGATTAATAAGTTGCAAAATCTGCTCCTCTGACATCAAATCCATAGCTCTTTCCAGGAAATTACTGCCTCCCAAGTTCAGAAAATTAGGATTTGGAAGAAAATCAATATGTGTAGCCAAAGAACCCCAGGCATCAGGGAATCAAGGCTAGATCTAGAGACCATCTCGTCCGAACTTCTCATTTTAGAAATAAGCAAACATTCATAGAAAGGAGAAGCAAGCTAAGGCCACACATCTAGATGAAGGCACATCTAGGATTAGAACCCAGGGGTCCGGGTCCAGACGCAGAAGTTATTCCCTAGTATATGCTGACATATTCATACCCTGGCTTTCTGGTTTCTTTTGGAGAATCACTGTTGGTGATAGAGCAAAGGAATAAATGATGGAAAAAGACTAAAATACATTTTATGGCATACCAATATCAAATTGGAAAAAATATGATTCCATTTTTAATGATATGAAGAGGTTACATTTTTCCATTGAAGCAATAGGTCTAGCCAAGCACTATTCATCTAAGAGACTGCTGAAAAGGGAGGCAGTGACTGGGGGAGAAAATGGACATCCATTAACTCTGTAAATGTCCTAGAACACTGAGATGAGATTCTTTTATCCAATTTTTTAAATAGGTTATTTACAAGTCCAGTTTCTTTCTTTCTTTCTCTCTCACTTTCTTTCTCCTTTCCTTCCTTTCTTTCTCCCTTCCTTCCTTCCTTTCTCCCTTCCTTCTTGCTTACTTCCTTGCTTCCTTCTTTCCTTCCTTACTTCCCTCATTCCCTCCCTCCTTCCTTCCTAGAATTTTCCTTTCTTTTTAAAAATTAACATAGCCTAGAACAAATCAACTTATGATATTTTGACTGATATAACAAACCATTCAACACAGCTAAATTTCCCAGATGTGGTGAATAAAGCAAGGATTTTTTACAGCTGTGAAGGAACCTAAGCATTCAGCCTTTTGAAAAAAAACTCTCTAAACTGGCCAGATGCACACTTGAGACAGAGCTGTCTGCATAATAAGCCATGCAGAAAGATTATGTATTTTCCTGAGAAAATTCAAAATCCCTTATGGTTTAACTCTTATTCATCTTTATGCTTAAGACAGTTAAATGATACACTAAAAAATGAGTTATAACCTGTCTCTCCAGTTAGCACATTATACCACTAACACTAACATAAATTTCTTGTGTTGGAGAAAAATGTTAGCTATGTAAAGTGTGTTTGCCAAACCCACTAGCCTATTGCTTACAATATACTCTTTTCCATGCTTAGCCAAGTACTAGGGGAATCCTTAAAATGAAAGGAATATTTCTTCTTTTTATTCTCTCTTCCCCACCCAATCCAACAACCTTGCAGTACTGTGCCAGGACCTGCAGAGGAAACAACAGTACAATATGGTCCCTGTCTTATAGGAGCTTATAGATAAGTCTGGACCACAAGACTCATAGAGAAAACACAGACACATTTAGAGTGAAACAATACAAAGACAGCTAATACCCCAAAAGCTCCATGATCTTGTCAATTTGGACATTGCCTCCAATATTCATTTGGTTGCTCACCCATGCTTCTTGGATGATTGCCTGACTTATGAATGTACCTTCCCACAATTTAACAACGGGAATCTAATCACATTGGGGGGTCTTTCTCACTTTTTACTAACATCGAGATGATATCAGTAAGGAATTTGTGGATAAAGGGAAAATTGAGAGAAAGAGGATAAATGTGGATCCAGATTCATCCATAAGCCATTGGAAAATTCAAGCTGCAGAATTTGGAGTATATTGAGGGAAGATGGAAGATATGTTTTTAAAGAGAAAAAGGGGTTCTCTTCCCATGAAAAAGGAGAAAAATATAATAGGATCATTGAGAACAGAGTATAGGATTTTACCTTTTACCATTTATGAATGCCTCTAAATATGTATTTCCATCCTAAAATTATGGATGTACAAACAAGAACAAAGAAGGTTAGTATGGATTAACTACTGATAGAGATCCCCCAAACTATTGCAAACTGTAAACTCCTAAAGTTTTTGCCCAATCTGGAAATTAAATCAATATGCTTGTGGATCAGGCTTGGAATATTGTGTGTCAGCATTAAAAAGCATCATGTCATAGGTGAAAGTCCCATAATGCTGATAGCCATAAGGTTGGAGCAGCTCATGGGGTTTTGTGCCAGGCCATCCCTATGAGGGATGCATAGGCTAAGGAGTTTGGATTGTGCCACCCTTGACTTTCCAGATTGTCTTAGGGCATAGGCTTCCCTTTCTCCAGAAAGGATTTTAACTAAACAGAGCATTATGTCTTCATACTCATTCCTCATCTCCCTTCACTCAGCTAAATTTGTCCCAGATGCTACAATTCCTGGGTATGGCTCAGCAGTTGATCATTTTTGCTGCTTGCCTTTGAAGTCCAAGGTTTTCAAGTGCTATGCATGAGGCAAGTATCATCAACGAGTAAATGATACTTCAGACTCTTATTTCAATCATGAGATGGATGAAAGCAGGTGGCTTCACTAAGCCCTAGGTCATCCTACAGAGTTCAAAAAGTCCAAAAAGATATTATTGCACTTCTTAAACAGAGCTGGGAAGAGGGAAGCCTGCTTAGCTAATCAAGACAGGAAGAAAACCATTGTGAACACCTGCAGGATGTCAGGATTATGGCCATGGAGAGGCTGAGAGAGGTGTTAGCTCTATAGGGGGGAAACACTAATAAAATTGATTCTTTGGTACCAGGGTAATTAGCCCAGGGAAGGGGGGGGGAGGCCATTTGGTCCTCTTAGTGGTGAAGTCACTATTGTCCAATCAGATGGAAGAAGGGATTTATGAGAGAAAATATCACTAAGAGAAATAGAATTCTCTGAACTTTGAATCTTTGGTCTTCGCCAGAAATTCAGAAAAAGTCTTCGGGGTAGGGGAGAGGGCTGTACGTCTTTGTATAGCTGGGTAAAGGAGCCTCCTACTAGAGCAATTTTACATGTACTTTATATTGTCATATAAGGCCTTAGGTTATGTATATTTATTTCTGCACCTACGAATTTGTGCAAAAGCAGGCTTAGCCCTTTCCCCAGCTTTCTGGCCACTGAGACCATGTCTCAAGTTCCTAATATCCAGAAGATTCCATAGATGATGTAAAGCAGAGAACAGCCTACCCCACATTCAGAGGTCAGAAAAGCTAAGTAATCAGTGATATCGGACTTATTTTCTCTTAGCTTTATTGTTGCTGGTATAAGTCCCATTTTTACAAGAAAATAAAAGCAGATCAAATAAGTGATATCACTTCTGGGGACATTTTTCTCTCTACAATAATCAACAAGGTTGAGATCTCCACTAATTCCCCTCAGTCACCATAATGTGAATTTTTTTCCTGAAGTGCTCAGATTTGAAAGGAGAGTTCTACAATGCTTTTATGTGGTTAAATTGGAAAATGGAACAATAGGTACAATGATTGCAGCACTGTAAATGGTAAGAACAATAACAATCAACTGAATGGTGTCATACTATCGATGTTTGGTACTGAAAAAGAAAAGAGAGAATGTGTATCACATATGTTGGCATATATGTATACATACATGCATATACTTGTCCTATGTATGTATGTGCACTGCGCACATGCATGCATTTATAAACATAACAGATGATTGTTCAAGTGTTCGCATGTGCATGTGCACATACATACCCATGCATGTATTTGTATATATGTATACATATATTTATGGATTACATAGTAAGAAGATAATGTGAAATCACCTTTGCCCACAAAACATATTTAATAACAGAAGATTTCATTTACTCCGTTAACCCTACTTCTCAAGTCAAATCAACAAGCCTTTTTTAAATACTGATTTTGTTGTTCCTAGCACAAAGTGTTAGGAAGACGCACAGAAGCAAAAACCAAGACAGTTATTTCCCTCAAGGAGCATACCTTCTAATGAGGGAAGTCAACCCATAAAAAGAAGATAAAATAGGAAATATCAGGTAGTGAGGGTGGGGTGAGGAGTGAGAGTCTGGAGACTGAGGAATAGTACTTAGAGAGGAATGGAGACGTGGAAGACCTGGGTACTTGCCTTACAATGGAGGCATTCTGAGAGGAACTAACCACTCAGATAAAGGTGCTACAGGGGTGGAGTGAACTTTCAGGGTGAGAAAGCTGTTCTAACATGACTAAAAATAGGAAGGCCAGTCAGAGGTAGAGCCCAGAAATTAATGTAGACATGGATGGCCTAAGCACTTTTCTTAAAATGGAGGTTCTGGAAGGTTCTTCCAACCTTGGAGGGAGGGGCTACAGGGTAGAGAGAAGTTTAAGGTGAGAAAGTCAGGGATGGATTGAGCTCCCACAATAAAGAATCTACAGGGGCACAATGAACTTTCAGAATAGCCATCAGAAACAATGACTAAAGACCTGAAAGTGACTGTTTTTCTTTATATCCTAGTTCTTGGTTGATGTTGACACTGCGAAACTGGATCTGAAAATATTCATGTTCCAATCAAAATTTAAGTAAAAGTTTTGTATTATTTGGCACACAGAGGTATGGCCAGGAGAAGAAGTCTAAACCTCAACTTCCTGAACAAGGGATAAGGTTATATTTTTATAGAGGAGAGAAGGGGGTGGTGGGAGAGACTTGGCACTGAAAAGTTACAGCTGTTTGGGGAATGAGGATGCTAGCTTTTGGGAAATGGGATATATGAAAAAGTAAATATGTGACATTCCTAATTTGTGATTATTGTTACTACTTGGTCCTAATCACAAGGCAAGCACAACTGGTTCCCAATTAGGCTCATGCTATAAATTCCAAGGCACCCAACTTTCTGGGTGTCCATGACATGTCTGCTTTGTTATCTATTTGACTAACCTCTATCTGATTAATTAACTACTTTGTTTTTCCAAGGATAGTAATCTCCAACTGATCCCAGCAAGTTGATCAACCATATTTCTCCATGGTCAGAGTGTCCTCCTCACAGCCAGAGTATCCCTAACTGGATCCAAGCCTACTAGGCTGATACTACAATGTGTAACTTTTTTTTCTTTTCCATACAAGACTGTGAAAGAATACATACAGCCCAGCCTATAGAGAATTCAAAGTCCCCTTCCTAGCTTGTTGCTCAGCAGCAGGAGCTCATCCTATTATGGGGTTATCAGGTAGCTTTGCTTACCCTCCTACTCTTGCTCTGTTGGAAACAAACAGACATTTCTAAAACAGCCAAAAAGTGACAGCTTAGTGTCACACATCAACTGAAGAACTAGTCCATGAATCTATGCAATTGACATCTAACCACAATTAGCCCTTGCTTGAAGAAGGACTTCAAAATCTAATTCTTCTATTGACAAACACTGGTGAAAAAGACAGGTTCAAAGAATCACAGAATCTCACTGTTGGAGGGGTTTTCAAGAACTAAAAGTGGAACCAGAATCTGAATGGAAATCTCTCTCTAGATCATGCTTCAGGATGTAGTAGGTGACGCCTCTTCTTGGGCTCTTGAAGTAAGGTTGAATACTTGACAGGTATGGGTGGAACTCAATGGCCACTGAGATCCCTTGAACCACTGGTCACACTCACTCTGCTATTGAAAATAGACTGTAAGATCCACGACCTCCCATAGCTGTGCATTTCACCTGAGGATATTCCAGTGCTTAAGAATTCTAATGATTTTTTAAAAATTTGTTTTTGTTTCTCTTCCTTGATATCAAGCTTTAATTTGCTTCTTTTTAATTTCCTACTGCTTCTGGACCTAGACTTTGGGACCAAACAGAACAAGCTTAATCCTCCTCACTTATGACAGTCCTTAAAATACTGGAAAATGTTTATCATATTTCTCCCAGGTCTCTGTTGTTTTTTAATTTAAAAAAATCAATAATCAAACTGAATTTTTTTTCTCCCTGCCCCCAAAAAGGAAAAAATAAAGCAAAAATAAAACACTGGTCAAGAATAAGAGATTCTCATAGTAGCTATGCCTAGCATTTTGTCTCCCATTCTGCATCTTGGCTATATCACCAATACCTCCGTCAGGAGCAGGGCAGTGTTCCCCATCAGCATTCCCCTGAAATCCTCCTTGGACCTTGCTTCCATGACAGTTCTTAAGCCTTTCAAAGTTGTTCATCTTTATGATTTGTTATCATATAATTATGGTGCTACTCACTTCACTCTGTACATCTAAGTCTTGCCAACATTTTTGATACCATCCCTTTCATTCTCTCTGACCACCCATTTTTCTCTTTTTCAGGATAAACATGTTTGGTTCTTCAACAGTCTTGCACAGCATGAATTTAGGTCCTTTTCCCATTCTAGTTGCCCAACTCTGAATATTCTCCAGATCAAATTTTGTTGTTGTTGTTGTTGTTTTTCTAAACTGTGGTCTTGAGAATTAAATGCAATGATTATGAGTACTCTTTAATGGATGGTGCTACAATGCAACATGGACACTGAGATGCAGGTAGATACTTGGCATGCAAATATTTGACCCAGCTAAAATTCCACTGTCTGAAAGAAGCCTTTCCCAATTCCCCTGAATTCAAGTGCCTTCTCTCTTTTGATTATCTATCCTGTATATAGCATACTTGTTCACAGCTGTTTGCATGTTGTCACTGCCTTTAGACTATGAGCTTATTGAGAGCATGGACTCTCTTTTGTCTTTCTTTGTATACTTAATGCTTAGCATAGTGCCTGGCACATAGTAGGTGCTTAATAAATGTATATTGAGTGACTGATCTTTTGACATTGTCTTTGAGAAAAAAATACTACCTGCTCTTAAATATATTAGAACACTAAAGAAACTTATTTCTCAGTGTCTGCCAATCTACCTTCATTAAAATATTCCCTGAGATTTCTAAGACATTAGTGTGAGAAAGCATGATCATTTTGATATATAAATGAGAGGCAGAATGGTGTAGTGGAGGGGTATCAAATTAAAATAGGAATGGAGGCTATAAAACCATAGTAAAGGACCCCTGCTCCTTATTGACTTAGAAAACCACACATTAGCATGTCTTGTTTTATAGTATTTTATTTATTTGTTAAATATTTCACAATTACATTTTGTGTTTGTTTGTTTGTTTTTACAGGACAATGAGGGTTAAGTGACTTGCCCAGGGTCATATAGCTAGTAAGTGTGAAGTGTCTGAGGTCAGATTTGAACTCAGGTCCTCCTGAATCCAGGACTGTTGCTTTATCCACTGCACCACCTAGCTGCCCCCATCCCAATTACATTTTATTCTGATTTATACTATACTTGGGATGGTTGTGGACTACTTTTGCCTAGGGGAAGGGTATTTGACCCCTTTTATGTAGTGGTTAGAACATTAGTGTTGGGACCAATTTTTAATTGGGGAGTGCTAGCTAAGCGGCTTACCTCAATATTGGGGCAAGGAAGGAGACCGGCAGCCTCTCTCAAAACAGAACAAGATTTTTTTTTAACAAGAACGAACTTAAAAAAAACACAAAGAGGATCAGTAGGATCAAGGGAAAGGAAATAAAATGGGGAAAGGGAATTTATAATACCTGAAAAATACCACCGCCCAGGAATCAGCTGAAAATACACAGAATGCCTGTTGCTTTCCAGCTTCCACCTAGAATGCCCAATTCCCCTCCCCCAAACCTAGAAACACCCCACACATCCCCAGCCAATGGGATGGCCACTCTGACAGTCACATGACTGCCCTCATTAGGCATTATAATTTTGCCAGGCCTACGTAGGCGTCTGTGAGTGGTGATGATGTGAGGTGCCAGAGCCCTGGCAACAGCTACAACCAGTGAGTGGAGCACTGTGCAGTTTGTGGAGCCCCAGGCCAGTGCACGCCAAGGCATAAAAACCTCAAATAACAATTAGTTCTTTACATTAGCCAGGGAGTTATGAGTCCTGGGTATGCCCAACTTGGGCATTTACCAGATATACAATAATTAACAAGTCAAATAAGCTGTCTAAGCCTCAGACTCCTCATCAATAAAATGGGTATAATAATAATTGTAATACCCCACTTCTATTTTTATAAGGGAAACTTTTTGAAAACCTTAAATTAAGATAGAAATATGAGGAGTTAGTATATATGTATATATGTATATTATGTATGTGTATATATGTGTATATATATACGTGCACACACACACACACATATATATATATAAATAGAAATTATTTCATATTTAAAACTCAAATGCCACTTGTATTTATCTACTTGTGGTATAATGAACTCTTTTAGAGGAATTATTTAAAATTTAAAAATCATTAGTCAATTAATAAATATATACCCATTTTATTACAATAAAGAATTTTTGACAATGCAGTTTGGCCAAAGACCTTGAGAATCCCTAGTATTATTTCTTTTATTTTTCCAATAGGTAAAGTAACAGGGGCAGCTAAGTTGCACAATGGATAGAATACCAGATATCAAATCAAGAAGGCCTGAGTTCAAATCTGACCTCAGACATTTACTAGCTGTGACACTGGGAGAGTCACTTAACCCTGTTTACTCAGTTTCCTCATGCGTAAAATGAGCTGATGTAGGAAATGTCAAACCACTCCAGGATCTTTGCCAAGAAAACTTCAAATGAGGTCATAAAGAGTCAGACATGACTGAACAACAACCAGAAACAGAAACCACAAAATCACATTGGTTCCCTTTGATTTGCATAAGGACATTTCCACAATCATATAGAAAACCACATTCTTATTCCATATCCAGAAATAAAGTTGTTTAGTTAACACATTGGAATTCAAGCTAACATCATCTGCATTTCCAGTATGTGTGTTTATATAAATACCATATGCAGATAAATTGTGACACTACCGTCATTTAGCACACTTCAGTATAGTTACCACAGTGCTCTTGACACTCTGATATGTGCCTAATTTGGTATGGAGTTGTGTCAACAGGGAGAATGCCAATTCAGTCCTGGCATGCCTCTTTGAAAGCACCGCTAGGGAAGTAGCTCCTACTATGTGTCAGGAACTCTGCTAAGCACTTTAGAAATATTCTCTTATTTGAACTTCATAACAGCTTAGTGAGGTTGTAGAAACTGCAATAATAGTAACTGTAGATAAACAAAGATTAAGTGATTTGTCCAATGTTACACGACTGCTAAGTGTCTGAAGCTGGCAGTGAACTCAGGAGCACTATATACTCATTGCACTATCTACTATCTCTTAAAATAGAGATAATATTCTCTTAATTGCCATTTCTATCCTTCAACAATACATCAAGGGGCAGCTAGGTGGCACAGTGGATAAAGCACCAGCCCTGGATTCAGGAGTACCTGAGTTCAAATCCGGCTTCAGATACTTGACATGTACTAGCTGTGTGACACTGGGCAAATCACTTAACCCCCATTGCCCTGCCCCAAAACCCAAAAACAATATATCAAAAATTTTTACTGAATACCAATTTAATTTTTTAAAAAATACTGTTAACCACATGGATTTGATGGAGTTGCTTTATTATCCAAAATGATTTTATGAAACCCTGGATGAATAGGACCACAAAGCCCTTTAACAAAACTTAAAACTGAACCCAGATCGTTAGCAGATAAATCCCTATTCATTAACTTCTTTCCCCAAGAGAGTAAATAGATCTTATATTTCTCCTTATCAAATATCTAGGCATCCTTGTCCTTGATAAACCTTTCCTGTTTCTTTAAGTTGCCTGTTATAGTATTTGGTTTTCATTGATCCATATCACGCTAATGAAATAGATATTACCCTGTAACCAGTGAAAGAAAAATGTGGTTTATATACTGTTACAAAAAAGGGGAACTTTTGAGAGCTCCTTCTTTGGAAGGGGTCTCCCCATGTTGCTTGTTCTTGGAACAAATATACTGCTATTATGTTTTCCTTGTCTGTCTCTGATCTGTTTTTTCCTGTAGGACATATTATGAAAATAATTTCTTTGATTTTTTTTTGGTAAGAGACAGGCATAAAAACAATATTTGACAATACTAAGTGTCTATTATGTTCAATTCAACAATTGAAAATCTGTAAGCAGTTTTGAAGATCCTTCATGCATTGGGATAAGACTCTAATAAAAAAAATAAAACAAAAAAGTCCCTGTCCTCAAAGACCTTACAACTATATTAACAAAACATAGGCTTTAAGCCTTTAGTCTCAATGAGTTCACAGTCCTACTGGAGAGAAATATTATATAGCCATGAAAAAGTAAGTAATAAAATTTTTCAATATACTAATGTAAGATTAGTACAAAATGAGACACAGTTAAAAAGGGTTTAGGAGAAGAGTCAGAGAGATCCTAGAGCTGGTCAGATAAGACACAGGAGGTGATAGAAACGTATGATGTAGGTACATTTTTTTTTTCCTGAGAGCTGACTGTTAAACATATAGCAGGCGTCTCCCCCTCTCAGAGTTCTCAGGTACCCTTAGGGTATCAGAGGGAATTGTGTAGACTCTGCTATTAACTCAAACCCCAGATTGTTTTTGTCAGCCAATTTAGTGGTCCAAGTACTCTAGTTCCATTTAGACCCTTAAAGATCAGATTAGCTTTAACAAAGGATGAATTATTTAAAAGGTATAGCAAAAACCACCATACATATTCCCCTTCACACTTCAGAGGAATAATCCTTCCTGCTCCTCTCAGTCTCCTTAAGGGATTAAATTCATATTTTAACTCAATTCCTAAATAGCATTTGTCTGCCAAATTCCAGTTACCAAATGCCACCCCTGATTCCCACCCCCAGCCTCACTCTGGGCTTTTCTGGACATTTCTGGTGCTCTTGTTGCAATATGCAGCCTGGAATACTGCTCTCTAAGGTTTGCATGCCTTAAACTGCTGAGTTAGAGACTTCATTTCCCTTCCCTATAATGGAATAGAACAAATAAAATGACAAACCCCTCAAGACACAAACCCCTAGCCACAAAATCTAAGGGGAAGGTGAAGGTAGTCCTTCCTCTGCTAGTTTATTGCATTGTGTTTCCCCACCCCTACTCCCCGTTCAGTCTTTTATTCTCCAATAAATTGCTTGTGTCCTGGCCACATGCATTCCTTCTGCATGATGCTCTATTTGCCAATGGCTCGATATCCAGTACAGTATCAGAGGCAAAATGGAAAACCAGCAGACAAAATCGACTGCTTTAGGTTTCTCAGCTACTCACAGCACTTCATGTAACAAGTGTCTTCTAAGCCCCTTCTTCCCCTTGAGGTCTCAGGAGATGTCACAATGACATTATTAGCAATTTTCCATCTATCTTTATTTTGGAAGAGAAAACCCATTCTGCTTCAAAGTTCCTTGAATCATTCAACACTTGGGCTATTGTCCCCAACAGTAACCACACATTTCCAGTTATTTATTAATGTGGTTGGGAGTCAGTTATTCTCCAAGTAATCAAGTATATGGGGCTTGGGATAACGTACACCTTAGACAAGTGTGCTAGAGTTCAAAATGGCTTGCAAGAGTCTATTATTAAATTTTCAGTGAGAATTTACACATTGAAAATGGTCAATGCTTCAAATTAGTGACTAGCATTGTTTTCTTATCATATGCATTAAGGAAGTAATAGAGAAGATGTAGATTCAATTTAGGGTCAGCTAGGTGGCAGAGTGGATAGAGCACTGTCCCTGGAGTCAGGAGGAACTGAGTTAAAATCTGACATCAGACACTAACTGGCTGTGTGACCCTGGACAAGACACAATCCTAATTGCCTTAAGCATCTGGGCCCATCGCCAGTCATCTTGATGTATATCTTGCCACTAGACCCAGATGGCTGTGGAAGAGAGAGTGAGGTTGGTGACCTTACATAGTCCTCCCTCACTTAAATCCAATTCAGTGCAAGCCATGACATCACCCCAATGTCATGGCCCTCCTTGAGAATGAAGGACAAAGAATAACAACAAGATTCAACTCAGAAGAGTATAGTGTACATTCCCCCCCCCCCCTCCTCAGAGAGCTGGTTATGAAACATTTGCCAGCACAGCACTGTATGCATCAGTTTTGATGCGCGGAGTCAGGGATTGTTGAAGACTTCTGATTGACTCAAATCTCATAGCCCTTTGGCAAAACTTGCTTCACTCAGTAATGCTAAGTTTCCTGTATAATTCATTTTCTGCACCCTGTGATTTGAAGTCAAATCTGGACATCTGACTTATCAGGACAATATAAGAAATTATAAATGGAAAAGAAAAAAAAATGTTCATTTCCTAATTAGGTGTTTGTTTGTTTTCCTGCAGAGCAAATGGTGCCCTCAGTTGTAATTATTTCAATGTGAACCATTTGGATAATAAATGATTCTTATAAAAATCTAGATCACTCTAAGGAATTTAGAGAAACTTGGGAGAACTTAGATTAAAAAATGAGGAATGAAGAGAGCATAGCCACAAAAAACAATATAGATACTGACTGTAATAATGTAAATAGAAAGAACCCTAAATAAATGTTAAAAGAGAGGAATTGTAATGATTTATCTTGATCCCATAAAATATGGATGATGGGGGGCAGCTAGGTGGCACAGTGGATAAAGCACCAGCCCTGGATTCAGGAAGGACCTGAGTTCAAATCTTACCTCAAACACTTGACACTGGCTGTGTGACTCTGGGTAAGTCACTTAACCTGCATTGCCCTGCCCCCCAAAAATAGATGATGAATCTCACCGCCTTTCTACAGGACTGTGGGTAAGGAATGTTGCTTATGGTGTCTGATACTATCACTAAACCAGCTGGTTTTGCTTAAGGTTTTGCCTTTCTTTTAAGGGTACCAGACTTATGAGGGTACTTGGGGATTTGGGGGGAAGGGGGTGACAAAAAGGATTAATATAAAAAGCGAAGCCATCAATAAAATTATTTGTGAAAAAAATGAAATTCGGATAAACATGGCTTTTTAGAAACCGCATTTCGTCTTCAATGGATATATATATATATATATATACACATATACATATACATATATACACACACACACACAAACTTCTTAATAGGTAGGGATGGTATTTTACATATATATGTTTGTGTGTGTATATATATATATATATATGTATGTATGTATACATATATATGTGTATGTGTGTGTGTATGTAAAATACCATTCCCACCTATTAAGAAGTTTATTTCCATGTTCTTTATGTAGCAGGATGTCATTTTGGGGAGAAGCCATACTTAAAGCAATTTTCTGGCAACCTTTCCATGTTGCCAGGTATATAGTGTAACTTGCCAATTCTCTGCTGAATCTTCTACCTTCAGTGGCAATTAAGAATAGCAACTTGGGCAAAATTGTTGAGGTGTGGCAATCTATTAATTTTATGTTATCTTGAAATGTTCATCTTCTTTGGATGCATGACTTGATTTAAACAAAATATTAGTTGATCAAAACAGCTAGGTGGTACAGTGGATAAAGTGCTAGGCCTGGAGTCAGGAAGACCTGAGTTTGAATCTGGCCTTATAGATTTACTAGGTGAGTGACCCTGGCAAGTCACTTAACCCTGTTTACCTCAGTTTTCTCATCTGTAAAATGATCTGGAGGAGGAAATGGAAAATCATTCTGTATCTTTGCCAAGAAAACCCGGAATTGGGTCATGAAGAGTCAGACAGCTCTCAACAACAAATTTACTTGGTTGATGAATTCCTCTTCATTGTCTGATATTTTTTGTCTTTTTCTATATCTATCTTCCTATTTGTGTGCTTGGTTCAATTTAACATTGACTTGTTATGTCCCTACTCTATATTAAATATTGTACAAATTTTGGAGAGAAATGCCAAAAAGGAAATCAACTCTGATATTAAAGAACTAACAGATGCATTCCTTTTGTAAGATGTCCTACAGGAATCCTGTCCTGATGCCAGTTATTTTCTTTTTGGTAGGGCGATGTGGGTTAAGTAACTTGCCCAAGGTCACACAACTAGTAAGTGTCAAGTGTCTGAGGACAGATTTGAACCTAGGTCCTCCTGATTCCAGGGCTGGTGCTTTATCCACTGCACCACCTAGCTGCCCCCAGATACATTCCTAAATATTTGATGGCAAGGCAAGGGTGATATCATTTTTGTTCGTTCTGTTTTCTCCATATTTTTTTTGTGCTTACTTCTTTTAAAGAAACCCAGAATTGGGATTTCTTTGCTATAGAGAGCTTGTGATGAGAAATTTCCTCTAAAGATAGTCCTTGGAGCCTTTTCTAGTATTGATAACATTCAAGAAGGTAGGATTTGAACCTATGCCTTGGTCACTCGAAGGACAGTTTTCTATATACTGAATCATCCTGCCTGGTACATTTTATAGGATTAATAAACATTTCTCCAACTGATTTTGTTGAATTGAATTATATGTATCTTTTTAGCCCATTAAATAGATAATATGGATCTCTTCCTTAGTTAAAGATGGTAGTCTTCCAAGTGTGTGGTTCATACAGTTGCAAAGACAATTGAGCATGGATTGCTTAACAGTCATAGATGAGACCATCATTTTAGAACTCTCCATAGCCTTAGGGTTCATGCATTCTAACCCAGTCCCCTGACCTCACCCAAAGTGGGACAATTAATTAGTAGATGACAGAAGCAGGGTAAGACTTAAAATCCAACTATCCTGGCTCTCTATCAGGCTGCTCTTATGTGTGAATGCATATCCTAGTAGGCTCCCTACTTCCCAGGAAAGTCTTGATTCTCTCCCCTAGGAAGACTCTTGTTCCACCTCTGTGGTATCAAACACTTCTGTGTGGCTTTTCAATTTTTGTTGGAATTCTTACTTTTATTTCATTCTACTTCCTTTCCCATTCCCCTCCCACACACACACACACTTTAAACTTATGTGCCCACACTCATTTGAGAGAGTTGTACTTCCACACAGGCTTTTAGGCCATAGATAAGTTTAAAGCTAGAGACATCATACAGGAAGCCCAAGCTTGTCATGGAAGCCACAGAATCCTCATGTTTTTCAGAGCAATACTGGATTAGAAGAATGATCACAAAACATCCCCCAAAGGTCACTTTGTTTTCTGTGTTAACAGAACAGTTTAAAATTTAATTTGATAATAATATAGGCGTATCGGGATGGGGAAATGGAATACCTCTAATAACAAAAGTGTATAAATAAACTAATTAAAAGATAAATCTAAAAACATGAAGATTTTATTTTTCTAATTATTATCCTGAACAATTAACCCTAACTGTAAGATCCTAGTTATCCTAATATCCTTTAGTTATCCTCCCCCCAAAGGAATTAATTTGTATCTACTTTTATTTGCTTTCAATTTAATTTGCTGCACATAGTTTTCTCCCTTTGTAATATAAGTTCCTTGAGGACAGGACCTATTTTCATTTTTTTTTTTTGCTCTTGCATCCTGACACCTGGCACCTATTAGGAGTTGAAATATGCTTGTTGGATGAATAGACAAATGAATGAAGGAATGAAGGAATGAAAACCATTCATTTGGCTTCAGTTTTCTGGGCCAGAAAATAATGCTTGTGATCTTCTCACTTTGTGGTTTAGCAAGTCCTTACCTCACAAAAAAGCATAATAACTACCTGCATGTGAATATTGGTTCTCCCACAGCTCTCTAGGGAGCTATAGTCTGGAAAGATAGGATGAATTTAATGATTTTCATGATACTTCAAAATCTACCTGTCCTATAAATATTAATCATTTGGCTTCCTGGAGATTTTAATAAGAAACCTTGTATAGAAGCCAACATCGGCATTTTTATATAAATAATAATACATAATGGAAAATTCGGCAGAGTCTACCTGAATACTCAAACTGTTGTTGTTCACTCATATCCAACTCTTTATGACAAAATTATAGGGTTTTCTTTGCAAAGATACTAGAGTGGTTTGTCATTTTCTTTTCCAGTGGATTAAGGGAAACAGAGGCTAAGTTACTTGCCCAGGGTCACACAGCTAGTAACTGTCTAATGCAAGATTTAAACTCAGATCTTTCTGATTCATGGCCCAGTGCTCTATCCACTGAGTCACCTAGCTGCCTACATACTCAAACTACCTGGATGTAATGCCCATTTTATCTCATTTTTGCCTGACTGTCCTATTTTGAAGATATAAATGCAGAATATTATACTTGGGTCAAAGAAATTGAATTCCTAGTTGCAAGATTGGAGAAGATTGTTTATATATCAAGTTGTCTAAAAATGATCTAGAGGTCTTAGTTGGTTGTATGCCCAAAATGAACCACTTATCATAAGGCAGTTGAGAAAAAGATGTGATCTTGAATTGTACTGAGAGGCATCACTTTGAGGAGTAAGGTCATAATGTTGTTCAGTTCTGTCCTGGTCTAACTAGATCTGGAATATTTTACCCATTTCTGAGTGTGAAAGTTTAGGAAAGGCATTGAGAATGTGGAGGATGACCAAAATAGAGCAATTCAGATAATATTATAGAAATAATAAAAATAACAATAATAAATAGCATTCATCTAGCTCTTAGGATTTATAAAAGGGCAGTTAGGTGGTATAGTGGATAGAGCACTGGCTCTGAAATTAGAAGGACCTGAGTTCAAATATAATCTTAGACAATTACCAGCTGTGTGACCCTGGGCAAGTCACTTAACTCCAATTGCCTTAAACATCTAGGGCAATTTCTAATTGTCCTGATGTATATCTTGCCACTGGACCCAAATTTCTCTGGAGGAGAGAGTGAAGTTGGTGACCTTGCACAGCCCTCCCTCACTTAAATCCAGTTCATTGTGTGATAAAATAATGGAATTTTTGTCAGATGCCCAGAGGTCCCATCTGATTGATTTAGTATTCTTTGAGAAACCATCTAAGTTGCTACTTGGGATGATTAGATATAGGTCACACCTGGCATTCCCTGAGTGATGTATACTACTGACGTCACCAGGGGGACCACTCTCAGCCAAGCAACTCGAAGGACCTCCTTTTGGGGGGTGGGAGAGAAAAGGTAGAAAAGAGAATACTGAGGCTGGGAGCTCACTCCTTCCTGCTGGTGAGCTTCTGAGAGTGGACTAGACACAGGCTGCACAGCTGACACCCATAGAAACTATGGATTTCCAGGTTGTGAATTAATAGAAACAAGGCTAGCTCTTCAAATTAGCTGAGCTGGAAGCAAGTTTGGGGATTGAGTCAGTCTTTGCTAGAGCCAAGGAGCTTATCCATTTTTCTCTTCTCCCATTCCCTTGTCATTGGCTTTATTAACTTCACCTTTGTTATATATTTTATTCCCATTAATAAAACCTGATTTGTTTGTGGAAAAGAGGCTGTTAATCTCCTTTCATATTAGCTTGGGAAAAATAACTAAAAAAGACAGTTTGGAAGGGAGGAAAATTTGGACCTAGAAGTACCTCATTATTTTCTGAACCCAAATACTATGGTGAGCCACACAATTAACTTTCCCCATGTAAAATTTGGCCCCTACAACTGCAAGTCATGACATCACACTAATGCCATGGTCCTCTGTGAGAAGAAAGAACAAACAATCAGATTTCCAAAGCACTTCACATACATTATATCATTGGATTTAATTTAATTAGGATTACAAAAGGCCCTGAGTTCGTGTCATGTAAAGCTTGGTTGAAGGATCCCTCCCTTCTACATTTCTAGTATTCTTGTACTTTAGCCTCTACCACAGACTCTGATGCAGTGACAATGGCTTCCTGCCTGTTAGTTGAACAAGACACTCCTTCTCTTGACTCTGGGCATTATCTCTGACTGTCCCCCATCCTGACCATACTCTCCCTCCTCAATTTCACCTGTTGATCTCCCTGGCTTCCTGTAGTTCCAATTGAAATCCCATCTATTATAGGAAGCCTTTACCAACCCCTCCAAATACAGTGCTTTTCCTGTTAATTATTTACTATTTATCATATATATATATATATATATATATATATATATATATATATATATATATATAGCTTGCTTTGTACATATTTCTTTGTCCTTGAGGGGAGGAAGTATTTTTTGCCTCTTGTTGTATTTTTGGCTCTTAGCACTTTGACTAGCATGTAGTAGGTGCTTAGGAAATATTTATTAATTGATTTATTGATTGATTCATGGGATTTGAGTCCCAGATGTTTCACACAATAACTTTGTAGGTATGGCCAAATGACTGACGCTCTCTGTTCCTGATTTTCTGTCATTAAATGAAGACCTTGGAGCATGAATTCCTCTAGTTCCTTTTAAGCTCTTAAGCTGAACATTTCAATTAGAGCATTGTTGAAAATTAGGGCAAGGACCATTAGTGACAGGTTTTGTGTTCTTTCTTGCTATAGCTGGCTTCCCCTCCTATTTCCTAATAAAAGATAACATTAAAACTGCATTTCACAAAGGTTCCATGGGAAATTGAGGACATTTGGGACTAATTTGTTAAATTAATATTACCATGTGCCTAGATTTTATGGTCTCTATTTCCTATTTGCATTTGTAGATGTATTTTGAGGAGCATTCATCAACAATTAAGGATCCATGATTTAATCAGTATAGTTATTCCTTCTCTTGGATTGATCATCAACATTTACACCTTAGTAGATCATATTCATGACTTGTAGATAAAATCAATGATCACTCAGTGGCTGGCTTTCTGGAGATATGCCTGTGAGAACCTTGTTAAAGGTATCTTTAAAGCAGTATCATACAGTCGACCACAGGGGCCCTCCTCAAGATCTTTCCAACTTATGAGCCAGAAAGAATGAACTCCTGGAATAGCCTTGGAGAGCCCAGGGAGTCTGTCTGATGAGTACTAAAAATAATTGTGGTGGAGGATTATGATCAAATATCATCTGAATGAAAACAATATTCTGATCAATTGATGAGATGGGAAGTGA
Organism: Dromiciops gliroides; assembly: GCF_019393635.1. Taxonomy (NCBI): domain Eukaryota; kingdom Metazoa; phylum Chordata; class Mammalia; order Microbiotheria; family Microbiotheriidae; genus Dromiciops; species Dromiciops gliroides. The sequence continues at coordinate 22,733,921 of NC_057863.1, forward strand.
AGGCATATTTGTTGTCCATCAATAATGAATAAACTCTGTACAGTTTCAATTTATAATGAATTATTAATTTATTTGAAAATGCAAATATTTTGAACAACACTAACATGTGAATATTTCCATATACAAACAATGAAAAAAGGTGTTTTATATAAAACCACACATCTAATTACGTACAGCTATCAACAAACATATGAAGAGTAAAAAAAATGAGTTCCATATCACTAATAATAAGAAAACTACAAATTAAAACATTGCTGAAGCTCCATCTCATACCCCTAAGGTTTAAAGGTATGACAAATAAAGAAAAAAACCAATTCTTAGGGGGTACGTGAGAGGTTAGGCAAACTAATACTCTTTTGCTGGAGTTCTGAATTTATACAACTATTCTGGAAAACAATTTGAAACTATATCCCCAAGTCACTAAATTTTGTACAACGTATGACCCATCAATAGGCACATATCCCAAAGTGATTAAAAAGTAAAAGGAGGGGCAGCTAGGTGGCACAATGGATAGAGCACCGGCCCTGGAGTCAGGAGTACCTGAGTTCGGATCTGGCATCAGACACTTAACACTTACTAGCTGTGTGACCCTGGGCAAGTCACTTAACCCCAATTGCCTCACTAAAAAAAAAAAAAAAGTAAAAGGAAATAAATACATAGCATGTGGTAAAATATACATAATAGAAATCCATTTAATTTTGGCAAAGAACTGCAAAGTAAGAGGAATGTCCATGTATTGGGGAATGGGAAATGAAGTATGGTATATGATAATGGCATATTTTGCTTTCTGAAATAATTAATTGAATGGGTTAAAAAATATGGAAATACTTTATAAATTAATGCAAAGAGAAGTGAGCAGAACCAGAAAAAATGTACAAAGACTAAAATATTATAAAGAAAATTAATTTTGAAAGACTTAAGATTTGCAATCAATGACATGACCAGCTATGAATCCAGATAACTAATGACAAAAAATGCTTCCCATATCTTGAAAGAGATGTGATTAACTACAGGGACAGAATTTTACAAAAGAGAAAGAGAAGGAAGAAAATGAAAATCAAGGAAGCATTTTAAAAAATAAGAAGAAAGAGAACTGCAGGTGAATGAGTCAGCTTTTGGAACTAATATGTAGAATTTAATATTTGCCTTAAAAAACAGGAATAACAACAACAATATTTATATCTTTACACATCTATACCTATAGATTTAGAGAGATATATAATGAAATCTAATGGTTCCATTTCATCTTCCTATCACATAAGGCTTACCTGGAAAATACTGACACAGGTTGAATGTCAACTTTAACAAATATTATTAGATATTTTGTTTTTCCCTACTGTGAGCAACATAATTCTTCTGGGGCCTTGAATCACTGGCATATCTGGTTTACTGATCCAAACAGGAAATTTTATGCAAATGAAATTAGCCTAAAGGTAAAATCAGAGACTACTTTGAAAGGTGAAAATAAAACAAAACAAAAAAACAAACCAAACTATGTTGCATGCTGGCTATGTGCAATTTTTTTTAGCTCCGGCCACAATAGCTTTATTAATGTCATATTCTTTATATAACTCACAATGGGCACAGTAGGATTTGCTAAGTTTTTCAATGGAATGACTTAAGACAGTTTGGAAAAACACCATATAGCCTTTATACTGGTCTAATATAAATAAGCTTTGGTGTATACACTTTCAGAATATATTGTAGGTTAACACTGCACTACAAATACTTCACAGAACACTACTTTTTACCATGAATAGGATTTTTTGGCCAAGTGAGTTACTTCTAAGTGAAAAAACAAATTCCTTCCCAGTTTCATATTCTTGGGTCTCTGGGGATCAGGGAAAAGGTCACTTCTGAGAGTTGGCATCTATTTGGGCCTGTTGCTTGGCTTTCATCTGTAGATATCCACCTTTGCCCTCTTCAAAACACCACTTCTCCTCCTCAGTCTCTACCAGCAGTTGAGGCACAGGGAGTGTCTTCCCCTCTTTGCTCAGTGACACACAGTTAACAAAGGTACTGCCAGCATGGCATCTCTCTTGGGAATGCAACACAACAGGATCGGCATCCACCAAGACTTCCATCTCAACTGACTTATTGTTTGTGAAGGTCATGCATCCAGAAATGGTGATTACACGACCTTTCCTGATCTCGTCGTGAAAGTTGATGGCATCCACTGAAGCTGTGACAATATTGTTCTTGCAGAGGGGGGCATTCACAATCCCAGCTACTTCATCCATTAGGTTCATGGTGACACCCCTGTGTATGGAGAGTACAATTCAATGGTCCCACCAGATGGATCAAGATGGACTGGCTGTAGCTAACAGTATATGGCTCTGGGTTAACAGAAGGTTGCATCACATCCCAATACAGTCTTAAGATAGATAGATTTAGAATCCTGGAAGGACTTTTTTTTTCTTGATGAAGGTAGTGACAGAGGACTTATGGGTTGTTAACAGTTATAGAAGGCTCAAAATTGTTGAAAAATTTGGACTAATGGAGCCCTCTCTAGCCATACTCACAGAGACAGACAGGCAGAGACAGACAGACAGACACAGAGACAGAGATAGAGAGACACAGAGAGACAGAGAGTTGGGAAGAAAGGAAGAGGGGGAGAAGGGAAAGGGATGAAAGGAGAAAGGAAATAAAGGAGGAAGAAAAAGAAAGAAGGGAGAAAGGAAGGAAAGGAAGGAATAAAGGAAGGAAGGAAGGAAGGAAGGAAGGAAGGAAAAATTTATAATTTTATAAGCTGTATTTTAATTTTTAAACTTATCCCTCTCTCTGAGAAATCAAGAAGTTAACTTTTTTTCTGAACAAATAAAATTAAATCTTAAGTGATTTTTGAACTTTGCCAAGTACAGTATACCATTTCTAATTTTAAACCCATCAAGTTATATTTCCTATGTTTACTCTTCCTATGAAATGAATGGGAAAGAATTAAGCTCAATTATTATGAAACTCTGTAATGTTCATGAGTCATTTTCCATTCAGTGTTTTTGGCTTAAGTTTTTATTGTGGATAAATAATCTTATTGAGGAAATGCTACATATTACCTCAAAGTTTTACAAACAGAAATTTCTCAGTGGCTGCAAACAAGCACATGGTATATCAATACTTAAGAATGAAGAAAGTTTCAAACATAAATAATACAGTGCATCTGACAACTCAGAGATATATGTATAGCTTCCCTTGACCAAGGTACATCTATAGATGACAGCCCATCCATTTCTGCTTGTCCCATGCAATTTTTGTAATCACCCTTCTGTGAGTTCACTATCATGACCATCAGAGGTGTTTCAAGTTCCTGTCTCCTTGACTCCCACTACCATGGTTGGTACCTTCCCTCAAAATTTACTTATAATTTATACTTTGTGTGTACACATACACACAACAAAATGTGTGTGTATGTACACACACATATACGTGTATATTTATATATACATATGTGTATATATTTTCTACATGCACACACACACATACCCCTCTGGAAGAAAATAGAATTTATTTTTTGGTTTTTGTAGAGCAATGAGGGTTAAGTGACTTGCCCAAGGTCACACAGCTAGTAAGCGTCAAGTGTCTGAGGCCAGATTTGAACTCAGGTCTTCCTGAATCCAGGGCCAGCGCTTTATTCACTGTACCACCCAGCTGCCACCAGAAAGCAGAATTTGAGTTAAGTCAGGAAAAAAGAGAGGAAAGAGAGAAAGTGGAGGTAATGAGGAAGAGTATTGCAGGCATATGGGACAGTCAGGGAAGGCATGGATTAGGATGCTGAATTGTCATCTGTGAGGAACAACAAGAGAAAGTGTAAGAAGAGTGGAAAGTTATTTTCCATGTTCATCTTCCTTTCTACCCCACCTTCATTTTTGCTCATACATTTCTATAATTATTTCTTTTCTTCTATTTCTTCATATTTCTTTGTATGATAAGCTTTGAAGCATTCTTAACTCACCTTCTTGCCCAATATGTAGCTCCTCTTTGGATATGGAATATGTATACATGTGAGATTTAAAATTGGATACTAGAGCATTAATCTCCCCTCTTTAACCTTTCCCTTAAGTTATCTACCAGACTAGTAAATGGAAGAAACCTCTGGTCTCTAGTTAGAGCTTTTATTGTTTGGGAATTATTACAAGGTGATGTTGATTAGAGGGATAGGAAAGTAGAAATACAAAACAAATAGTCTTAAGTCTAAGCTTAGTCTATATTCTGTATAAAACTCACCAAAAACTCAAGGCCACCTTTGAGGGGAGAGAGCCACATCAGGCACGTGCTGCTAATGGCGAGTCGAGCTGAGTTGAACTCCAGTCAGCGTTCGTTTGTGCAGCACAGTCATTGGACTAGGAGAGCAGGAAAAACCTCACTTCCATTCTCTCCTTGCCTTTTAAGCTCACACCCCGGAAGTGGAGTGCTTAGCAGCTGGGCTGGCGTGCATAGCCCATGCACGGCCATCAGTCTCCTCCCCGAAAGGGTAGTCCTTCAAAAACTGGCGTCTTTCCGTATTCACTAACCGACTATTAAAAACTTTTTACCACATTCCCCCCTTTGATTCCTCAAGAAACAAAATGTTTCCTTGATGGAACAGTAAAAAGAATATAATAACTATTGCTAACTAATAATATGTGAACAACAATATAGAAAAGGAAGAGAGGAAAGTTTTGTCCAGACGGGCGGTTTTTTGTCCTCAAGAACTGACGCTTTGACATTAGTCTTGCAAAGGGAGAGCCTCTGCAGAGAGTACATGTTACAGATAGTGTATATTATAACAGAAAGGAGATAGTAAAAACTAACAAAACAAAACGGTTCATATAAAGTCTCTGAGTTCTCATGTCTTCTTGAAGTGGTAAGATGTCATCAGGAGGAAACTGGATTCTGGTCTGGAAAACTGGATTCTGGACTCTGGTCTGGAAAAATTGGATTCTGGACTCTGGTCTGGAAAGCTGGATTCTCTTCTTTAACTGTTTGAATTGCTGCATTTTTACTAAACCTTAGCATAGCATTGTTAATGATCAAATTAATAAATTCCATTACATTCCCTCCTTTATATGCTTAGACTTCTAATAGAGGGTTGAGGTAGTTATGCAATCAGTAACACTTTTTACCACCATGTGTCTGGATCAAAGCCAAATTTAGTATGTGTTCATGACACCTGAAAATGTTATGGAAAGGTTATCATACCATATCTTATGGTTCCGAGACAGCCAGTGATTATGCTAGGCCACAGGTGAGTTCAACTGAGTAAGACAAAAAGAAAAATAAATTCAGTTAAGTTAGGTTAAATTAGGAGGGAGGGAGGATGAATACTGGACTGTGCCTAGTAATTGTGCTCTACATAGTGACCATCATAAGCAAACCATGGACTTACGTATACCTGTCTCTCCTTTTGTTGCACATATATTCTCTCCAGGGCATGCATCAGAGTTCACAGCACGTTAGTCTCTGAAATGATAAGTTTCCATACTTCTGAAATCTCATATTAATTTCACCAAAGACAGTATGATGGTAAAAATGCGTGCTATGTTGCATAACTAAGAATATATTAGTGATATATACAATAATTCCAAACCATACTCAGAGTATGACATATAAATAATAAATGAATGTGAATAGCTGATTATATTAGGCATTATTACATAATCTTTTAGACATTATTACATAATCTTCTTTTAGCAAGTAAACCACATCATCTTATACATGAATTCTCTAGTATAAAAGTAGCAGATACTTAAAGTAGTGATTAATTTTATCAAAAAGAAAAAAGACTTCAATTAGCAAGATTCAATATTCAATGTTTCCAGTGATGTATCAAGGAATAGGGTTCAATAACCCTTTCTGGTCTTTTTTAGTTAAACAGAACACCAGAAAAGAGAAAAGAGAAAAAAAAAAACCTCATTAGAACTCATGGTTCTCTCAAAAAGAAAGAGTAAAAAAAAAAATTCTGGTAGCTTCTGAGGCTCGATGGCCTCACCTACAGCATATACTTAAAATGTCTTTGAAAAGTCACTTAGTTTACAAAATTGAGCTTTAAAGAAAAGCAAAAGAAACAAAAGTCAAAAAAACAAAGCAAAACCAAAAACAAAAATAAAAAGCAAAAGATTTGCTAAGCACCCTTTTGTGCTCTTAAAGAACTTAAAGGTGTGGTGAATTCCAGGTCTTTTCAGTGCCTTTCAAAAGTCAAAACAAACAAACAAACAAAAAACCAAAAAGGATTAAAAAAATAGGTATAAGGTAGGGAAAGGGTGGGGGAAATTGAGGAGGGCCAGAAAACTAGGCCATGTGCTTCAGTGCTTTGCCTGTAGAAGGAAATACTTGTTAAATTTTAAGGTATTTAAGCTTGTGAGATTTAAAATTGGATAATAGATCATAAATCTCCCCTCTTTAACCTTTCCCTTAATTTATCTCCCAGACTAGTAAATGGAAGAAGCTTCTGGTCTCTAGTTAGAGCTTTTATTGTGTGGTAGTTACCAGGTAATGTTGATTAGAGGGATAGGAAAGTAGAAATACAAAATAAATAGTCTTAAGTCTAAGCTTAGTCTATATTCCATATAAAACTCAACAAAAGCCCAAGGCCACCTTTAGGGAGGAGAGCCGCGTCAGGCACGTACTTCTAAGGCAAGGCAGGCCCAGTCCAACTCCAGTCAGCGTCTGTCTGTGTGTTGAGCCAGTCATCGGACCAGGAGAGCAGGCAAGAGAATCCCACTTCCGTTCTCTCCTTGCCTTTTAAGCTCGCACCCCAGAAGTGGAGTGCTTAGCTGCTGGGCTGGTGTGCATAGCCCATGCACCACCGTCGGTCTCCTCCCCAAAAGGGTGGTCCTTCAAAAACTGGCATCTTTCCGTATTCACTAACCGACTGATGGGAAACTTTTTATCACAAGCTGCTAGAATTTAGGGTATGCCACATTGTTTTAACTGGTTCCCCAATTCTCTGCATACCAAAGTGGCAGGGGTTTCTGAATTGTCATTGATCTTTCTAATGCTGTCATAATGTTCATTATGGTAGAAAATGTGGAATTCTCTAGCATCAGTTTTGTCTGTGCCATTGATTTTCAATAAAGGCTGATTTAACTGATGAACTACCACATTCAGCTAATGCTGCTTAGCAAATGCTACAATTGTATCATTTCCTCCCCACTTTCCAAACTTCTTTAATTCGTCAACATATTCTTCAAAAGGGGAGTCATTTACTCTAAAAGACTCAAACTCTTGTCTATGGTTAATCATATAAGAAGCAGCTTCTTGTCTATGTCTGAGATGATTTCTACAGTGACCTTCTGGCTGGTCTGCTAAAGCCCTAAAAAGGCAATTTCCATCTCCTGATACTTTATGAATACTGAGTCCCAAAGCATTTAACTGATCAGTGGGATTATCAAATGGGAACTGCCTATTTCCTCTGGACTCTCTTTGCTCTTTAACAGTTGCTATCGTTAGGGTTTTTAGCTCTTTAGCGTCTACTTCAGTTCTATCTGAAATCTCTTCACCTATGAATGGTGCAAGTTTTACATGTGAGCAATGAATCCATGAGTCTTTTTCACCAATTTTAATGGCAGTAGGAGTTGTCAGTAATACCTGAAAAAGTCCTTCCCAGGCAGGTTGGGTTCCACTGGTTCTCTGAAAATTCTTTACATATATTTTATCTCCTAGGTTGAGGCTGTGCAATGAAAAGTCTAATGGGCCTGCCTGGACCACAGCTCCTGCCTCATGGAGTTCACGTAGCCTGGTTTGTAATTCCTATATATAGGAGGCAACAGAAGTATCACCTCCCACCAATGATGTATAAACTGGGGAAAAAAATTTTAGCTTGGACAGGAGGGTGACCAAAAAGCATTTCATAAAGAGATATATGAGGTTCTCCTCTTGGTCTACTGTGTAGATAGAATAATGCCAATGGTAGAACATCAGGCCATTTCAAATGGGTTTCAGTACATAATTTGCCAATCATACTCTTAAGTTCTTTATTCATACGTTCAACTTGGCCTGAACTTTGTGGATGGTAGGGTGTGTGGAATTTTGGAGTCACTCCCAAGAAAGAATAGATTTGGGATAAAATCAAATCAGTGAAATGTGTGCCTTTGTCAGAATCAATGTGGGCTGGTGGGCCAAAACAAGGTACTATCTCTTTAAGAAGAATTTTGGCGGGGGCAGCTAGATGGCGCAGTGGTAAAGCACCGGCCCTGGATTCAGGAGTACCTGAGTTCAAATCCGGCCTCATACACTTGACACTTTACTAGCTGTGTGACCCTGGGCAAGTCACTTAACCCTCATTGCCCTGCAAAAAACAAAAACAAACAAACAAACAAAAAAAAAGAAGAATTTTGGCAACAAAGGCAGCTGTAGCTGGGGCTGGGAAATGCCTCCACTCACCGAGTGAGCTGATCAACTATAACAAGGCAAAATTTATAATGTCCTGCTTTTGGCATCGTAATATAATCAATTTGTAAGTGCTCAAAAGGTGTATATGCTAGAGGACGCCCTCCATAAGCTATGGCCTTAAATGCATACTGATTATAAGATTGACATGTGGAGCAGCCCTAGCAGATTCGAAATGCTGTGTTAGTCACACCTGGTGCTATCCAGGTTCTCTTAATAGAGTCTACAATGCCTTGTGTACCAAAATGGCCTTTTCTGTGAACAGAGAGGCATACCGGGTGGTAGAATTTCTGGGGAAGAAATGGCTACACAGTTATATACTCAACCTAGGTACTTAGCCGTTAAGGAGAAACCCAATTTAAAGAGACAGGCACATGTGCAAATAAGGAAGGAAAAGAGAAATGAAAAAAAAAAAATTCTTACCAAACTTGATCAGAAGATCGAGGATCTGCTTTTCCTCTTCATGGTCAGCCAAACTGTGTAATTTAAGATTCTAAATGTGGATTCTAATCTGTTCCCCCAGTTTTGGGGGAAACTGACTAAAATCACTGATAAAACGAGTTTAGGTTTTTAAGGGTTTATTGGAAAATAGAAAGAAAAAGATTGAGAACAGAATTCCAACAGCCTGGCATTCCTATCTTTCCTCAAATTTCCTGTGAAGTCCTCTGCCACCACCACCACCAAGTCAGGAACCCAAAAGCGCAAGAGCTCTCCATGCAGGCTCCCTCTTCTCTTTCCTGTCTCCTTCCAGAAAATAGGAGGCTCCTCAAGTTGATTGGCTGGTAGCCTTGATAGACAGCACCCATGAGCAAACGTCATTTCCTGACGCCAAGGAAAAGCCACAATGCCTCTGAGGCATTTTCCTCATGGTGGAGCTTTCCCACAGCAAGTCTCCAGTAGGTGGCATCATTCCAATCATTACAGAATTATAGATGCTGATTGAACCATACTATTTACTATTTCTTTTGTTTTTGGTGCTGTTGTTTTTCTATTTTGAGGTTTTTCCTCATTGCTCTGATTCTTCTCTTATAACATATATATAACATATATATACATATATATAACATATATACATATATATAACATATATATACATATATATATGTATATATATGTGTATATATATATATATATATATATATATATATATATATATATATATATATATAACCTATATCAGATTACCTGCTGTCTAGGGGAGGGAGAAAAATCTGAAATTGGAAAGCTTGTATAAACAAATGTTGAGAACTTTCTTTACATGTAACTGGAAAAAAATAAAATACTTTTATCAAAAAAAAAAAAAAAAGAAAGGCAAGCCCTGCCTTCAAAAGATCTTACAATCTAATGAGGGAAATTAACACAAAAGGGAGCTAAAAAGGAGGAAGAGTGCAGAGTCCACCAGGTAATGTGATGTTCCATGAAGTACAAACTAAGCAGAGCAACTGAAGGAAAATGGAAAGTTATTTGCAGAGTTTTGGGCCCTCTATAAAGGAAGATGTTGGGAAACATGTATTGCTTTACCTTCCACAGAAATAAGTTTAAGTAAATATGACACAATCTAGATTCATCAGAAGTATCCATCAATTAATTAGATATTTATCATAAATTACCCCCAAATTATTTGTCTCTGACCCTCAGGCTTGAAAAATTAATATTCTTCCATTGTCTTTCAAATTTTTTCCCATTGTAACATGTGTAGGGGAGGGAGAGGTAGAATTGTAAAAGAAAAACAAAAGTGAATGAAAAATGTCTATTATCTTGAATCCAAAGTAGAGTCCATGAAAAATATCCTCAAAGAGGGCTGTGGGTGAAATCTAAGGGGTGTGTGAACAACTAGCCTAAGGGTCAAATGACAGGTTGTAACCCATTTACAGCAGGCGCCTTTAATATGGGGTCCATGAACTTGTATATGTGTGTGTTTCAATATAATTGCTTCCTTTATAATACTACTCACATTTTATTCTCTTTAGTCAACAACATTATTCTGAGAAAAGGTTGATAATCTTTACTGAAGAGGTCAATGTCATACATACATGCATATTTTAACCCCAGGTCTATATACAATTGAAAATCCTGAAATTTATCTCCAACAAACCAATTAATAACATTCTCTCCACTGTCTCCTTTTTTTGTTCAAGCTTCCAACTTTCTTCTTGCTGAAACTAGTGTTGACCTCTCAAAGTAGTTATAATTTTAATTCCCTGTTCTCCAAAGGAATTGTGCAGGCACCATTGAGAGAAATTTCCTCCCAAATCTTCTAAGTCTTCTCTTCTCCCCTAGGTCACCTTGTAATTATAACAGGTAGCCTTTTGGAAGAGGAGTGATGTCCACACTTGTATGCACAAGGATGAATGGATTGTGATTTTGATCACAGATATCGTTTCATTATCTTTTTCCCATCTTCCATCCTTCACTATTACTACCAAGTGCAGCACTATTATTCTACTCAGTTTCTTATAACATTCATATAATTTCCAATGCCCAATTTTCTCTTTTCCATATCTACTTTCCTGACAAATTGGGAAATCTGAACATTTCTACCTCCAAATCTCTTAGATCTGTATCTTTTGCTTTAATGACAGAGTTCTTCTCCCACCACCAACTCCACTTATTCCCATTCTGGCTTTTCTCACCTCTTCCCTAGACCATTGTCATAGCCTTCTCATTGGTCTCCTTGAATAATACTCATCCCTTCTCCAACCTATCCTCTCTACAGCTGCCAAATTGATTTTCCTTAAGAGCAAATCCCTTGGGGGAGGCTAGGTGGTGCAGTGGATAAAGCACCGGTCCTGGATTCAGGAGTTCCTGAGTTCACATCCGGCCTCAGACACTTGACATTTACTGGCTGTATGACCCTGGGCAAGTCACGTAACCCCCATTGCCCCGCAAAAAAAAAAAAAAAGAACAAATCCCTTAGTCAATTTCAATGGCTCCCTATTGATTTTAGGATCAAATATTATTTTATATTTATCTCATATTTTATAAAGTATATTGTGATGTAAATTTTATTATGTATATACTTATTAGTATGGAAATATAAGTATATGATTTATAATTAAATCAACACAAACACATTGATGGTGCATGCTCAAAAATGTTTCTTGATAGGGGTGTGTGTGTGTGTGTGTGTGTGTGTGTGAGAGAGAGAAAGAGAGAGAGAGAGAAAGAGAGAGAGAGAGAGAACAAGTTTAGTGACCACTGGTTTTGATCATGATAGGCATTTCAGAGGATAAAACATATAGAAATGGTCCATTAGTACATGTATCATAGATAAACACTGTAATTGTCTGTACCCATGGACTTCATTTGGGAAACCACAGAGAGCTTTCAATGACCCTAAACTTCCTGAAACAAAACCACAATTTTCAGGTCAGTGGCAGAATTATCATTCCAACTCAAGTCCTGTGAATCCCAACCCACTGTTCATTCTACTATTCCATCAATCAAATATTTATATTATAATTATAATAATTATAATTTTATCTTGTCTGGTCCCATGGTTTCATCTGTATGGAGAACATTCCTCTCAGATAGGTGAATTCCTTATATAGAGGTAGATCTGCAACTTGCCAGTAACTTAAAATAATATAGAGTTGCCTGGGAAAACAAGATATTGAGTGACTTGCCCAGGGTCACATATCTATTAAGTGTTAGAGGCAAAAGTTAAACCCAGGGTTTCTTGTCTCAAAGCTTGACCCTTTGTACACTATATCAAAACTCCTTAAATTGTGGGTTCTGATACCATATGGGAACACATAACTGAATGTGGGAGTTGTGAAAAACTTGGGTAGTAAGTGTTTGATTTGTATACTTTTTTGATTTGTATACTTATTTCATATACCTTTATACCTGGAGACATGTAAAATTTACTCAGGCGAAAAGGGGTTGTGAGTTTTAAAAAGTTTTAAAAGTCCTGTACTATAACATTATTCTTCCTATATAGAGATATATTCATTACATTTGTGTTTGACAGTGAACTCTTTTTGTATCTTTATGTGCCTAAATATGTATGTATACATATACACACATATACATGTACACCTTATATATATTTATATGCCTACATACCTATCCATACACAGACTCACATAGACACAGACACATATATACATACATACTTATAGACTGACGTACATGCTCATTTTCCTTACTTTACCACCAGGTACTATTCAGAGCTTGCTATCTCCTTTATTTGTCTCCCCTAATTTATAAATCACAAACTGCAGTTCATATCAGTGACATCAGAAAGCTTTATTTAAAATTTCAAAATGAGTTTTGAATTTAAAAGAGCTTTGGATCAGCCACTATTTCTCTAGATGCCAGAGAGTCTGTCATCTTCTTTGCATAATTCAATTAAATGCATCTGGTACTAAATGTGAAAAATGGGTAAAAGCAGACCAAGGACCTGGAATGAACAAGCCAGAGAGTCTTTGAAAATGTTCATAAATGTTGGAGCAAAAATGGATGTGGGAAATATGTCACTGATTGGCATGCATCTGTTAAGCTTGGACAACATGTCTGGCAGTTGGACTAGCTTCTGGAAACAGGCAGAGGAAATTTTTGAGGTTTTATCTCTATGTTTGAATTCTATAGGATGCAGCATATCTTGTAAATGAGACTTAAAATGGTCCGTATAATTCACATGATACTGCCTTCGGGGGCAGTTAATCTCTTACTACTCTTTGTGCCTTGATAACTTCCCTAGTGAATGACTATTAGTCTAGGAGATTATTTCTTTCTTGATAATGCTAGAGAGAGAAAGAAGAAAGAGTAGATCTTTCAGCACTTAGAACACTGCCTGACATATAGTAGGCTCTTAATAAATACTGACTGAGGGGGCAGCTAGGTGGTGCAGTGGGTAGAGCACCGGCCCTGGAGTCAGGAGTACCTGAGTTCAAACCCGACCTCAGACACTTAACACTTACTAGCTGTGTGACCCTGGGCAAGTCACTTAACCCCAATTGCCCCACTTAAAAATAAACAAACAAACAAACAAATAAATAAACAAATAAATAATTGGCAAATAAATGCCGACTCATTGATACATCTGAGTTCCATTAAACACTCTAAACAAAAGATAGAGACATATTTGTCCTAATTTTCACATATATATGTATATAAATATATATATACACACACACACACACACACACACATATATATATATGTATATACACATACATACAAACACATATACATATACATATATGGAGGCTAGATAGTATCATTGGATTCCTTCAGGGAAGGGACTGTCCTGTCATTTTTGTTGTATTTCTAGTGTTTAAAAAATTAAGTATTTGATATATGTCTATTGATTGATTGGAATTTTCAACTGGGAGGGATATTAGAGTTCATTTATTCCAATGCCCTTACTTTATAGATGAGGGAATACAGGGTCAGAGAGTTAAAGCATTTTATCCTAGTTTTTACTTGGTAGAAGGTAGTACACAAAGATTTGAGCCTAGGTACCTTAAATGGGTTGGCATTGTGGGGACCAATTTTAAATTGGGGAGTGTTAGCTAGGCGGTTTGCCTCAATATTGGGGCAAGGAAGGAGACTGGCAGCCTCCCTCAAAACAGAACAGGATTTATTTTAACAAGAATGAACTTAAAAAAAAAATCATGAACAGGATCAGTAGGATCAAGGGAAAGGACGTAAAATGGGGAAAGGAAAATGATACAACCTAAAAAATACCACCGCCCAGGAATCAGCTGAAAATACACAGCAGAGCTCCTGTCACCTTCCAGCTTCCAGCTAGAATGGCGAATTCTCCCCATTCCCAGAAACCCCACATAGCCCCCAACCAATTGTCTGGCCACTCTGACAGTCACGTGACTGCCCTCACTAGTCTTCCAATCATTATAAATTTGCCAGGCCTATGTAGGCTTTGGCGAGTGGTGATGATGTGAGGTGCCAGCTCCATGGCAACGGCTGCAACCAGTGGGTGGAGCACCATGTGGTTTGCAGAGCCCCAGGCCAGTGAGTGCCAAGGCATAAAAATCCCAAATAACAATTAATTCTTGACCTCATGGTGCAATGGGAAGAATGTAGGATTTAGACACGCCTTCCTCACTCCCCAATAACAATAATATATATGAGGTAAAATTCTGGGTTTTTTTTCCATCTGAAAATGAAGGTGTGTGTTCAAGTTTTTGCTCTAACACCTATGACCATGAGTCAGTTTCCTTACCTATCTACCAATTATAATAGTGATGATAATTCTCCAGATATATGATTCTAAGGGTGTAAGGGATTTCCAGTTAGAAAAGTTCCTCCAACAATGTAAATTGGAAACTGTATAATGGTTTGCATCTTATATTTCAGACAGATGCCCAAAACACTAAAAAAATTTAAAAAACACCTTCCCAGGGTCATCCAGCCAGCATGTTTCAGAGGTTGGACTTGAACCCAGGGTCCCTTTTTTGGCCACCAGTTTTCTCAAATGGGGGGAGGTAATGGAAGGAAAGTGCTTTGTAAATAGCAAAACACTAATGTTTGTTGTTGAATATTATTATTGCAATTCTTATTATTTGAATTAGTATTTATTTTGGGTATACTTCCAATTTTAAACAAATTATAGAATAAAGTTATATTTTTAAATCCTTAGATCAGTTTCAGAAAAATTAAACCTAGACTAAAAAAGCTGTTTTCATTGTGGGTCTATAAATACATAAAGAAGTCAATGGATATCTAATGAGCACACTAGCACAGTGTGTATTAAGGAAAAATGTTATTTACAGAATGTTCAGAAGGTGTAATGAAAGATAATTTAAAAAATATAATTCCAAAAAAGCATTTGACAGAATGACTTTAAACTATCTTTGCCCTAAAATCTATTAATGGGTCTTGGCTCTGATATACTTCTCCAATTCTAGGTTTGCTTAAATTTTAAAGTCCCCAAATTAACTACAATTGGAAAGTGTTTGCTTACTTCACTTAAAGTATTGCAAGCTCAGCCATTTTTGAATGCAGATACTTAACTGTGTGAGCCTTCTATATGTAGCTGCAGTATTTTTGCAAACTCCTGTGCCTTGTTTTCCGCATGTCACCACCATAGTTCAGGCCTTTATCCCTTTTTGAATAGACTCTTATAAAACCTTTCCAACAGGTCTCATTTCCTATAATTTCTACCTTCTTCAGTCTACCCTTTTTCAATGCAATCTGCATCATCTTACTAATGGAAAGTTCTGACCGTTCCATTCTCAACTGCATAAGTTGTTAGTGGCCCCTCTATGCCTAATAAATAAAACTCACACTTTAAAAGAAATCATTATTTATTTGTTTTTAACATTCTTTAATTTTTTGAGTTCTATATTATCTCCAACCCTCCACTCCCCAAGAAGGCAAACAATACAATATTTATATGTGAAATCATCCAAACCATATTTCCATATTAGCCACACCAAAAAAGTAAGAAAAATAAAGCAAAAAACTATACTTTAATATACATTCAGAGTTTATCCATTCCTTTTCTGGAGGTGGTTTGCATTGTTTCATCATGAAACCTTTAGAATTGTCTTGGATCATAGATAGATCAGAGCAACTGCCATTCACAGTTGATCATCTTTACAATATTGATTTTACTCTGTACAATATTCTCCTGGTTCTGCTCATTTTACTTTGCATCAGTTGATATGTTTCCCCGTGTTTTTTTAAGCCATCCCCTTTGTCATTTCTTATAGCATAATCTTACTCTATCACAATCAGATGCTACAAGGTGCTCAGACATTCCCTAAATGATAAGCATTTCCTCAATTTCCAATATATTACAACAACAAAAAGAGATGATATACATATTTTTGTACATATAGGCCCTTTTCCTTTTATCTCTTTAGAATAGAGACCTAGTAGTGGTATTATTGATAAAAATTGTTTTGCATTCGTTTGGACATCCTTACAAATTGCTTTCAAGAATGTTTGTACCAGTTCATGACTCTACCAACAGTTAATAGTGTACCTATTTTCCTTCATCTGTCATTTCTGACAGGTGTGATATATTGCTTTAATGTGTATTTTTATAATCATTAGAAATTAAGCATTTTCATATGACTATAGATGGCTTTGATTTTTGTTCTGAAAACTCCCTGTTCATATGCCCTAATCATTTATCCATTGAGAAATGACTTGTATTCTTAAGAATTTGACTGTTTTCACAATATTTGAGAGATGAAATCTTTATCAAATAAATACAATATAAATTTTGATATCACTTCATTCTCTATGGTTTCTTTTATTTTTTATACTTTTCTAAATCATAAAAGTATTTTATTATTTTCTAGTTACATGTAGAGATGGTTTTCAATATTTGTTTTTATAAGATTTCTAGTTCCAATTTTTCTCCCTCCCTCCTCTCCCTTTACCCTCTCCAAGACAGAAAGCAATCTGATATAGGTTATATATGTCCAATCACATTAAACATATTTCTGCATTAGTCATGCTGTGAAAGAAGAATCAGAACAAAAGGGAAAAAATTCAAAAAATAAAAACAAAAAAAGTAGAAATAGTATGGTCCAATCTGCATTTAGATTCCACAGTTCTTTTTTCTGGATTTGGAGAGCATTTTCCATCATAAGTCCTTTGGCATGATCTTGGAGTCAAGTCTATCACAGTTGATCAAAAGACAATGTTGTTGATACTGTGTACAATCTTCTCTTGGTTCTGCTCATCTCACTCATCATCACTTCATGTAAGTCATTCCAGGTTTCTCTGAAATCTGCCTGCTCATTGTTTCTTACGTCAATATAGTATTCCATTACATTCCCGTACTACAACTTGTTCAGCCATTCTCCAATTGATGGACATACCCTCAATTTCCAATTCCTTGCCACCACAAAAAGAGCAGCTATAAAAATTTTTGTACATGTGGGTCCTTTCCCTTTTTTATGATCTCTTTGGGAAAAAGAACCAATAGTTGCATTGCTGGATCAAAGCGTATGCACAACTTTATAACCCCTTGGGCATAGTTCCAAATTGCTATCCACAATGTTTGGATCAGTTCACAGCTCCACCAGCAATGTATTAGTGTTCCAATTTTTCCACAGCTTCTACAACATTCATTATTTTCTTTTTCTGTCATATTAGTTAATCTGATATGTGTCAGGTGGTACCTCAGAGTTGTGTTAATTTGTATTTCTCTAATCAATAGTGATTTAGACCATTTTTATCATGTGGCAATAGATAGCTTTGATTTATTTATCTGAAAACTGCCTCTTCATATACTTTGACCATTTCTCAATTGGGGAATGACTTGCATTCTTATAAAATTGATTTAGAAATGAGGCCTTTATCAGAACTACTGACTATAAAAATTGTTTCCCAGCTTTCTGCCTTCCTTCTAATTTTGTATCCATTGCTTCTGTTTGTACAAAACCTTTTTAATTTCAGGTAATCAAAATCATCCATTCTACATTTCATAATATTCTCTATCCCTTGTTTGTTCATATCTGAGAGGTAAACTATTCATTCCTCTCCTAATTTACATATGGTATAACCCTTTATGTCTAAATTATGTACCCATTTTGACCCTATTTTATTATAAGGTGTAAGATGCTGGTCTATGCCTAGTTTCTGCCTCTATGTTATCTTTTAGCAAAATATAGTTTTCTTGATTATCTCTTTTAGTTAGAACTATATTTACTCTTGATTTGTGTGTGATCATAATGACTATCCCTGCATTTATTTAAATTTAAGGTATATATGAGCAGTCATGAAATACATTTCCACATTAGCCAGGTTGTAAAAGAAAAGAGATTAAAAAACCCTTCAGATAAATGAACTAACAATAGAAAAATATTATGCTTCAATCTGTATTCAGACACCATCAGTTCTCTCTCTGTAAATGGACTGCATTTTTCATAAGACCCTCAGAGTCATTTTGGATCATCTTAACAGTATTACTGCTATTTTGAATATAGTATATTTCATGTTGCATCAACTCATGTAGGTCTTTTTGGGTTTATCCCTGCATTTTTTACTTAAGCTGAAGCATAACAGATTCTGCTCTAACCTATTATATTATCCCTGTGGGTGTCTTTCTGTTTTAAGGGTTTCTCTCTCTTTTTTTTTTTTTTTTTTTTTTTTTTTTGTTGAGGCAATTGGGGTTAGGTGACTCGCCCAGGTTCACACAGCTAGTAAGTGTTTAGTGTCTGAGGCTGAATTTGAACTCAGGTCCTCCTGACTCTAGGGCTGTAGCATGTCTCTTTTAAAAAATGTATTGTTGCATACTAGTTTGTAATCCATTCTGCTATACTTTTTATAGTTAAGTTTATCCCATTCATATGCAGAGTTTTTTAAACTCTATTTTCCTCCATCCTATTTTCTTCTGTTTATCCTCTCTCTTTTTTATCCTGTCCCTCCTCAAAACTTTGTTTTGCTTCTATCACCTTCCTTAATATGCCCTTGCTTCCATCTCCCCCAACCCATCCTCTTATCTCCTTCCTCTCATATTTTTCTCATGGGCAAAATAGATTTCTATACCCATTTTTGAAATGATTCAGAAGAGAGTGAGGTTCAACCATTGTCAACCAAGCCCACCCCAATTCTTTTTCCATTGTAAAAACTCTTCTGTGCCTCCTTTATTTGAGAAAATTCTACATCTCACTTCCCGTTCCCAGTGCACCCCTCTTTCTCACCCCTGCCTTTTTCAGTTCATCCCAGTATAGTTGACTCACAGCCAGGGCCTCTGTCTATGTAGACTCCTTCTAACTACCCTACTAATTATAAAGACCTTAGGAGTTACATGTATCATATGCTGATACAGGGATGTAAACAGTTAAACCTTATTGAGCACCTTTTGTTTTTTTTTCCTTTCATGATTACTTTTTATGGTTCTCTTGAGTCTTCTGCTTGATTGTCAGATTTTCAATTCAGCTCTAGTCTTTCCATCAGGAATGCTTGCATGCCCTCTATTCCATTAAAATTCCATCTTTCCCCTGAAGGATTATAGTTTTGGTGGGTAGGTTATTCTTGATTGTAATCATATTGCCTTTGTCTCCTACACTATCCCTCTAAGCCCTATACTTCTTTTACATGGAAGCTACTAAATCACGTGTGATTTTGACTGTGACTCCATGATATTGGAATTGTTTCTTTCTGGCTGCTTGCAATATTTTCTCTTTGACCTGAGATCTTTGGAATTTGACTATAACATTACTGGGAGTTTTCATTTTAGGATCTCTTTCAGAAGGTTATTGGAACATTCTTTCAATTCTATTTTACTTTCTTTATCTAACAAATTGGATTAGTTTTCAGTTAGTCAAATAATTCTTCAATTATCTCTCCTTGATATATTTCCAGATCAGTTTTTTTTCCAGATAAGATATTTCATATTTTTAAAAATAATTTTTGGGGGTGCAGCTAGGTGGTACAGTGGATAAAGCACCAGCCCTGGATTCAGGAGTATCTGAGTTCAAATCTGGACTCAGACATTTGACACTTACTAGCTGTGTGACCCTGGGCAAGTCACTTAACCCCCATTGCCCAACAAAAAAAAATTATAATTATAATTTTTCATTGTATTGACTGTGTTTTGTTGCTCCTTGATGTTCCATGCAGACATTAGCATACACTTTCCCAATTCTAATTTTTTTTCAAAAATGCATTTTTTGGTAAGCGTTTGTATACCTTTTCCTATTGCTTTCTTTTTTTAATTTTAATTTTAATTTTATTTTCCCCCCTTACTTTTAAAGTTCTTTTCTTTAGTGAATTTTCATATATCTTTTGTTACCAAGCCAATTTTTAAGGAGTCATTTTCTTCAGTATTTTAGTGCCTTTTTTAAAAAACAAAGTCATTAATAATTTTCCCACAATTTTCTTGCATCACTCATTTCTTTTCCAATTTTTCCATCTACCACTCTTACCTCATTTAACTCTTCCAGGAATTCTTATTGCTCTTGTTCCAAGTAATTTTTTTTTTCCTTTGAGGCTTTGCTTATACCTGCTTTCACATTGTTGTCTCCTAAATTTGTGTTTTGGTCTTCCCTGACACCATAGTAGCTTTTTATAGGCAAGTTCTTTTTTTGTTTGCTTATTTTTCAAGCCTATTTTTTGACTTTGAATATTATATTAAATTTGGGCCCTGCTCATCTTGAGGTAAGAGCTTCAAAATCCAAGCTTCAAAATATTTTGTGCTTTTTTTTCAGAGCTAGTTCTTGGGAGTCTGCAAATTTTCAATGCTTCCAAAGTAGTGTGATCCATTCAAAGGTGTGGTCACTGCTCTCAAGGTCTATGCTCTGTTCTTTACCCAGGAAGGGTCCCTGTTTCCCTGAAGCCAAAAGTCTTTGCCTTGGAACTAGCATCTTGTCCTTTGATACCTTGTGGCAGACTACAAGATCTTCCCTCCACCCTGGAACCTCAAATAAGAATTAATTATGCACAAGATCTGCCAACCACTGCTAGCTACACTTGATGCCAGGAAAGGGTTCCCTGTAATATTGTTTTGATTAATTATTTGACTCCCTTACTGTCTCTGGGAAGAGAGTTC
Organism: Dromiciops gliroides; assembly: GCF_019393635.1. NCBI lineage: Eukaryota > Metazoa > Chordata > Mammalia > Microbiotheria > Microbiotheriidae > Dromiciops > Dromiciops gliroides. The sequence continues at coordinate 22,754,766 of NC_057863.1, forward strand.
TGGAAGCTTTTGCCTCTATGTTAAATCTGCCACCAAGACCTCTAGCTATTGCTGCTGCCACATTTGCTCTGGGCCAGCCAGCAATCCAGTACCACAGACCTTTCCTGCTCACTTCCTAATTTGTCTAAGTCTTGGAAAATGTTTCACCCAACCTTTCCTTTGCTCTTCTACTCTAACATTTGATATGTGGCATTATTTGAAAGTTGTTTGGATGGGAATTTTGGGAAATTTCAGCTGCATTGCTGCCTCTCCTCTGACATCTTAGTTCCATGCCTCCACCAAATGCAAACTTCTTAACATTAGACTTTGAGGCTCTTCACAACCTGTCTTTATTTCTGACCACTACTTTTCACACAATGTTCCATCTGAATCAATATACTGCCTAGACCTTTATGCCATCCTGCTTTCTCTTGCCTCCATATCACTGGATAGGTAACTCCTCTGGTCTAGCAAAGTGTACATCTATTTCTCTACCTACTCAAATCCTTCCTTTATAACTCAGCTCAGGTACCACTTTCTCCATGTAGCCTTTTTTGATTGATCCACCTAACAGAGGACTTCTTATATTTCCTCTACATGATGCTGAAAATTATTTTTTCCATTTCAATGGAAGTGGAATAGAAACAGTCTGAGTTCTCTCCCAGCTGCCAAAATTAATAAGTTCATTTTCTAAAATGTTGATTGAAAAATTGATTTTTTTATTTAAGATGGATAAGAATTCTATTCAATTCACAAAAAGTTCACTAAGTCATAATGAAAACAAAAATAGGGAAATTTATTGGGTTGACATTTTTGTTGCTGGGAGAGGCAGAGCTGCAGGTCTAGTTTGTGGACCTCACTGTGGTAAAGCTCAATTGCTCCCCTGTATATGCACTTTACTGCAGTCTTGGTGATTACCATAACATTAACCAAATCAATGGAGACATAATTCCTACTTTCAAAAATAATTGAGAGTCCTTTGTTCTGGGAATTTTCCCAGTTCAGAGTAAAGAGAATTTCCTGTTGTTGAAATGTAATGCTTCAGCTTTTAGCAAATCAGATCTTCTCATATTAATGCAATGTTAATGCATTTTATATCAGTTTTACAGCTGGGGAAATCAATCCAAAAAGATAAATAGCATGTCAAAGGAAACTTACTAGGAAAGATATCTCATGGCATTCCTGGAGTTTTCCAAATTTATTATTTTACTTGTTTAAGTATAGCCATTCTCACTATGTCTTTCTATTCCCTTCTTCTACTTTACATAGAAGGGAACATTTGGGTGGCTTATCTTCACTTTGGGGCTTGTTGCTAAGTACATTAAACCTGTTTTATTGAACTGTAGCCAGAAAACCTTTGAGATGCCGTAAAGAAGACTTCTGGGATGAAGAATATCACCTGCCATTGAAGCTGGAGGAGGTCTTCCTCAGAGTCCATCTCTATTCCCAGTCCCTTTACTATCACAAAAATTCTACAACTTGAGGATTTCTGCCTCTTTGTCTAGTGAAACAAGTGCTGATTATAAGCTTCTTTGCTTAATCAAAGGGAAATAGCAGTGGGGAACTACAAAAAAGGGAAAACCATAGATTGCTTAAATTGTAAACATTTTTATTTTTATTTGTGATATATAATTATATTTTATAAATGTATCAAACATAGATATAATACCTCCTGAAGCCTTCCCAGCACACCCCTCTCCCATCTTAAAATTTTTTTTTCTGGATTAAACATTTTTATTTAGATTTTTCTGTTCAAATCTCTATCCCTCCTTCCCTTCTTCCCCTCCTGCCTCCCTGAGGTGGCAACCAATCTGATATGAGTTATACATATATGATCATCTGCAAAATTTCAGCCTTCAGCATGATCCTAAGGCTGTAGGAATTTGGGGGGTTTGGGTTAGCATAGTTAGATCAGAATAGCAATCTTACTTTCCTTTGTTAGAGGTTTAATTGTTTTAATAAGCATTGTGTGCTACTTATTACACACCTTTTATTTATTCCTTGATATACCACCTAAGAGTAAATGATTAATTTAGGCATGTGTCTTTATATGGAAATCCAGCTATATTATCCCACAGTCATAAGAATAATACATGCTGGAAAAAAGCCAGGTCAGGAAAGGAAACAAAGCTTAAAGCTAGCTTCTACTTGAGTTGATCCGAAAATTCACTTACCCCTGGAAATTAGAGCATGTGGCACTTCTAGTCCATGGACACTGCATAGATAGCCAGGGTGAGTGTGGCATTCACCAGTGGCAATCACCAGAACCTGATGGTTCTACATCATCTGAAAATCATTTTATTGTTCATGTATTAGACCTAGCTCTTTTATCACAATAAATGTATTCTCAACTTCTAATGTTTATAATCTCTCTTTTGAGCATAACAGAGAAATTGATTTCAATTGAAGTAGAATTGGCCATTGTCTCAAAGGCCAAAATTCATGGATTAGGGCAGTAGTTCTCATTTAGGTGTTCATGAACTCTTTGATGGTTCATGATAATGATCCAAGGGATATATGCAAATTTTAATAGCACCTTAAGCAGAAAAAGAATATTATGATTAGCACATTAAATTATGGTAGGTGTTCACAACAGGTTGTTGTTGCTGTTGAAGGGAGTTTTTGGAACAAGAAAATAGTTGGAAAACAAAATTAGGAGAATAATCGCTTTAGACCTCAGGCTGCTTATTCTGAAGATGGAAGTACTCAAAAGGGAAACTATTATTTCCTTAGTGATATAAAATGGAAGGTTCCTCCTGCTTCTTACTTTAAAAACATATGAACATTGTTTTTAATTATTGGATTACTAATATATTTATTTTGTGTAATAATAGCTGTGTCCTTTTGAAACTATAGTGTATGGAACAATTACAAAGATAAATCATAAGGTTTATTGTTAAAGGGATGTTATGATTTCTTTTGTAAATGGAAGAATTTTTTTCAATTAAATTATTAAGCCCCTAATACAGTTACTTTGCAATTATGAAATTTCTCAAAATGGGGATAAACTTTGGAACTAAATGAAGAATGGATGATATAGACTTTTTTTCTGGTACATGTCATATTGGCAATAACTTTTAGTTTATTTTACCCAATTCTCTTCCTTCTCCTAATTTAAATTTTTTTTCAGCAATAAACATTTATTTTATTTTCCAGTTACACGTAAGGTTAGTTTTCAACATTCATTTTCATAAGATTTAGAGTTCCAAATTTTTGTCCTTCCCTCCTTTTCCTCCCTCCCTCCACATGATCGCAATCAGGTTAAATATGTTCTTTTTATCAGTTCTTTCTATGGGGGTGCATAGTAAGCTTCCTCATTAGTTCCTTGGGATTGTCTTGGATCATTGCACTGCTGAGAGTAGTTAAGTCATTCACAATTGCTCATTGAACTATAGTGCTGTCAGTATGTATAATGTCCTCTTAGCTCTGCTCACTTCACTATACATTGATGTTCATTAGTCTTTCCAGGTTTTTCAGGGATCATCCTGTTTGTCATTTCTGGAGCACAAGACCATTCCACTACAATCATATAACACAGCTTTTTCCATCATTCTTCAATTGATGGACATTCCCTTGATTCTCAAGTCTTAGCCTCTACCAAGAGTTGCTATAAATATTTTTTGTAGAATTTTCCCCCCTTTTCTCTTTTTCATGATTACTATTGTTAACTGTTTCCCTTCTATTCTATTCCCTTCCCCATGGTATTTATTCTATTATCCATCTTCTTTCATCCTAACACTTCAAAAGGGATTTGCTTCTGGCTGTCCCCTCCCCCACTCTGCCCTTCCTTCTTTTGCCCCTCTCTCTTTATCCCTTTCCCCTCCTATTTTCCTGCAGGGTTAGAGAGATTATTCCACCCAATTGAGTATGTATATTATTCCCTCCTTGAGCCAATTCTAATGAGATTGAGGTCTTTGAGCCAATTCTGATGAGTGTTAGTTTCATTTACTGCCCAGATTAAACAGATAACTACACCCAGTTGGGTGTGTCTGTTAGAGCCTACTTGAGGCAGCTCTGATGAGTTTAAAGTCTTTGAGCCTTCTCTGATGGGTGTAAAATTAATTTACTGCCCTGCTCCTCTCCCATCTCTTCCCCACTCTATAAGCCTTTTCCTCTCCCAGTGAATTCCCTTCAGCCCTCAATTTAACCCTAAAGATGTCATCACCTAGCTAAGTGACACAGTGGACAAAGCACCATCCGTGCACCCAGGGGGATCCCAGATAAAACGTGGCCTCTGACACAAGACAGTCACCCACTGTATGACCCCAGGTATGTCCCCCAGCTCCAATTTTTTTTATGGTTCTCTAGGGTCTTGTATTTAAAGTCAAATTTACCATTCAGTTCAGGTCTTTTCATCACAAATATCTGAAAGTCTTCTTTTTCATTTTTCCACTGAAAGATAATGCTGAGGTTTGCTGGGTAGGTGATTCTTGGTTGTAATCCCATTTCCTTTGCCCTTTGGAATATCATATTCCATGCCCTCCGGTCCTTTAATGTAGAAGCTGCTAGATCTTGTGCTATCCTGACTGGGGCTCCACAGTTCTTGAATTCTTTCTTTTTGGCAGCTTCCAATATTTTCTTTTTGACTTGAGAGCTCTGGAATTTGGCTATAATATTCCTAGGAGTTTTCCTTTGGGGATCTCTTTCTGGAGGTGATTGGTGGAGTCTTTCAATTTCTATTTTAGCTTCTTCTTTTAGAACTTCAGGGCAGTTTTCCCTGAGAATATCTTGGAAGATGGTGTCTAAGCTCTTTCCTTGATCATGGTTTTCAGGTAGACCAATAATTTTCAAATGATCTCTCCTGGACCTATTTTCCAGGTCAGCAGTTTTTCCCAGAAGATATTTCACATTGCCCTCTATTTTTTAATTTATTTGGATTTGCTTTATTGTGTCTTGGTTTCTCATAAAGTCACTGGCTTCCATTTGTTCAATCCCAATTCTTAGGCAATCATTTTCATCAGAGAGATTTTGTACCTCCTTTTCCATTTGGCCAATTTGACTTCTCAAGCTGTTGACTTTTTTCTCATGTCTTTCCTGCATCACCCTCATTTCTCTTTCTATTTTTTCCTCTACCTCTCTAGCTTTATCTTCAAAGTCTTTTTTGAGCACCTCTATGGCCTGAGATCAATTTGTATTTTTCTTGTTAATCAACCTGCTTTGTGTGTTGTGGTTGTCAGCTCCAACGAGCCTGTGCCCCTCCCCTACCTGGGCCACTGCTACTCAAGCCTACCTCCTGGTTCTCAGCAAGGGTGTAAAATCCAAGTTCTGCCTTAGCACCAGCATAGACCTCTGTAGTCTCCCCACTGCCCAGGGTTCAGCCCACTCACCAGACTGTGAGCTTAGTTCTAGACAACACTGGTGCTTCAGCTGATTCAGAGGCTCTGGGGGTTTGCTTTTCTGGTGAGGCCTTCCTGGGACTGGATCTGTGTTAGGGTAACTTTGGGGTTGGACTCAACTCCTGTATCAACACAGCGGCTCCCTCCTTCTGACCTTCCAAGCCATTCTTGGTTAGAAGATGATTTCAGCACATTCTTCTGTGAGTTTTGCTGCTCTGGGCATTTTCCTATGGCGTTATTTGGATGTTTATTGGAGCGATCGTGTCATGAGTTCGGGAACTCACTGCCTTTCTTCTGCCATCTTAGCTCTGCCCCTTAAATTTTATGAAGTTTATGTTATTCCATGTTTTACTTCCATATGGCATCACCAGAAGAATATCAATCTTAAAAATATTATTTTTGTTTTGAGAAAAGCTTGGAGTCATTGAAAATGTTATTTGATTTCTCATATGCAATCTTTTCCCCTTTCCAGTTCTCTGAACATTTAATTGTCTATAATAGCTGTCTAATTATACATACATACACACACACACACACACACACACACATATGTTCCATTGTAATTGTCTTACATGCATGAAGATTACCTAGGAAATGGTAAAAGTGAATGCTGGGGTCCAGTCCTTTATCCATTTCCCACTTTCCAGGTTCAGCAGATTATTTTAATAAGTAAAATTTGGATTATTAATCATCAGTTCTAATCTTTTTTCTATCTATTTTGATTATTTTATTTTACTAATTTTTATCATTGCTCTAATGTGTGAGTAGCCTAATTATACAGCTAGTTGAGAAATGATTCCCAAAGTAACTAGTTATTTCTTTTTCTGTCAAGGTATATTTGATTTAACATTTTTGATGTTTTTTTGTTTGTCTGTTTTGTTTTGTTTTTGCTATATTTAGTCTTTGTTCACTTTTTTTTGGTGGGGCAGTGAGGGTTAAGTGACTTTCCCAGGGTCACACAGCTAGTAAGTGTCAGGTTTCTGAGGCTGGATTTAAACTCAGGTACTCCTGGATCCAGGACTGTTGTTTTATCCACTGTGCCACCTAGCTGCCTCACTTTGCTGGCTCTTCTTGAAGAAAATATCCATCAGAATAAAGGCATGAAGGTTCTTTGTAATCTGGGAAACACCCTAGCCAGCTAGGTGATGCAGTGGGTAGAGTTACCTAAAGTTCAAATCTGGCCAGTATACTTACTCCAACTTTCATTTCTTAAACTCAAATTATGTCTTATATTTCAATTGTCCACTCTCATGGGTATTTACAAGATACCAAAAAGAAACCAATAAACCACCACCACCAAAAACAATCCTTAGAGGTGTTTAGAAATGTTCTCAGATGACAAACTCTCTGAAGAAATTACTATTCCTATTAACTCTATGTGAACAATAAAACCTAAATGCATTAACTTTTAAATTTATTTCTCTAAAGAGAACTAATGAGCCATTCTCCCATCCAGCTGCAACTTCCTAATCTCCTCTAGTTTCACTTAAAAATAGAAGTCAATATTGATGTATCTGACTTCCTGAAGTAGCATTTTGACACATTAATCCTCAGAAATTATTTAGCATAACAACAATGAAGTTCATGCTTATAGTTGTCTAAAAACTACATAATATTTGGCCCTCTCTAAGTGTTCCTTGCTCTGAAACTGTCAATGCCACTATGGAAATGAAGCTTTCTAAGGATTAAACACCATTTCCTGTTTTTCTTTCAGGAGTTGTTATAATAATAATAATATATGTATATATATGTATGTGTGTGTGTGTATATATATATATATATATATATATATATATATATATATATATATCCTAATATGAAGCCCTTCCAGCTTTATATTTTATTTTAAGGCTCTCTGGCATGGTAAAGCAGCAAGCATTTATACTACACTGGTATATCCCAGGATCACCTCCATACCATCATGACCTATTGTAACCAGTATTTTGTGGGAGAAACCAAGTATGGACATAACATAAATGCTTCTTTTGAAAGGACACCTGAGTATTGAATGAAAAAAAAAACAAACATTTTACCCTGAAAATGGGAGGGAGTAAGGTATGGTGGTTAGAGAGCTGGCCTCAGGGCTAAAAAGACCTCTGTTTAAGTGTCAAGTATCTGAGGCCAGATTTGAACTCAGGTACTTCTGAATCCAGGGCTGTTCCTTTATCTACTGTGCCACCTACTTGTGTCATTTTGCTGAATCTTCTTGAACATATCCAATATTGGCCAGATACTGGCTGTGTGACTCTAGGTGAAGCATTTAACTCAGCAGTTCACTAGACAACTCTCTAAGACTGCTGTCTAAGAGAAGGAGCTGACCTACACTTTCCTGCGTAAGGAAGTTTATCTCTGGGAACTCCATATATCAATGAACTCACAGGATCAATTAGATCCCTATATGTATCCTTCTTAGCTTGGGAACTGGAGTGAAAGGAGTCTCTCCTTTGTTTCAGAAAAGCCCTGGACAGCATCAGTTTCCTTCCATTCCATTAGTAGGCTACAGAACTTGCAAGTTCCTCTTTTATTGCTTATTAAATGTTTGTCAAAGGAGGAAGCTGCTTGTGGCTGCTAATTGGTATGGTTTCCCATCATCCTGTCATATTGTCTTGCAAAAAAAATGTAGCAAAAAAAGATCTGCTAATTAGCTGTGTGGGTCTGTTACAAGTGATTTCACAGTGCATATGCACAGGGAAAAAAGGAAAAATATTCTTCTGAAAATGCCATTTTCATATTGAGTTGGAAAAATATATTGTTAGTAAGAGACAGAAAAAAAAAGTCAACATAATAAAATTATAATTGAGAAGATTGCAGGATCCAGGAAAATCTCAGTGGAAAAAAAACCACAAACTTGACAAATGAGCTACAAGTAAGCTAAAGAGAGTTTGGAGCACAGTTCAGGGGATCAAGGTAGACTACCTCATTATAAAACTATATTTTGTATCCCATTGGTGTTCAATTATTTGTGTATGTGTGTGTGATTAAAAAAACACATCAATTTAATAAAATAAATTGAACAGTGTCTAGTTCTTTCCTTATGAAAAGATCTGAGAAAAGATCAAAATCAATCCATTGTACCAAAGATACCTATCAGAGAGGAAATGACAAAACTTTAAGAATTGCTCAGAAAAAGGAAAACAATTCCAATCACTTTTTTAAAGCATCAATTTCTTTGCAAAGATGCAGTTGAAATTGATGCTGGCTCTGCAGGAGGAAAACATTGGAACCAAGTGAAACTGAGAGATTCCATCATTTTGATTCCAGGTGGCCAGCATCCATGTCATTGCTAGTATTTGTCCTAGTCCTTAATGCTCATAGAGCAGTTGATTAGTTATCGTGAGAAATAGTGGATGAGATTATTTGGTAACACGAGATTATTTTGCATTTTCAATAAAATCTTCCTTTGCTCTTCTCTAGACTGAAAATGACCAGGTACTTATTTCTAACTAAGATATAAAAAGAACCCATTTTATCCAATGCACCTTCTGCCTCTATATGCCCATGTGAAATGGAAAATTGGACAATTTTGGATTAATTTATGAACCAAACTTTTTTTTTCCTTTAATGCCAGCTAAGTCCACTGGAAACCGCTCACCTAGAGGTTCATTTTGGTCACTCAAAGTTAGTTCTCTTTTAAGATAATATTAATAATATTTAAATAATTTTCAAGTTTCATGAAATATATAATAATAGCTAGTATTTATGCATTATTTGCATGCCTTAATATGTTCCAGGAACTATGCTAAGTGCTTTACAAATATTATTTTATCTGTTCCTCACAACACCCTAGGAAGTAGGTGCTATTATCATACTTGTTATTCAGATAAGGAAACTCAGACAAGCTAAGATTGTGACTTGCCTCAGGGTCATCCCTGCTAGTAAGTGTCTAAGGGCAATTTGAAATCAAGTTTTCCTGAATGCATGTCCAGTGATTTATCCATTGAGCTACCTGTTTGCCTCCACTTTATATTTTTCTACCTTTCATACACTTTGGGGAACTAGTGTTGTGAAAATTTCTAAGTCTGACAAAGGAAAGAAGAATGAAGTCTCCAAGCTGAAGAAAATAGGTTTATTGAGAGAGGGCCAGTCTCACAATAAAGCTAGTCTCAAGCAGGGGTAGGTAGGTCCTGAGAGACCTGGAGCAATACCAGGAGATGGTATTTATAGCCATTAGACTCCTCCCAGACTCCTCCCATTGCACCTTCAGAGAATTGCAAATGGAACAGAAGAGTATACATTGAAATTTGAAAGTTATCTTTAGTGACAAAGGCCATCTAACCAGCCAATCAATCACAAGAGGGAAACAATCCTGCAGAATATTTCTAAAGCAACATGGTTAGGTCTTTCATCCAGAAACATACTTCCAAAGCAACAGGCCACATATCTCAATGTTGATTGGTTCCTTCAACTTAGTAGATACTATTTTCAGTTCTATGGTTAAGCACAATGAACCTTTTGAAAAGGGACATCACTACAAAGCTGATTCATGACCCTTAGTTGAACATGTGGTTAAGAGTCAAGTTTATAAGTACCACATTGGATCAAACCATGAAAAGAATGTTCAGAGGACATAAAAAGAACAAGTTACCTACGCTCTGTGCTAGATTATTTAATTCCAAGGGAATAGAGAACATTTAAGATTAAGTAAATCACCTTTAAAATTAAGTATATCTCATTTTGTAGTCAATAATACTTATTACTATCATGGTTAAAGCACTCATATCTAAGGGGTGGGGAAAATCTCACTCACACTAGGATATCCTTTAGGAAAATATTTGAAGGGAATTGACAGTGGAAGCAGAGTCAAGATGGTGGAATAACAGTCAGCATTTTTCCTAGCTCACCTAGCATACCTCTTCCACAGCAACATAGAAAAATTCTGATTGGGAATGCCAAGAATAAACAAAACAAAGCAAAACATAACAGTGTATCATTTTCTATCCCAGGTCCTCTTAAGAAGATAGGCCTGCAGACATTGTCAGGAGGGCAATGCAGCAGTGGTGAGGTAAAGTAGGAAACATCCTAGTGCAGGGGGATTGCACAGGGCCTAAGACTGAACCTCAGGACAGAAAGGGACTTGGGGACCTCTAAACTAGTTCTGGGAGCAGAAAGAGATGGTATGTAGCATCTCTCTTACCCATTTCCCAGTTCTATGTCACAACTGTAGGGTGGAAAGGAGTTAGCTCAAATGAGAGAAGCCCTAGCTGTGTATAGAAGAACAAGATACAGAAACTTAATTATGTGAGTCTACACTCAAGGGCAGTGTGGAGGAAGGGGGAACTCAGTTCTAAGCTTTAGAAATCCTGTACATGAGCCTGAAGGGGAAACCAGGGCAAGAGACAAAGACCAGAGGGGAGCCATCTGTTCAAGTCACTGAACCAGCAGAACTTTTCAGTAGTTTAACAGTGACTGAGTCCATTAGTACTTTGCCAAAACTCAACCACATCCAAGCCAATATACCCAAACATAGTTTATGAATTTGCAGAGCTCAGACCAGCATCCTTGGATTGTCTCTATGCAGCCTATCTTTGACATCAATAGGTTTGCTTACATAGTGAGTGTATTTTTATTTTTAAAAGTATTTTATTATTTTCCAGTTACATAAGGATAGTTTTCAATATTTGTTTTCACAGGATTTTTAGTTACAATTTTTCCCCTCCCTCCTCCCCAAGATGGGAAGCAGTCTCATATAGATTGTATATGTACAATCACATTAAACATATTTCTATATTAGTCATCTTGTGAAAGACGTATCAGAACATAAGGTAAAAACCTCAAAAAAGAAGGAAAAAACAAAACAGTCCAAAAGTAGAAACAGTGTGGTTCAATCTGCATTCATAACTCACAGTTCTTTTTTCTGGATGTTGAGAAAATTTTCTATCATGAATTCTTTGAAATTGTTTTATATCGTTGCACTGCTGAGAATTGTCAAGTCTATCACCATTGTTCATCACACACTGTTGCTGATACTGTGTACAGTGTTCTCCTGGTTCTGCTCCTCTCAGTCAGCATCCTTCCACGATTTCCAGGTTTCTCTGAACTCCTCCTGCTCATCATTTCTTACAGCACAATAGTATTCCATATATTCATATACCACAACTTGTTTAGCCATTCCCCTATTGATGGGCATTCCCTCGATTTCCAATTCTTTGCCACCACAAAGAGAGCTGCTAAAAATATTTTTATAAATGTGGGTCCTTTTCCTTTTTCTGTGGTCTCTTTGGGATACAGACCTAGTAGTGATACCACTGGATCAAAGGATATGGACATTCCCATAGCCCTTATGGCATAGTTCCAAATTGTTAACATATTTTAAAATATATATATATATTTGGATTCTCTTCTGGATTGTCCCTCACCTTTGTGTATTTGCATTTTCAATCTACTGTTTTCTCTTTTGTTTCTTTGGTGAGACTTTCTGCTACAAATTCCAGCTTCTTTTATCCTGCCTATTATTTTGGCTGTGCAGGCCCAAATTTTGCTCCTATTAATCTCATTTCTCTTTAGAACCACTCAAAAACAGTGTTATAGTTTCATATTCTCCTCAAATTCCACAGGGATTTCTGTTCCACCAAGTGTTGGATTATTTTCCTTTGTTTTGAAGTACTAATTCACAGATGCCTGTACTTATTTACTAGATCTGTTAGCCATATTTCCTTCTGTTATTACTATTTTCTCAGTCAATTTATCTGCTTAAATTTAAAGTCTTTGAGATTTCTTCTTCCTGAGATATTTGGTAATTTCATTCTATTGATGAATTTGTTTGTTTATTTGTTGGTCAGATGGTTCAGTTGTCTCTGACTCTTTGTAACTTCATTTTTGGTTTTCTTGGCAAAGATACAGTAGTGGTTTGGCATCTTTCTTCTGCTCATTTTACAGAGTGAGGCAAAAAGGATTGTGATTTGCTCAGGGTCACACTTCTAATAAGTGTCTGAGGCCAGATTTTAACTATGGAAGGTGATTCTTCCTGACCCTAGTCCTGGCACGCTATCCACTGTGCCATCTAGATGTCATTATTTTACCCCATTATTTTCTACCATTGTTTACTTTCTAACTCCCCTCTGAGGGTGGTTTCCTTGGGTCCTGGTTCTCAAAGAGTCTCCTCCTCCTTTCACAATAGGCAATCACATTTCATCGGTCTAGGTTTCTGTCCCAAGCAAATTTTGGGTAGATAGAACTGACTCTCACCAGTTTCTGAGTATTTACCTTCAGGATTAGTGGAATGTTCTTCATAACTCTTCATCCTAACAGTAGTGTCTTGTGTTGTTCCCTCTATTTCTCAGTTCTCTGCATTGTCACTGTCAGTTCAGAACTCTTCAGCATTAGTGATTTAGGGCTGTCCCTTCAGGTGCTCCTATTTCAGAGCTTTATACTTCTGGTGTTACCTGTTTTTCTTCTGAAACATTGGATTTCTATCCCAGCACCAGACATTCTTTTGCTCCTAAAGAGCAACTAGTGCACAAGCTATTGAGCCACTTACCATCATGGAAGTTCCACAGACTAGAGACTGGGTCTCCTAGGCACTAGAAAAGGAGAGGGTGTATAGGAGTATAAGGCCAGGTTTTGTTAAAAGCCCATATTTCAGGTCTTTGGTTCTGCTACTGCAGCCTGGCTTTAGGTGAAGGAAGGGTATATAATAAGCTCAGGTTTAGTGAATGTCAGTTCATTTTTCTTTATTCTTAATGTGCATTCTGAATGTTCTAGACATGGGGACCTCTGAACGTGCTTGATCTTTGGCACATATTTTTTGTTTCATAGACATTTGAGAGGTTATGTAGATCAGAGAAAATGTCTAGTCTTTGATCATGTTGCTTGTGTGACTTGGATGATCTACCCCACTTGCTTTGATGTGTTTCCAATGCGTCATATCCACTTACTTTTTTATTTATTTATGGAAGGTTGATCTCCCCTGTTAGATGGGAGCTCCTCGAAAGCTTCATAATGCCTGACATGGAGTAGGCATTTAATAAATGTTTGTGGAATTGATATGATTTCTAAACATTACATGAGATTACTGAAATAAACACCAAGGCTGAATTACAAGTTAGAAATGATTAACACAAGATACAAGTTATAGATGGCCAAGACAAGCACTTAGGTGCTGTTTACAGGACTGGGTCTATTGATAAAGAAGAAAATTGATACTGTGAAGGAAATTATGAATTTGGCTTAACTTCAAACAATGGTTCAGTTCATGAGTCATTGCCTTCTTTGTCCTAATTCAATGTCCCTTACTTCTCAAGTGATTTTTCCATTGTTTCTTTTGATTTTGAATGTTGTTGAGAAAGGGATCCAGCATTAAGGATAAAGCAACCTGCATTCATGTCTCAGCTCTATTGCTTACTAACTGTGTGAGTAATTAATCTCAGTGCCAGATTTCCTAGCAATTAAGTGGACATAGTAATATTTGTACTACTTAACTCACATACTATTGGTTAAAAAGAGTTATAAGGGAAAGGAATAAACACACACGAATTTATTTATGCATGCATGTATGAATACATACATACATCAGCATGTGCCAGACATGCTAGGCCCTTTACAAAGATTATCTCATTTTATCTCAATTGATCCTCACAACAACCCTAGGAGGTAGGGGACATTATCATGCCATTTTGTAGTGGAAAAAACTGAGGCAAACAGAGATGAAATGATTTACCCAGGGTCACAAAACAAGCTAGTGTCTCAGCTTGGATTTCAGAATCCAGTCCCAATGCTCTAACAACAGAGCCATCTGCTTACATTATGAAGAAATTGTTTTAATATTTTCCGAAGGGGTAATTGTGATGATAGTGGGATTTCTCCCCATTAAGGAAATCCTTTCTCCGAAAACAGAGAAACAACTGTTCAGCATATTCTGGTTTTCATGAATTGACAGGGGAAACCTGAAAGATTGCCATTCCATCAATAAGCATTTACTAAGCTAGGGGAAGCTAGGTACTCACTGGATACACTTCTAGGCCTAGAATCAGGAAGTGCTAAGTTCAAACCCAACTTATGACAGTCACTAGTTACAAGACCCTGGATAAGGCACTTAACCTCTGTTTGCCTCATTTTCCTCAACTGTATAATGGGAATTAAAATAGTGCCTAATTTGCAGGGTTTCTGTGAGAATCAGATGAGATATCTGTAATGCGCTGACCATAGTATTTGACACATAGTAGGTGTTATTTAAATGTTTATTCCCTTCCCTATTGAGCACCCCTATATGTTAGGCACTGGCACTGAATCAGTGGAAATGGAAAGGAAATAGGAAAACAGGGTCAGAACAATTTATAAATAAATGTAGATTAAAGACTTGCTTAGGATCACAAGCCATTATGTGGCAGAAATGGGACTTGAACCAAAGTCATTATGACCATATCTGTACTACACTGCCTTATTTATTTATTTACCTATTAATTTATTTGCCTATTTATTTATCTGTCTGTTTTTGCATAGCATAATGTACATATGAACTATTAAGATTTTATTTTTGATTGTGATGTCTATCTGATCTTCAATTCAGTTCAACAAACATTTATTACATGTCTACAACATCCCAGACCTTTTGGAGTCAAAGACAAAAATTAAACCATTCATGCCCTAAAGGAGTGGACATTCCATAGAGAGAAAAAATATATGACCAGATAAGTAAAGATGTAATTTTTAAATATATATTTTATATATTTCATTAAATATTTCCCAATTACATGTAAATTTTTTTTTAGTTCCAAATTTTCTCCTTTCCTCTCATTCCTTTCCCTTCCTTGAGAAGGCAAGCAATTTGGTATGGATCGTGAAGTCCTGCAAATATATATTTTCATATTAGCCATGTTTCAAAAGATAATACAGACAAATAAAAAAGCCAGGAAATATAAAGTTTAAAAAAAAGTCTGCTTCAATCTGCATTCAGAGTTCATCAGTTCTCTCTCTCTGGAGGTGAATAGCATTTTTCATTATGGGTCCTTTGGCATTTTCTTAGATCATTGTCTTGATTGAAGTGCTAAGTCATTTGCAATTGATCATACAATTTTACTGTTACTCTGTATAATCTTTTGGTTTTGCTCACTTCACTTTGCATCAGTTCATGTAATTTCTTCCCAGGTTTTTTGAAACCACCTTTTTTTGTCATTTCTTTTAACATAAAAGTACTCCATCACAATCATGTATCATAACTTACTCAGCCATTTTTCAATTGATGGGCATCCCCTCAATTTCCAATTCTTTCTCAGAACAAAAAATACACACAGAGAAACAGACACATACACAGAAACACAGACACGCATATACACACCCACACACATATATACCCATACATACAAATAGATCCCTTTTCCCTTTTCTTTGGTTTCTTTGGGATACAGATGTCATAGCAATATTGTTAGGTCAAAGGGAAAAAAGAAATGCAGTTTTTAAATGCAGAGGGCACAAAAAATTGGAAGGAATTAGGAAAAGATTCTTTTACAAGATGATAAATGAAATAAACCTTGAAGGAAGCTTAAGGCTGTTAAGAGGCAGATGAGAGGAGGAGATTCCCTTGGAATTAAAGAGAGCAACCTGTTCAAAGTCACTGATAAGGGATAGGGGAGAGGTAGTGCTGAGTTGGAGGCACACCAAATACCCATTTGGCTGTAATGTTAAGTGCATGATTAAGAATCATGTGGAATGGACCTGGGAAAGAAGGTGGGACACACAATGTGGAGTGCTTTAAATGCTACCATAGAATAAAATAAGTTAAGGTGAATATTGTATAAACATATGATTCTTTCAGTCCTTTAGAATAAACATTGACATGAAAGTCCTCTCATGGCATTAAGTAGTAAATATAAATTTAGAAAATCATGGCTTCAGGAAATAACAAAATGTAACCCTTCTTGAGGCCTTAATTAGTTGGATGGAATTTATCAAGGGTTTAAGGGAAAAGTAATCTCCCTTATTACCACCAACATGTTCCTTTACTCTCCTTCTTCATAATATAAATTGATGTTGATTGGCTTTTATTATTGGAAGGGTAAAGGTGAGATTTCATGGACATTTGGTAACACAGGGCTCTGAGCTTTGAGATTTGTCTGTTCAGACCCATGTACTCAAGTGAACATTTGTGACCTTGCCAGTCAGATGCCTGGAGCTAAGAAGAAGATCCTAGTTATCTAATTAAGAAGGGCAGCAACTGTTCCTAATTATAAGGATCTCATGCAAAGCTAGGTCCTTAGTCACAGCTAACAAAAGAATCTCTCTCTCTGTCTCTCTCCCTCTCCCTCTCTTTTCCTCTCTCCCTCTCCCCACCTTTCTCAATCTACCTCTTGCTTTTGTTCTCCCCCATTGCATTAAAAAATAATCCTACCCTTGACCAAATATTCCTTCACTTGAAGGTTTGCTCTCTTGTTTGCAAAGGGGCAAAAAGCAAACATAGTAACTCAGGGTGCTTTCTTTTATTATCACAGCTAGAGCCTTTATATTATTCAGTTGATTTTACACAAGGATGCTAAGTTATTAATACACTTTAATTCATAGTGTCTAGACTTAATCACATTAATAACACTGTAATAATACCTTCCCTTCCCTTCTCCTCCCCTCTCATCCTTTTCCCTAAATATCTAAAATACATAGATATTTATTTTCCTAAATATATCTACATGCATGGGGAGGAGAATCAAGTTTATGGGTCTTACAGTTATGTACTGTTGACCAAATTTCAATGATTCCAGTATCTTTGTTTTTGCATCTTGTGATGCAGAATAGGTATTCTTCTGACTGGCACCTATTGTGGGTATAATCACAAAGGATTCAATTAGTCTCTCTAGGCCCCAGGAAAAAGTATGGAGGACTGAATTTGATGATCTCCCTTCCAGCTCTTAATTTATGGTCTAATTATTAGAAATTTTGAGGAAGGCAATCTGTGGAGTTCATAATAGGTGTCCCGCACCCTAGGGGATTTAGCACAGTATTAGACATTCAAAAGATCAGAAGTTATTAGCAATGGTCTATTCTAATGCCCTCATTTATGGGGAAGCTGATTCCTAGAGAAAATAACTGCCCTCCCCATGGGCACACAACAGTATGTATTCAGTGTCTTATACTCCTGTTATTGTTATTATAAATTATAATTAATATATTATTATAATAATCTTTCACTGTAATCTCATTTGTTGATGTAACCAAAGGACCATGAAACCTTTCTATCCAGCCCAACAATAAACACTTAGGACTTTCAGGCTTTCCCATCTGCCCTAAAGTTGAACTTTCATTTTTGTGTTGTTTCCTGCAAACAGAGTGTAAGCTCCTTGAGGACAAGAATTATTGTGCTTTTATTTTTTTTTTTCTATTTGTATTTCCAACAGGTAGGGCAATGAACATAGTATGAGCTTTATTTAATTTCTCTCTCTCTCCCTTCCTTCCTCCCTCCCCCCCTCCCTTCCTTTCTTTTTTCCTTCCTTCCTACCTTCCTTTTCTAAAAAGTGGTATAAGTAATTTGTTTTGAGAGAGATAAAGATCTGAGACAGAGGCAAAAATAGAAAAGAGAAAGAGAACATTAACAACTGGGCGTAGGTAGGAAAGGCTTTTTGTTTTCTTTTTGAAGTGCTATGCTTTAGAGACTTAGTAGATAAAGTGCTGGGCCAGGAGTCAGGAAGATGTGAGTTCAAATCTGACTTTAGTCACTTATAAACTGTATGACCCTGGGTAAGTCACTTAACCTCTGTTTGCCTTAATCCAGTGGAGTAGGTAATAGCAAACCAAAATATCTTTGCCAAGAAAGTCTTAAATGAGGTCATGAAGAGTCAGACACCACTGAATCTGACTGAACAACAACAATGCTTTAAAGGAAGCATTTAAAGGGGGTGGCTAGGTGGTACAGTGGATGGAGTGCCTGGGCTGGAGTCAGGAAGACTACTCTTTCCTGATTGCCTCAATTCCATCATACATAAAATGAGCCGGAGAAGAAAATAAAAAAAAGCATTCCAGTATCTGAATCATGAAGAGTAAGACACTGATCTTCTCAGTCCCTCAGGCTTGCAACCTAGGAGTCATCCTGGATTCCTCAATATTACTCACCCCTGCACCAGATTCAATGTATTGCCAAGCCCTATTAATATTACCTTTGCAACATCTCTCAAATATGACACCTTCCCTACTTTGACACTCTTTGCCTCTAGGCAATCAATTTGATTATTCCTGGAGTCAAAGTTATCATACCTTTCTATTCATGGCTTGCTATTATTTATGATGGGAGATTGCCCGATTGAGCATGATCAATCTTGAATGTACCTATGGGAGACAACTTGGTGGCACAGTAGATAGAGCATGGGGATTACAGTCAGGATAATCTGAGCTCAAATCCTGCCCTAGACATATACAAACTGTATTATCCTGGGCAAATGATTTAACTTCTCTGTGCCTCAGCTTCCTTAAACTGAGTCATAATTGGAGTCACAATAGAACCTATCTCATGGGTTGTTGTGAGGATCAAATGAAATAACATGTAAACAACTTTACAAACTTTAAAGTACTAGATAAATGCTAGCACTTATCATTATCACAATTATGATTATATTGTTGACTTCCTGTTTAGTAGCAGGAAAGGGTATTAGCCATTATGTTTATTGAAATGATTGATATTTTTATACTATAGTTAAACTTTGCCCTCAAATCCTTGTTATGATTATTGGATATAACTGGGAGACACCTAAGAGATCATCAATCCAGTCTCTTGATTTTACAGATGAGAAAACCAAAACACATAGAATATTGTTGTATAGCTTCCATTCTTGTAGTAGCTTAGAGTCCCTGAAGAGTTGCTAGTCACCTTCTTCCTCACATTATTACCATATTAAAATGGTGTTAGGAAACAAGTAATGACCCTACAAGAAGTGAGTTAAGCAGTACAAGGAAGTTACCCATCTAAGGTCAGCTGCAAGCTCCCTTGGAAAGAATAATGGTAGACATTGAACAATAATGCAGAGTTGAAGCATTCTCAGCACTGGTAACTTGCATAGTGACCATAGAAGGTCTGTTGCGATAAAACAGAGAACACCATTTTGAACCTGAGATTCTGTCTAGTACAGATTCATGCCTTTATCTCCCAATGGTGTGGGCTATCCCTCCTCCCCATTTCTATCTGTTTGAGTTGTGTGGCTTTTTGGAGGTGCTAGCTATGTGATTGTAAACTGAGGGATTCTATTCACTTTGTCTATCATGAGCCACATGAGTGAATTAAGAAAGACACTGAAATGATTGAAGATCCAACATAGGCAAAAATATTTAACCACAAACTAAATTATGTAATATATGTAGACATAGATTTGACTGATATTTTTTCTTTCATAAAGAAGTTGATGCAGTCCTAAGTACCCTCAAATAGCTTCTCCCTTTAATAAAGGAGATGAATTCTTGGTAAGTAATATAAATCCCTAAGGATTACTCAGATATAATTTCTTAAAATGGAGAGTCCAAACCCCTAGATGAATCTTAATCCTCTTCTCAGCATAATGATGTTTTATAGAGTTAAATGGTCTTTCCATGGTCTGGGTGGGGCCATGAAAATGATGGCAATATGTCTAATTAATACCAAGGGTAATATCAACTTCTAATGAAAGTAGAGCTAGGCATTGCTTTTTCCTGTAACTATTGCAATGGGTCCTCTATAAATTCCCTTAGGAAGCTATTATTTCCTCTAAAAGTCTATGCATTTATTTCATACAAAGATTTTTATTCTTTAAATATCAGTCATTTTACATTTAATATGTTAAGTTTCTGGGGGAAGCCAGCCATTGAAATATTTAATTTCTGTTTGCTGTTTATCCTCAGGTAATAAACCAACATCTAATTGTATATTGCAATGTAAAATTAAACAACCTGATTTTTCAATGGCTTTATTTAGATAAAATATGCAGTGAACTGTTACCTTCAAAACATAATGTAGACAAATTTTGAAATGAAAAAATATCATTAGCTACAAAATTAATATAAATATATTCGGGTATCTAAAACAATGCATGTCTAGATAATTCAATGTGAATAAGACTAAAAAAAGAAAACAACTTTCCAAGATTTAATATTTTTATAGCAGATTTAATATTTGCTTAGCATAAGTTTATACATCCTATGCTATGTGTATAAAACTATATGTATAAATGTGTTTATATCCATATATGTTTATATTTTAATAAAAATTCATAAAATGCATTGGATTATTGTAGATTTTCCCTCTTTGACACCCTTCAAATGATGGTGGGAATATTTTTAGAAATATATTTCAGATATGAATATTAGCAATATAATACAGTGGGGTTATGTGCCATCTTGAAGTGGAAAACAAAGAATTTGGTTATTTAATCACTAATTGGATGTGAAAGCCTCTCCTTAACCTGAAAATGAAGAGATGGCAACAAAGGAACACCTGTGTCATAGTCAGAGAACACAGGTGCAAATCCCATCTCTGTGATTTCTTAACTGTTGGACTTTGGACAAGTCACTAAACTCTCTTGGACTCAGTTTCCTCATTTATAAACAAAGGCATGGAACTAGATGCTCTCTGAGGTGTCCTCTAGCTCTAGATAGATGATCCCATGAACACATATTATAATTCAAGATTACTTAACCTGGGGCCACAGACACAGCTACATTTCAATCTTACTTGGTTTCCTTTATAATACCATGTTTTTATTTTATATATTTAAAAATATTATTCTGATCTGTGCTCCATAGGTTTCACCATACTTCCAAAGGCTAAGAACCCCAGGTATAGGACCTTATGATTTACAAAACACTTTCTCTTAGCCTCTGAAGAAGGTTATACCAAATATACATCCTGTATATTTGAAGGTATATGTGTATGTGTGTGTGTGTATATGTATGTGTATATGTATATGTATGTGTATTTGTATGTGTTTATGTGTGTATATATACATGTATATATGTGTGTGTGTATATATATATATAAATAATATATATATACACGCACCTATTTACCTATCTTCTATCTCTATCTGGCTGTATCATCTATCTATTAATCTGTTTGTCTTTCTCTATCATCTATCTATTTATCTATCAGTAATCTATTTGTCTATCTGTCTATCTAGCATTAGTATGGAGAACTTCTAGTAAGAAATTCACTCTGCCAATGCAGATCAGCAGCTGTTGTGCTGAGAGAGAGATACTAGACTTGTGATATCATTGATATAGAGCATTTCTGGTAAAGAAATTCCCTTGAACAAGTAAGGTCAGTGCTTTCTTTGTCTTTTTGTCATCTTACAGAGTTGTCTGGACCCTGAGAGGTTAAATGATTTGCCAAGAATGTGTCAGAAGCAGGACTTGAGCCAAGTTTCCCTGACTCTGTGGCCAGGTCTTTATATAAATATAAAAGTAGGAATTTATACACATATTTATGCATACACATAATATAACTCTATGTGCATATGTATTCACACACATAACAAGTCAAGGAGATCAAATGGAAGATTATTGCTAGCCCGCATAGGAGGTTATAAGGACTACATCAGATTGGTGGCAGTGTCAGAAGAAAGAAGTAGGGGGGATTGTGTAAAATTGACAGGATTGTCAACAAATTGGCCATCAGGGTATCTCAGAAAGGCACTGAGACATGAAGGGACATTCTGTAAAAACTTCTCATTGAACAATAATGTGGTTCAGAGGTGGCTCTTTGATTTTCAGTGGAGGTGTGCAAGAAGCCCCATCAGCTATACCTGTGACCTCTTTGCCTCAGTGATCTTGAAGTATGTCCATGACTCCTTCACTCACAATGACCACCAATATAAATGGGACCCTTGGCACTGTGAATTCAAAAGTGTGAAAGGAGCCTTGGTATTCTAACATTTTAGAGTTTCGCCAGCCCGGTATAAACCCTTGAGGAATGGGCTTCTCTCAGAACCTGGGAGTTCCAGGCCAGGTTTTAAGACAGAACAGCAGCAATTACATGAGCAGACAGGATTGACCTTTGGTAATGACCTTGTTGCTGCCAACCCAGTAGTTGGTAAAACAAAGATCCATCCATTAGGTATGTTGTCTTTAGATGCAAACTAGAGATGACCAGCACTACTTAAACCTAAGGTAAGTTAAGCCCCATCTCCTCCAGGACTGAGGGGAATAGGGGAAAGTGTTCCCTGAAATATAGGGGGAGATGCTTATATGCTTATTCTTGATATAACTTTGAAAGAACTATCTCTTTCTTTAGGCTAATTGATGTTAAGTGCCTAAATGGAACTGGGAGCTGGTCTCTGGGATTACCAATTGGGGAGCACAGCTACTCAGACCTTGTGTTGATCTCAGTAGAGAAAAGATGCCTGAAAACACCTTCAGCTACCTTAACAATCTGAAAGGTAGATGTGCCATTACTGTCTGTCCATTGAAGAATGAGGCCAGAGAGTATGCACTATACATGCATTTTGTATAATTTTTCTTTTTGAGAGCTTAAGTATTGTTTTCGCTAAAGTCATCTGAGTTCTATGTAAGTGAAATAATTTGCTTGTGACAACAAGGCAAGTAATTGGGAAAGCCAGGAGTGAAACTGTCATCTTCTGACTCCACCAGCCAGGGGTTTTTCCATGAAAACATATTGTACTCAATCTTTATGAGACGTGGTTTCATCATCTTTAGCATGGGGTAATAAAACTTACCCTGTTTATATAACAGAACTGTTATGAAGATCAAATGAAATAATGTATGAGAAAGATTTGGTAACTCTAGAGATTTTGGAAACATAAAGGATTATTGTCATAGGGGATGTGTTTAATTGCTATTGAACATGGACAAAAGCTTGTTAAAGATGAAATAATAGCTTGATTGTGAAAGAGCCTGAGAGAGAATGGCAGTGATTTCCCAGTCATTTTAAAAACTCCAGTTGGTTTTAACTTCATACTTATTTTAATGAAAGCTTAAAAGTCAGGTCCAGAAACACTCTATAATCATTTCGCAGAATTTTTCTTCTTTAATGCCTTTGATGTTTTTGTTACTTTCCATTTATAACTGTGAACAGGCACAATATGCTAATTTCTTTTTTACAAATCATTTCACTGTCACCCACCAATGAAGTGCTAAAAGGATTAACATCCTGTATATTTGAAGTGCATAGCATTCAGATAGGCCCCCCCTTTCCCCCCTTTTGCTGTAGGGAATAATGACTAGGCGTGTCACATAAAATCACCACCAATGGCTTGGATCCAGTGAGTTGATTATAATGAGGACTAGGTCTTAGCTGACCTATATGTAGTATATATTTCACCCTTTGATTTCATAGCCTTTGATCAGTTATTTCTGAAGCAAATATAGATCATCAAAGATGCCCTAAGTTTATGGATGTCTATAAAGCTATGCTGATATTTAAATATGTCAGACCCTGGAAACTTTTAAATGTGCTTGGCATCATATCAAGTGAAAACTGTGGGTTTTTTAAACATTTTTCATTAGGAATATTTAATGTCCTGATAAGGAGACCTTAAACACTGGGAAGGTTATGCTATAATTTTTTAAACAGTTTTAAAGTATTTTATTATTTTTCAGTTACATATAAGGACAGTTTCAACATTTGTTTTCATAGGATTTTTATTTCAAAATTTTTTTCTGCCACCCTTCCTTCTCTCCCTACTCCCCAAGATGGAAAGCAATCTAATAAAGGTTATATGTACAATCACATTAAATATATTTCTACATTAGTCATCTTGTGAAAGAAGAATCAGAGCATAAGGGAAAAACCTCAAAATAGAAGGGAAAAAACAGTCCAAAAGTAGAAACAGTGTAGTTCAATCTACATTCATAATACACAGTTCTTTTTTCTGGATGCTAAGAACATTTTCTATCATGATTTCTTTGAAAATGTTTTGTATCATTGCACTGCTGAGAAGAGTCAAGTCTATAACCTTTATTCATCACACACTGTTGCTGTTAATGTGTACAATGTTTTCCTGGTTCTGCTCCTCTCAGCATCAACTCATGTAAATCCTTCCAGGTTTCTCTGAACTCCTCCTGCTCATTGTTTCTTACAGCACAATGGTATTCCATTACATTCATATACCACAACTTATTTAGCCATTCCCTATTGATGGGAATTCCCTCAATTTCCATTTCTTTGCTACCACAATGAGAGCTGCTATAAATATTTGAACAGTCTCATAACCCTTTGGGCATAGTTCCAAATTGCTCTCCAGAATGGTTGGATCAGTTCACAGCTCCGCCAACAATGCATCAGTGTTCCAATTTTTCAACAGCTTCTCAAGCATTTATTATTTTCTTTTTTTGTCATATTAGTCATGTGGTACCTCAGAGATATTTAAATTTGCATTTCTCTCATCAATAGTGATTTAGGGCATTTTTTCATATGACAATAGGTAGATTTGATTTCTTTTTTTCTTTTCTCTTTTGGTGAGGCAATTGGGGTTAAGTGACTTGCCTAGGTTCATACAGCTAGTAAGTGTTAAGTGTCTGAGGCTGGATTTGAACTCAGGTCCTCCTGACTCCAGGGCTGGTGCTCTATCCACTGCACCGCATAGCTGCCTGGATAGCTTTGATTTCTTTTCTTTTCTTTCTTTTTTTTTTTTAGTTAGAATAAGGTGATAGTTTATTTAGGAGCAAGGGAAGGGAAGGGTGGGGGGAGGGAAACCATGAAAGAAATCCTTGGACTTTTCATGGCATAAAGCACATGGCTCAGAGGTACCAAATCTCCTCGAACAGGAGGTTTGTAGGTACTTTTATAGAGGCCTGATGGGGGTGGACCATCTGCCTGTGGAAAGTTCCTTTAGTGAGGGAGGACCATCCCCCACTGGTGGTAGCTGGGGGAATTGGGTGAGGAGTGAAGGACCATCCCCCACTGGTAGTGACTAGAGGAATTGGGTGAGGGGTGTCTACAGATCCCTCTTCAGAACACAAAGGCCGCAGCCACACCCAAATTTATCTCCCCAGGGTAAAGGAGACCAGAATGAAGGGTAGGAATCCGAGGCTAGCTCAATCAGATTTGGCTCAATTTATCTCTCTAGGTGTTATCTGTCCTCTGGTTTAGTTTCTTAAGGAGAAGGTTCCTTGATGTGCCCCAGAGAATTTCTGGGCTGCTCTGCACCCCATGACATTCCCCACTTCTCTATATATAAAGATAGGGGATGAAGATTCTTCTGAAAGTGCTTCATGCTGACGGGGGTCGAAGAAAGCACTGTGCAAGGGAGGGGGAGGGGAGAGAAGTGGAGAAGGCCTGGAATGTGCATAGCTGTGAGAGGCCCAGAGGGTCCAGAGTAGACACATAGCACAATGGGTATCTGCCATGAATCCTTGAGCCTACATGGAACAGACTTAAACAAAAAAATTAAAATTGACAAGAGCAAAAACGAAAAAGGACTATATCAGATCAGGAACGCTGGAAAAGCTGAATGCAGGACAGGGTGTGATCTGTTTTATGGAAGTTAAATAATCAAATCAAGCCTAATTCTGTGATAGGCAGTGTCTGTCTACATTTAGGGTCCTTTTATCCCATCCTCACTTTGTGCCTTGATTGCATGCTAGGACCTGAACCAGAGAGTAAGACAGAGGTCGCCCCAAAACCATTCCTAGGCTTGCCTCCTATGTCCAGCTTGTCCATGGGCCTCACAAGATGCTGGCCAGGAGAGCAAGCTGCAGAGCTCTGGATTTTCACTAAGCCAATCTCTCGGTTGCTGCCCTGGGGACAAAGAGGTAGGAGAGCTGGCCTCACCTTCCTGCCGCATCCCCCACTTCTGCGTCCTGGTTTACTGCAGCTGCCAGAATCTCGGCCAGCTGAAGTTCTGCTGGTAGCTGATGTGGTGATGGCTGCTGCTATTATAGCTGCTTGGTCTATGGAGCGGGCACGAGCCGTCTTTTCTCTCTCTTTGGCTACTGCAAGATCCCTGTTATTAAAAATCTTAAAAGCAATGTCAAGGAGTTGTGAGGATGGGATCTGGGGACCCCAGTCTAACTTCTGGAGTTCTCTCCTAATGTCAGGAGCAGACTGGCTGATAAAGTGAATATTGAGGACAGTTATTCCTACATCTCTTTGAGGGTCTAGGTTAGTATATTTCTTCAGGGAGTCCACTAAGCGGCTCATGAAGACAGCAGGATTTTCATCAGACCCCTGGGTTACCTCCCTCACCTTTCCATAATTGCCTTGTTTCTTAACCCTACTTCTCATTCCCTCAACTAGGCAGGTGACCATGTGATTTCTATGAGCCCTGTCTTCCCTGTTATCATAGTTCCATCTCATTTCTATGACTGGGACAACTGTAAATCCAGGGACCCTAACCTAATTTCCAACCTGCGAGTGTTCATCCCCAACTTGTACAGCCAAGTCTCAAATTTGTTTTTTCTCGTCAGTGGTACAACAGCTAGCAAGAATAATTTGCAAATCGGTCCAGGAAAGGTCAAACTCCAGTGTCACAGACTTAAAGCCATCTATGAACTTTGTGGGGTTCTCTGAGTAACTCCCCAATTTCTCTTTAATCTTAGATAACCTACTTATAGAAAAGGGGACATGCCTTAATGTTGTGCCCTTCCCAATGGGAAATTCCCTTAATGGAAGCAGGGAAGCAGTGGGAGCCGCTGGTAAGGACCTGGGTTGGGGAGATAGCTCAGGTGGAGACAGAGGATTGGGTGCCGGGCCCAGTGGGGGAGGGGTGACAGCCTTTGGCTGTGGAGTAGGTGGGGGTCCCTTAAGTCTTTGGCTGCAGTGTGGGTGGAGATGGGGAAAGGGAGATGGGCTTAGGCGACTGCAGATTAGGTAAAGCAGATGGGGTCGGCTGAATGGAACAAACAGGAGAAATGCGCAGATTGTAAATGGGGTAGAGCAGGATAGAAGGAGACTGATATCCACTCCCCGTGTGGCACAGGGAATTGGTTCTGAGATCAGCCGGTGGGCAAGGAAAGGTCTCAGTCATAGAGTGATATGACTATGGTTGAACCATAGGTAAGGAAGCAGGTGGGGAAGAAGGAGTGGAATGAGAAACAGGTAGGGACTGAGTTTGAGGAGGAGGGGAGGCTGAGGTCTCAGAGTAGGTGCACGAAGGGTTAGCTAATTGCTTGGACTTGCCGTGATTCTCAACCGGCAAGGGAACCTCATCCTTTCCCTTTGACTTCTGGCTTAAACTCATAAAAGCTGATACGTATGGAATCTCTGTCCATCTCCCTTCACGCTTGCAAAACTTGTCCAATTGCAAAATGGTATTATAATTAAGGGTGCCATGTACAGGCCAATTTCCTTCACTTCCTAGAGGATAATGTGGCCATAAATTGTTACAAAAATGTATCATACATCTCTTTCTCAGGTTTTTTAGCTCTAATTTAGTCCAATCTCTTAGGATGCATCCCAGAGGTAAATTTTTCGGAACATTCCCTTTCTGTCCCATAACTACTGTCTAAGGAGAATAGTCTGAACCAAGAGCAGAGAGCTGGTAAGGGATAGACACATAAGTATAAATGTTCTTACCCAGAAACATGTAGTCTGAGCGTCTGAGCGTGGTTCAGACATCTAGGAGTCCCAGGCTGCTCTCTGCTGTCGTGCAGACGCCGACTGTCTCTACCTCTCTGTGACTCAACTGGGGAGGTTGAGTCAGGCGGGAGAGGGAAAAGAGAAACCCAGAAGGTAGGGCCCTACCTCCAGGTTTTGTGTACCAAGCGTGGTCCAGACGTCTGTTTGAGCTTTTGGAGAGGGAGGAAGACTCAGGCTGCCCTCCACTGTCGCTTGTGAAAGCTGATCCTCCCTTTCTGTGACTCCAAGGGGAGGTTGAGTCAGGTGGGAGAGGGAGAAAGGAAACCCAGAAGGGAGGTTCCCACCCCCCCCCCAGTTTTGTGTGCTAAGAGGAAAGAAAAAATTCCTGCATCCCTACAAAGGTTCGGGCACCAAATGATATGGGGGAAAATGGGGTACGGGTTGGATCAGGGGTGGGGTTCTTAGGAATTCCTCTTTAAAGAATTGCACCCTCTTGCACACAAAAGTAGTTAGAATAAGGTGATAGTTTATTTAGGAGCAAGGGAAGGGAAGGATGGGGGGAGGGAAACCATGAAAGAAATCCTAGGACTTTTCATGGGGAGATTGGCATAAAGCACATGGCTCAGAGGTACCAAATCTCCGATAGCTTTGATTTCTTGATCAGAAAACTGACTGCTCATATCCTTTGACCATATCTCAATTACAGAATGACTTACATTCTTATAAATTTAATTTAGTTCCTTATGGATTTTAGAAATGAGGCCTTTATCAGAAATACTGGCTGTAAAAATAGTTTCCCAGCTTTTGCCTCCCTTCTAATTTTGGCTGCATTGCTTCAATTTGTACAAAACCTTTTTAATTTAATGTAATCAGAGTCCTACATCTTGCATTTCATAATATTCTCTATCTCTTGTTTGGACATAAATTATTTTCCTCTCCATAGATCTGAGAGGTAAACTATTCCTTCCTCTCTGAATTTATCTATGGTATCACCCTTTATGTCTAAATCTTGAACCCATTTTTACCTTGTTTTTATATAAGGTGTAAGATGTTGGTCTATGCCTAGTTTCTGTTATACTATATTCCAGGTTTCCCAGCAGTTTTTGTCAAATACTGAGTTCCTATCCCAGAAGCTGGGGTCTTTGTGTTTATCAAACACTATATTACTAATGTCATTTACTACTGTGTCTCCTGTGCCCAGCCTATTCCATTGATCCACCACGCTATTTCTTAGCCAGTAACAAATACTTTTGATGACTGCCACTTTATAGTATAGCTTCAAATTTGGTACAGCTAGCCCACATTACTGTGCATTTTTTTCATTAGTTCCCTTGATATTCTTGACTTTTTGTTTTTCCAGATGAATTTTGTTATTATTTTTCTAAATCTATAAAATAATTTTTAGTAGTCTGATTGGTATGGCACTGAATAAATAAAGTGATTTAGGTAGAATTGTCATTTTTATTATGTTAGCTCAGCCTATCCATGAGCAATTGATATTTTCCAATTACATAGATCTGATTTTATTTGTGTGAAAAGTGTTTTGTAATTATGTTCATAGAGTTTCTGAGTTTGTCTTGGCAGGTAGACTCCCAAGAATTTTATATTGTCTACCATTATTTTAAATGGAATTTCTCTTCCTATCTCTTGTTGCTGAGATTTGTTGGTCATGTATAGAAATGCTGATCATTTCTGTGGGTTTATTTTATATCCTCCAACTTTGCTAAAGTTGTTACTCGTTTCAAGCAGTCTTTTAGTTGATTCTTTAGGATTCTCTAAGTATACCATCATGTCCTCTGCAAAGAATGAAAATTTTGTTTCCTCCTTGCCTATTCTAATTCCTTTAATTCCTTTTTCTTCACTTATTTCTATAGCTAATATTTCTAGGACAATGTTAACTAATAGAAGTGATAATGGACATCCCTGTTTCACCCCTGATTGGTAATGCCTCTAACTTATCCCTGTTACATATAATACTTGCTGACGGTTTTAGGTAGATACTGCTTATTATTTTAGAGAAAGCTCCACTTATTCCTTTGCTTTATAATGTTTTTAATAGGAATGAATGTTGTATTTTGTCAAAAGCTTTCTCTGCATCTATTGAGATAATCATATGATTTTGGTTATTTTTCTTATTGATGTGGTTGATTACATTAATAGTTTTTCTAATGTTGAACCAGCCTTGCATTCCTGGAATAAATTCTACCTAGTCATAGTGTATTATCCTGGTGATCACTTGCTGCAATCTCCTTGCTAATGTTTTATTTAAGATTTTGCATCAATATTCATTAGGGAAATTGGTCTATAATTTTCTTTCTCTGTTTTGGCTCTGTTGATTTAGGTATCGACACTATATTTGTGTCATAGAATGAATTTGGTAGAACTCCTTCTACACCTATTCTTCCAAATACTTTGCATGATATTGGAATTAATTGTTCTTTAAATCTTTGGTAGAAGTCACTTTTAAACCCATCAGGCCCTGGAGATTTTTTCTTGGGCAGTTCATTGATGGCTTCTTCAATTTCTTTTTCTAAAATGGGCCTATTGAAGGATTTTATTTCCTCTTCAGTTAACCTGGGCAATTTGTATTTTTGTAAATATTCATCTATTTCATTTAGATTGTAAAATTTATTGCAATACATTTGGGGAAAATAGCTCCTAATTATTGCTTTAATTTCTATTTCATTGGTGGTGAATTCACCCCTTTCATTTTTGATACCAGTAATTTGTTTTTCTTCTTTCTTTTTTTAAAATCAAATTAACCAAAGTTTTATCTATTTAATTGTGTTTTTTTCATAAAACCAGCACTTAGTTTTACTGATCAATTCTATAGTTTTCTTGCTTTCAATTTTATTAATTTTTCCTTTGATTTTCAGGATTTCTAATTAAGTATTTAATTGGGGATTTTTAATTTGTTCCTTTTCAATTTTTTTAGTTGCATGCCCAATTAATTGATCTCTTTCTCTCTCCTTTTTTCATGTAAGCATTTAGAGATATAAAATTTCCCCTAAGCATTGCTTTGGCTGCATCCAAAGCAGTTTTGGTATGTTGTCTTAATATTGTCTTTCCCTTGGATGAAGTACTTGATTGTTTCTATAATTTATTGTTTGAAACACTCATCCTTTAGGATGAGATTGTTTAGTTCCCAATTAATTTTCAGCCTACCTTTCCATGGCCCTTTATTACATATAATTTTTATTGCATCATGATCTGAGAAGGATTCATTCACTATTTCTGCCTTTCTACATTTGACTATGAAGTTATTGTGCTCTAATACATGGTCAGTTTTTGAGTATATACCATGTACCACTGAGAAAAAGGACTATTCCTTTCTATCCCCATTCAATTTTCTCCAGATCTCTATCATATCTAACTTTTCTAACATTCTTTTCACCTTTTAAACTTCTTTCTTATTTGTTTTGTTGTTAGATTTATCTAATTCTGAGAGGGGAAGATTCAGATCCCTCACTAGTATAGTGTTGTCTATTTCCTCTTTTAACACATTTAACTTCTCCCCTAAGAATTTGGATGCTATACCACTTGGTGCATACATGTTTAGTATTGATATGACTTCATTATCTATCATACATTTTAGCAAGATTTATTTTACTTCCTTATCTCTTTTCATTAGATCTATTTTTGTTTTTGCTATGTCTGAGAT
Organism: Dromiciops gliroides; assembly: GCF_019393635.1. Lineage (NCBI taxonomy): Eukaryota > Metazoa > Chordata > Mammalia > Microbiotheria > Microbiotheriidae > Dromiciops > Dromiciops gliroides. The sequence goes on from NC_057863.1 coordinate 22,786,156, forward strand.
AAGAATTGCTTCCCCATCTTTTTTTACTTCGCTGAAGCATAATATATTATGCGCCAACCTTTTACCTTTACTCTGTGTGTATCTCTCTGCTTTGAATGTGTTCCTTGTAAACAAGATATTGTAGGATTCTGATTTTTAAACAACTCTGCTATTTGCTTCCGTTTTATGTGAGAGTTCATCCCATTCACATTCACAGTTAAGATTATTAACTGTTTATTTCCTTCCATCCGCTTTTACCCTTTGTACTCTTTTTTCCCCTTCTTCCACCCCTTCTGACTAGTGTTTTGTTTCTGACCCCTGCCTCCCTCAATAAGCCCTCCCTTTTATCAGCTGCCCTTACTTTTCTGCCCCCCTCTGCCCCATGCTTCTGTCCTCCCTTCTATCAATACCACCCTTTTCCTCTTCTCCTTTTATTTCCTTAAAGAGTAAGCTAATTTCCTTTATAAAAAATGGGAGTGTATTTTATTCCCTCCCTGAATCATATCTGATTAGAGTAAGGTTGAAACAATTCTCACCCCTCCCTTCTTTCCTTCTATTGTAATGGGTTCTTTTTGTGCCTCTTCATATAATGTAATTAACCCCATTCCACCTCCCCCTTCCTCTCTTGCACCTGGTCTCCTTTTATTCTATCCCTTAAGTTTCTTTATATCATCACATGAAAGTTAATTTAATAACAATACCTTCATAGAGATACAGATCCCAAGGGTTAAAAGTATTATTCTCCTCATAGGTATATATGTAGTTTAATATCATTGAAAAACCTTCCCCACCCCACCCCCCACTCCACTTTGTTTATCTCTTTTTACTTCTATTGAATGTTGTATTTGGAGATCAAATTTTCTGTTCAGTTCTGGTCTTTTTCTCAGGAAACCTTGAAAGTACCCTATTTCATTAAATGTCCTTCTTTTCCCCTGAAAGAGAAGGATTAGTTTTGCTTTGTAGTTGATTCTGGATTGTAATCCAAGCTCCTGTGGCTTCCAGAATACTATATTCCAGGCCCTATGATCCTTTAATGTTAATGCTACCAGGTCCTGTGCAATACTGAGTGTGGCTCCATGGTATTTGAATTGTTTCTTCCTGGCTGCTTGGAGTATTTTCTCTTCCACCTGACAATTCTAGAGTTTGGCTGTAATATTCCTTGAAGTTTTCCTTTTAGGGTCTCTTACAGGTGATGGGTGGATTCTTTCAATGATAATTTTATCCACTGATTCTACAATTTCAGGGCAGTTCTCCTTGATAATTTCCTAGAATATTGTGTCTAGGCTCTTTTCTTAATCAGGTAGTCCAATAATTCTTAGATTATCTCTCCTGGATCTATTTTCCAGGTCAGTTGTTTTTCCAATGAGGCATTTTACATTTTCTTCAATTTTTTTTAGTCTTTTGTTTCTGCTTGACAGATTCTTGATGTCTCATGGAGTTATTATCTTCCATCTGCCCAATTTTAATTTTTAAGGCAATATTTCTGCAGTAAGCTTTTCCTCCTGTTTTTCCATTTGGCCATTTTTTTTCCTCCCATTTGACCAATTGTATTTCTTAAGGAATTGTTTTCCTCAGTCAATTTTTGTGCTTCTTTTTTCCAGCTTAACTCTCATTTCTCTCATTTCTTTTTCCATTTTTTCTTCTACATGAATCATTTGGTTTTTAAAAGCCTTTTTGAGCTCTTCAAAGAAGGTTTTTTGGTCTTGAGACAAGATCTTTTTCCCACTTGAGTCTTCACTTGTAGGCATTTTGACAAATTAATCTGAGTTTCAGTTCTGGTCTTCCCTTTCACCATAGAAGCTATCAATGGCAAGGGCCCATTTTTGTTCCTTACTCATGTTTTAGTCTATTTTTAAACTTATAAAGTTGAGGTCTTCTCCTTTGGGATGGGTCATTGTTGCTACCTATTTACAGCTCTGAGCTGCCCCACTCTCAGCTGTGTCAAGGTAGAGCTGTGTTGAGCTGCCCACTGAGCCCATCAGTGCCAAGTTGATCCTAGCTGAGCCACCCTCTCCTTTCACCCAGGTGAGACAGATCTTTCTTTAAGTCTTCTAAGTTATCTCAAGTAGGAGGATTATGTCTCTCTCTTTTTGTAGGTTCTGCAGTTCCAGGATCTGTTTGGAGGCTTGATTTAATGTTGTTTTTTAGGGAAACAAAGGAAAGCTCAGGCAACTTCCAGGCTTCCCTCAGTGATCTTGGCTCCACCCCTATATAATTTATTATTATATAAATAATATAGAAATATTCAAACTTTAGAAATCTAGGTTGTTAATGAATATATCAAGGAATACACGCTGGCCGTTTGGATATTGCCATTCCATTTTTTTGGATTTTTTTGTCATTCCATTAGTTGGATAAATAACATATATACTTATGTATCACATTGGCTTATCAAATTGTACTTAATCATTTGCCAGTTTTATCATCATAAACATACAGTGACCCAGGCTTATAATTCAATAGGAAGAGTAGGAGAATGAGCAAGTTTGCCTTTAGGGGATTACAAAGATGTTTGAATGAACCTGTCCATTTACATAAAATATGGTCTCACAATTTTTACTGTTATTATTATTTGGGGTATGTTGGATGGGTGTAAGTCATAGAAAATTATACTAATCAAAGAATTGAAACTGAGGCTAAGCCAAAGGGCAATAGAGTAAGGCATAGTAGACATGATCATGTTATAATATGTGACAAAAAAAAGAATTGCACATAAGTATAATAGATGTCATCCAAGAAATTAATATGCACTAAAAAGAATGGGTCAGTCATATAACAAGTGTGAGGAATGTCCTATGGATGGTACACATGCTTTAGTTATATATACCCTATTAGGAGGTCTTTAGGATCGGTCCCGGCATTTTGAGTAGATTTTATGTTGTAAATTCATGTGTGAGAAATGTCCAGAACATGTCATAGAGAGCTTTATTTGAGGGAATGTTCATATCAATAACATCCAGTTTCTGCTATAATATTAGAGTAGGGACTTATTTCAAGTAATATTCATCCATGGAATTCTCTCTCAGCTCGATCACAAGCAACTTATTATTTGAATTGCAAAAAGCTTTGTAATTGGAATATTGTATTTTATGCTTTCTCTTAGATGATATCTTGATCCATAATAATTGCTGATAATTGGCATTCATATAGTTGCTTCACATTTCTGGTTTGAAAAGAGGCAGTTTGATATAGAGAAGCAGAAACAAAGTCTTTATAGAGCTGAATTAAGCCATAAATTCTATCCTCCAATATGCTACTTCTGAATATGTAGAGATTATGTACAATTCTTTCTTAAATTCAATGATAAAGATAACTGTGTTCAGTGATCCTCTGAATTTTAATATGAAGCAAAACATGAAACAGGCTTATGCATACTTAACATATGTTTTACTGTTCTGGAATATCTTACACACAATCTAAATGGAAAAGGAAATGGTTATAGATGGTTGAGCTTTTTGATTATAGAGGGGGACAATCATCCATACCTCATGCAACCCAAGAATATGACAAGGAATACTTAATGAGATCTAATAGCACTCAAAAAGTTATTAATTTAATAATCCAGAAAACAACAACCAAATAGATGCAGGATATAAACTGTTCAGATAATTTCATGCATTCTGATATGATGATGGTGATGATGACGATGACGGCAAGGACATTTATATAACACTTTAAGGTTTCCAAAATACTTTACAGAGGTTATCTCATTTTGTCCTCACAGAAACTATGGGAGGTAAATGCTTTTGTTATCCTCATTTTATAGATGAGAAAGCTGAGGTTGAGGGACATTAAGTGACTTTGACAAAGACAAAGATAGCTAGTAAGTGTCTAAAGCAGAATTTGAAGGCAGGTTTTTTAAATTCTAAGTCTAGTACTCTATCCAGTAAGCCCCCTATCTTCTTCTCTAAAGTCTAGTACATTAGTCTATAAATATATGATTGTGTATGTGTGTGTGTGTGTGTGTGTGTGTGTGTGTGTGTGTGTGTGTGTGTATGCTGAAACACAAAAATATGTCTTTGGGTACCTGATTGAGCAACTGAGTCTGCTGAAACTCCAGCCTTCTACAGGAGTTATCCTTATAGCTAGTGTTAATAAAGGCAGAGGAAACAAAGCTTTTTCAACCAAAGTTCATTGTTGTGTCAAAAGTTTAAAAGTAACAACTGAATAATTTCATCAATAGAATTGACATAAAAGAAGATTCTTTACTAACTTTGTTGGTACTGAACTCTAAGGATCATCAAATCATTCCATCTGTCTTGGGGCTGAAGCTTCCTATATATGTTGGTTCTCCCTATTAGAATGAGAACTCTTTGTGGCTATCTCATTTTTCTCCTTGTAGTTCCAATGTTTAGCATAGTACATAGAACATATTAAGTGCTTAATAACTACTTATTAATTCATTCTTCTTAAATGTCAATATTTTCTTGGAGATGATATATAAGTACAATTCCTAGACAAGCACGACAATTTCTGAAATAACATCAGTTTAGATGATAGGTGGATATAAGTAGGCTGGAGTATATTAACAAGGTTGATTGTAAATAAGAAGTGGTGTGATAGGAGTCATTATAGAAATATGAATCACTTAGCAATAAAGTCACTGACCAATAAATAAATAAAATTAAAACTATGAGGCCACACTCATTCATGGACTACCTGCAAGGTAAGAATTCAGACAAAAGATGGCCCAGTTTATCATCACCAAGATATCAATTTGAGTAGGAAAAATCCTCAAGAGTTTCCAGCAAAACAGAAAACAATTACTATTTACATACATTCTTAGCCAGCAGAACCAAAACAAGGAGCCATAGAGGCTTAGGTTGGGATTATTATTTGTCATTGTTGCTAGAGTGATTTGGGTTTGAAGGCATATTCAAGTAGCTACATTTAAAATGTAATGGGTTATTGAAAAGACAGTGTTTTTTTCCAGAGCTATATTTCAAGAACTAATCTATATATAGCTTGTGTAGGATAAAAAGTAGACTGTTCTAGCTTAAGAAACATAAAAATAAAAGGAGGAGGAGGAGAAATAGAAGCATTCTCCAATTTCTTCTTGAGTAGATAAGATGGTAAAGACATTTAATACAAACACCTTCTCACAAATACACACAGCTTCCAACATGGTTAGACCTACACATAAGGAAAATCACTCAAACCACAGAGAGGATAGATTTCAGAGGAAAGAATCTTGAGAGCAATTAGTAAACTACTGTGATAGTAAACAGATGATGATTAGCTTAAGTAGTAATGAGGTTGCTAGGTGGTGCAGTGAGTGGATAGACCACTGGGTCTGGAGTTAGGAAAAACTAAGTTCAAAATCTGCCACAGCAACTTACTAGTTGTGTGATATTGGACAAGTCACTTAAATTCTGCATGTTTCAGTTTTCTCATCTGTAAAATGGAGATGAGAATAGCTCCTACCTCCCAGGACTCTTGTAAAGCTAGAATAAGATAATATTTGTAAAGTACCTTGAAAACTTTAAAACTCTAGATAAATTATATCATCATTACCATCATCATTGCCACATGGACAGTAATAAAAGTGTAAAATTTTGTGGGTAGAAATTAAAATATTTGCCATTTAATTTGCTGTGTGATTTGAGAGATAATGCCAATACTGAGAACCTAGAAAACTAGGAGGGAGGCTATCCTTTATAGAAATTAAGAAATAAGGAAAAAATGTTGGTTTTCGGGAAATATATTGAGATATGATTGGGATGTTTAGCTTAAAACTTTATGTGTGTGTGTGTGTGTGTGTGTGTGTGTGGAGAGAGAGAGAGAGAGAGAGAGAGAGAGAGAGAGAGAGAGAGAGAGAGAGAGAAACAATTGACTAAGAACTGATCAAACTGCCAGTGAGTTGCATAGGGCTGACCAGACTTTGTCCATTCCAGATTCTGTTTGTTTTGTAGATCTCCCAAACTCTCCCCTTGAGAGATTCCCAAGCTTTCTTTATGTACATTTGCTTGTTATATAAACCAGCTTACCTTATGAAAGTATTCAATAGTTAATCCCCCCAAAGGTAATCTCTCTCAAGCATTTTTTGTAAAAGAACTTGGGACAATTAACCCTCCAAAAGGTCACCTTCTCTCTCTCTCAACTTGTGAAACCCATGAAGTAATTAACCCTCCTAGCCTTCACTCTCTCCCTCTTTGTACCCTATATAAGCTCTCTTTCCATCCCACTCTTTGGGTACACCTAGAACTTGCTTTGGTGATATCACTAATTGCAACTTCTCTGCCCTGATAAAGGACCTTAATTTTATTGTCTTGATTGTTTTCATTAATTTTTCTGGTTGAGAAGAGATGGATCTAACATAGCCTACACATGCAAACACAAGTTGTGATTCCTTATAAAAGAGGCCTGCTACATGGAAAAATGTGAATCAGAAGAGAATTGAGAGATTAGATGAAATCATATATTGGAGAAAACATATACACACACATACATAAACACACACACACACACACACATATATATATCTATATATATATATATTAAGGTCCTTTATATTTTACTTTATATTTTACTTTATAATAAACCATTTAATTAATTTTGCTTCACACAGCTCATAACAGTATGTAGTAGAATGTGGCCTTAATTTATTACTTAAAGGTTTATAAAATACATTTCATATGATATCTTATGATACATATCATATGATATCTTATTCTATTCTCAAAACAACCAGGTTGGATAGCTAATTATAGGTATGATGATCATAATGGCAATTTAAAAGATAAGGAAACTGTTAAACAATTTGTGCTTCATCATACATTAAGTCTTAGGAGCCAGATCTGAATCCAGGTCTTCCCTACTCCAGAAACAACACACTTTTCACTATTTTCTATTTTAATGACCAGAGACAAAGATAGAGTGTAATGTTAATCAATATTGCAGGGGCAGCTAGATGGTGCAGTGGATAAAGCACTGGCCCTGGATTCAGGAGGACCTGAGTTCAAATCCCACCTCAGACACTTGACCCTTACTAGCTGTATTTCCCTGGGCAAATCACTTAACCCTCATTGGCCTGCCAAAAAAAATTAATATTTCTGGATAACTCATTGTTTACTTGATATGATTTCAAATGATATTGATATAATAGAAATATGTATATATCACTTGATATAAAAATTTCATTTCAGCAAATGACATCAGAGAGGTTGTGACCAAATTTTCCAGAATTGCTTTTTCCCAAAGCAGGGAAGTGAACAAACAGGGGTGAAGATTCCAATAAAAAGAGATTGGACTGGGATTGAGTCAGGATACTGAAATTATGCTCCTGGCTTTGCCATTTATTAATTTCTACATTAACCTCACTGTGCCTCAGTTTCCTTGACTGTTAAAAATGCAAATTATACTACTTGCCTGCCCTGCCTCAAAGGCTTCTTGTGTGGGGAAAAAATGAGATTATAAAAGTGAAAGCAATTTGAAAACTTAAAAGGCATAATAAAATTGTAAGTTATTAATAATCTCTCATGATTTGTGAGCTACAGTATTCACCTGGGGCAGGAACATATTGCTATAAACTCTGTCCTTTCTCCAAATTTCATTGAAAACTATAAAAAGTTTGGACTATTTATCAAAGTGAAAAATGCCAAGAGGTGTCATTTTCTTTCAAGGTGGACAACTTTGCAATAAGTCAGACTAAAGTTGGATTAATTTGTTCAATTTATGTGGTTTCACATCTATATGAAGCAAAGATAAATTTTTAAATGTTTTCATTGAAAGAACATTTTTAAACTTAGATCAAAGTTCACAAATTATAAATTTCAAAATTAAAGAGGGAAGTTCCTTGAGTACAAAGCTTCCATTATACAGATGATGGAATTGAGGTCTAGAATAATAAAGTGATTTGGGCAGTAATGATGATCATGATGAAGAGAAAAAGCAGGAAGAATGAGAGGAAAAGAGGAAAAGAAGGAGAAATGAAAACAAGGGACATTAGTTGTTTAAAACTATCTAATGATACTATGTGTAATTGATTTTGATCACATATTGTTAGAAATAGCATTTGAATCTTGGTCTTTCCAACTCCAGGTCAAATACACTTTTCATTCTATCTTATTGTAATAACCAGATAAAGATTTTTGTAATGTAAGACCATTAACAACTAAATGGGAAAAGAAACAAAAGTTGAGATTTACTTTCAATAGTGTATACTTTCCAGTTGCTTTGGGATATTTCAGTGAATGTTGAATTGGAAACATTGAGTTTGGGGAATAGGGGTTAAAGTTTTAACATTTTAATTCTAAGTGCCCGGATTTGAGATTTGATTCTAATCCTTTGTATTTTCACATTTATCTATAGCTATGATAAGTGAGTTCAAATCCTGCCTTAGAAACTCACTTGCAGCAGAACCTTGGGCAAGTTATGTAACTTCCCTCAGCTTCAGTTTCTATATGTGTAAATAATGGTTAAACAGCACTTATCTCAGTAGGCTGTTTTGAGGAACAAACAATATAATCTATGTAAATGATTTTGTAAACTTTAAAGTGTTATATAAATAGGCACCATCATCATCATCGCAGATGATTCTTTTATGTTCAGTGTCTATTGACTGTGTATTAACTGATGTTGTTTTGTTTGTGATTTAATGAAAATGTTAAGATATGGGCTTATCTTCTGCAGGCTATGAAAGCATCCTTCAATTACAGGAACTTTTAGGGATAGTAGGTACTGATGTTACTGATTGATGCTGCTATCATGGCTGAGATATAGATCCATATATTTGTTTGTAATCATATCTATCTTTATCTATACTTACATACATTAAGTCAATTTTTTCTCTATCTCTTGGTCTTTGTCTGGCTCCCTCCTTCCTTCCATCCTCCCTCTGTCTCTTTCTCTGTCTCTCTCTTTTGCTCTCTTTCATACTTTAATTCTACTTACTCTGAACTTAACAAATATGAAAATTCATAAAGGGCATTATAAAATCAATTTATTTTTAGATTTTATCAAAAGGGGTGCACCTAGGGTCTAAAAAAGACATTTTATGAAAAGCCAGGAGAGGACCTTTCACTCAAAACCTGCCTCAATCTCATGCCTCTAGAGCCAGTCATCCATCTGTTAAATCATCACCAACATCTATACAATGTTCAAGAGTTTGCAAAAAGATTCTATTTGAGCTGAAGTTTAGTGCTTTACTTAGGATCAAACAGTATGTGTCAGAAGGATAATTTGAACTCATTTTTCCTTCACTACATGGCCAACAACCTGGCTATTGAATAATACTGAAAGAACATAAAAACATAATTTTGTTAGTATATTGGATAATATTAGGAATAGCTATAATAAAACCATGCACCTAGGGAATGTTCAGATGAGGTAGTTACTTCTACCATTGCCAATCAACATATTCTCTTCAGCTCAGACACTTAGTGATTTGTCTAGATGACTAGAAGACCAAGAGCAAATGACCCAGTATATGTCAGAGGTCATCCTGGTTTTAAGTAGTTCTCTCTCCATAATTCTTTTTGGGAGAACTATAACCTGAAATTAGCATGACATTTAAATAAAACTATGTGAGAAGGAGCTTTCAGACTCACTTTTCCCCAAAGTGGGTGTGATGTTTAAAATCTAATATGGTTCCTTACTTGCCCCCCCCCCAGTTTTTTGGGGGAAACTAGCTAAGATTTATGGATAAATTCAGCAAGAGTTTAGGCTTGTAAGTATTTATTAAAGTGTATTAGAAGTTAGTGGAGAGAGAGAGAGAACAGATTTCCATCAAGAATATACATACCATTATCATTTCAATATTGGCTCAACAATAATAGTATTTGTGTCAGTCATTGCTCATGTATTTCCAATCCTCTATTCCTTGATTTTTTTCTCACAATTTTTGATACTGAAATATCACAAACATTAATTCTTGGAATTCCCTTGAAATTATATTATATTTATTTAGGTTTCTCCTGCTTGTTTTTCCTGAAGTTCAATTGCCATTCTTGATTTCTTCTTCTGAAAGAGGGTGACCACTTCTTCATTCAATATGTTAGAAGAGAGATTGAAGAATCTACATGTTGTGCCATTTTCAACTCTGGTAAGAAAAGATGGATGTAAACATGACGGAAGTATTTTATTTCACATTTATTTGTTTTCCTATTTCCATTTGCATCTAAAAACGTTCCTAAGGAAAACTGGCTTAGCTGGATTCCACACCTTTTGTTCCATCACAGTTGCTTTCTGCTGTTTTGGAATATGATATGATTCATGTTCGAAATGCAGGATCCTCCTTCCTAGTGCATATAAGCTTAAATGTTCAATATGCTTTGCCCTTATCTGCTATGTCTCCCACTTGACAAGGGGTATCATGACATTTAACTTCCTTGAGCCTCAGTTTTCCTTATCTGTAGAATAAGGAGATAGAAAAATGATTTCTAAAGTCTCTTACGTCTCTAGAATTCCATAATTCTGTTGCATGTGTTTTTGTTTTTTAATCTGAATAAACAACATTCAGCAAATTACCCTACCTGGAGCACAAATGTGGGGAAAGGGGAAAGTGTTGCCCCTTTTCAGAATGTGTGAATTGAGTCTCTCTTGATATGTGAAGCTCACGTAAATTCAGGAAAAACAATTATAACACCACCACCAACACAACCCAATACTGATTCTCATCTGAATATAAATTCCCTGAGGATAAGGATGAAGAGTTAGATCTTTTAGTTCCTATAGTACCTAGTATAATGACTTGAACATAGCATGTACCCAAGAATTGTTTGGTGATTGTTCTTCAGTTATTTCAGTAGTGTCCAAGTCTTCATGACTGCATTTGGAATTTTCTTGGCAAAAATTCTAGAATGGTTTGCCATTTCCTTCTTCAACTCATTTTACAGAAAAGGAACTAAGACTTTCCCAGGGTCACACAGCTAGGGTCTGAGGCTAAATTGAACACAGGAAGATGAGTCTTCCTGACTCCAAACTTGTCACTCTATCCACTGCACCACCTAGATGCCCATGTTTAATGATGATGATGATTTACATGCCAAGCAAGAGCCATCTGGGTTCATTTCTTTTTTTTTTTTTCTATTTCTCTTTTTTTTGGGGGGGGGAAGAGGCAGAGCAATGATGGTTAAGTGACTTGCACAGAGTCACATAGCTAGTAAGTGGCAAGTTTCTGATGTCGGATATGAACTCAGTTCCTCCTGAATCCAGGGCCAGTGCTTTATCCACTGCAACACCTAGCTGCCTCCGGGTTCATTTCAATGAACTAGAAAGCTCTGGATTGAATATACAGAAAAAAATACCAGTTAGCATATAAACTATGGCATATCTATTCTGCACAGGCCAAGTCAAAGCACATGGCTTCATCAGTTTTTTGAAGAATGTGTCCTTCAGAAACATTGTTATCCCATAGGTATTTCAAGTATGGGTATGCCTCATAGTATTCAGTTCCCTCAAGCCTACTTTATTTTTGTGGAGTCCCTTCTGGCTACAAGAAGAACTCTGTGCAAAGCAATGATATGAAGGATGTGGAGAGAATCAGGCCAGTTATTACTTACTGAGTAGCAACAAGCTACCAAAAATTCCAAAGAGTAGGAATAAATTGATGGCTACTATCCTACAGGGACTTACTTGAAACCTGAGAGAGATGTTATAGTGGAAATGTATTATTCATGAGAAAACTCATCAAATGTCTGCTGTGAGGTGGCCTTTGGTTTGCCCAAGCAGACTACAAAACATATGTATATGAAAAGAGAGAGAGACAGAGAGAGATTTAATTAGTGTAGATGTAAATATACAGGTAAATGTAGTTGTACATGTAAATTCATATTATACATATTTATGGTTCATGATAAAATATGCTATCATGTACATGTGTGTATATATGTATATACATGTATATGTGTGTATATATATTATTTAGATAAGCAAAGATAAATAATTTAATGAAGGATTTCTAGTGACCCTTTTTTTCTTTGATTTTTCTTGGAAAAAGTTCTTGTAAAAGGTTGAATGGGCCTGAGGGAACCTTAACTTGCATGACCAGACCTCACTGACCTTGGTTCTTTTACAGCAGGTTACATTTTATATTTGTAGAGATGGACTGTTTTGTGATATCTGCAATGACTCAGAATAAAAAAGTATTTCCTCTGCATTTATTATGCCTTTCTAACAATTCCTTCCATTCATGCCCATCCCCCTGCTATCATACAAACTCAAGATCTCCATTGCTTTAAAAAAAAAAAAAAAGCAAGTTCCATAGTTCCATTTTCAGATTCAGACAGGACTGACAAAAGGCTGTGCAAAATTTTATTTCCATGAGTCAAAGCTTTACTGACATAAAATAAGTTGAACTGAAAAATGGAAACTAAATAGAAGTACACACACACACACACACACACACACACACAAGAATCCTTATTCAATATCAGGTTTCAAGCAAATGAAATGTATTTTACTTGTAAAAGTAATTAAGTAGATTCCTTTTTATCTTTAAATACCTGCAGTAAAAATATAAATTCTCTTGTATATTCTATCCTCACTAAATTGTTGTTAAAATATATATTTTAGGAGAGAAGTAAAAGAATGAGAAAGGAGTTACTGATTAGGAAAGTTCTGGGGCTGGGATAGTGCTTGGCACTACTAGCTCCCCATCTTATCCACCTGCCTGTAGGAGTTGGTAGTAGTTGGATTACATTCATCTATTTACCAGGGATGGGTTTTGGATTCTAAGCTACTGGTTGAGAATCCTTGACATATACAAAAAAGAATTTCAAATATATTGTATTACAATATGATTATCATCATTAGATGTGACTTAAACACCATTTTAGGACTGCATAAAATTAGTTCCACAGAGAAATGAAGTTACTCTAGTTGGCATATTGGATCAAAGGTTCAGGTTTTCTTTAATCATTTGTTTTCTAAAATCATTTGTGTGGCACACTGATCCTGGGATACATCACATGTCCCCAAGACCTCTATCATCTTCCTACATCTGAATCAATCCAAATCAACTCAATAAACATTTCTTCGGCACCAGTTCTGTTGACAACACTCCTAGCACTCAGGAGACAGAGTCTAAAATGAAGTAATTTTTGTCTCCAAGAAGTTTCTACTTTACTGGGGAGGGAGAATAGGAGAGAGAACAGACTGTGTATATAACCATCCAGATGCATGGCCATTGTGGGAGAGGGAGGGATGAATATTAAATAGTGTATATCTCCCCACAATCTTTCTGTCAGACGTATATATACACACATAGATACACACACACATATATCTACATATCTACACACACACACACACACACACACACACACACACACACACACATATATATATAACAGTACATTTAGGAAGCAGTAACAACACTGTCCCAACTGAATATCCCATCTAGTTAGCCATAATATTAAGTTAAAATGAGGGAATTGCCAGATTTCACAGTAGTTTGAACTCCTCCCTTACCTCTCTCAGTTACATCGTGTTGCTGTATATATTTTTCCTTAACTTAGGACAGCATTGCTTCAGTTTGCCCTGACTATAGTTTGTGGTGCTTGCCCAGGGCAGAAAGTTACTTTAAATGCCTGTTGGCAATCTTCTGTCTTTTACTGGAATAGCTGGGATCAGTAGCAATGCATACATGTCTTTGTAGGTTAGCATTATTTTATTTATTATTTATTTAGATCCACTTCATCACATACTTCATTTCAAAGCACACACTAGTTCCTAGGCAGTTTCCGGGCATATCAATTAGTCAAATTTGGACAATGAATAGCCTCATTAACTACTTCTCTAAGCATGTACTATGCAAATCTGTTTGTGAAATAGATCTTGCTGACATTAATAATTCTTCAGAAGGCAAGAGGGACAGTTGGCATTCTGTTCACAATTAGAATTTGCTCTCCTTAAATACATTTAAACCCTAGTGACTAGAAGGTTGATGGAGAACACTCATCAAGAATCTATGACATAAAGGATGGAATGTAATGGGTTGGCTTTCTCTGCATGCAATACCTTAATATAGGTCACTGGGATCCCTTGCTATGCAAGTTCTGTTTTTAAAGACAACATATGTATACCTGTAAACCAAGGAAGGCCATTTCTATGACCAGCCAGATGGATGAAAAGATACCACAGGGAAGCCTCACATGCCATGTGGCTTTGAATGACAGCTGATAGCAAGAATGCTTTGAAAGAGCACAAGTAACTGGCTGATTAATGGAATGGGTTGTTTCTTACTAAGTCAGTCGGTTTCTGCTTGGCCACACTCAGCAAAAGAGTACCCAGAGGAATACACAGTGTATCTTGTTCTCTGGGGAATGAATGTGAGGTAGGAGGGAGAGGAGATTCTGCTGTAGGTGGAAACACTGACAGCAGGTTTGAGTTGTATACTGCTGAGAAGATGTTAATAGCAGAGCTTCACAGTGACAGGAGAAATAAGAGGCAGCAGACCTTCAAGAGGGATTCTTATGCTTTTAAAAACTATACTTGACCTTAGATCTTTTATGAAGTCCTTAACTTCAGATGGGAAGCAGTAATATTTATCTTTTTTTTTTCCCTTGGTGCAACAAGACATAATTAAGTTATTGGCTGAGTATTAAAACCCTGGTGTAGAATGTAGGTTTTGTGTCACAATCAGACCATTTGAGGATTTTACATCTTTCAAACAATGATGATTTGCCAAAGGCTTCCACAAGCTGCAGACACTACTCCTTTGTCTCTCCTTTATGCCTTATTGAATTCTATTAAAAGACAAACAAATCTTTCCATCATTAGGGTTCTTGCTGACAACACCTGTCAGTCTGTCACTACTATTGAGAGAGATAGAGACTGTAGGGCTTCATTTGGCAGAATTAGAAAGAAAAGAGGAAGAAACCTATCTGGGGCACCTGCTCCTGCAAAAGGAATGATATGATTATTATTAGTGGAGAATGAATTAAATGTTCAGCTCATAAAGGCAGGATTAAAATGTAATACAAGTAGAGGCCATTCATGCTAAATCAGGATTTAAGGACAAAACACCACAGTGGATGTTTTAATCATATTCTCAAATTAACACTTTAAATAGTTTGAATCATTAAGAAATTCTCTCTCTCTGTATATGTGTATATATATATATACAATACACATATATATGCATATATGTATATAAGTATGTATATGTATATATGTATCACTCTCTAAAAGAATGGAAACATATATATACATATATAATATGAATATGTGTATAGGTATATGTGTACATGCATATTTCTGCACATGTATATATGTATGTTGTATATACATGTGTATCTATCTCCATCCACACACATACATATAAACACAGAACATCCACACACATGCATAATGTATACAATATATGTTTTCATTCTTTGGAGTGACACATATATACATAGTTATATACATATACACACATTTCATATGCATATATGCACATATATAGACAGATCTACACATATATACATACATACACACATCCATGCATAGATTTTATCTTTTATTCTGAAAGGCAAAACAAGACACTGTAAATTCTAAAGTTGTTTTTTAATATGAGCTTTTAAAAATTTTAAAATATTAGAATTTTCTCAGTCAGTCAATAAACATTTAATAAAAATCCTATTGTGTACCAGGCACTATGTGTAGGGTTGTTGTTGCTGTTGATCCTTTGTTTATCAAAGAGAACCAATGACATCATGAGGGAGATGTCTTGACTGGCATGTGAAATGGATTTGAGTGAGACAGTGTTTAGGATATGAAGAAAGGTTAAAAAAAATTGTATCTGCTCTCCACTAGCTCATGATCTAATGGGAGAAGACAAAACGGAAAGAAAAACACATGTACAAAAACTCTATGCAAGATATATTGGAAATAATCAAGGGGGAAAGCACTAGAATTTGGAAGGATCAGGAAACATATCTTGCGGAAAGGGGCAGCTAGGTGGCTCAGCGGATAAAGCATTGGCCCTGGATTCAGGAGGATCTGAGTTCAAATCCGGATCGGACACTTAACACTTACTAGCTCTGTGACCCTGGGCAAGTCACTTAACCCCAACTGCCTCACCAAAAACGGGAGCCTACTATTTATTAAGCATAGGACCTGTCTTCCAGAAACCTGTACTCTAAAAGGGTAGCTAAGACATTTCTGAGTAGTTAGACATGTTGACCAAGGTTTAGCTTTGGCCTTAGGAAGAACTAGTCTCAAATCCTGTTTCTGACATACGATAGCTGTATGGCTCTTCATAAGGACTTAAGCTTTCAGTTCTATTGGCACTATTCTAAGACTTCTCACAATGATCATGTGAAGTGGGTGGTGCAAGTATTGTTGTTGTTGTTATTGGTGTTGTTGTTGTTGTTGTTCTTATTATTTTTCCCACCAGACAAATGGAGAAATGATATTTCAGAGAGGCTAGATATGTTGTCTGTGATCACCCAATCAATTATCAGAGCCATGACTTGAAACCAGGGAGACATCATGATGTAGTGGAAAGGGCATTATAATAGTCATCAATGGACATGGGTTCAAATCCCACCTCTTTGACCTTGGGTAACTGATTTCACCTCCCTTGGTCTTAGTTTCCAGATCTAGAAACTCAGGACATTGGACTTAATGTCTTCTGAAATCTCTTGCACCTTTAGGTCTAGCATTCTAGGACCTTGAATTCCAGTACAAAGCTCTTTCCAATAAACGTTTCTTCATTCATTGGCCAGACAGGGGTGTCTATCAGGTAATTGGCAATTTAATAGTGAAGTTATGAAGTCATCTGCTTTAGTGGTATCAAATAGAAACAGGAGCCAATAAACTGTACATAAAGATCCCTGTGGTCTGTATATTGGTTTAGAAAGCCCACCAATTACTGTTATCTATGTTCTATTGCATTCTTATTTCTTTTGTTAAATATTACCAATTATATTTTTATCTGGTTCTTTCTTCCTCTGGCGTGGACTGGTTTATAGCCAGTGGGTGGCACGCTAATAATTGAAGCCATGGAGATGGTTTGAGAGCCAATGAAGAGAGAAAAAAAATGCTAGAAACATTTGGGAGAAAAAGAATAATGACTGCCACAACAAACAACATAAAATGAAGTAGACCTCCTTGAAAAAGGACAATACGGGTCAGCTAGGTAGCATAGTGGATAGAGCACGGCCCTGGATTCAGGAGGACCTGAGTTCAAATCTGGCCTCAGACACTTGACACTTAATAGCTGTGTGACCCTGGGCAAGTCACTTAACTCTCATTGCCCTGCCCGCCCCCCCCCCCAAAAAAAACCAACAACAAACGAAAAAGGCCAATATTTTATTTAGAAGTAACAGTTATCCTAACTTTATTGCCTATTATTATATGTAAAGCTTTTTCACACACCCTTAGGCCATGAGGGAGTCTCAGAACAACCCACATATCAGAGATGCAATCAGAGGGAGAAATAAATTACATAATTTATCATAATAGGATCATAGTTATGCAGTTGGCAGAGTCCTCACAGGTCAGCAAGACCAAGTAAGTTCATACATGTTTTGAATGTCAGAGTCAGGATTTGAACCTAAGTTCTTTGACTTCAGAACTAGATCTCTTTCCACACATTATCCTCATCACCATCATTGAATAATAGCTGTCACCAATGAACTGAGCTCTTAATATATGAGAAGGTACCAAGATTTAGCACAAGTAATACCCAGGAAAGAGAGATACAGAGAGAACACACTGGCACTTTCAGCTTGTTTGTCATAAGTGGGTGTACTGGGGACATTCACAGGGAGAAAAAAAATGGCATAGTCCCCCTCTCTTTAAGCATAGGCTAGAAGTGAACTCACTGAGTATGATGAAGGCACTTTTATTCAGTTATGGCATGGACTAGACAGAATCTTGGTCCCTTTTAAGGGAAAGTGATTAGCTTGGCATGTGACATAATGGATTTGGAGGCAGAAAGCCTGGGTTTGATTCCTGACTCTGTGTAACCTTATGCAAGAAATGTAACTACTCTGGGCTTCAGTTTCTTCTTCTGTAGAATGAGAGGTTTGGAACAGCTGACCTCAAACATCTCTTTCTCCTTTACAATGATGATCCTATGAGCTCAGAGATTCTGGAATACTGTTCAGGGCCTCATGTTACATCTGGTGCAATGACTATCTCAAGATTCATCAGGGAATCTTATACTTTCACAAAATGATAGATAGATAGATAGATAGATAGATAGATAGATAGATAGATAGATAGACGGATAGATGGATAGATGGCTGGCTGGATGATAAATGATAGAGATAGAGATAACTATGTAGCTAGCTAGCTATCTATAGCTGTAGCTATATAGATTATAGATGAGATAGAGATGAAAGAGATAGAGATAGAGATCCACACATATATGCATATATATAATTTTGTGAAAGTATCTGAAACTGTCACAAAATCACATCCTTACAAATAAATAAAATATATAAATTATATATAAATATAGAGATAAATTATCTTTCTATCTATTTATAATTTTGTGAAAGTATCAGATGTATGTGCATATATATATGTATGTGTATATACATATTAATTAATATAGATATATCTATATAGCATATGTGTACATGTATATATGTGTATATTAATAGATCATAGTGATCTATCCTAATAGATGATGAAAAATGAATAGTTTTCCATTAAAATCTAGAACAATACTTCTTCATTAACACAATGACAAAACAAAGCAAATGAACAAGCACTCTTGAATTCTGTGTTATGGATTTGATTACTCAAAAAATCTCTCTTGCATTACTTTAATTCACTAAGACTGTTTCTATATAAAAGGAAATTTTTTTTAAAATTTCATACAGGTAAAATAATTTGGCTTCAAAGTTGAATACCTTGTATTAGGTGGTTAAAAACACCTTCATTAAAATAATTTTTCAGAATATAAACTAATATAATTGAGTCACACTACCTTAATTTGAAAGTTTTTACCAACAAGAATTAGCTTAGTGAGAATGAAACAAAATCTAAAAGTCTTCCCCAAAGGCCTCTGAGGGAGGGCATCTTCCTCTCTCATTCCACCTTGGGCTCAATTAGCTTCCTGTAGTTCAGAGCTTCTTTAGTAAATGAAAATCTTTACTCATGCCTATAGAGGAATTTAGTCTTCAATTATCCTGTTCTTTTACAATCTTATCCTGAAACCTAATTTGCATTTTTTATTGTATATATTTAAGGTTTTTTGTCTTTATCGTGAATTTATTTTCGCTGGCACTTTTTCCTGAGAAAATGGTCCTCCTACATATTTCAAAAGAGATTTTTTACAATGAAAACATATTTGTTTTTTTTTCCTTCTCAGGCATTGGAAACAATATTTCTAGATTATTAAAAATTTCCATTCATTGAGTGGATATTTGATAGGTAGAGGAGACTTGGTGGGTTACAGATATTTTCATAAAGTCACAGATTACTTTAGAATGTGTACCACTCCCAGATGTTTTTGTTTCCCCTGGTTTCCCAGACGTGTCTATTTTCTGAGCAGCAACAGTTGCCCTGGTATTGAACAAAGGGACTCACAAGATACTAGATATTCAGAAAGAGGAGATGCTTTCATTTTTTTGGAGGGAACTTTGGATCAGAGAAATTAAAGGACATTTTTGACCTTTTTCATTTTTCACTAGGAGTTAGCATTTATGGAGTATATCACAGGTAGAATCCTGGATTTCTAAGAACATCATGTAAAACAATTTGTCTATCAATGCAGACTGTCAAGTATAGCAAGTTTAATGTCTATATCAAACCATATAGAGATATATGCAATCCCCTCAGGAAAAAAATATTTTGCCCACACTAATATTTGACTCATGTGGAGTTATTTTGCATAAGTAAAAGTAGTGACCTTCAAAGATATTTTTCCTTAAAAATTCTTACGATTTCTTTTCTTTGAAGGTGATCTTTCAGGATTGTCTTCTGTATAATAAAGTCAGTAGCATTACCTATTTTTATGACATAAAAGGAGCATGAATGATTATGTCCAATTCTTGATGGAAAATGAGAGCATATAGACCCTGATTATTGCAAATTATGTTAATTGCTTTACACTATATAAATACCTAATGATGACTTGATTTTTACATTGATATTTATTGCTATGACTTTGAATTCTTCAATGTAAGGTCAAATTATTTATTATACATAAAATAGTATTATGGGGGGGGCGTCCCTTCTCTGAACTTGGAGTTCCAGAGAATCTATAGGGCCATAGACTCCCAGATGTAAAGTTGGAAAGAATATTAAAAGTAATCTAATCCAATCCCCGCATTTGACAGGAAGTCCAGAAAATTCAAGAAAGTTGCCTAAGGTTACATAGACAGTAATTTCAGAGATGGGATTTGAACTCAGATCCTGAGACTCCTCGGTTAGTGCTCTTTCCAATGAACTCTGTATAGGTTAAGACATACCTCTTCCTTGGAGATCTCCCAGAAATGTTTATGCCACCCCCAGATGCAGGCCACTGGCCCATGGCCTCTTTTTGCACTAGGACTTCTCCTAAAGCAATTCTCCCATCAGACCTAGCCCAAATTATCCGTTCTTAACCTCCTGTAACCACACTTCCCAGGCTATAGCTTTACATGCTCCTGCTTGGAATAAGTCAGACCTCTTGATCTTTACAGGGTACAACATCAGGATTTTCTATGAGATTGGATATGGAGAATGCTTGCTGTGTATTAACTAATTATCCTTCTCCTTCAATAGACCTCCTAGCTACTGAAACTACCGGAATTAACTCATCAATATGTGAGAATTGGTATTGCACCTACTACTGTAGAGATACAGTAGGGAAGCTCCGCCATGAGGAGAAGGTATGTGATTTACAAGCCATGTGGCTTTAGCGTCCGGATGTTGGCCAGCGTCCGGAAACTTGTCTCTGTAAAGCCGCCTGTTAGACTTGTCAATCAGAGCTACCAGCCAATTAGCTTGGAGCTGTGTGTGTGTGGACGACCCTGTTTCCTGTTTCACAAGAGGCTTCTGGGAGGAGGAAGGGGCGAGGCTCTCCCTTTTCCACCTGGGACCTCAGTTTGAGTGGAGCTTAGATGCTGGCTCCCTGAGATAGATAGATGAAGGAATTTTAGCCTCTTTCTCTCTGATCACTAGATTCTAATGCACTTTAATAAATGCGTAAAAGTCTAAACTCTTGTTAAAGCTTCTAATTTATGGTGACCACTCAATAGATTTTTAGACAGTTTAGCTAGAATTTCAGACACCTTACAGATAGCAACCTTTACAAATGGTTAGTATACTCTGACCCTGTCTTCTACTCTTCCTCTATTCAGTGAACTATGATTCCTGGTTCCTTTTGTACAAACTCAATTCTCTGTCCCCACTTTCCTAATTTCTCACTTTGACCCCAAAATATTCCACTCTAAATCTTCCAAACTTTGCCACTGTTCATTCTGTAGAATGAGTGTTCAATAGTTACCAAAAACCTTTTTCCTTTTAAACCTTTTTCCTTCACTACTGCCTCCACTCTCTCGATCTCTCTGAGATCTAGTTCCCTCCTAAAGCCAACGCCAATCCTTTGCAGTCCTGATTGTACTTTCTCTCATACTCCCTAATGCACTGGTCATGAACAGAGGGGAAAGAATATGCTTTTTTTCCATAATATCACTTCCAGGCTCTCTTACTACCACCATTACTGAGTGACCTCCTTTGAGGTTCATTCAATCCAAATGTGTCACCCAATCAAAATTTTTGTCTGCCAATACCCAGGAAAATGTAATTCCATTTTCAATTAATTAAGAGCTTGGCTCATAGTCTTTCTCTTTGCCCCATCTCCTGTCCTCATGCTAAGAGAATGAAACATATGTATTCATACTCCCTCAATCATTCATTTCCCCTGATGCAATCTTCTACTTTACTTCAGCTACAGAAAGAGATAATCATGCTTTTGATTTTTCCATCACCCACAAGTTGTCCACTTGCACTTTATGAACTCTTCAATTCATTTATCTAATCATGATCTGTTGTCATTCTACCTGTCATCTATCTTATACCTCTAAACCTTGCTTTTAGTCCTAACCATGATGCCCAAACCTTTTGCCTTTCCGTTCTTTCCATTTACTGGCCAAATTCTCTTTTCTTTCCTAGCTTGAACTCCTCGTGAACCAGTTCACTTCTACACAGTTCTCTCCCGGCATTCACTTGAACCCTTATTCTTTCAAAGGTCTTGCCCTGCTAATCCTTGGCACTGGATTACCTTTCCATCATCAAGTAACATCTCCTTTGAGGTTCAGTCAATACATAGTTATCACTTAATGACCTCCAGGATATTATCCTTCCTTCTAAATAAATGATTTCAAAGACTAATTCATAGATTTTGTCTCCTCCCCAACCCTTGTCTTTAAACTAGGGAATTCAGAATACATATTTATACTCTCTCAAACACCCTAGCTTCCCAGTTCTCCAACAGCTCATTTATCCTAAGCACTTTTCATTTAATTATCTCATTTCTCCACCCTAGTAATAAACAGAGATAGCCATATTCTTGAGTTATCCATCACCCACAAGTGTTATGCTTCCATATGTATTAAAAATGAAACTCCTCCCCTCTTTTATCCTTCCCTCTGACTCATGATCTGTAACCATATTCTTCATCTTCATTGTGTTATCCAATGCCTGCACCATTTAGTTTTTTCCCAGCCTATCACCTCTGTACCCACTATACTCTCCTCCCTTCCACATGTAGCTTGATTCTTTGGTGAACACATTCAAGTGTGCAGTATTTTCTGTACTCAGTCTCTTGACCCTTATCCTATCATTTATCATGCCTTGCCAAGTCCCAGCTTTGAACTATCTCTACAGTTTGCTAACTTAGTTCCTATTCATGTATTCCTGAATTGAGTTGGAGAAAAGCATTGAACCATGCTAACTAGGTCCACTACACTCTATGTCACATAAGCTCAACTGCAGCAAGGCAGCTCTTTTATGCCTCTGCAAATGATTCCCTAGAGGCAGATAGGTGACTCAGTGGATAGAATAGTGGGCCTGGAGTAAGGAAAGACCTGGGTTCAAATCCAGACTCAGAATCATGCTTGCTGTGTGGCCATGGGCAAATCACTTAACTTGTTTTGCCTTAATCCAGTGGAGAAGGAAATGGCAAACCACTTTTATTTCTTTGCAAAGAAAGCCCCATACAGGGTCATGAAGAGTTGGATTTGATTAAACAACTAAACAATAAATAATGACTCACTAGCCCATTCATCACAATGCCTATTCCAAATTACCTATCCCTCCTCAAGGCACTCTTTGACCAACACTTTAAGTAGGGGATCCATGATCACTCTCTACACAGAGGATTCAAACTTCAATATCATGAAAAAATGAGCCCATTTGCCAAAAGCTCTCTCCTCTTTTCCTCCTCATTTCATATCACTTATGGGCCTCCCTGCAATAATTCCTAGTTCACCCCTTTTTCATAGGTAGTTGTGACTTGTTGCCAAGGCTAAGCTTTCTACAAGCACACGTGATCTCATTTCCTCTGCTCTCTGGCACTTTGCCTCTCTACCATATTGTACTATTTCTCTGATCTTCAATATCTCTTTATAAGGGTTTAGAAGACTGCTACTATCCTCCAAACACGCCCTTGTGTCCTCTGTTCTTCACTTGTTCTGACCATTGCCTATGACTTGTCATTGTGTATTCCCCTTCTCTTTTGTGACTAAACTCCTTAAGAAGGTCTTCTACAGTCAATTCCTTTATCTTTTGCTCTTTCCAAAACACTTGAGTTGGACTTCCTCATCTCCTCTGAAATGGCTATCTCCACTCTACTTCAGTAATAAACAGAGACAGTCTAAGATCTAGTAGCAATGGTCTATTGTAGTTCTTTGCACACAATACTCTAGCTCTGATCTCCTTATCTTTATACTAGTTATCCCCCCATACCCAGAATGAGTTTCCTACTTACCTCTGCTTCTGGGCTTCCCTGGCTTTTTCAAATTCCAGGTCAAATTTATCCTTCTACAGGAGTGCATTCATGGTCCTCCTTGCAACTACTGCTTTCCCTCTGAGATTGCCTTCTATGCTCTGTATATATCTTCTATGTTCATAGTTGGTAAATTATCTACCCCATTGGAATATGAGATTCTTTTTGCCTTTCTTTGTATCCTCAGCATGTAACATAGCTCCTGGCACACAGTAGATGTTTAATAATCCTTGTGGATGGTGATGGCAATACACCCTTAGCACAGTGCCTAGCACATAGTAGGTTCTTATAAAGAAATATTTATTGGCTGATGATAATGACCATGGGAAATTAATTGAATCTCTCTAAGCCTTAGTAGCCTCATCTGTAAAATATGAGTTCCATTTTTCTCAGTGACTATCTCATGAGATTGTGAGGTTCAAATAGGATAAGGAACATAAAGGTCTTTGCAGAGTTTAATATGTTATATAAATGCCATTTATTATTTGTTGCCTTAAAATGTATGGAAGATTGATGACGAAATTAAGTGAGAAAAGAAAAAGATAAAGAGAAGTTTTCTCAAATTCCATTTTTTCCTATTTCAAACATCTGATAAAATTGCATTACTCTTTCCTAGGATAAATGGCTATTTTGCATCTTATTATAGAAGAACACATTCTATTTTCAAGAAAAAAATCTCATTATGACTAGATTTAATTAAAAAGTGGCTTTGAGAAGAAAAGTCAGGATACCCTTAAAGGATTTGATAGAGGAGAAATAAAAAGAAAATTGGAATATGAAGCAGAAATGGTGATGAGACTGTCAGAAAATCAGAAAGTGAATTCAAAAGTTGCTTTCCAATGAAACTTGGCGGGGGGTAGGAAGCATCATATATTTTTTTTAAAGGATTGGAAAGCAGGGCAGTGAGGTGGTGCAGTGGATAAAGCACTGGCCCTGGATTCAGGAGGACCTGAGTTCAAATGCAGCCTCAGACACTTCATATTTACTAGCTATATGACCTTAGGCAAGTTACTTAACCCTCATTGCCCCACCAAAAAAAAAAAAAGATTGGAAACCAACAGCGTAGTAGTGTAACATTTCCTTTCAGTTACAAACATCAATACAAAGTGGGGGGGGGCATCCAGTTGTATAATTCACTATGCAAAAGAGGAGGAAAACCATTTTTTTTTTACCCAAAAATGTTTTTTAAAAGGGAAAGCAGACCTTCTTTTTGACAGTTTTACAGAATTTACCTCTGCATTAATTGACTGTATGTGGTGACTATGGTTCCTTTATTAAAAGGTAAAGTGAGATGGAGTAATTTTTACAGGGAAAGGAGACAAAAGTCTCAAAGCTCACACTGTGTAGGACTGAGTTTTCAAATCTTTTCTGCCAACACTCCCAGCCTAAGAGGACATTACACTTCCTGGATACAAATGAAGAAAGACTCAGGGGTGGTGCATTGGGGGAAGGGAAGCAATGAACAATTTGTGTCCGAGAAGATATATCAACTCATCACACATTTCAATTACTGTTTTTTGAGAATATGCTAGGCTTAGAGCCTTCAAAAAAAGAGACCTTCATTTTAAGTTTTACAAAAAAAATGAAGTGTAGTCCCTGTCCCAAGGCCAGTTGGTACAAGATTTTCTCCTTATTGCTAAGGATAAATGTCTTAATCTGTGAATGGAAGGGCAGAGAGGCAAAAGTGCAAGAACTCCAACCTTCCTTGAGCTTCTTTGGGACTCTTCAAGCTT
The DNA here is from genome assembly GCF_019393635.1 of Dromiciops gliroides. Taxonomy (NCBI): domain Eukaryota; kingdom Metazoa; phylum Chordata; class Mammalia; order Microbiotheria; family Microbiotheriidae; genus Dromiciops; species Dromiciops gliroides. Next base: position 22,811,743 of record NC_057863.1, read on the forward strand.
CAAGTTGCTTCAGGTGTTCCTGGCTTCTAGCTTCAGGAGGTAAGATAGAAAGAGGCCAACCCCCACTTCAGCCTGCTGAGAAAAAAGACTGAAAAGATGTGAGAGGAGCTAGTAGTTACCATCACATTCCTGTCTCTAGCATGCCACTCTAGAGACTTTGAGGAGTTTCCCTTTGCATGAGATTGAGCTAATCTGTCTTTTTCCCAGTGGGAGAGCTCCTTCAATCTGTATCATCTGGTAATATATTCTTTGGTATACCTTCTTTTATTTTTTGTTTTGATATGACTCAAATGAATTCATTTCTTTGCTACTTCCTATGTATATTCATTGTGGAATTGGCATTTAGTATGAAAAGAGTCAAGTCTTGGAAATAGAATTTAGGATTCTCCTTTACCCCAATAATTAGGACAAAGCAATCAAAAGTTAGCTTGAGCCTGATCATATCCCCTTGAGTAATATTTAAGGGAGTAGATAAATGTAATTGGAGTCTAGGTGCCTCTTTTTCTGAGGAGAGAAGAATGGTTTCTGACCACAACTTTTTGTTTCCCCTCTTGGCAGGAATTAAAGTCTCCCTTGGCAAAGAGTTGGGGAAGAAGAGGCTAGAGATGTCTATTCTGCCTTTCTTTGAGACAGACAGCAACACTTGTATGCTGCAGATCATCTCATCCAACCCTTCATTTTTTGTATGAAGATATTGAGGATGAGAAATGGGAAATGCCTTTTCCCAGCATCATGCAGGAGCAGAATTGTAGATGAAACACACACCCCCTGAATCTAAGCCCAGCTAACTAACTAGCCTGAGAATCTTGGTTCTCTGATTTTTCAATCAACTATTATTAATTTCATTAGTATCAGATGCTTCTGGTGTAACAACACTGTCCAGCAAAGTGGAACAAACCCTTTACCTTAGAGAGGGCTATGAATGGACTTGTCCATGGTGGCAAATTTAAATCATAGAATCACTAATATAATGCTCAAAAAGACCTTAAAACAGAACATACATCTTCAAACCATTTTCCATTATATATTTATGTGTATGCTTGTATGTATACAAATATACAGTATACACATATACAGTACACACACATGCATCTATATCTGAGTTTATATATGTATATATAGTGCACATATTTACATACACCTTATCATTATTTTTGGTGGTGTTAATTATTTATATGTTCTCTTTCTAGTTCAAATATAAACTCCTCAATGATTATTTCTTTTTTCTTTGTATTCTACCCCCAGGAACTTCATAAATGCTTGTGGAAGGGTTGATTTGTTTGTTAAGTTTCTGGCTCCAAGGTAAGAAAGGATAGCATGGGATCCATTGGATCCATGAGATGCAAAAGCAGTATTTATTTCTGGATCTTCTCCTTACAAAGTGAGAGTACTTTGAGAAATATATTCCTCTTCTCATACCCAAAGGCCAATTCAAATGTATTGATGAACCTTTGGTTCATACAATTGGCGTAGAGTGATTATGCATGTGCCATGCCCTAAACTATGCTCTTCTGCTAAGCACAGGGGATAAAAAAAAATAAAGTAAAAATTTTCCTGACCTCAGGAAGTTTCCATAGCTCTTCCTGTTGCATCCTATTTTATCATGATTTTAGGTTTGGAGCTTGATATTTGAATTCTTCCAGATGCTGTCTTCCATTTCTAGGCACATTCCTAGTTCACTGGGGATTCCAAAAGACAACAAAACTTTTAGGTCTGTGTTTAGCATCTCTTTGGATGTGTGGGCTCTGCAGGAGGACAGAGCAATGGCCACAGGTGCCCCCTCTCAGGCCAAAAGGCAAAACAGAGGAGAAGAAAACAGGACAAGAGAGTTGCCAGTGGCCTTTAATGGCCCACCGTGCTGTTTATTTGCAAAGCTGAACAGCAGAGTCGAGTGTCAGCAGGCTTTAAATTACCTCTGCTAGCTGCAAATTTGAAGATGACTAGACCCTCAGGCCCTCATCCCTTCCACTCTCCTTTGTCGTCTGTTCCTTGTCTGTCTGGAGAAAAAAGCAGTTCTGTAACCACTTTAGGAACCTTGATCAGTAATGGTTTCTTTCTCTATCTTTCAAATATGCACACACACGGAGAGAGAAAGAGAGTAAGAGAAAAAGAATAAAATGAAAGAATTTAAAAAGGAAAGCAGTGAAATAAAGAGAAAAAATAATAATGGGGTGTACAGTGTGGGCCCAAAGTCACAAAGTCACAAAGGAATTTCAAGATTTAAAAACTTATTTGTTTTTAATTCACAATACCAAAGCATCATATCAAAGTATGTATACACACATATACATATATATACACACACGCACACACACATATAGCATATATACACACATATATATAGCATATATACACACGTATATAATCATATGTGTATGTATATATATGAAATAAAGAAAAACAATTTTCAAAAGATTATTAAAACATCAAATCCCTTTGTGACTTTTGGCTCACCCTGTATTACTGACTAGAAGAATGGTGCCAATCCACCAACTGATAAGCATTTATTATCTAACTTCTATGGTTGTAGGAATTGTAAAAGGTAATGGAGATATAGAGCCAAAAATGAGATCTCCCCCGTTCACAACATATTTAAATTCTATAGGAAAATCTACTCAAAAGTCCTGATAAGTTATTGAAGTAGGGTAAAAATGGCATGGATCCACAATTAAGAGATTCAAAATTTCATCCCATCTATAACAATTACTACATGTATAATATTGAATTAATCATGTAAAAGCTTTTGAGCCTCAGTTTCTACACATAAAAAATGTTAGGAGAACAATATAGCATAAATCTTAATGTAGTATAGAATGGGGAATTTCTAGTGATTGTTATGTCACCAGAGTAACTACTATGACTAAATTTTTGGTGATGTTTGTTGAATTTGCATGAGAAAAGATGTATAGCTGATAGAGCCATGTCATGGGTGGCAAAGAGAAGAAAACTAGCTACTAAACATTTACTATTCCTGGGTTCAGCAATAGATCAGTGATTTTTAATTATATAGAAATTATAATATGGTTGGTCTTAGCATTAATATATTTTTGGTATATGTTCTGTAAATATTGTATACACAAGCTATATAAATATGAATATGTATACACACATGCACATGTATACACACACACACACACATATATATATATATATATATGCATGTTGGTACTATCCAGATGCATATAAATATATATGTATACATCTATGTCTATATATACATGCACACATTGGTATGGATTCCAAAATGGAAACATGAATGTTTTTGTGTGTATATATTTGAAAGTTTCTTCATCAAATATTATCATTGATTCCTTATTCTTCCTAAGTGATGAAGCTGCTCTTCTCTATCATTTTATTAATGATATTTTTACACAACTTTGGAGTGTAATTCTTCATTGCAATATGATGTAACCTGACCATACCCACCATTTATATTTTTATTGGCTTTGCAAAACTTAAATCTTTAATTCTTCAGAGCCTGGGCATTGTATGAATCAGAGTAATATAGCTTCACTGGATCAATATCATTAATAAAATGATGAACCTTGGTTTCATAGACAAATTGTGATGTCAGATGGAAAACTCTTCAAGGTGGTCCAGCCATACCTATATCTTGGTCACACACTGTAAAGATTAAAATAAACTGGACCCAAAATTAAACAAGAGGAAAAGAGTAGGCTGGATGACATTTGCAGTTTAAATCACTAAATAGAAAATACTGGCATAATCTGTCAACATCCTTGTTGGAAACAGTTCAATTCTCATCTCATTAGTGAAAACCAACCCTGCATTACAGCTGTCTAATGAACCTTTGACGTGAAGAATGAAATTGCCTCTCCAGTCATTACTAAATGTTACAATAATTCTAGCAGAAGTACATTAGAATTTCACTATAGCATCATTTGATAAACAGCAGAGTTAGGTATAAAGTTAATACATTTGGACTTCATCCAAATGGGGTTACTTGGTAATTTGCCAAAGGCATCTCATTTATGGAAGCAGACTGGCATACCAGAGGGTCAGACTCAAAATCTGGACCACCTGGATTCAAGTCTGTGTTCTGGCAACTTCTGGTTGGACAACCTTGGGCAAGTCATTGGACCTTTCATTTCTCTTAGTAATTTTCAAAGGAAGTTGCAAAGCTGGAGCCATTCTGCACTGGAAGAGGGAGGTTCTTCAACAGAGAGAAATCTATACCTGTAAAATTACAGGTTGGAGTCAAATTCATTCTCTTTATAAAGTACCTCTACCTATAAGATATTGGAATTAAATCAATTATAAAAATAAGCAATTATATAGAAGCTCTCTTCCCAAAGGACATGGCACCAGTAAAGCTTCCCCAAATAGTGAAAAATTCAGTTGAACATGTACTCATAATCATAATATTAGTAATAATAGTTTAAAAGATGCATGAATATTCCTTTCACTAAAACATTTTCATCCACTGAAATCAATGTACAATAGTGGGTGGAGTGATGTCCTTAGAGTTAGGAAGACAAGTTCAGCCCAGGAACACTCAGTATTGGCTATCCATGAATTTTCCTAATTCTTTGACCCATTATGGGAGGATCACTAGGAGAATAAGAACATTCTATTTCTGTTAAATCCTCCACTTTCTGTTATATGTGCCTTTGCCAATGCTTGGTGTCTTCATTGTTACCAAAGGGAAGGAGCCAATTTTTGGTAAAGATGAATGATCAGGGACAAGTCACTTAATCTGCCTATAAAATGAAGGTAACACTACTGGTCATATTTCATAAGGTTGTTTTGAAGTAGAAATGAGATAATGTATATTAAATTACCCCTTTTGTTATATGGACATTTGGGGAGTTAAAAATGATTAGAAAAAAATACATTTTATTATGAATACTGATGAAATTCAGCTTGATAATAATAGAGCCCTTTAGAAAAAAATGATTTATGGAGACACAGAAAGTTCTAAGTGAACATAGTGAAAACCGCCCCTTTAGATAAATGTATTTGAAGACAAGAACATCGATTGAAGTAAAGATTGCTGAGTGCATTGTCATCCATTAGTTCATTTACGTATGACTGTTTTTAGAGTTCGGAATGATAAAGTTAATGTATTGGATACATCAAATGACAAAGGACTTTAGGAGGATTATATAAAGCAAGTGGGATTCTACTTGACAGAAAGTTGTTGAATTTCTTGAGTTTCACATTCACTTAAAGGTGGTTCATTGCTCATGAGGAGACGTCAATTGTAGACACTGGTCACTAGAGGAATGGGTAGGAAAGGACATGATGACTTAGGTGAAACAATGGGAGATGTGGATGGAGTCCAGGAGTCAGAAGAAGCCAGTAGTCATGACAAATAAAGAGAGAATAGTAGCTGTAACTAGAAGTGGAAAAGTAATAATAATTGGAGGAAGGTGTTGCTTTATTGAGAGCTGATTGGCTTCAACTCCAACTACAACCTGATAATGGAATTGCCTGTTTTGCCTTTTGCTGCCCTCTTTGGCTTGTGAAAGATTTTCATTGAAGGAAAGATAGGCTTGTGAAGCAGTATTGACTATCTCAAATTTATCTATTGCTTTTCAATTTGCCTATCACACTCCTCACAGAAACCATGTGTTATTAGTATCATCCTTATTTAACAGATATAGAGACTAAGTTTCTGAGAGTTTGTGATTTCTCCAAGGTCATTCAATTAGGGAATGACAGAACTATCATCGAAATGCTGACCTTATGACTTCCATTTATGTGGTCTTTCCGTTATGCCTTGGTGCCAGATTATTTGGGATTATTTGGAAAGCAAAATGAAAAAAAAATAGTTGGAGGGGAAGGAAAAGTGTACTTGTTGGCACATGGAAGATTGTCACAACAGAAGAATTACAAACAGGAAACTGGACTGCTAGTAATTAACCTATCTGTATTTAGTTAAGATGGTACTCGAAAGGAAGACTTCTGTTACCTGATCTGACTACACACTCAGTCTTTCCAACTGGCTAGAAATATATGAAGCTGCCTTCTGGTGTTGCACCTTGGACACAGTAGGCCTAACTCACCACCATGATTGGGAATAAGAATAAGATTTTGTGGAAGTAGTGAGAATGAGAAAGAATTGAAAGACAGCCCACATGTTCCTTCTGCATCTATGCACATTTACAAGTTCATACTAGAGCTCAGAATGTTCAGTAAAACCTCCATGAAGATTTATAAAAGGACACCAAGACGGGTCTCCTGCAATTGTGGAAAGTCTGAAAGAATTATGATGTATGACATTATCATAAGTTATGGGAGGTGAACTGAGGTATACAGTACAATTATGCTGTAAGAAATGAGAGGATGCTTATTTATTGGGCAATAGCTAAACAGATTATGGTATATGAATGACGTTGAATACTATTGTGTTATAAAGAAGTGGTGAAAGGGATGGTTTAAGAGAAAATTAGGAAGACATATGAACTGATATAAAATGATGTGAGCAGAATCAGGAGAATTATTTATATGCTAAACATCATATTGTAAAGAGACATAACTTTGAAAGCATAGTGACCAACCACAATTCCAGAGGACTTAGGATGAAACATACCAGCCACTTCCTCATAGGGAAATGATGGATTCAAAATACAGATTGAAAAATATTGGGTTGTTTTGACATGACAAATTTTTCTCTTCTTTCCATATTTGAAATGATTTTTTTCTTTAGTTGTGGGTAGGCAAGATAAGACAGAGAGAATGAGGAAGTGCAAAAAAATTGAATTGAATAGTTTGAAAAGAGAATAAACTGTAGAAATAAAAAAAAATGAAAGGAAGGAAGGAAGGGAGGGAGGAAGCAAAGAAAGAAGAAAGGAAGGAAGGAAGGAAGAGATAATTTCAGAGACACTTGGGGAGATTGTATGAATTTAAGTGAGCAAAACCAGGAGACTAATTTATGGAATACAACAACAGTATTAAGAAAATACTTTAACAAATCTAGACAATCAATATGTTGGCTAAATATGATTTATGAAGACCAGTGATGATGAATTACACCCACCTTCAGATACAGAGAGAATGTACTAAATATGCAGAATGACACACACATGAAAATTCATACTAAATTATGAGGTTTCCTTGCCACCACTATTATTAAGTTGGAGAAAAATACATATTTGTCTGGAAAACAGAAAAAAATAAAGCATAAGGAAGAACCTAAAAAGGAAAAAAGAAAGAAAAGACATGAAAAAGAGCTTCTTAGGAAGAGTAGGAATAGATGGGTTGCAATCTCCATCTTTGAAGTCAGCATAACTCCACTGAACCTATACATCTGCACATAGTCTAGGTGTAGATATTAAAGATTCTTAGCTTTTATTTTGTCATGGATTGATTTTTGGCAGTTTGTTGAAACCTATGGACTACTTGGCACAGTGGTCAGATTTTTAAAAAATCTTAATTGAATTAAATATTCAAGTTTTCAATAGCGTACAGTGACAAAGGTATAGTTATTTTCCATCCAAGTTCATGCAACCTTTCTAATGTATCCAAAGATCCCCCTCCACCTTTGGAGATTCTGAGGCCCAAATTAAGAAACCATGGTCTAAAGCAAAGAAAACATTGCAATTTGCCTCATGGATGTCTTTTAGCACAATGTTGCCCAATGGTTATGTCACAAGCTCTTAATAATGCACAGTAACATCACGAATAGTGTCTTTGTAATGTCATTCTCCTGGTGTTGATTTCAGGTTCTCCTGACAGTGAACCTATCACAGTAACCTTTATCATGGCTGTGAATCATGGAAGCAAATTGCTTGTCCCTTTCCACATTTCTTGGTTTTTGCTGCTTCTCTTCTCCCTAAAATAAAAACCTGGACTGGAATCCGTGATTTCATATTATATGCACAAGCTTCTTATCCAAAAAATGCATGTGAGTGTCAAAGAAATACAAATGCTGCCTCTGTTTGCCTGACTTAAGGCCAGGAAGTCCTTAGTTTAAGTCCTGACTCTGACACATGTTAATTGTGTGCACCTGGGCAAGTCCCTTAACCTCTAATTGCTTTAGGCAACTTTCTAATACAGAAGGCACTGACCTAGATTGGGAGAATGTTTCCTCACCAGGGAACTCACTACACTAATGGAAACACAAATCCAATCTCCATCCCTATTCCTATCCCTGGACTTATTCCTTTCCTATTCTTATCCCTATCTTTATCCTGATCCTTATTCTTATCCTTTGTCCTTATCCTTATTCCTATATATCCCTGTACCTATTCCTTTCCTATCTTTATCCCTATCCCTATCTCTATCTCTATTCCTATCCCTGTCACTATCCCTCTCCCTGTCCCTTATCCTTAATATCATCCCTGTCCCTATCCCTATCCCTACCCCTATCTCTACCTGTATTCCTTTCACTATCATTATCCTTATACTTATCCTTGTCCTTATCCCTATCCTTGTCTTTATCCTTATCATTATTCCTATCCCTGTCCCTAATCCCTGTCCTTTTCCCAGTCCTTATGCTTATGCCTATCCCTATCTCCATCCCTAGACAGACATATGATATACTGTAGGAAATGTAAATCTCTGTTCAATCATGTGAAAAGCTTTCTTTTAAAGCTAATGTGTTAAACAATAGACTACAAGTTGTTGTTTTTTTTTTCCCTCCCAAAAACAAGTCAAGCAATCACTGCCTGTGTGCTAGAAGGAGCTGGTGTTCTGCATTGGCTATCCCTCCTAGGTATAGTGGTTTGAGACCTGCTGCCATTTGAATTCTCAAAATAGAATGGACTAGATCCAAGTGTTATGATTGGTATAGTCAGGACAAGTTTATTAGAGTGCCTGGGGCTTGCCCTCAGTCCTGAAAGAACTATTACTTAAGTCTTAAACAATCTTTATTGTTGTGCAATGGAAGCAGGCCTCTAGCATCTTTTTTTTTTTGCTGATATTACTGTAATAACAAAAAGCAGAATGAAATAGCAGAATATGTGATTCTAACTACTGAGCTATTAGAAAAACTGAATATATTTGGTTCTGTTTTGATTTTTCCCCCTGAGGAAAAAATTGAGGCTAAATGCAAAATTTTCTTTATTAACATTTTAGTGCTTAATCAATGGAATATTTGAGTATGCAAAGGCATTTTACTTGACCCCCTTGCTGTGCAAAATTGGCATTGAAAAAATATTCATGATGCTTTCATTGGGCACAAGATGGCACTTCGACTTCAGAGATCAAATAATCTCTATGAGGCTTCCCATTGCAAATAAAATGATGCTGGAGTTTAGATTTTTAAAGGAGAAACCTTACTTAGATAATAGTAAAAAGCAAACAAATTGGCCATGCAGTGGAGAATATGTTTGCATTGAAATGCATGATTTTTGTGGATACACATTTGTGAAGAAAGATTCTATGTTCCAGGTATGAAACCTGGAATGTAAAAATAAATTCTATTTTCTTTTCCCTTACATGAATGAAACAAACCACTAATAATATCTTGGAGCAACACACACAGAGATATGTATTCAGTACTATCTATCTATCTATTTCACTATCTATCTACACACACACACACACACACACACACACACACACACACACACTACAGAGTTAAGAGTATCTATTTTGGGTTTAATGAAATTGTTCCCTTAGTCTCTGTCAGTCCCATTCAAAATACTCTCTGTGTGTGTTCTTTCTGGGTAATGCAGCACTTCCATCATTTTTGTTGTTCTTTCCTGGGCAGAGTCCTTTAGGAGCCAAATCTCTTTTCATTCACATGCCACATAGTGTTTCTGTATGAGTGTATCCTATTACTGCTTCTTCTATCATCTAACACCACTCAGATATTCTGTTGGTAGAGGATTTCGTGTTTTGTCTAACTTTTGATGCATAACTCTTGTCAAAGTCATTCTTGCCTTTCTAACTTCCTTACTCTGGGAAGAAATGGTGGATTATAAAATGTGCCTTGCTTTTCAGTCAGTTGGAATATTCAGATATCCTTGGCAGGGAGAACATGATACTTAGAGTCTTTGGAAGATGTCCGCTATGACATTATTTTTGAAATATGCTTTCCTGTTATATATACACTTTTCTTTTACTATAGGTACTATTAAAGAAGTCTGGAGTGGAAATGGCTCAGGCACAAATAAATTAAGTAATTTATAGGAAGCTATTGGCATGACCAAAATAAATTAATTTTGAGCATTTATTAAGCACCCACTACGTGTAATGTTGAAAGGTAGCCAGGTGCAGTGGATAGATTCCTGATTTTAGAGTCAGGAAGATGTGTTCAAATTTTGCCTTTGACAAATACTGGCTGAGTGACCCTGGGTAAATCATATAAGAACTCATTGCCTCAGAAAATACCTTAAGACTTCAAGTTGCAGAGAAAGTACTGGTATGCATTAAGAGAGGGAATTTATTCACCATGCTTTTCCCTATATTGATGAAATAATATGCCTAATCTAAAACTATAGATAAAAAAGGTATCAATGACTATTATTTTAGTTAAATTATATATCACATGTATATAGTTATAAATGCATATTTGTCTAATTGTATATTGTTAATTATTTATATATTGTTGATTTATGTACTATTAAGAATTATTGTTATTATTATTCTCAGGTCATCTAGATGATAGATAGATTACTGGTTTTGGAGTCATTAAGACTCAGCTTCCTCAATTCAAATCTGTCCTCAGACACTTATGAGCTATGTGACCTTGTGTAAATAACTTAATACTGCTTATCTCAGTTTCCTCATCTATAAAATGAGCTAGAGAAGAAAATGACAAACCACTGTAGTATCTTTGCCAAAACCCAAAACAGAGTCACAAAGAGTCAGACACAACTGATATGACTGAACAACAAAATAATTATTATCCTGGTCTTAAGTGACCTTAAATTGAAGAGATTCTAAAAACAAAACATTAACACCTTGGTGATCATGTTTGGTGTACTGTAAAGAATCATTTTCATTCTCAGAGATACAGACCTGGAAAGGACTGCAAGAGCTGACAATTTTGCCAGTTCTCTTGGTCACTTAGGAAACAAGATTATAAACAAAAATAAAAAACAAGATGATTATTTTTAAAACTTTCGAAAGATTCTAGGGAAGGAGATTCTTCCCTAATTCTTAGTGATCTAAATAAATGTTGCACAGTATTGTAGAGCATGGCAGAAAAGCCAGTATTTAATATTACACTAAATTGTCATAATTTGTAAGGATCCACACTGAAAATCCATTCAGGATATATATGAGAAGAAGGAAGGTGTTCTAGTCACATAGCTAAGAGGTTGACTGGTTGGTTGGTTTGTTGGCTAATTGGTTTGTTTTTGTCTTTTGTTCTCATAGAGGACCAAAATGACATCACTATGTTAGAGTCAAGTTACAGTGTGTCCACCTGTGTCTGATCAGACCAATAGGAGCTTGGAATGCTCTATCACAGGTTGGGCACAAATAATCCATGCGAACATTTGGGTTGGATTATCTAAATGTGTGCATCTCACATTTCTTTTGAGCTACTTCAATTCTACTTTGCTTATAGAGCACAACACCTTTTCAGAAAATGGCATGCTATTCTGGATTGTCCTGTGCCCGTGTCTCCCATGTCATGCAATCAATTCCCAAGTGCTTCAGTGGTTGACTAGAATAGTGAAGGACCTTAACATCATGCTATATTAATTTGAAATAATGTTGATTGTTCAGCCTGGAGTTACAAGAAAGACAATAGCTATCTTCAAGTATTTAAGGGCTCAAGAGCTATAAGAAGAGATCTTGTTTGTTCCTACTTGGCCCTGCTATAGAAAATTAGAAGCAATATGTTAGAAGTCAAGATACTCAGGTTTAGGTTTGATAATTAAAGCTATCAAATATGACATAGACATCTCCAGAGTTGTCCCTTGTGAGGTCTTCCTTGTACCTTTAGGTCTTCAGGCAAAGGCTGGGTGACCTACTTATGGACTATAAGGGTCTGCTGTAGAGAGAATTATGGTCCTGATATATGTTATTAGACTTGACTCTAAATCATTGTATAAAGTCAAGTTATTATTATTATGTTGGCTCACAGAAACTCAGGGTAGTTGTATTTCCTCCCAAAAGTATATACCCCTCTCTCTAGTCCATTGGTTCCATTTAGATTTCAAAGCTGGTACCCTAGAGTCTGCTTGTGACCCTTAATTTGACATTCCAGGAGCCATTTAAACCACAATTTAAAAAAAAAAAAACAAGATAAGGTTTTGAAATTTATTTTATGTATAGATAGTGATGGAAAAGAGAGAGAGAGAGAGAGAGAGAGAGAGAGAGAGAGAGAGAGAGAGAGAGAGAGAGAGAGAGAGAGAGAGAGAGAGAGAGAGAATTCTGTTGCATAGTGTGAAGAGCAGCAGCCTCCAAGCCAGACAATCTGGAGCAAGTACTACTTTTGAAACATACTGACTGTGACTCTGATCAAGTCAATTAATCTCCTGCTTCCTATGGTAACACTCTGAAGTTATAAATTGTAGAAAAATAAAGGTTGTCATACTGTATTGAAGAAGGGAGTCTCCTTGCGCAGTAGTTTCTTTCTTATACTTATTAACTCACTGTTTTAGAATCTAACTCTTTCTCTCTCTCTCTCTCTCTCTCTCTCTCTCTCTCTCTCTCTCTCTTTCTGTGTGTGTGTGTGTACACCATCGTTAATGTACAGTAAATAATCACTTTCATTTTTACAAACACACACACACATACACACATAGGGCCTAAGAAAACACTAGTGGTGGGCCAAATCTAGTTCTCCACCAGTTTTTGTACACACCATCAGTAAAGACGGGTTTTTATACTTTAAATACAATAAAGCTATATTTCAATATCTGAAAAGCATCCTTAGCTCATGGGCAGTAAAAACATATCCTTTGCGGGGGGACATCAGATTTGGCTCATGAGCTATAGTTTGCCTGAATCATAATATTTGGATAAATATTCAAAGAAATAAGATGCCCTGGCATATATGCTTCCTACCTCATGAATTTCACATATTTTAAATTGCTATTTGGCTGTATGGCTAAGTGTGTTTATATGCATATATGTATTTGGGGTAATGATTAAGGAGAAAAGAGTAGAAAATAAGAAAATCTCAGGCTAAATGGTACAAGAACAAAATTATGTGGATCCTGAGATAGGGATCTCAAAATCAAATGGTGGAACACTGAGGGTATACTTGCCTATTTTTCAATTTTGCCTACAAGTGGAGACTTATTATTTAAATTTCATATTAATACATCTCAATTTCCATATCTTTACTATCAGTTATATCTTTATCACAAGAATTGTTAAAGAATCACTGAGCCATTTGATCTGACCAATGATAGGGACATTTTTCCTAAAACATTTGGTATACATTTATTAATATTTTTCTGAGTGGCATCATTTTATGATCAGATTAATTCAATCTGGAGTACATAAATGGAAATACATCCATAAAGTGTGAACCAAAGTTGTTTATGAAAGCTTTCCATTAAGGCAGGACAGGTTGTAAACCAAATTATTAGGAGAATTCATGTCATGGAAATTGTAATTACTTTGAGATATTAAAGCATAGACCACTTAATGGCCTCTAAATATTTGCTTAACTTATATAAAAATAAAAAATTAAGGTAGGTACGTGTATCACAACATGAAATTCAGTAATAGAATATGAGGGCAGTAAAAGTTGGGTTCAACTTCAAAGGGAACTTTTCAGGCATATATATGGTATTCAATTCTATAGGAGAGGTCTCTGTAAAATTGCGAAACATGATTTCTTGAAATTTTATCATAAAATGTGTCATATTTGACCCAGTACAGTATTTACCTTTCTTTGATTGCCTCCAAGAGCAAGATCTTAATCTTTTTCATGTATTGTGTACTGTAGAACCTCAAGCAATCCTTGAAGGGCTTTGAAAAACAAATGTCAAACCAGCATCATCTATGCTAATAAGGCTGTAGTTTAGCTTACCTGATAACTCACAATTTGTAAATTTCAAATTTAATCTCTGCTGTTATTTCTGATTTTTTAGGGCATTGATGAACATACTGAGGGAACATTGGCATTGTGTGAGCACTAAAATAGGAGCTGTTTTTCAAGCACCTTTTTGTTGACACACTTAAACTGTTTGAGATGAATACATATCAAGCCAGTTTCTCTCTCTGTCTAAACTGTTCCTGAATTGTAAATTAAAAGGGAAGTATTGTGTGACAGGAATTATTCTAAATTTCAGAAGATATGGGTTGAAATCATGACTCTGAGTTTATTCCTTTCTAAAATGGATATGGGAAAGGAAGCAGCTAGACCTAGTGAATAGATCACTGGTCCTGATACTATGTGATTCTGGGCAAGTCATTTAACCCCAATTGCCTTCAACATCCGGGACCATCTCCACTTAGCCTGATACATGTCTTACCACTGAATCAAGGTGGCTGTGGAGGAAAGAGTGACGTTTATGACTTTGAACAACCCTCCCTTACTTAAATCCAATTCACTGACATCAACCTGATGCCATGGTCCTCTTTGAGAAGAAAGGACAAACAACACCAACAACAATGTGAAATATATAAAGGCAATCAGCCTAAATGATGCCTAAAGTCTTTTAGCTTTAACTCTGATTTTATTGTATATATGTACAATAAGCACATGCACAATATATATACTATACACATATATAAACACACATAAATATATGCTAATGCATTTATATGAACACATGTATATACATATACATAGGTATATATTTTTATTATATATACTGTTTATGTTTATATATTGTGTATATATGTCTATGTATATATATAAACACAGCATATACACACATGTATGCATGCAAATATGTATACATGTGATATATTATGTATGTATATGCAGATATATACAATATACATATGTGTATATGTACTGTGTATATATTTGTGTATACACACACACACCTCCTGTGTCATGGAAGGCTTATAACCAGTGGTTAGTGGTAGAGGTATGACCTCCTAACAATGGAATCAGATTCTTTTTTTTTTTTTTTTAGTGAAGCAATTGGGGTTAAGTGACTTGCCCAGGGTCACACAGCTAGTAAGTGTTAAGTGTCTGAGGCTGGATTTGAACTCAGGTACTCCTGACTCCAGGGCTGGTGCTCTATCCACTGCGCCACCTAGCTGCCCCAAAGATTCTTTATTCATTCAACAACAAAAATTATTAGCATCTACTTTGTGAAAGGCACAACACTGAACACTGGAATTATAATAATAAAAGAATAGCCTGGTGCCTGCCATCTAGGACAATGTATATACACCAATTTGATGGGATTTGGAACTGACAGATATAAGTATTATAAAAGAGATAGCACAATTGTATTATACTGAGTATAATACCAGGTTCAAAGGGAGGAAAATGGAGGAGAGATCTAAACAAAATGTTCTAGGTAAATGTAAGGATTGAGGAAATTATTTCAGGTACATGGATTCCAGAAATATTTCTGTTAAAGGTAGGGTTATAAATTAAATCATGTCAAAGAGATTTTAAAAAAATATTTGAGTATATATTATTTTTAATTTGCATAATCTATTTATTTGGGACCAGGTCTAACCTAGACTACTCTCACAATGCAGATTCATGAATTCAAATGTAAAAAGGACTTTATGGATTATACAAAGGCAGTGCCAACAATTTTATTGATTAGATTAATCAATTTTTTTTTTTGTGGGGCAATGGGGGTTAAGTGACTTGCCCAGGGTTACACACCTAGTAAGTATCAAGTGTCAGAGGCCGAATTTGAACTCAGGAACTCCTGAATCCAGGGCCGCTGCTTTATCCACTGTACCACCTAGCCACCCCTGAGATTAATCAATTTTTAAAAAGCATTCTAACTCAGAAGGCACCTCTCCACCTGCACAGTCACCATGGCATTCAACCACCCTAAGTAAAGAGTCAATTCTCTTGAGAAGATTAGTGGTTTAAATAAAACATCTTACAATAATTCCCCTTGGGTGGGATCTCTTATGCTTCAGACAGCAAGGAAGTCAAATGGTTTACTAATTTCCTTGAATGTCTAGTTGAGCTTACATAAAAACAGATGTTGCTTCTACTGTACTGTTGTTGCTTTCCTACTTCCTTTGTTTATTTTAGGTCACTTGGATTCAAGTTATATTTTTGCCACAAGCCTTTTGGTTTAAATCACGAAATTTTCTGACTTCATAAAGGGAATCTATGTTTCACTGAGATATTGTGGCTAATACCTGGTATGTGTGCTTTCAATGGGGGTACCATCAAGGATGCTGACACTATAGAATCTGTTACTATTTAAAAGTCCACTCCACTGTGGCCCAAGAAATGTGGGGATGGGCAGTGAATAGCTGTCCTGCTGTCCTCTCTGTCTGCACTGTTTGGTGTCCTCAGGCTCTGCCCAAAGTTGAACAACTGATGGCTTCTTAGGTATATCTAAATACATCCCATGCTGGGAAGCTAGGGAAGAACAAGTTTTATGTCTTCTGACTCTTCAGCACTGTCTGAGTTTCCCTCTACTAAGACACGGAAAAGAGGCAACAATCAAGATGGAAGCTAGACAGGTTTTTTTTTTTTAATTTCCATTGATCATGGTTAAAATCTTCAATAATACACAATGCTTTATCTTGAGAAACTTCCTTTGTCATATGACAACAACATAATGCTCTTATTCCACACATAAATAATGACAAATATGAATACTTTACAATTCATTAAACATTTACAGTGTATTAAGCATTCATATGAAGAATACAAAGAAATAGAAGATTTCTGTCGTTACCTCGAGAAAATAAAGCTAAAATGGAATAAGGTATACCTTGGTCTAAAATTATGTTAAACACACACACACACACACACATATACACACATAGAGCTGCAACAACAAAATAAAATCATATGTAAATATATACACACAGAGACATAAAAACAAGAGTTCAGAAAACAAGGAAGCTACTATCTCCATTTTTAATTATCTTCTTCAAGAAGGCATTATTTGAAAGCCACCTAAAAAGGATGGATTTTATGATTTTCTGCATGCTTTTTATTTGCCTTTTTGTATACTTGAGTGTGTTTTAATTGATATTCACTAAGTTTGGAAATTTTTATTTAAATCCTGTTGATGCTGAATCCAAGTTTTATTTCACCTATATTCTATTACAGTAATCCATTTCATGCTTTAGGGATATCATATAACTCTATTTTTATCCCCTCAATGTTTCAAGTATTTGTGGGCCATTGAATTGTGATTCCACTTCCTTTCCTTGTTATATGGCTATCAGGAAGACAGAATGGCCCCTTTGCCAAAGTCTTTGTTGGGAACTTGAAAAAAATCATGTCCTGCACATAAATAAAGGCTCTTGGGGCAGCTAGGTGGTGCAGTGGATAGAACACTTGCCCTGAATTCAGGAGGACCTGAGTTCAAATCTGGCCTCAGACACATGACTCTTACTAGCTTTGTGAACCTGGGCAAGTCAATTAACCCGCATTGCCCCACAAAAAAATGGCTTTTTTTTTTCAGAAGACAATTCAAATTCTGATTGTCCTTCCCCTTCACAAAAAATCTGGAAATTTTAAAAAAAAGGTTTGCATTTTCAATCATTTGAACTTTTTATTCCTACAAGCTGTAAAATGTGATTTAGAGGTTGAAACTATGCCTTTGATACCTATTATTTGTGATTCAATTGTTCAATATTCCAGGAAACTTCCTAAAATCTAAACTTAAAAAGTATTGCTGACCTACATTGTTAGAAAGTTTTCACCATGGCAGTCATCACCACTGATAGAATCATAACTCACCCCACCTTTCCCTACCTTTACACAGAAATAAATTGACTGATATCAAAGAAAATATAAATGAGACACTGGCAAGTCTATGATGACAAATAGAATTTCCTATGTGAACAAGTTATTCTTCTCTCTCACTAAAACTTTTATTGCCTTTGTTATTTAGTCATTCTGTCATATCTGACTCTTTGTGACCCCATGAACCATATCATGACAATACTGTCCATGAGGTTTTCTTGGCAAAGATACAGTAATAGTTTGTTATTTCCTTTTCCATTTCACTATCATCTTTCTGTTTTCATAAAATCTTGGAAGGAAATTTTTGAAACATGTATTTGTAAAATATAATAGAAGTCAATATATCATTGTTAATTTATTTCTTCATAATTCCACATCTTCATTCCAAGCGGGAATATTAAAGCCCACTTCTTGATGAAATGTATAGAAATTCCATTTGTTATGACTGAGGCTTTGCAACCATAAAAATATGACCAGATTCTGAAAAATTTTGATATCAAATATTTGTGTCTTGTTAGGTAACCTGGTCTCATCTAGGTGTCGCAATCCAATTATCTCACAAGTTAACTAGAAGTAGAGGTCATTCACAAAAGGTGCTTTCCTTTATTCCAGGTTGCTTTTTCAGGGTCTTAATATTGTCGTCATGGCTACTTAAATTGCAGACCAGCTGGGATCATCTTAAAAATACCTAGGGAGTGTTAGCTTCTTTCCACAGACCAATGTGTTTTTGTGTAGGCGAGAGTTTTACAGTAAAATGTGCATTTTCAAATATTCATGAATTATTAATATAGTCTAATATTATCAGGGCAATGTTAAGGTACAAGGTGAAAGTGAACAAAGTGTAAAATATAACAAATGAGACGATTCAAAGAACAGGGGTAAAAAAATGTTGGGGAAACACATGATGCAAAGGAAAGATGCAAGAGTGATATAGCAAGAGCAAGAAATGACAGTCCCAGTGCTCTAATGGTACCTTTTCAGTGGAGGAGCAAATGAGGTTTGGAGCAAGATGGATAAGAGTCAGTGGGTTTTAGGTTATATTGTTGAAAGGAACATTTATATTGATGAGATCACAGATACATTTGAGTACATTAATTATTAGTATGATATCTATCATGCCATTATGGGAATAAAGTAGGAAATGTTGTCTCAGAATAGAGTTTTGTTTTTAGAATTTTAGAATTAAGTAGTTGTATAAAATTCATTTGGACAACTGGGCAATGCAGTGAATAGAATACCAGGCCTGGAGTCAGGAATACTTATTTTCTTGAGTTCAAATCTGGCCTCAGAAACTTACTAGTAATATGACCCTTGAAAATTCCTTCAGCTTGTTTCACTCACTTTCTTATGTGTAAAATGAGTTAGAGAAGGAAATGGCATTTGAATTTTTGCCAAGAAAACGAGTATGCAATTCAATCAGTCGTGTCTAAATTGGAAGCAATTAATTATATCAAATTACAATTTTGAAATAATATTCTTTGGGGTATAGGGTTTAAAGTTATGTTCCTTACTATAAAGAAATAATATGGAGTAAGATACAGCATGGCTTAATGACTAAAACTCTGGAGCAATGCAATCCATCCGTCATTCAATTTCTGAAAGGCTAGCTGTGTGCCACTGGACAACTCATTTACCCCAGGTGATTCTCTAACATTTTATATTGAAGAAAAATTACATATCTGAATTTCTACATTAATAGATGGAATTTTCTCACCTGGATCTTCTTATAGGATATCAGAGGTCTGTATAAAAATAGGGGGGAAATGATGAAACATAAATAAATCAAAGAGTAAAAAAAAATTCCCCTCCTCATTTTACTTTAAACACTGTAAAAAAATATAGGGTATAGCTATGCTTTCAATACCCATATTAGATATATTATCATGCTCCCACACTCACTATCCATTTGGCAAAAATTATAACTACCATTTTTTTATATTTCTAGTCATGTTAATTTTGAATCCATTTGTACCATATCCATTATTATAAATGCTTCAACATAAATTCAAAGATTTCTAAGGACTAGCAGGGACAACTATGTGATTTAAATATTAGGAGTATGCAAGCACAGGATGGCACAGCATATCCAAAGATTTCATTAATAGGGTTGGGACAGATATCTTTAATTAGTTCAATGTGACAAAAATTCAGTTTTTTACTGTGAGTGAAATTTTCCCCACCCCTTAGTTATAAAAGATTTAGTTATGGTAATCATTAGTATATCAACTAAAATTGTGATTTATTATATTTAGATATTTTATTTTATTTTAATTTATTAGGATATCAAGTCAATGATAGGTAAAACAGATACCAGTAGAGCTAATTCCAATTCCCTATAATTAGCAATGTCAGATGATTTTATGATTAGCAATATGATATGACTAAGTCTTGCTCGAAATCAAGAAGACTGTTGGCTGGATGTAACTCCAGCAAGTAGATTAGTGGCTGGAGGTAACTCCAGCAAGAATATTGATAAGTTTGATGGCAGATTGTGACTCCAGCAACAGGCAGTTTGTCTATAATGTGTCTATTAGCAAGTAAATTGAGTAACAAGTCTGGCTGATCAACTTATGTTTGCTAAAATGAGTAAGTCCTGTAAGAGTATAAAACCCTGGTGATCCCCAAGCTCAGGGTCTTTCAGGTCCTACCCCTGACTGACCTTCTATATTGTGAGACTGGTACCCTCTATCAATAAACCTATTTTCCATGGCTTGGAGACTTCGCTATTTCTTTTCCTTTGTCAGAATCAGAAATTTTCACAACAGTACTTATTTCCTCTCCTTGGTTCCCTGGATAATTCTTATCATTTCACTAAACAGGAAAAGGTCTCTTGATTATGGGCCAAGTGCAGATATTATGGGCTTTGGAACCTGATGCATTAAATAAATTAGCAAATTACCTCTGATAACCCCAGTGTGCTAACAGACAGGTCTCTCTGGATTACATTTACATTAGGTCATGATAAAGCCTATTTCATTGTAAAGTACCCAATTTAAAGCTC
The DNA here is from genome assembly GCF_019393635.1 of Dromiciops gliroides. Classification (NCBI taxonomy): domain Eukaryota; kingdom Metazoa; phylum Chordata; class Mammalia; order Microbiotheria; family Microbiotheriidae; genus Dromiciops; species Dromiciops gliroides. Next base: position 22,832,487 of record NC_057863.1, read on the forward strand.
TCCTTGCTAAAAGAGTAAATGCCCTCCTATCCAGGGTAAGGTCATTTTAAGGCTTATAATTCCTTTATTTTTTTCTAGAATAATATCCTATTATAGTTACCAAACAATATTTACTAAATATCTACAATGTATTCAGTACTGTGAGAGGCACTAGAGACTATTATTGAAATTCCTAAAACAGGACAAGGGATGAGTATTTGTCCCTTCTCCATTTGGCACCATTTTTGAAAGGGAAGAGATACTAGTTGGTAAAATCGTGTTTTGCAAAAGTGTATCCTGGAGACTGAGTCAGAAATTGACTGTAACACTACAGATATTATATAGCAGTAATATATTCAAATAAGACAATGTTATACATGATAACAAGTAAGTCTTGTTAGCATTGAAAAGTGAGAAGATTTAATCAGTAGCATTTTATAAGACGTGAGAAGAGAAGAGAAAAATGAATAGACAAGAAGCATCTGGAATTTGTGATATCTTATAGAGATGATTTATTAACACTTATTGAAATAGCATGTTGGTAGAATTCTGCTTATTGGTTACACAATATCATGCAAGAAGTCTACTTTGAAAGGATATCCATAGCATCCTCAATACTCACACTCCTGCCCAATCATGGAACAGCAATCATATGGGGACAAATAGGAAATTAGCTGTGCCAACTAGCAACAAGAGGCAGCAGTCAGAGCCAAAGTGGCAAAAATCTATTAAACACCTACTATATACCAGGTACTGTGCTAAACACTACAAAGAGTATCCCATTTGATCTTCACAATTACCTTATGACCTAGGTTATTATAACCCCTATTTTACAATTGAAGAAACTGAGGCAGGCAGAGGTTAAGTGATTTGCTTAGGTCATAGACTTTGTAAGTGTCTGATGTTGGACTGGAACTCTATTTTAGAGGCTCAACACTCTACCCACTTATGCCACCTAATGTTTCTAAAGTGATTGAACTGGCCATCTCAATTTCAATAAGTATATAACATGCGTGATATAGTGATCTGTTAGATTTTATTTTGTTTATATTTTTAAGTGCAGTTATGTGATTATATATACACATTATGTGTGTGAGGAATTTATATTTTAGAGTAGGGGTATTGAAATATTTTTAATAGGAGTGATGTGATAAGAAGGGTTGTTTTGATAGCTATGTGCAGAAAGAATTGGGGAGGAGAGGCAGGAAGCAAGGGAATGAATGAGAAAATGATTAAAACAATCCTTCCAGCCCCCCAAGTTCACAGACTTGGAGCCCTTGAATCTTAGTTCTCTCTAAGTTGCCCAACTCTTAGGAAAACAAAATAAAACCAACCGGCTATCTATACTTCCTTACCTCCCATTCATTTCTCAGTCTTTTGCAATCTGACTCTTTACGTTATCACAACTAGAATAAAATCTCTCTGTGTATCTCTGTCTTTTTCTTTGTCTCTGTCTCTTTCTCTTTTCCTTTCTCACTCCCTCCCCCAAAAGGTTCATTGCATTGTTGTATATTTCCTCAGATGGAAAGATAAATACACATCACCTTTTATATCAATGATACATAGGTAGTTAATTGTTGACCAAATATTTAAATTTAAATATTATAGAACTTAAAAAAATAGAATATGCCTCTGGGGGCAAAAGTAATGAAAACAATAAAATGGTTAGTTTTCTTGTATCAATTCTGTAACTATCTATTTAATATCTAAACAATCTTAATTTCATTATTAATAGATAAATTATCTTTTTCAAAAGCTTATAAATTTTTTGATACAGGAAGGGACCCCAAGGGTTATTTAAGCCAACTCTTTCATTCAGCAGATAAAAGATAATGAGTCCCAAATCCTACGTGATTTACTCAAGATTGTACAGTTCTTGGAAGAGATGGAAATGTAGGTGGGGTAACAAAGGAAGGAAGGAAGGAAGGAAGGAAGGAAGGAAGGAAGGAAGGAAGGAAGGAAGGAAGGAAGAAATGAAGGAAGAAATAGAGAAATAGGAAGAAAGGAAGAAAAGTAAAGAGAGAAAAAAACATTGAATATTTTATCATATATCTGTGAGATTTAAAATTGGATATTAGATCATAAATCTCCCCTACTTAACCTTTCCCTTAATTTATCTCCCAAACTAGTAAATGGAAGCAGCTTTTGGTTTTCTAGATAGACCTTTTTATTTATAGTTATGATAGTCACAAGGTGATGTTGATTAGAAGGATAGGAAAGTAGAAACACAATACAAATCGTCTTAAGTCTAAGCTTAGTCTATATTCCTTATAACAACTCACCAAACCGACAAGGCCACCTTTGGAGAGAGAGTCTGTGCCGCGCCGTCAGGAGTCCCGCCAAGCAGGCAAAAAGGGCTCCTCTCGTTCTCTCCACCCCGGAAGTCAAAAAAAACCCCCGCAGGCAGTCTGACATGCGCAGCAGGCGCACTGTACCTGGCAGGTAGTCTGACATGCGCAGCAGGCGGACTGTACCCGGCAGGCAGTCTGACATGCGCAGCAGGCGGACTGTTCATCTCCTCCCCAAAAGGGTGGTCCTTGAAAAACTGGCGTCTTTCAGTTATCCTAACCGACTGTTAAAAACTTTCATATTTTACCACATTTCCCCCCTTTGCTAACGCCACCTGCTGGATACTTACTGTAGAAGAGTTCTGCCCATGAAGGGAAGGTCTTTGAGGGCAAGACCAGTAGTCAGGAAGTGACGCGGGCTAGTGGGAGGAGGAAGGAAGAGACTGACGCTCAGTCTGGCTCTTTTTCCTGGGGACTCGGGTGGAGAGCGGAGCTAGAAATGTGCTCTCCCTTTAATAGATAGGAATCTAGGCCTTTCTCTCTCTCTCTTTACCAAATTCTTATTCTCCTTAATAAATGCTTAAAAGTCTAACTCTTGCTAAAGCTTATAATTTATTGGCGACCACTCATTAGATATTTTAGACAGATTAGCTAGAATTTTAGCCCTTAACATATCATTCAACTAGCTGTTTTGATATCCTGCAGGCATGCTTTTACCTTAAAATAAAAGTTAATTTATTATTGTGCTTCTTAATCATCAAATCTGAAATTTCCTCAGTTCAGAGAAATCCTACATAAGCCTTGGGAAGTTTCCCTGGGTATTTAGTGGTTAAGTTAATTGTCCAAGGTCATTTAACAACTATTAAACATCTGAGGCAAAACTTCACCACTGATATTTCTGATTCTAAGCTCAGAACTATAGTCACTATACCAGGTATACTGTCATCTCTATTCTACATCCAAAAATATTCACTTTCATTAACAAATCATGAAACATAAAACATATATGTAAGTATGTATGTATGTGCATATGTGTTTGGAGGGAGCAACATATAAGGCTGAATATTAGGAAGTAACAGGACTCATGAAGATACCGTATTATGTGCAGGAGACAAATCATTGAATCTTGATTGCCTAAAAATAGTGCATTTTATTCTGTGCTAATTTCTCATTCAAGAACTTCAATTTTCATAAAATTAGTTTGTAATTTTTATTCCTCTACATTGTTCTGCAAAATAAAATACAGGATGAATGAAAACCAATTAAAGGGAAATGAAATCTTGTCATGAAAGTAAGTTGAATAGCACAAATGTTTTCCTCAAAATTTCCACACGCTCACATTGATTACAGAATAAACATTGGGTTGCATTTGTTAGCATCCTCTAAGTTTTCCAAACCAAATTAATTTTCCTTAATAGGATGGTAACTGGGTCCTTTGCTCTCCAAGGTTTGAGATTAATTATGACTTTGTTTATGGATATTTATGGGAGGGAGAGAGGAAAGGACAGAAGGAAGGAAGAAGGAAAAAGGAAGAAGGAAAAAGAAGAAAGGAAGGAAAGAAGGAAGGAAGGGAGGGAGGGAGGGAGGGAAGGAAGAAAGGAATAAAGTTAGGGAAAGAAAAGAACAACCATCAGATGGTGGTTTTTAAAGGGCAGGAAGAACTGCTTCATAATGATTCCTCTCTCCCATAGAAACCATTACTTTGGAGGCTGGAAAAGCACCAGACTATGATGACTAATAGTTGAATTCTGAAAAAACTAGCTTGGTAAATTAGATAAGTTTCAATTAGGGATATTCATTTGAATGCCAGTCAAACAAGTAGTGTATTTGGTAACTTTAAAATATGGTAACTGAAAATGGTCCAAAATATTGAAATTCATCTTGAAAGGGTTTGGAAAAATACATATATTTAAGTGGTCATACCACATTTGAATGAAAAATAAGTCTAGCATCAAAATTTCTGTTAAAAACACATTAGGGAGGGCAACTAGGTGGCACAGTGGATAAAGCACTGGCTTTGGATTCAGGAGAACCTGAGTTCAAATCCAGCCTCAGACACTTGACACTTAACTAGGTGTGTGACCCTGGGTAAGTCATTTAATCCTCATTTCCCTGAAAACAACAACAACAACAACAACAACAACAACAACAACAAAACATTAAAGGAAGTGGGATTTTACAATACAATGTTAGGATTTTTCTGCTCTACTCCTGAAGATGAAAATTTGAGATTCAAATATTAGCAATCTAGGTATTACAAATCACCAGCAAAAATTGAGATTAGCAAATGATAACAATCGTAGTTTTTAAAATTTTAGGCAATTGGTTAAATCCAAGAGATCTAAGTACTTTTATAAAATCCATGTTGTCATTTTAATTCTTTTAGAAGTTACACTATTGAAGTAAAAGGAATATCTGCTATGTGTATGTGTTCTTATGTGTGTGCATGTGTGTGTGCGTGTGTGTGTGTGTGTGTGTGTGTGTGTTCAAAAGCCCTTTTGGGCCCTGAGTGAATGTTCTTCCTGTTCATGTCCAAACCTCTTGCAATGCTCAACTCAATAAGCAAACTCTGATATTATTACATTTGTTCCCCTTGCCCTGAATTCTTACCCCCTTGCTCCTCTTTGCATTTACTTATTTATGCATGTGTTTATTATTTCTAGCAAAGTAGAAACAACTCTAAGGAAGTGACAGTTTTTTATTTTGTTTTCATTTCTCTAGAACATTAAATAATGCCTCGAACATAGTTGACACTTGATAAGCACTTATTGAGTTTCAATAGGAATTGAAAAGTACATGGAATTATGGATGCATTTAAAAAATCTACTTCCAACATCAGATTCCTATATCATCCCTCAAAGGAGGGAAGTGAGCATAGCTCACAAATTATTTTCATAATACTGATGATCTCTGGAGAACATTTGATCAACATCATATTCCACATAAAACACTTCATTTTAGGTAAACGACTTAACGGGGTTGCTTTTTAAATTTAATTCTCCAGGTCACTTTATACATTTTCAAGACATGTGGTAATATGAGTAAAGCTGAAGATAATTATGATGTACTGATTAATTTTACCAGACAAGTGCAGCAATTCTGATGAATAGTAATTTTATTCCAAGCCAGAAATTTTGGCAAGAAGAATGACTTTCTGCATGGCTAACAACTGTGGCAGGATACTAAAATGTTGATCAACACATCCTTGAATCTGCATGGTGCTTTTTCAAATGAAGTTTTAAATATACACTTCTAAAATATTTTGAGAACTTACAAATCATTGACCACAGACAATTGTTCATTAATGCTCCATATTAATGGTCTCCTCATTTCTGTTGAAAGTCACTAATTAATAAGAAAAATAATGTACTCATTATGTTTGTTGTACTAATGGTGAAAATAGCAAGAAGAACAAATTACTTACTGAAAACTGAAGGATAGTATTTGCAATTAACTTAAATTTTGAGAATAGAACATTTATACGGTAATATATAATTCACAAAAAGTAAATATTCTCATAGATATTTACATAGAAAGGCATATCTTTGTCAACAGTTTAGACTTCAGTGAAAAGTCCCAATCTCTAAGCAATCAAACAAAATCAAAAAACAAACAGCAAATAAATAAACAACAACAAACACTTCAGGAAAATGTTGCTAGTTAGTCATAGCTTTCCTTGATCTAATCATGATGGAAGTGCTGTCAGAAAATATAAGTTGCATGTGTTCTCCACAATCAACACATTTCCCTAAGTGTAACTCCCAGAATGCCAGTTTCACTAAATATAACTGTACTGATATGAAGTTTCTTCATTTAGGGTAGTTATATTTTGAGGGGGAGGAAAGACATTAAGAGCATGGAACTCCTGATACAATCACCCCCAAAATAGCAATAAAAGAAACCTTAGAGCAGAAAAACACACAAAAATATAGGCTGAGAGTTCTCTGCAGCTATAGATAGATTTCAGGGGGCTGTGCTCTACCACGAATGAAGCCTAACCCCACAATCAGCCAACACACCAGACACCTGCCCACGGAATTTGCCCCAGTGCTTCTGAATCAGCTGCAGCACCTGAATCTTCTGGAACCAAGCACATGGTCAAGTTGAATGGCTGGGGGTGGGGGTAAGTGCAGGGGTACCAGTGCACTGGGGGGAAGGATTTGACTGTCTCACCCCAGTGGGGAACCAGGAAGAAATCCTGAGCAGCAGGAGGCACAGGTGGGGGAAGGGGATGGGGGAGCAGGCTCATGGAAGCTAAGAACCACACCACAGAAAGCTTTGCTAGTTGGCTGTTTAGTAAGTAGGCTTGAGGTTATCTCTGGACAAGGGAACAGGCCAGGCTAGATTAAAACCTGCCACACATCAAATCCAAAACACCTGGGACCCACTGAAGCTGGGAACAGGAATGGATTCGAGAAGCAGCCCCTTCCCCCCCCCCCCAGTTGAGTGTTGAAAATCAAATAAAAGCGAGGCTAGGCAGGCTGAGAAGAAGCACACTTATTCCCTGGGCCACACTGTAGCTCGAAAGTGCATCCTGGAAGTAGTGCCACACTTTAAGGAGTTAAAAGCCAAGAAATAGCTATCCAGGATAAGAAGGCAGAGAAAGAAGAAGACCATTGAAAACTTCTTTGGGGGTAAGGTAGACCACAATACAACATCAGAAGAAGAAGATAATATCAGGGTCAAAGCTCCAACATCCAAAGTTTCCAAGAAAATTATGAACTGGTCTTAGGCCATGGAAGCTCGCAAAAGGGACTTTGAGGAGAAAGTAGGAGAAATAGAAAGATGTAGAGAAAGGGAGGAAAGATTGGAAAGAGAAATGAGAGCAATGCAGGAGAGTCATGAGAAAAAAGTCAAGTTAGAAAAGCCAAATGGAAAAGGAGATTAAAAAATTGTCTGATGAAAATAACGGCCTAAGAATTAGGATTGAACAATGGAAGCTAGTGCCCTTATGAGAAAGCAAGACACAATAAAGCAAATCCAATTGAATGAAAAAATAGAGGGCAATGTGAAATCTCTCCTTGGAAAAACAGCTGACCTGGAAAATAAATCTAGGAGAGATAATTTAAAAATCATTGGACTACCTGAAAACCATGACCAAAACAAGAGCTGAGACACCATCCTCCAAGAGATTGTGAGGGAAAATTGCTCTGATATTCTAGAAGCAGAAGCTAAAATAGAAATTGAAAGAATCCACTGATCACCTCCTGAAAGAGATCCCCAAAGGAAAACCTCCAGGAATATTATAGCCAAATCCCAGAACCCCCAGGTCAAGGAGAAAGTTTTGAAAGCAGCTAGAAAAAAGGAATTCAAATGCTGTGGAGCTCCAATAATGATAAAGCAAGATCTAGCAGCTTCTACATTAAAGGACTGGAGGGCATGGAATATGATATTCCAGAGGGCAAAGGAACTGGGACTACAGCCAAAAATCATGTACCCAGCAGAACTGTGTATAATCTTTCAGAGGAAAAAATGGAATTTCAATGAGAAAGAGGTCTTTCAGGCATTTGTGATGAAAAGACCTGAACTGAATAGAAAATTTGACTTTCAAACACAAGACCCTGGAGAAGCATACAAAGGTAAACAGGAAAAAGACTTCTTGAGGTATATTAAAAGATCAAACTGTTTACATTACATACTTTGAACTTATAAGAACTGTCTCAGTAAGGAATTCACAGAAAACACGGGTCTGAACTGAATATGAAAGAATTATATCTTTAAAGTATTTATGTTTTGTTCTTTGTGGGGCAGACAGGGTGGGGTCTCTTATGTCTGTGGCTAGATTTGGGCTTGTGGCCACCTGGGTCCAGGGCTGGTGCTTTGTCCACTGTGCCACCTAACTAATCCATGATGACATCTTTAAAATAGGGTTTAGGTGTAGGAGGAATAGACTGGGAGAGGAAGAAGGGGAGAGATGGTCTAGAGAGAGGTAGTTCACATGAAGGAAATAAGAAAAAAGCTTATGGACAGCAGGAGAGGAGGGGGAAGGAGTTGGAGAGTGAGTAAACCTTAATATCATCAAAATTAGCTCAAAGAAGGACCAACATGTACTCAAATAGGCATAGTAATATATTTATGCCCTGAGGGAGGTAAGGAAGATGAGGGGGGATGAGGAGAAGGGAAGGAGGGAAGGGCAGATTGGGGGAGACAGCAGTAAAAAGCAAAACACTTTCAATTAAGATGAAGATGTTCTGAATTACTGCACAATTATGACATGTTGAATTGCTTGATCTCATAGGGAGGGTTGAGGAGGGAGGGTGGAAGAAAAATTTAGAACACAGAATTAGCTCAGTGACCTTGATCTCATCGGAGTGGGCTCATGGAGGGAATAGCATTCATATCCAATTGAGAGGAGTAATCTATTTAACCCTGCAGGAAAGTAGGAGGGGAGGAGGATAAGGAAGGAAGGGTGAAAAGGGGGAATGCAGAGCAGGGGTGAGGATAATCAGAAGTAAAACATTTTTGAGGAGGAATAGGTAAAAAGAAGATAGAGTAAATGTCATGGGAAGGGAGTGGGATGGAGGGAAATAGTTGATGATTGATTACAATGGCAAAACGTATGGTACCTAACTTTGCTGGGCTATTATGAAGAAAATTCTCTGTCAAGCTTAAGGTACTATATACAGGTTATGATCAACAGGATACTATCAGAAAAATCCTGGAAAGACCTACATGAACTGAAGTAGTGTGAAATATACAGTATATAAAATAACAGCAATAGTGTGGGATGATCTGCTGGGAAGCATGTGGTTATGTTCAGCAAGGCAATGATACAATATAACCCTGAAGGACTTATGAAGATTGTAGGCCATCTGCAGAGAAAGAACTGATAGTACCTGAAAACAGATGGAAATACATTTTTAATTTTTTTTCTTTTCTTCTTTGACAATTCCTCAATCTGAAATTTGGTTTTTTTTTTTGACTCTTTTCTCTCACAACTAGCTAATATAGGAATGTTTTCCATGACTACTCATGTATAAGTTATTTTGAATCGCTTGAGTTCTTGTGGGTGTGGGGTGGGGATGGAGGGAGGAATAGAAGTTGGAACACAAAGTTTTTAAAAATTGACATTAAAATTTGTTTTTACATAAAATTCTATTCAAAACATAAAAATAGGGTAGTTATATTTTAAATATGAGGGATAAAGTTTTCTTGGGCAAAGAAAATTGAAATTTTTTTCTTTTTCCACCATAAGTCTTTTGTCATTGTCTTGGATCTTTGTATTGCTGAGAAGAGTTAGTCTATCATGGTTGATTATCACACAGTGTTATTGATACTGTGTATAATGCTCTCTTTATTATGCTCATTTCACTCAGCATCAATTCATGTAAATCTTTCTAGGTTTCTCTGAAATCCATCTACTCATCATTTCTTATAGCTCAATAGTATTCCATTACATTCACATACCACAACTTGTTTAACCATTCCTCAACTGATGGGCATCCCCTCAATTCCCAATTCTTTGCCACCACAAAAAGAGCAGCTAATTTTTTTTTTTGTAAATGTGGGTCCTTTTCCCTTTTCTATTATCTCTTTAGGATATAGACCTAGTTGTGATATTTCTCGGTCAAAGGGTATGTAGTTTTATAACCCTTTGGACATAGTCCCAAATTACAGAATAATTAGATCAGTTCACAGCTCCACCAGCAGTAAATTAGTGTTCCAATTTTCACAAATATTCTCTAACATTTATCATTTTCATTTTTTGTCATATTAGCCAAATTGAATATGTGTGAGAGTAGTTTTAATTTGCATTTCTATAATCAGTAGTGATTGAGAATTTTTTTCTTATGACTGTAGATAACTTTAATTTCTTCATATGAAAACTGCCTGTTCATATACTTTGACCATTCTCAATTGGAGAATGACTTGTATTCTTACATATTTGATGTGGTTCTCTATATATTTTAGAAATGAGGGATTTATCAGAAACACTGTCTATAAACATTGTTTCCTAGCTTTCTGCTTTCCTTCTAATCTTGTTTCCATTGGTTTTGTTTGTGCAAAAACTTTTTTAATTTGATGTAGTCAAAATGATCCACTCTGCATTTCATAATGTTCTCTATCTCATCTTTAGTAATAAATTTTAGCCCATAGATCTGACAAGTAAACTATTCCTTCCATTTATAATTTGTCAGTGGTATCACCCTTTATGTCTTAGGTAATGTACCCACCTTGACTTTAATTTGTTGTATAGTTTATGTATCAGTTTTCTATGATATAGTTCTGTCCTTTACTTTGTTGTAGAGGCACCTAGGAAGTAAAATGGAGGGAGCACTGGGCCTGGATTCAGGAAGATCTGAATATAAATCCTATCTCAGTCACTCATTAGCTTGAACTGGGCAAGTCATTTAGCCTCTGTTTTCCATAGTTTCTTTGACTGCAACATGTGGGTAATAACTGCACCTACTATGCAGAGTTGCTGTGATGATCAAATGAAATAAAACATTTTACAGTGCATTGCCCACAGTATGAACTATATAATTATTTCCTCTTTTCCCTCTTTTTCCCTTTTTTCCTACCCTATTTAAAGTTTATAGGCAAAGGTCTCTTAGGAAAAGAAGGAATGGTTAGCCTATGCTGTATACAATTAAAGGGAGTACCAGATTCAATGAAATCTATGATCTTTGTGGTTTTTGAGTTGTTTCAGTCATGTCTGAATCTCCATGATCTTATTAGAAATTTTCTAGGCAAAGATATTGGAGTGGTTTGACATTTGCTTCTCCAGCTCATTTTACAGAGAAGAAAGTGAGGTAAATGGGGTTATGGGATCACACAGATAGTGTCTGAGGTCTGATTTGAATTTAGGTCTTTCTGATTCCAGCGTCAGTGCTCTATCTAATATGTAACCTAGATTTTCCTTAACCCAGAGTATCATTAAAGGAAGAGAGTATTTATTTTCACAGTCATACCAGGACAGGACATACTAAGACAATTTAATCAAGAGTTGTTTAAGGGATGGCCTATCTTTTGATCCTAAGTGGTACTCCCTGGCACTTGAAAACCAGTGCGGCAAGACTGAAAGACAGATTTTGCCCTTCAGTCATCCAGGCTTTTCTATAAGTTGATTTCTATCCTTATAAAAACAGAATTGTCTTTGTTTTACAAAGACTAACCAATTCAAGCACTCCTTACATATCTGTTTCGAAGATTTGTAAATACTTTGTTCTGTATTCAAATAGAATGGTGACCTATAGAAGCATTCATAATTAAATATCTTTAGTTGGAGTGACATGACTCCAACACAATATTAAATGCATTGACTTCTAGACTTGAAGTCCAAAAGACCTGGGTTTGAATATCTCCTTGGACACTTACTATGTATGTAATCAGAGAAAAGTAATTTAACTTCTATGAGCTTCAAATTCCATATAGATAAAATGTAGGTAATAATAGTACTTGTCTGAGCACTATAGTAATAATGAAATAAAATAAGGTTTTATAAAGTGAATTGTCATTTTCAAAGATATATATTCATCTTCTTTGTTGGAGTTCAGATAACATCAACATTAGGACAAGTCCCTATCCTATTATTTCTTTGTGCTTATTGTTCTATAGACAGTTGCACAGGTTATTAAATAACTATTTTTAAACTTATTTTTTTAAATAATAGTAAATAGTTTTATTTAAAGTTTTGATTTCCAAATTTTTTCCCTTCTCTCCCTCCCCTATCTCTTCCCTCAGATGGTAAGAAATCAGGTATAAGTTATACATGTGCAATTATGTAAACCATTACCATATTAATCATTTTGTATAATAAAACTTGAATAAAAGAAAAAATGAAAGAAAGTGAAAATAGCATGCTTCAGTCAGCATTCAATCAATATCACTTCTTTCTTTGGAGGTAGATAGTATGCTTCATCATTAGTCCTTTGGGATTGTCCTAGATCATTTTATTGCTGAGAATAGTTGTCATTCATAGTTCTTCATCAAAAAATATTGCTATCATTGAACATAAAGTTCTCCTGGTTCTGCTCCCTTTAGTATACAGTAGTTCATACAAGATTTTCCAGGGCTTTCTGAAATAGTTCAGTTTGTCATTTCTCCTAGCACAATAATATTCCATCACAATCACGTACCACAGTTTATTTAGCCATTCCCAAATAGATGGACATTCCTTTGATTTCCAATTCTTAGTCACCACAAAAAGAACTGTTATAATTATTTTTGTAGAAATAGGTCTTTTTCTCTTATTTTCCGATGTCTTTGGGATATTTCTAGCACTGGTATTGATGGATAAAAGGGTATACACAGTTCTATAGATCTTTGGGTACAGTTTCAAATTGCTTTCCTGCTAAAAAAAAAAATTACAAATTGCTTTCCTGAATGGTTGGAAGCATTCACAACTCCATCAACAGTGGATTAGTGTTAGCATCCCAGTTTTCCCACACCCCCTCCAACATCCAATATTTTATTTTATTTTTTGTTATATTTGCCCCTCTGATAGGTGTGAGGTGATACCTCAGAGTTGTTTTAATTTGAATTTCTCTGATCAATGGTGATTTACAGCATTTTTTTCATATGACTAAAAATAGCTTTTATTTCTTTGTCTGAAAATTGCCTGTTCATAACCTTTGACCATTCATCAATTGGGGAAAGACATGCATTTTTATAAATTTAATTCAGTTTTCTCTCTCTCTCTCTCTCTATATATATATATAGAGAGAGAGAGGAATAATTTAGAACTAAAAAAGATATATATATATATATATATATATATATATATATATATATATATCTTTTTTAGTTCTAAATTATTCCTCTGTTCATAAATAACAGATCACCTATTCTATGCTCTCTTAGCCAGTACTAGATTGTTTTGATAATTTCCATTTATAATATAGTTTGAGATCTAATACTGATAGACCACCTTTTTTTTCAATTTTCTTTTCATTGATTCCCTTGATATCTTTGAACTTTTTTTCTTCTAGATGAATTTGTTAGTATTTTTTTCTATATTTTTAAAATATTTTTGATAGTTTGCTTGGTATGACACTAAATAAATAAATTCACTTAGGTAGGATTATCATCTTTAATATGTTGTCTCAGCCTACCCATGAGCAATTAATATCTTTACAGTTATTTAGATCTGACTTTACTTATGTGAAAAGTGGTTTATAATTTTCTTCATATAATTCCTGTTTTTCTTGGAAGGTAGACTCCCAAGTATAGCATATTGGCTACAGTTATTTTAAATGGAATTTCTCTATCTGCTATTGCTGTACTTCGGTGGTAATTTATAGAGATGTTGATGATTTCTGTGGGTTTATTTTGTATCCAGAAACTTTACTAAAGTTGTTAATAATTTCAAGTATCTTTTTAGTTAATTCTCTAGGATTTTCTAAGTATAACATCATATCATTTGCAAAGAGTGAAATTTTTGTTTGTTCATTACCTATTCTAATTCCTTTAATTTTTTTCTTCTCTTATTGCCATAGCTAATATTTCTAGTACAATATTAAACAATAGAGGTGATAATGGCCATCCTTGCTTCACCCCTTATTGTACTGGGAAGGCTTCTAGCTTATCCCCATTACAGATAATGCTCACTGCTGGTTTTAGATAAACAATCCTTATTTTAAGGTAAGCTCCATTTATTCCTATGTTGTCTAGCGTTTTAATTAGGAATTGATGTTATATTTTGTTAAAGTATGTTTTTCCTGCCTCTATTGAGATAATCATATGATTTCTGTTGTTTTTTTATTGATATGATCAATTATGTGGATAGTTTTTCTAATATTGAACCAGTCCTGAATTCCTGGTATAAATCCCCCCTGGTTATTGTGTGTGATCATAGCGAAATATTACTGTAATCTGTTTGCTAGTATTTTATTTTAAAATTTTGCATCAACATTCATTAGGGAAATTGGTCTATAATTTTCTTTTTCTGTTTTTGCTCTTTCTGTTTTCTGTATCAGAACCATTTTTAGGACATAAAAAGAATTTTGTATGTTTCCACTTATTTTCTCAAATAGATTAGATAGTATTGGGATTAATTGTTCTTTAAATGTTTGGTAGAATTCATTTGTGAATCTATTTGTTCCTGGGAATTTTTTCTTAGGAAGTTCACTTATGACTTGTTCAATTTCTTTTTTCTAAATTTGGCTTAAGTATTCTATTTCTTATTCCAGTAATCCAGCTAATTCATATTTTTGCAGATATTAATTTCATTTAGGTTGTTAAATAAATTAGCATATAATTGGGCAAAATAATTCTTAACAATTGTCTTAATTTCCTCTTAGTTGGTATTGAGTTCACCCATTTCAGTTTTGTTTTTGTTTTTGTTTTCATTTTTAATTTTTGGTGAGGCCATTTGGGTTAAGTGACTTGCCAAGGGTCACACAGCTAGTAATTGTTAATTGTTAATTGTTAATTGTTAATTGTAAATTGTCTGAGGCCGGATTTGAACTCAGGTCCTCCTGAATCCAGGGCCGGTGTTCTATCCACTGCACCACCTAGTTGCCCCCACCCATTTCAGTTTTGATACTAGTAATTTGGTTTTCTATTTTTTTTTTAACAAATTAGCCAATGGTTTATCTATTTTATTGTTTTTTCCCCATACAACCAGGTTCTAGCTTTATTTGTTCAATAATTTTCTTACTTTCACTTTTATTAATATCTCCCTTGATTTTTCAGGATTTCTAATTGGGGATTTAATTGGGGATTTTTAATTTGTTCATTTTCTAGTTTATTTTAGTTGTGTAATGATTGGAATGATGCCACCTGCTGGAGAGCTACTGTAGGAAAGCTCTGTGGGCAAGCCATGTGGTTTTCCTTGGCGTCAGGAAGTGACATTGGATCATGGGTACTGTCTATAAAAGAGGCGAGGCTTGCTCTCTCTCTCTTTCTGGAGGATCTTGGGGGGAGAGGAGCTAGAGACATTGGCTCCCTGAGATAGAAAGCTGAATCTAGGCCTTTCTCTTTCCACCAAATTCTTATTCTCCTTAATAAATGCTTAAAAGTCTAAACTCTTGCTAAAGCTTATAATTTATTAGTGACCACTCATTAGATATTTTAGAGAGTATAGCTAGAGTTTTAGGCCCTTATAGTTGCAAGCCCAATTCATTGATCTTCGTTTTCTCTATTTTATTGATGTAAGCATTAAGAATATAAAATTGCCCCTAAGTAGTGCTCTGTCTGCATTCCAGAAAATTTTGATTTGTTTTTTCATCAGTGTCATTTTCTTTTATGAAATCATTGATTGTTTCTATGATTTTTTCTTTGATCCATTTAGGATTAGATTATTTAATCTCCAATTAATTTTTAATCTCTCAGTTGTCCATTATTGAATATAATTTTATTGCATTATTATCTGAAAAAGGATGCATTTGCTATTTCTGCTTTTTTGACCTTTTGTTGTGACATTTTTATGTCTTAATACATGGTCGATTTTTATGTAGGCCCCATGTAGTGCTGAGAAGGTGTATTCCTTTCTATTCCCATTAATTTTCTCCAAAGATTAATCATATCTAAATGTTCCTGAGCTTTATTCATTACCTTAACTTCTTATTTACTTTTTGGTATGATTAATCCAAATCCAATTGATAGGGGAAGTTAAAGGTCCCTCACCAGTATAGTTTTATTATCTATTTTCTCCTGTAACATTTAACTTCTTAAAAAGCTTAGATGCTATATCATTGGGTGCATACATGTCTTTTTTTTTTTTTTTTAGTGAGGCAATTGGGGTTAAGTGACTTGCCCAGGGTCACACAGCTAGTAAGTGTTAAGTGTCTGAGGCTGGATTTGAACTCAGGTCTTCCTGAATCTAGGGCTAGTGCTCTATCCACTGTACCACCTAAACTGCTCCTCAGCCCTTTACTTTTACCTTGTACATATCCCTAGGCTTCAAATGTATTTCTTGTAAACAACATACTTTAGGATTTTGCTTTTTAATACATTCTGATATCTGCTTCTGGTTAATGTGTGAGATCATCACATTCACATTTATAGTTATAATAACTAACTGTTAATTTTCCTCTATGCTGTTTTCCACACACTTTTAGTCCCCTACCCTTTCCCTCTTCACAAGTGTTTTACTTCTAATCACTGCCTTCCCTAATATCTCCCCTCTTTTATCACACTTCCCTCCCCCTTCTATTATACAATCCCTTTTATAATTCCTTGTAGGTTAAGATAGATTTCTATATCCAATTGAGTTTGTATGCTATTCCCTCTTTGACCCAATTTTGATGAGAGTAAGCTTTCAACTTTGCCCACCATCTCTCCCCTCTTCCGCTCCATTATAATACTTTTTCATGGTTCCTTTATGTTGGACAAATTACCCCATTCAGTCTCCCCCCTACTTTCTTTCTTTCTTTTTTTTTTTTTTTTTTTTAGTGAGGCAATTGGGGTTAAGTGACTTGCCCAGGGTCACACAGCTAGTAAGTGTTAAGTGTCTGAGGCCGGATTTGAACTCAGGTACTCCTGACTCCAGGGCTGGTACTCTATCTACTGTGCCGCCTAGCTGCTCCTCTCCCCCCTTCTTTCATTCAATTTCTTTTTCACCCCTTTATTTTGTTTTTGGGGATATTATCCCATCAATGTCACCTCATAACCACATACTCTGTCTACATATACACCTTCTAAATGCTCTTACAAGCAATAAAGTCATTGAGCTTCAAATATTATCTTGTCATATAAAAATATAAACAGTTTAACCTTATTGAATTTCTTACATTTTTTTCTTCTTTCTTTTTTACATTTTCATTTTTCCCTTGAGTCTTGTATTTGGAAGTCAATTTTTAAATTCAGCTCTTGCCTTTTAATCAGAAATTCTTGAAAATCCTCTATTTCATGAAATGTCCATTTCCTCCACCACCACCTTCCTGCCCTGAAAAATTGTATTCACTTTTCCTGGGTAAATGATTTTTGGTTGTAAATCTACCTCTCTAGCATTCCAGTATATCATATTCTAAGTTCTGTGGTTCTTTAATGTGGAAGTTACCAAATCCTGTGTAATCCTGAGTGTAGCTCCACAATACTTGAATTGTTTATTTTTTGGCTGCTTGCAATGCTTTCACCTTGATCTGTGAGATTTGAAATTTGGTTATGATGTTCCTGGGAGTTTTTGTTTTGGGATCTCTTATAGGTGGTGATTGGTGGATTCTTTTAATTTCCATTTTTTCTTCTGGTTCTAACATTTTGGGGCAGTTTTCCCTGATAATTTATTGAAAGGTATTGTCCAATTTTTTTTTTAATCATGGCTTTAATGTAGTCCATTAATTCTCATATTATCTTTCCTGTACTTATTTTCTAGATCAGTTGTTCTTCCAATGAGATATTTTACATTTTTCATATATAGATATATGTAAAAATTTTGAGTTTTTTAAAATCACATCTTGATGTCTCATGGATTCATTAGTTTCCGTTTTTTCAATTCTAATGTTTAAGGAATTTTTCTTTTCAGTGATCTTTTGTATTTCCTTTTCAGTCTGGCTACTTCTGTTATTTAGGGATTTTTTTTCTCTGTAGATTTTCGTATATCTTTTCTCATGCTGTTGACTCTTTTTTTATGATTCTCTTCCACTATTCTCATTTATTTTCCTAATTTTTCTTCTACTCCTCTAATTTTATTTATTTATTTATTGGTTTGTTTGTTTATTTATTTATGCAGGGCAATTAGGGTTAAGTGACTTGCCCAGGGTCACACATCTAGTAAGTGTCAAGTGTCTGAGGCCAGTGTATAGACTAAAATTCTAGCTAGTCTGTCTAAAATATCTAATGAGTGATCACCAATAAATTATAAGCTTTAGCAAGAGTTAGACTTTTAAGCATTTATTAAGGAGAATAAGAATTTGGTACAGAGAGAAGAAAAAGGCCTAGATTCCTATCTATTAAAGGGAGAGCACATTTCTAGCTCCCTTCTCCACCAGCGTCCTCAGGAAAAGAGAGAAAGGCAGAGCACCTGGCTCTTCCTTCTTCCTCCCACCAGCAAACGTCACTTCCTGACTCCAAAGAAAAGACACATGTTCTTGCCCTCAAAGACCTTTACCTCATGGGCAGAGCCCTTCTACAGTAAGTCTCCAGCAGGTGGCGTCATTCCAATCATTACATCAGATTTGAACTCAGGTCTTCTTGAATCCAGGGCCAGTGCTTTATCCACTGTGCCACCTGGCTGCCCCTCTAATTTGTTTTTTTGTTTTTTTTAAGTCCTTTTTAAGCTCTTCTAAGGTTTTTTTTGGGCTCTCAAGGCAGTTTAAATTTTTCTTTGCAGCTACACCTGTAGCCATTTTAATACTATTGTTCTCAGCTGAATTTATGCCTTCATCTTCCCTGTCACCATAGTAACTTTCTATAATCAAGCTCTTTTGTGTATTTTTTTTTGCTCATTTTATGCCTTTTGTGAATTGGTATCTTTATGAGAGAGTTTGACTCTATTCCTATACTGTTTCAATTTTTTTTATTATTATTATGAAGTTTTGAGACTTGTGGGTGACTTTCACTGGGCTACAGGACTTAGCCACTTGCTTTCTTTATAGGGTAATTTTCCCTTCTGAATGGTATTTGGCCTCTACTGGTGTGGGCTAGCCTTCTCTAGGAGTAGTGTCCTGCTTCTAGGTTGCTATGGTTAACAGAATCTTTCTGGTGGCTGTCCCTGGAGAAAGGATCTTATTTCTGGTCAGCCTCAGGGGTGTTACCCTGCTGCTGTGTTGCTATATTAACATTATCTATCTCTCTAGTATGAGGTCCAAGAGCTGCCAGAGGGTTGGATCCCTTGCTGCTGGTTTGCCACAGAAAAAAAAGTCTTTCTGGTGGTAGGCCCCAGGGGTGAGAACTTGTTGTTGCCCAGCCTTGGGTGGTACTTCACTACTGGTCATCAGTAGGATCAAGGGCTCCCTGGTTGTCTCTGCTGAAGGTATAGTTGCTGATAAGAGTCCCTGCTATGCTTCCCAGACTGCTCACTTGCCTAGGGAGCTGCTGGTTTGCAGGTGGGCAGAAACTCACTGGTAGATTGACCCAGACTCAGAGCCCTGCCTCAGGCTCGCCACTGTAAGAAGCTGCTGCTGCTTCTCTTAGACTTCACTTCCCTCCCAGTCAGGTACGACAGACCTTTCCATCAGGGCTGCTTCCTTGCTTCTGGAACAATTCTGAGATGGTTTTCTATTACTTTGGAGGGTAAATTTGGGAGAGCTCCAGAGGGTTCCTTCCCTTCACTGCCATTTTGGCACTGGAAATCCTATTTTTAAATGTGTAGTATGTACCGCATCTTGTTCACCTTGTTTTGCATTCTAAACCTTGATGTTTATGTTTTAAAAATCTTTTGACCTTTATAACCCATATCTGATTGTTTGCCCCCTCAGAGAGGGAAAGAAGGATAAAAACTGGAACCCAAAACAATAAATAAAAAAGTTTATTATTAAAAACAAACAAAAAAATCAAAATCTTTTGATCCCATGTGGTTTGGAGAGCATAGACTATTTAGGATGGAAAGTTCTATCAAATGTTTCTTTGGTATTTTTATAAATCCTTATTTTTAAATTTTTATTTATTTTATTATGAATTTAAGAAATAAAACAAACATTTCCATAACATGGTAGATTAGAAACAAAAAGATGATTGCACATGATACTGAAAATCTATTACATGCAACTTGGTATTCCTTTTAAACATATATTAAGGTTATTATGTAAATTTGTTTTTTCTTTTTCATTTTTCTTTCCTCTCTCCACTGCCCTTGAGATGGCTGGTATAAGACATAAATGTAAATGTATATATACACACCTATATATGTAAATTCATTTCATACATAATTCTATTTAAAAGTCCTTCTCTGGATGCAGTTTATTTTTCCACATAATTTTGAGTGACAGATAAGTATATCATAATAGATAAGTTTCAGTAAAATTTATTGGTTGAACCTTCCAGGATATTTTGAGTTCTGTTTTTGTATTATGGGAATTTTATCTATCAGTTGATGAAAAATAGTGTGTTTCTAATATAGAGTACCTATTCATGTCTTACTAAGTATTTGGTAGGTATTACATTTATAGACTGTAATGATGTGCTGTGTAGTTATACAACTTCACTTCCTTACAGAATCTATACTGTTTGATAAGCCTGTGCTCCTTAATTATAATTCTGTCATTTTTGGTAGCAATAAACTGATCCTGTGATGAAATAATGGGATTTAGCAGATACTCAAAGACCCACCTGGAGATTAATCTATACTTATTGAATCAAGTGAGAGTGATTGACTACTGATTAAGCCTACTTCAAGTTAATTGGATTGTAATCACACCTGGCTATCCCTTAAGAAGGTATTGTTCTAAGAAACTAGACTGTGAACTCAACTTGAGAACACCTTCAAAGCCAATGGATTTGGAAGATGCCAACCAATCACCTTGAAGCAGTGTGTAAGGACCGCCTCTGTTCCAGATCTATAAAAAGCTTCCACAAACAGCTTGTTAAGGAGTTCCTGATTAAAACAGGCTCCTGGAGGAGAACTTCAGGAAGAACCCAACCAGGCTGGAACTCTAGGCTAGGTAGTACTTCTTTTTCTTAACTCCTTGTGAATACCTCTATGCTTTAATAAATGTTTAATGCCTAAAGACTGGTGCTGAAGCTTCTGATTTAAGGTGACCACAATTTACATTCTAAACATCACAATCCTGAATTCTGTTTCCACAAACAAATATGCAAGGATGAGCCAATTATTGGATATATTTTGTTGACATATTATTGGCTCAGTTCAGACATTTCTCAAGGAGGTCCTTTTG